>NC_052158.1:153835566-154567697 GCF_902713615.1 Scyliorhinus canicula | reverse complement strand
ACTGTCAGAGGGTCAGTACTGAGGGAGTGCTGCACTGTCAGAGGGTCAGTACTGAGGGAGTGCCGCACTGTCAGAAGGTCAGTACTGAGGGAGTGCCACACTGTCAGAGGGTCAGTACTGAGGGAGTGCTGCACTGTCAGAGGGTCAGTACTGAGGGAGTGCCGCACTGTCAGTGGGTCAGTACTGAGGGAGTGCTGCACTGTCAGAGGGTTAGTACTGAGGGAGCGCTGCACTGTCAGAGGGTCAGTACTGAGGCAGTGCTGCACTGTCAGAGGGTCAGTAATCAGGGAGTGCCGCACTGTCAGAGGGTCAGTGCTGAGGGAGTGCTGCACTGTCAGATGAGCAGTACTGAGGGAGCGCTGCACTGTCAGAGGGTCAGTACTGAGGGAGTGCCGCACTGTCAGAGGGTCAGTACTGAGTCACTGCTGCACTGTCAGGGAGTCAGTACTGAGGGAGCAGTGCACTGTCAGAGGGTCAGTACTGAGTCAGTGCTGCACTGTCAGAGGGTCAGTACTGAGGGATTGCCGCACTGTCAGAGGGTCAGTACTGAGGGAGTGCTGCACTGTCAGAGGGTCAGTACTGAGGGAGTGCTGCACTGTCAGAGGGTCAGTACTGAGGGAGTGCTGCACTGTTAGAGGGTCAGTACTGAGGGAGTGCTGCACTGTCAGAGGGTTAGTACTGAGGGAGCGCTGCACTGTCAGAGGGTCAGTGCTGAGGGAGTGCCACACTGTCAGAGGGTCAGTACTGAGGGAGTGCCGCACTGTCAGAGGGTCAGTACTGAGGGAGTGCTGCACTGTCAGAGGGTCAGTACTGAGGGAGTGCCGCACTGTCAGAGGGTCAGTACTGAGGGAGTGCCACACTGTTGGAGGGTCAGTACTGAGGGAGTGCCACACTGTCAGAGGGTCAGTACTGAGGGAGTGCCGCACTGTCAGAGGGTCAGTACTGAGGGAGTGCTGCACTGTCAGAGGGTCAGTACTGAGGGAGTGCCGCACTGTCAGAGGGTTCTAGTACTTGAGGGAGCCGTGCCGCACTGTCAGAGGGTCAGTACTGAGGGAGTGCTGCACTGTCAGAGGGTCAGTACTGAGGGAGTGCCACACTGTTGGAGGTGTGAATTTACAAATAAACTGTTGGTTGTGCTGGTTGACATAAAAGATCGAATGGAAAATCAGCCACAGTTCATTTCCCCGTCTGTTGGCCATTTCCTCCCCCATCCAAAACCATCACACAGGATGCTGTGACCTTCATCTGATCACCTTTGTCAGATATTTCTGCAATATAATTGGCTCCTGGATTCACTGAGATAACACAAAGCAATGAATTGATTGGCCCGCAAGTGTTTGGGATCTCCTGAGGTTGTGAACATTTTTCTACAAGTCAAAACTTCTTCGAGTAAATCGTTTGAAACTGTCTCATCTGAACTGTCACAAACGTCAGTCTGTCTGTAAATGAAGGCCTGATTTCCTCGTTCTTTGTGTTCATGTATTTCCCCCAGAGACAAAGTAAGAGGGACAATGCCGGTGTGGGGTGGACAGCAAACTTAGGACACACTACCTGAGGTAGACCTGAGCCTTCCTGGGTCAGTGAGGTCGGAGGGGGAGAGTATCAATGTGCTCGGCCCTCATGACCATTGAAGTGTTGAATAATTACAAAGTGATGCTGCCACCCGTGTCGAGGAAATGATATTATTGATCAGCTTCCGAGTGGAAATCAGCGTCAGACTGCCTCTCTGCTCCTATCTCCTCACCTGAATGATTTTTCGAAGCAATCACGCCCAACATTCCCACTCAAATTGGGCGGGAACCGTGCAGTGCAGTGTCTCCCTGGGGGCCTAGTTTCCAGGGCAGCTCAGTCAGCTGTAAGGATAGTGAGAAGCCTTACAACACCAGGTTAAAGTCCAACATGTTTGTTTTCAAACACTAGCTTTCGGAGCACTGGCTCATTCCTAATGTACCATCAATTGAACGCAAGACGAGTTGCTGAACAAAGTATGGCTTTAATCTACTAGATGTTAGCCCTGCGGTCGATTATAGTAGAATGCGAACCGCCGGGTGTACTGGGTGGAGGCGGGGTTAAACTCAGCCTCTCGACTAATCGGGGAGCCGTCACATGACTGGTCTCAACCAACTGGTCAAGAGGCACATGACCGACCAGGGCCAATGGTAAGCCGGTATTCTGCACCAATGGTAGGCAGCTATGCTAATCATACCACCACATTTCCTCAGGTGAACATACCTCTTCATTCACCTGAGGAAGGAGCAGTGCTCCGAAAGCTAGTGTTGCCAACAAACCTGTTGGACTTTAACCTGGTGTTGTAAGACTTCTTACTGTGCTCACCGCAGTCCAACGCCGGCATCTCCACATCATTGCTGTAAGGATGTGACGCGATCTTAAACCAGGTAAGCGAAATGTCCAGCCAAGTTTAAAGGTCCTCAGCAGGCCAGGGAGCTGGCAAGTGAAGGAGATGGGATTTTCGGCAGGGGATGGACTTTGGCGGAAGGATTTGGGTCAACCTTAGGTTGGGGTGGGGGTCAGGTCTCGGGGGTCGGTCAGGTCGAGCGCCTATGGAGGGGGGGGGGGGAAGCAATGCAAGTTCAGCGTCTTGGAGGGGATGGGGCAGAGTAATGGTCCGACAAGTGGAAACGTCCCCTGGGAAAATCTCCTACACTGGGAACTGTCCAAAGAAATGTGACTTAAATCGTAAACTTTGGATGGTTCCGACTGTATTACATCACTGGTTACCCAGAAACAGTTAGAATGATTAAACCGCTACTAATGTTGTGGGCAGCACGGTAGCAGAGTGGTTGGCACAGTTGCTTCACAGCTCCAGGTTCGATTCCCGGCTTGGGTCACTGTCTGTGCGGAGTCTGCACGTTCTCCCCATGTCCTGCGTGGGTTTCCTCCGGGTTGCTCCGGTTTCCTCCCACAGTCCAAAGATGTGCGGGTTAGATGGACTCCCCATGCTAAACTGCCCTTTGTGTCCAAAAAGGTGAGTTGGGGTTACTGGGTTACGGGGATAGGGTGGAGGCGTGAGCTTAAGTAGGGTGCTCTTTCTAAGAGCCGGTGCAGACTCGATGGGCCAAATGACCTCCTTCTGCACTGTAAATTCTATGATTTGGAAGGAAACGCCCGTGATTATTAACCATCCCCATAAATGATTTAATCCCCAAAGTGTTTCTCAGCATTAGTGCCTCATTGTCCTCCATAGGACGCACTCCCTGACCATCCATACGGTAACCGAGGTAACAGAGGTAAGCTACTTCGCTAGCCTGGAAAGTATATTTTTCATGTGAGGCGAATTACCGCCTCCTGAAACCTTCTCTGCATTTCTTCACGATTATCCAAATTTCCTTCTTCCATTACACCAGTAATCAATGCGTCATCCAAACATACAATGGCACACGGCAAACCCTGGAAGAAACTTTCCATTGTTCTATGGTAAAGCTGATGAAACACTGAAAGGCAAGCGTGTATACTGATATAATCCTTTATGGGTACATTAATGGTCATGTACCCTCTGGAAGCATAAATCAACTCTAACTGTTGATATGCATGACTCATAGCCATTTTCTTATAAGAATGTTTTCTAGCAGTCTTGCACAGTATAGCACAGTGGTTAGCACAGTTGCTTCACAGCTCCAGGGTCCCAGGTTCGATTCCGGCTTGGGTCACTGTCTGTGCGGAGTCTGCACATCCTCCCCCGTGTGTGCGTGGGTTTCCTCCGGGTGCTCCGGTTTCCTCCCACAGTCCAAAGATGTGCAGGTTAGGTGGATTGGCCATGATAAATTGCCCTTATTGCCCAATAAGGTTGGGGAAAGGTGTGGGCTTTAGTGCGGTTCTCTTTCCAAGGGCCGATGCAGACTCGATGGGCTGAATGCCCTCATTCTGTAGATTCTATGATTCCATGAAATCGTCTATCCTCGGGATCGGATATCTGTCCAGCCTTACTGCTTGGTTTACCGTTAATTTATAGTCCCCACAGATGAGTGAGGTCTTATCTGGTTTTACAACAGGTACTGTGGGGGCTGCCCATTCAACGAACTGGACTGGCTGGATGATACCCAGTTCTTCAAGCCTTTCCAACTTGGACTCAACTTTCTCCAGCATTGCATAGGGCAAAGGTCCAGCCCTGAAATATTTTACGGTGGCTTTTGGATCTACTTAAATTTTTCTCTCAAACCTTGATTTTTCTGAGTTTGACCTCAAAAAGTCCTTATACTTCCAGATTACTTCATCCAGCCCCCCTCCTTTAATTCAGAAAATTTCCCATCAGTGGAATTTAATTTCTTGAAACCAGTCATGGCCCATTAGACGTGGTCCTTGCCCAGACACCACGATTAATGGAAGTTGGCAGATTGTTGCTTATAGCTCACAGGTATTTCAGTAGCCCCTACTACCTTGATGGCCTCCCCCGTGTAGGTTGCCTATCTAGCTGACGTGTTCTGCAGCCTCAGAGGTATAGGTCTGCTCCCCTACTATGGTAACAGCCACTACTGTGTCTATTTCCATTCTTAATGGTCTACCATTGACAAATAACACCACTGTAATTACCTTGCCCGTCTTCACACTATTCGTCTGAAGGAGTTTCCGATCGCTTCCATGACCCCTCAAGCGGCAGGCGAAGCTTTCCGCTTCCGTGAATCTGCACATTTCTGGGGAATGCTTTCCCCAACACCTGTGACACTGTACCAATCTAAGGTTATTGATTCATTCTCCTGACTATTCCAACTCCACCAGCCTCTGGATTTGCTTCCCGGTTTAAACCGGTCTCGTTCCTTTTGGTGCTGCTGCCAGTCTATCGCTTCCTGCCCTAACTGGTGGACCGTGCCATTCCTGGGCCCCTTCGCATCATTCTCCATTGCTAATGCTTTTCCAATGCCTTTTAAAAATTAATTTCCCTTTCAGCCAACTTCCTCTCTATGACTTTATCATTGGCTGCGCAAACCAAGCGATCACTCAGCATATCGTTCAATGTTGTCCTGAAGTCACAGTTTTTGGCAATTTTCCGAAGGCTTGCTCTGTAGCATTCAATGGTCTCCGCTGGGGCTCTCCCCGTTGAATTAAATTTGATTTGTTGCAAAATTACTGGGGGCTTTGGGTGATAGTGCTCGTTTCCTAAATTCACTATTTGTATAAACGAGTGTGTTGGGGACGTGAGACTATGAACTAAATTATAAGTTTGGGTACTGCCTGCGCTTAGCAATATAACCTTCTTCTTGCCCTGTTTCTCAACCCCGCTTGCTCTGAAGAAAAATTCTAGTTGCTCAAAATCTGACGCCAATTTACAGCAGACGTGCATGTCTGCAGATCCCTTCCACTTCGCAAGCTTGCCTTCGACTGGACCAGGTTCTGAGCTGACAATCATGGCCAGCGCACCTGCTACTTTCTTTAACCTCATCGCCAAATGTAGTCATTTGGCTCCGCCGGTAACGAACAAACAATGAACATTTATTGACACAACATGCTCCATACAGAGTAGTGCAGCCTCCACGCTGCCATTCTGCCTCCTGGGATCAAACTGAGCCCGTACTCTGCTCGGCGACTCCGCGCGCTGACTACCGATTGGATGAGTGGGTCACATGATGCTTCAGAAGATCGCCCCTTAAAGGGGCCAGCTACTGCAAAAAGTCAAAAGCATTTCAGCTGAAATAGCAGTTCTTTTGTGTAACTGAATGCATGTGTAGCCGAGAGGGTTTAAGAGAGAACATTAACTGGAACTGCGATTGTTAGGCACAAAGCAACGTTGGACACCGACTGAAGTAAAAATCTGCCCTCCCTACACACTTCCTGCACACTGACCAGACACCCACGTTATCCAGGATGCGCCCACTTACCCTGAAGCTATGGAGTTTCAGAAAGGACCCTGCGTGCGTGGGTTTCCTCCGGGTGCTCCGGTTTCCTCCCACAGTCCAAAGATGTGCGGGTTAGGTGGATTGGCCATGCTAAATTGCCCGTAGTGTCCTAATAAAAGTAAGGTTAGGGGGGGGGGGTTGTTGGGTTACGGGAATAGGGTGGATACGTGGGTTGAGTAGGGTGATCATTGCTCGGCACAACATTGAGGGCCGAAGGGCCTGTTCTGTGCTGTACTGTTCTATGTTCTATGTTCTATGTTCTATATCCGGCCAATCAACAAACTCTACACCAGGCACCCCCTGCCCACGAGACAGCAACTCCCCGGTGAGTCATTAGACGATTTCTGGCGTGCCCTGCACATCCTGGCAAGGAACTGCGACTGCCAGGCAGTTTCGGCCGTTGAACATACAGAACTCTTAAACAGCGGCGTTTTCGTTATAGGCATGGGGTCGGCGTACATCTGCCAGTGCCTATTAGAAGGCGGTACGCGCGACCTCGCGGCAACCAGGCAACTCGTGAACTCATTAATGGTAGCCTCCCGTAATGTACAGTCATACGCCCCCGACCGCACGGCATACGCCCCCGACCGCACGACATACGCCCCCGACCGCACGGCATACGCCCCCGACCGCACGGCATACGCCCCCGACCGCACGACATACGCCCCCGACCGCACGGCATACGCCCCCGACCGCATGACATACGCCCCCGATCGCACGGCATACGCCCCCGACCGCACGGCATACGCCCCCGACCGCACGGCATACGCCCCCGACCGCACGGCATACGCCCCCGACCGCACGACATACGCCCCCGACCGCACGGCATACGCCCCCGACCGCACGACATACGCCCCCGACCGCACGGCATACGCCCCCGACCACACACCGCCCTCATGGATATCGTGGGCCCCACCAGCGGACGCCCCCAGCCAACCCCAAGCCTGCGCCGCGCGGCAGCCAGCAAACCCCGGGGGGCCCAAATGCTATTTCTGCGGGCAGACCAAACACCCCCCGGCAGCGCTGCCCGGCGCGGAGCGCAATCTGCAGGGCCTGCGGGAAGAAGGGACATTTCGCTGCGGTGTGCCAGGCCCGGTCGATCGCTGCTGTATCTCGGCCCAGCGTTCCTGCACACCCCCACGTGCGACCCGTGGGTGCCGCCATCTTTAACGCCGCCTGCCATGGGCGCTGCCAATTTCGCCACCATTTTGGACAGTGCCTCAGGACCCCTGCTCGTCGGGGACTTCATCTGGCCGTTCATCGCCTGCCACTGCCACCGACCAGCCTGGGGCCTACCAACACCAGCCGCAGCTCGCCTCCATCACGCTTGACCGGTCCCGGCCGCACAACCTCGCAACCATGACGACAACGGTGAAAGTCGATGGGCACAAGACATCCTGCCGCTACGGTATGGCGCTGCTCCATCGCGGTACACCCCATTACCCAGAAAATCTCACTGGCCTCCGGATCCCACTCCGTGGGAAATCCGGGGGTACTGCATCACCACCCTCACTATCCAGGGCATAGAGTTCAGCAAATTATGGCTCTACATCCTCCCCAACCTCTGCGCTGCCCTGTTACTCGACCTGGACTTCCAGTGCAACCTTCAAAGTCTTAACTCTAAAATTCGGTGCACCCCTACCACCCCTCACCGTATGCGGCCTCACGACCCTTAAGGTCAACCCACCTTCCCTGTTTGCTAACCTCACCCCGGATTGCAAACCCATCGCCACCAGGAGCAGACGGTACAGTGCCCAGGACAGGACCTTCATCAGGTCAGAGGTCCAGCGGCTGCTGCGGGAAGGCATCATCGAGGCCAGCAACAGCCCCTGGAGAGCCCATGTGGTTGTAGTAAAGACTGGCGAGAAACACAGGATGGTCATGGACTACAGTCAGACCATCAATCGGTACACGCACCTTGACACATACCCCCTCCCACGCATGTCTGATATGGCCAATCAGATTGCACGGTACCGGGTCTTTTCCACAGTGGACCTGAAATCCGCCAACCACGAGCTCCCCACCCGCAAGGCGGACCGGCAATACACGGCATTCAAAGCAGACGGCCACCTTTACCACTTCCTTAGGGTTCCCTTCGGCGTCACAACGGGGTCTCGGTCTTCCAACGTGAGATGGACTGAATGGTTGACCGGTACGGGCTGCGGGCCACCATCCCGTACCTAGATAATGTCACCATCTGCGGCCACGACCAGCAGGACCACGACGCTAACCTTCTCAAATTTCCCCACACCGCCAAACTCCTTAACCTCCGTACAATAAGGAGAAGTGCGTGTTCCGCACCAACTGCTTAGCCATCCTTGGCTATGTTATGGAAAATGGAGTTCTAGGGCCCGACCCCGACCGCATGTGCCCCCTCATGGAACTCCCCCTCCCCCACTGCCCCACGGCCCTCAAACGATGCCTTGCATTCTTCTCATACTACGCCCAATGGGTTCCTAACTATGCGGTCAAGCCCCGCCCACTCATCCACGCCACAGTTTTCCCCCTGATGACTGAGGCCCGCCAGGCCTTCAACCGTATCAAGGCCGACTTCGCCACGGCCACGATACATGCAGTTGACGAGACCGTCCCTTTCAGGTCGAGAGCAATGCATCGGACGTCGCTCTGGCCGCCACCCTCAACCAGGCAGGCAGACCCGTGGCATTCTTTTCCCTCACCCTCCATGCCGTCGAAATTCAGCACTCCTCTGTCGAAAAGGAGGCCCAGGCCATCGTGGAAGCTGTGCGGCATTGGAGGCATTACCTGGCCAGCAGGAGATTCACTCTCCTCACTGACCAATGGTCGATTTGCCTTCATGTTCAATAACACACAGCGGGGTAAGATCAAGAATGATAAAATCTTAAGGTGGAGGATCGAGCTCTCCACCTCCAATTACAAGGTTATGTATCGCCCCGGGAAAGTCAACGAGCCCCCCCGATGATCTACCTGAGGTACATGTGCCAGCGCACAAGTGGACCGACTCCGGGCCCTACATGATGGTCTCTGTTACCCAGGATCACCCGGTCCTTCCACTTCATAAAGGCCCGCAACCTGCCCTAGACCATTGCGGAGGTCAGGGCTGTCAGCAGAGACTGCGGAGTGCAAGCTGCACTTCTACCGGCCAAACCGAGCGCACCTGGCGAAGGCCTCCCGCCCCTTTGAACGCCTCAGCATGGATTTCAAAGGGCCCCTCCCCTCCAGCGACCGAAACACGTACTTCCTGAACATGGTCGATGAATACTCCCCATTTCCCTTCGCCATCCCATGCCCCAATATGACGTCTGCCACGGTCATTAAAGCCCTCAACAGCATCTTCGCCCTGTTCGGTTTCCCCGCTTACGTCCACAGCAACCGGGGATCCTCCTTTATGAGTGACGAGCTGCGTCAGTTCCTCCTCAGCAAGGGCATTGCCTCGAGCAGGGCGACCAGCTACAACCCCCGAGGAAACGGGCAGATGGAGAGGGAGAATGGGACGGTCTGGAAGGCCGTCCCGCTGGTCCTGCGGTCTAAAAATCTCCCGGCCTCCCGCTGGCAGGACTTCCTTCCCGGCTCGCTCCACTCCATTCGATCGCCATTCTGCACTGCGACTATTGAAACCCCCCATGAACGTCTCCTTGCCTTCCCCAGGAAGTCCACCTCCGGGGTTTCGCTCCCAACGTGGCTGGCAGCTCCTGGACCCGTCCTCCTCCACAAACACGTGCGGATCCACAAGGCGGACCCGTTGGTCAAAAGGGTACAACTACTGCACGCAAACCCGCAGTACACCTATATGGCGCACCCCGACGGGCGCCAGGACACAGTCTCCCTCAGGGACCTAGCACCAGCTGGATCCCCACCCACGGCCCACCATCCGACACGCCCCCTCCGATTGCCCCGGCGCCACTCCCTCTCCCCCCAGCCCACCTCACTACAGCCCCCGCCCCAGGACGATCCATCCTCCATTGGTTCCACCCGGGGATGAAGACAAGGACAACACGCTCCCAAAGTCACAGGCGACCAAGTCGGCACCTGCACTATCACCGGGACCGAGGCAATCACAGCGGAGGATCAAGGCGCCCGACCAGCTCAATTTGTAAATTTTCAACAGACTGTAAACTTTAAATTTTCACAAACCTGTAAATTTTTCCCCCACCCCCACTGGACTCTTTTTTTAACAGGTGGTGAATGTGGTAGTCACCACTGATTGTATAATGGTCATTATTAGGTGAAATACGGTAAGGCTCCTGTACTACAGGTACGGGGGTAGATCCCTGCCTGCTGGCTCCGCCCAGTAGGCGGGGTATAAATGTGTGTGCTCACCGAGCTGCAGCCATTTCAGCAGCAGCTGCAGGAGGCTACACATCTCTGTGTAATAAAGCCTCGATTACTCTCTACTCTCGTCACCCCCTAATTGAGAGTGCATCAAATTTCAAACTCCTCAATTAATCCTGCAGCTTTGATTCTTTGCGACAATGTGATGTACAATTCTACAGCCCACAATGTGAAGAAATCATTCTCGTCACAGCCGAAGTCAATTCTGATCAAAGCAGAAATCCCGGGCTGGATTATCTGCAGCTCCGCGCCGAAACCATGAAACGCGATCGGCCGGAGAATCGGCTCCGACTCCGAAATCGGTTTTGAGGCTGGTTTGGCGCCGGTTTCTGATTTTCCGGACCCCCCAAAACGAGGAATCGCGGGGCCCGCCGTGCGGCCCGGAGAATCGCATTATTAGGTGCCTCGACGACTCCTGGGTGATTCTGCGGCCCGGATGGGTCGAAGTCCTGACACGTGGTTCTAACCACCTATTAAAAATCGTGAAGCTGGCGTGTTGGCTGATACGGCGGCGAGAGGAGGTAGGATTTGGCGTGGGGGGACTGCGGGCTCCCGTTACGGACACCGGCTGTGATTTATGTGGGGGCGGGGGGCACACTACCAGGGTCGGGGGAGGGAAGGGGAAGGGGGGGGGAAACAGGCTGTGCAGTCGGGGAGCACCCGGCATGACAGGGCGGTGCTCACACAACGGGTGCCATTACGGGTGAAAGCAGGGTTATCGGGCATATGCGGACCGGTACATCCAGTTCCCTATGTACCATGCCCACCAGGCTGCCCCAGCAACGAGGTTCACTGCCATCACCAGGATGCCCCTGGTCCAGGGGTTCATTGATGGGGTGCACACCTCCCCTCCATTATATATACACCAGCGGCACAACGAGCTGGGGGCATGTGGTGAATGTATTATACTAATAATCCATCAGTGTATTTGTATTTGTATCTGTGCTATGCTGTTGCCCTTGTGGGCTTCTCCATTGTACGGCATTATCCATAGGGGGACATGTTGGGGTAAGTATGGGCTCCGCCCATGGCTCCTCCCCTTGAAGGAAGGCATAAAGAGCAGTCGATCTGTAGGCGGTTCTCAGTATTGCTTCAGTCACAGGCAGGCACTGTTCTATGTTGATTAAAGCCACGGTTTACTTCTACTCATGTCTCGAGTGAATTGATGGTCGCATCAGGGCACTGTGTTGCCAGTGACAGCGGGTCTGGTCCATGGGATGGAGGATGATGACAACTCCTCTGTGATGAGCTCCGAGCTTCACATCGTTAGACAATGTCTGACTCAAGGCCACAGTAGCACCTTCCACCTGGGTGGTCCCTAAATGAGAGCTGGCCAGTCCATCACAGTACGCCGAGGTGGTTCCCCAGACGGTACAGCACGGGTGCAGGTGGAGTGCTGTGAATCCTGCCCCGTGACAAGGGCCACATTGGCGCACGTTTCCCGGGGCGGCCCGGCGTGGATGGACCCGGCCGCTCCTCAGGCATCCCGGCTGGCCTGGTGCCGCCCTGTTCTGCCCGCTGCCCACCAGATGCACTAGGCACAGGATGGGGGGAGTCCGGGGTGCTGCCCTGTTCCAGCACCTCCTCTGCAGGAGTCACCGGCATGGGCACCACTCTCTGCTCCTGCAGGCGGCCGGCTGTCATCCCCTCCTCTAGTCCCTGGGTCTCTGCCTGCACCTGCACTATGGGTGGGAATGGATCTTCCAGGAGCCCGGGACCCGTCTGGGCAGTAGCTGGTTCCTAGAGCCGGTCTGCCCACCGACCCGCCAGGCCCTTCGGCTGCTCCTACCTCCACCTGCTGCACCGGTTCAGCTGTGTGGTGCTGCACTGTGCTGAGTGTCCCAGAATCCTCATCACTAAAGACCCCAACAGAGGTGAGAGTCTCTGCGATGGTGGATAGCAGTGACGGAAATGCTATGTCATCATAGGACCAGAGGTCCGGGGTTGCCTGTGTCGTGTTGTTCAGTGTGTCTGCCCCTGTGTGTCTGCCCCATGTGTGTCTGTCCCTGTGTGTCTGCCCCCTGTGTGTCTGCCCCCTGTGTGTCTGTCCCCTGTGTGTCTGCCCCCTGTGTGTCTGTCCCTGTGTATCTGCCCCCTGTGTGTCTGTCCCCTGTGTGTCTGTCCCTGTGTGTCTGTCCCCTGTGTGTCTGTCCCCTGTGTGTCTGTCCCTGTGTGTCTGCCCCTGTGTGTCTGTCCCTGTGTGTCTGTCCTGTGTGTCTGCCCCCTGTGTGTCTGCCCCCTGTGTGTCTGTCCCTGTGTGTCTGTCCCTGTGTGTCTGCCCCCTGTGTGTCTGTCCCTGTGTGTCTGTCCCCTGTGTGTCTGCCCCCTGTGTGTCTGTCCCTGTGTGTCTGTTCCCTGTGTGTCTGCCCCCTGTGTGTCTGCCCTCTGTGTGTCTGTCCCCTGTGTGTCTGTCCCTGTGTGTCTGCCCTCTGTGTGTCTGTCCCTGTGTGTCTGTCCCCTGTGTGTCTGTCCCCTGTGTGTCTGTCCCTGTGTGTCTGCCCCCTGTGTGTCTGTTCCCTGTGTGTCTGTCCCCTGTGTGTCTGCCCCCTGTGTGTCTGTCCCCTGTGTGTCTGCCCCCTGTGTGTCCCCTGTGTGTCTGCCCCCTGTGTGTCTGTTCCCTGTGTGTTTGTCCCTGTGTGTCTGCCCCCTGTGTGTCTGTCCCCTGTGTGTCTGTCCCCTGTGTGTCTGCCCCCTGTGTGTCTGTCCCCTGTGTGTCTGTCCCCTGTGTGTCTGTCCCCTGTGTGTCCCCTGTGTGTCTGCCCCCTGTGTGTCCCCTGTGTGTCTGCCCCCTGTGTGTCTGTTCCCTGTGTGTTTGTCCCTGTGTGTCTGCCCCCTGTGTGTCTGCCCTCTGTGTGTCTGTCCCTGTGTGTCTGTCCCCTGTGTGTCTGCCCCCTGTGTGTCTGTCCCTGTGTGTCTGTCCCCTGTGTGTCTGTCCTCTGTATGTCTGTCCCCTGTGTGTCTGCCCCCTGTGTGTCTGCCCCCTGTGTGTCTGTCCCTGTGTGTCTGCCCCCTGTGTGTCTGTCCCCTGTGTGTCTGTCCCTGTGTGTCTGTCCCTGTATGTCTGTCCCTGTGTGTCTGCCCCCTGTGTGTGTGTCCCTGTGTGTCTGTTCCCTGTGTGTCTGTCCCCTGTGTGTCTGTCTCCTGTGTCGTGTCTGCCCCCTGTGTGTCTGCCCCCTGTGTGTGTGTCCCCTGTGTGTCTGTCCCTGTGTGTCTGTCCCTGTGTGTCTGCCCCCTGTGTGTCTGCCCCCTGTGTGTGCGTCCCCTGTGTGTCTGTCCCTGTGTGTCTGTCCCTGTGTGTCTGCCCCCTGTGTGTCTGCCCCCTGTGTGTCTGTCCCTGTGTGTCTGTCCCCTGTGTGTCTGCCCCCTGTGTGTCTGCCCCCTGTGTGTCTGTCCCTGTGTGTCTGCCCCCTGTGTGTCTGTCCCTGTGTGTCTGTCCCTGTGTGTGTGTCCCCTGTGTGTCTGTCCCTGTGTGTCTGCCCCCTGTGTGTGTGTCCCCTGTGTGTCTGTCCCTGTGTGTCTGCCCCCTGTGTGTCTGCCCCCTGTGTGTCTGTCCCCTGTGTGTCTGTCCCTGTGTGTCTGTCCCTGTGTGTCTGTCCCTGTGTGTGTGTCCCCTGTGTCGTGTTGTTCAGTGTGTCTGCCCCTGTGTGTCTGTCCCTGTGTGTCTGCCCCCTGTGTGTCTGCCCCCTGTGTGTCTGTCCCTGTGTGTCTGTCCCCTGTGTGTCTGCCCCCTGTGTGTCTGTCCCTGTGTGTCTGCCCCCTGTGTGTCTGCCCCCTGTGTGTCTGTCCCCTTTGTGTCTGCCTCCTGTGTGTCTGTCCCTGTGTGTCTGTCCCTGTGTGTCTGCCCCCTGTGTGTCTGTCCCTGTGTGTCTGTCCCTGTGTGTCTGTCCCCTGTGTGTCTGTCCCTGTGTGTCTGTCCCTGTGTGTCTGTCCCCTGTGTGTCTATCCCTGTGTGTCTGCCCCCTGTGTGTCTGTCCCCTGTGTGTCTGCCCCCTGTGTGTCTGTCCCTGTGTGTCTGTCCCCTGTGTGTCTGTCCCTGTGTGTCTGTCCCCTGTGTGTCTGTCCCCTGTGTGTCTGCCCCCTGTGTGTCTGTCCCTGTGTGTCTGCCCCCTGTGTGTCTGCCCCCTGTGTGTGTGTCCCTGTGTCTGCCCCCTGTGTGTGTGTCCCCTGTGTGTCTGTCCCTGTGTGTCTGTCCCCTGTGTGTCTGTCCCTGTGTGTCTGTCCCTGTGTGTCTGTCCCCTGTGTGTCTATCCCTGTGTGTCTGCCCCCTGTGTGTCTGTCCCTGTGTGTCTGTCCCTGTGTGTCTGTCCCCTGTGTGTCTGTCCCTGTGTGTCTGTCCCTGTGTGTCTATCCCTGTGTGTCTGCCCCCTGTGTGTCTGTCCCTGTGTGTCTATCCCTGTGTGTCTGCCCCCTGTGTGTCTGTCCCCTGTGTGTCTATCCCTGTGTGTCTGCCCCTGTGTGTCTATCCCTGTGTGTCTGCCCCCTGTGTGTCTGCCCCCTGTGTGTCTGTCCCTGTGTGTCTGTCCCCTGTGTGTCTGTCCCTGTGTGTGTGTCCTCTATGTTTCCGTCCCCTGGGTCGCGGTGTCCTGGCTGGTCTCGGCCCGAGGGCTGTTGGTGCGGCTCCCCTCACTGTCGGTGCTTGGGTCCCTGGGGGGCACCGGCCCTGGCAATGGCTGGGGGGTGGGGAGGGGCGGGGGTGAACCGGCTGGGCTGGGATCATTGCCGGCTGGTCCTGAAAGACACAAGACAGCCCGTATGGTTAGACAGACGGACGGGGTGAGGCGTGAGGTGGTGAGGAAGTGGGGTGAGGGGGTGAGGGGTTGAGGGGGTGAGGGGAGGGGGTGAGGGGATGGGGTGAGGGGGTGGGGTGAGGGGGTGGGGTGAAGGTGTGGGGTGAGGGGGTGAAGGGGTGAGGTGAAGGGGTGGGGTGAGGGGGGGGGTGGGTGAAGGGTGGGGGTGAAGGGGTGAAGGGGTGCGGTGAGGTGAAGGGGTGGGGTGAGGGGGGTGGGGGGGTGAAGGTGTGGGGTGAAGGGGTGAGGTGAAGGGGTGGGGTGAGGGGGTGGGGTGAAGGTGTGGGGTGAGGGGTGAAGGGGGTGAGGTGAAGGGGTGGGGTGGGGTGAGGGGGTGGGGTGAAGGTGTGGGGTAGGGGGTGAAGGGGTGAGGTGAAGGGGTGGGGTGAGGGGGGTGGGGTGAGGGGGTCGGATGAAGGGGTGGGGTGAAGGGGTGGGGTGAGGGGGTGGGGTGAGGTGTGGGGTGAGGGGGTCGGATGAAGGGGTGGGGTGAAGGGGTGGGGTGAGGGGGGGGGTGGGGGTGGGTGAGGGGTGGGGTGAGGGGGTGGGGTGAGGGGGGGGTGAGGGGTGGGGTGGGCACACATGTGTTGTGGGGGGCCGTGGCCAGGCAGGGGGGTCGCACTTGGTGTAGCACCTCCCCGACCTCGGCATCGACAACCTCCTGCGAACAATGTCCATTACCCTCTGCTCGGGCACAGTGAGGGGACGCAATTCTGGTGGGCCCCCTCCAATCTTCTCCCGCTCCCGGCGGTTATGCGCGGACTTCTCCTGGGGCGGGGGGGGGGGGGGGGGAACACAAACAGCGACAGTGTTAGACAGTCCGACGCATGCAGCCCAGGGGTTGGGTCTCTGATGGCATCAGTGCACAGGGGACCTGGACGATGTGGCTGGCATGGGCAGGTACAGCCATGTGGGTCAGGGTTGGGTGGAACTGTCCCCCTGGGGGGTGGGGGCGGGGGGGGGGGGCAGGTCACATGTGTGTGGGGGTGGGGTGCTGAGTGCTCACCCTGGCTGCCCTGAGGAGGTGGTGCAGTTTCTTCTGGCAGTGCTCAGCTGTCCTGGCCACCGGCCCGAGGGCACTGTCGGACTCAGCCGCCGTCCCTGAACACGGGGCTGCTTGTTTGGTGGCCATCTTGTCTGCCACACTGTGTGTGTGTGGCGGCCATCTTGTCTGCCACACTGTGTGTGTGTGGCGGCCATCTTGTCTGCCACACTGTGTGTGTGTGGCGGCCATCTTGTCTGCCACACTGTGTGTGTGTGGCGGCCATCTTGTCTGCCACACTGTGTGTGTGGCGGCCATCTTGTCTGCCACACTGTGTGTGTGTGGCGGCCATCTTGTCTGCCACACTGTGTGTGTGGCGGCCATCTTGTCTGCCACACTGTGTGTGTGTGTGGGGGGGTGGAGCGTCGTGCCAATGACGGAACCGCCGAATCAGCGGCTGGTCCGTTGGGCGTTTCACAATGCGCCTGTGCTAGCCCCTCAGCAGCGGTTGAATCGCTCGACCTGTGGACCCGATGACGCCGTCGTGAAAACTGCTTTCATGACGGCATCAACACTTCGCCTCATTTTGGGAGAATCCGGCCCCAGTTTTCGGACACGTCACCAGAGTCTGCACAGAATCCTTCTCAGAGAATCACGTCCAGAGAATCCTTCTCAGTGCATCACTCCCAGAGAATCATTTCCAGTTAATCATTCCCAGGTAATCACCCACAGATAGAGAATCAGACTGTGATTCTCAGAAAGAACAGTTGGAACCAGTATTCTTATTTCCCAGTTTTTACTGTTTTTTTCATCTCTGCGATGCCATTGTCATGTGTGCAAGTTTGCAAGATCGAGTTCAGCATCTTGAGTGAAGTAACCGATGTAACATTGGGCACTTTGGCGTTTTATAAATGCCTCAATTCCCTGACACCAACTTGTCAGCAGATTGAACTAACACCCGTAGAGCCATAGAAAAGTTACAGCACAGAAAGAGCCCATTCGGCCCATCTTGTCCAGGCCAGCCAGCGGACACCCAGGTGCCCTTTCTAATCCCACCTTCCTGCACCTGGTCCGCATGCGGCCCTGTATCTTACAGCACTTAAGGTGCAGATCCAGGTACTTTTTAAAAGAGTTTCGGGTCTCTGCCTCCACCACCAACTCGGGCAGTGAATTCCAGATTCCCACTACCCTCTGTGTAAAAAAAGTTCTTCTTCATGTCCCGGCGTCACCTTCAGCCACTTATCTTGAATCGATGTCCCCTGGTTCCAGAATTCTCCACCAATTTTACCCTGTCCACTCCATCTCTTCCCCTGAGAATTTTACACACCTCAATTAAGTCACCCCTCCGCCTTCCTTCCTCCAGGGAAAATAACCCCAACCTCTCCGATCTGTCCACGTAGCCGCACTTTGGCAACATTCTTGGAAACCTAACCTCCGGCCGCAGCAACGCGCTTTGCCTGGCTCATGCGCCCAACGCCCCGACTTGACAGAAGGATGAGATTCTCCGACCTTCGGCGCCCTTGTGTTCATTTTTTTTAGCGAGAGAGAGAGAGGAAGAAGGCCTGATGAGTGAGCTGGGTAAGGGGAGCAGATTCACTGCCACAGAGCGAACACAGGCCTGTATCATCTGGACCCGGCGGGGGAAAAAAAAATCCCCAACTGAACATTACAAGATACCCTTCAGTGATTGTCTCAAGTACAACAGCAAAGAAAAACAAAGCCAAACAAACTATATACATCATGCTGCCAAAATATTTGAACATTAATGATTGGTCAGCCAGCCAACCAGCAATTTGCCAGATTTGTTGGCTGGGGCCTTTGATTATTTTCCTCAACACGGCTAATTTCACGCTGTTTTTTTTCAATGAAAGTAAAGTTAATTCAGCCGACAATGCCACAGCTGGACTTAAGTATACTCCTCCTAGCATGTGTTCAATGAGCTGATGATCCACACCCTTGAGGGACTAAAGACTGCCTTCATTCTGCAGTGTCCTGCAGAGTGGAGTCCGTAGCAAAAGCCTTCTTTAATTATGAACATATGCCGCGCTCAGCCACCTTGTTTGATTCACGAGCGGGCAAGGTGTTTGGGAGCAAAGGTGGTATGAGCTAAGGGGCAATCTAGGAGGTGGGTGAGGAAGGGGGGGGAGGTTGCTGGGGTTTGGAAGGTGGTTGGAGAGCTGAGGTGGGGCCTAACGTACTTCCACAAAGCCTGGGGGCTGCTTACGGGCCTTGGCCTCGGCCCATTGTCAGCAAACAGCATGTTGTTTTGAGAACAGCTTGTTAATGACATTAGCTTTCAGAAGTGGAGGTGTTGTGGTTGTGACTGGCACAAGCCCATTGAGGTTGCGTGGTCAAACTGCCCTGATTAATTGGCATTGTTGTTTGTTTTACTTTCCAGGGGGGGGGGGGGGGGATGGAATTCAGTGAGGTAAAGATACACCTTGACACGTGGCGTACCTGTGATTAGCCTATCCGCAGGCCGGCGAACAGATGTCTCGCTCTTAAATAGCCAAGGTTCAAGACGAGGTCTTGCTGTGCTGTAAGGATTGGGGTTTGAAGAATTGGGCTGTGTAATCAGTGAGTGAGGAGGGGAGCTGGGGGTGGGGGTGGGGGGGGGGGGGGGAGTTGTGGGGAGGGGGCGGGATTAGGGTATCCCCTTTGAGAATCAGTCCTCTGTGACATATGAGGTAAACAAACAAAAACGATATATTTACACACAAGCAGGAGGAAAATAAAATTAAAGCGACCGATAATTGCCAGGAAACTCTTGCGGTGAGGCACCTGTACGTGTGAGGAAGAGTCTATTTACTGGGACATTTGAGAACGGTTCATTTGAGAGGAATGTCTTGGCAGCTGTTGCCTATACGTGGCGCACAGGTGATCGCCCACAATTCAGGATGTTTGCTGAAAACATGGGGATTCGAAACCACTAACGACAGCTAGAGTTGCCCAGGAGGAAAAGCGATCCCCCCCCCCCCCCCCCCCCCCACCCCCCCCGTTGTCAATATTCACCACCCCTCCAGTCACTAATCTGTAATACAAATATACTGTCAATTAACAAGAACCTGAAGTTGACAGCACGGAGGTTGGGGGGCGGGGGGGGGGGGGGGGGGGGGGGGGTGGAGGTGGGGGGGAGACATGGTGGAAACATTGCCAGAAAATCAGGGGTTCGGGAACATCCAGTTTTCCGACATAAGTAGATTTGAATCCTCTTCTCCTGAACAAAGAACTTGCATTTATATAGCACCCTTCACAACTCAGGACATCCCAAAGCACTTTGCAGCCAATAATGTCCATTTGAAGTGCGGTCGTTATAATGCGGGGAGCACAGCAAATCCTGGGGATGACTATTCACCAGAAACTCAACTGGACTAGCCACATTAACACTGTGGCTTCCAGGGCAGGTCAAAGGCTAGGAATCCTACGGAGAGCAACTAATCTCCTGACCCCCCCCCCTCCACAGCCTGTCCACCATCTACAAGGCACACGTTAGGAGTGCTATGGAGTACTCTGCACTTGCCTGGATCAGTGCAGCTCTAACAACGCTCAAGAAGTTCGACACCATCCAGGACAAAGCAGCCCCGCTTGATTGCTCCTCCTTTCACAAAACATTCAAACCCTCCACCACCGATGAACAGTGGCAGCCGTGTGTACCATCTACAAGATGCACTGCAGTAACTCACCAAGGTACCTTCCAAACCCACGACCACTACCATCTAGAAGGACAAGAGCAGCAGATACCTGGGAAACCCACCACCTGGAGGTAGCCCTCCAAATCACTCCCCACCCTGACTGGGAAATATATCACCGTTCCTTAACTGTCGATGGGGCAACGTCCTGGAACTCCCTCCCTAACAGCACAGTGGGTGCACCTACACCACAAGGACTGCAGCAGTTCAAGAAATTGGCTCACCATCACCTTCTCAAGGGCAATTAAGGATGGGCAATAAATGCTGGCCTAGCCAGCAAAGCCCACATCCCGTAAATGAAGTTTTAAAAAGACCCCACAAACAGCAATGTAATAATAATCAGATCGTCTGTTTTATTGATAACGTTGTTGGAGGAATCGATATTGACCAGAACACCAGGGAGATGTCCACTGTTCTTCCTTCTTCAATATTGACCAGAACACCAGGGAGATGTCCACTGTTCTTCCTTCTTCAATATTGACCAGGACACCAGGGAGATGTCCACTATTCTTCCTTCTTCAATATTGATCAGGACACCAGGGAAATGTCCACTATTCTTCCTTCTTCAATATTGACCAGAACACCAGGGAGATGTCCACTGCTCTTCCTTTACTTCCATCTGAAAGGAGAGACAAGGGGCTGGATTCTCCGCAGTCCCACGGCGAAATTGCGTTTGGAGCCGGGGCGGAGAATCAAAGTTCACCACTCACGTCTTTCTCCGTATGTAGCTGCCAATCAGAGTGAAAGGGTGAGAGTGGTTCTGGGAAGGTGATATTGTCACTGGGCTGGTGATCCAGGGATCCGGGAAATGCTCTCAGGCCCTGGCTTCAAATCATAGCAGATGATGAAATTAGAATTCAATAAAAATCTGGAATTAAATAACTCATGATGACCATGAAACCATTGTCAATTGTTGTAAAAACCTATCTGGTTCATTAATGTCCTTTCGAGATGGAATACTGCCGTCCTGTGATGTAACCATTCTATCATTCTAAAACTCTATGGAACTTCCTTCCAGACACAGGAAGGTCTTTCTGCAATTGCGGGCGGCACGGTAGCACAGTGGTTGGGTCACTGTCTGTGCGGAGTCTGCACGTTCTCCCCGTATCTGCGTGGGTTTCCTCCGGGTGCTCCGGTTTCCCCCCACAAGTCCTGAAAGACGTGCTGTTAGGTGAATTAGACATTCTGAATTCTCCCTCGGTGTACCCGAACAGGCGCCGGAGTGTGGCGACTGGGGGATTTTCACAGTAACGACAGTTCAGTGTTAATGTAAACCTACTTGTGACACTAATAAAGATTATTATTACACAGGGTCTTGGGGAGGCCATATCTGGAATATTGTGGACAGCTTTGGTCTCCTTATCTGAGGAAGGATGTTCTTTCTATGGAGGGAGTGCAGCAAATGTTTACCAGGCTGATTCCTGGGATGGTGGGACTGGGGTATGAGGAGAGATTGAGTCGGTGAGGATTATATTCGCTGGAGTTTAGAAGAATGAGGGGTGATCTCATAGACACCTATAAAAGTCTAACAGGACAAGACAGGGTAGATGCAGGAAGGATGTTGGTGCGGTGGTGGGGGTCCAGAACCGGGGTTCGCTGTTTGAGGATACGGGCTCGACCATTTAGGACGGAGGTGAAGAGAATTTTCTTCACCGGTGAGTCTGTGAAATTTGCCACCTCAGAAAGTAGTTGAGGCTAAAATATTGTCCGTTTTCAAGGAGTTAGGTATAGCATTTGGGACGAAAGCGAAAGGGATCAAAGAATATGGAGAATGCCAGGAACAGGTTCTTGAGGTCAATGATCAGCCGTGATTGAATGGCTGAGCAGGCTCAATGGACCGAATGGCCTCCTCCTGCTTTTATTTCCTATGGGTCTTTTTCCAATTAAGGAGCAATTTAGCGTGGCCAATCCACCCACCCTGCACATATTTGGTGTGTGGGGGCGAAACCCACACAGCCACGGGTAGAATGTGCAAACTCCACACGGACAGTGGCCTGCGGCCGAGATCAAACCCGGGTCCATAAGACCATAAGACATAGGAGCTGAATTAGGCCACTCGGCCCATCGAGTCTGCTCCGCCATTCAATCATGGCCATTCTCCTGCCTTCTCCCCGTAAGCCCTGATCCCCTTATTAATCAAAAACCTATCTATCTCTGCCTTAAAGACACTCAGTGATTTGGCCTCCGCAGCCTTCTGTGGCAAAGAGTTCCACAGATTCACCACCCTCTGGCTGAAAAAATTCCTCCTCATCTCTGTTTTAAAGGATCGTCCCTTTAGTTTGAGCTGTGTCCTCTTGTTCTAATTTTTCCTGCAAATGGAAACATCCTCTCCACGTCCACTCTATCCAGGCCTCGCAGCATCGTTAAAGTTTCAATAAGAGCCCCCCCTCATCCTTCTAAACTCCAACGAGTACAGACCCAGAGTCCTCAGCCGTTCCTCACATGACAAGCTGTTCATTCCCAGGATCATTCTTGTGAACCTCCTCTGGAAACCTTTCCAAGGCCCAGCACATCCTTCCTTAGATACGGGCCCAAAACTGCTCACAGTATTCCAAATGGGGTCTGACCAGAACCTTATACAGCCTCAGAAGTACATCCCTGGTCTTGTATTCTAGCCCTCTTGACATAAATGCTGGCATTGCATTTGCCTTCTAACTGCCGACTGAACCTGCACATTAACCTTAAGAGAATCGTGAACAAGGACTCCCAAGTCCCTTTGTGCTTCTGATTTCCTCAGCATTTCCCCATTTAGAAATGAAATGAAAATGATGAAAATCACTTATTGTCACAAGCAGGCTTCAAATGAAGTTACTGTGAAAAGCCCATAGTCGCCACATTCCGGCGCCTGTTCGGGGAAGTTGGTACGGGAATTGAACCCGCGCTGCTGGCCTTCTTCTGCTTTACAAGTCAGCTGTTTAGCCCACTGTGCTAAACCAACCCCTCGTCTATGCCTAAATTCCTCCTTCCAAAGTGCATAACCTCATACTTTTCCACATTGTGTTTCATTTGCCACTTCATTGCTCACTCTCCAAGCCTGTCCAAGTCCTTCTGTAGCCCCCCTGCTTCCTCAATACTACCTGACCCTCTACATATCTTTGTATCATCTGCAAACTTAGCAACAGTGCCTTCAGTTCCTTCTTCCTGATCATTCATGTATATTGTGGTCCCAATACAGACCCTTGAGGCACACCACTAGTCACCGGCTGCCATCCTGAAAAAGGCCCCTTTATCCCCACTCTCTGCCTTCTGCCAGTCAGCCAATCCTCTATCTATGCCAGGATCTTACCTTTAACACCACGGGCTCTTAACTTTTTTAACAGTCTCCTATGCGGCACCTTGTCAAAGGCTTTCTGGAAATTTAAATAAATCACGTCCACTGGTTCTCCTTTGTCTAACTTCCTTGTTACTTCCTCAAAGAACTCTAACAGATTTGTCAGGCATGACCTCCCTTGACAAAGCCGTGCTGACTCAGTCCTATTTTACCATGCACTTCCAAGTACTCCGCGATCTCATCTTTAATGTAATAATAATCGCTTATTGTCACAAGTAGGCTTCAATGAAGTTACTGTGAAAAGCTCCTAGTCGCCACATTCCGGCACCTGTTTGGCGAGGCCTGTACGGGAAAATAATGGGCTCTAAAATCTCACCAATGACCATCTTCTGCCTCCCTCCCTTCTTAAAAGGTGGTGTTACATTAGCCACTTTCCAGTCCTCTGGGACCCTTCCCGCCTCCAGTGATTCCTGATAGATCACCACCAATGCCTCCACAATTTCCTCAGCTATCTCCTTTAGTACCCTGGGGTGTAGTCCATCCGGTCTAGGTGACTTAACCACCTTCAGACCTTTCAGTTTCCCCAAAACCTTCTCCTTAGTAATGGCCACTACACTCACCTCTGCCCCCTGGTTCTCCTCGAGCTCTGGCAACCAATTGGTGTCTTCCACCATGAAGACTGATGAAAGTAACTATTCAGTTCGACTGCCGTTTCTTTATTTCCTATTATTACTTCACCAGCCATGTTTTCCAGTGGTCCAATGTCTATTTTTGCCTCTCTTTTACCTTTCATATATTGAAAAAAACTCTTCCTATCTTCTTTTACATTACTAGCTAACTTGCACTCATATTTCATCTTCTCTCCCCTTATTGCTTTTTTAGTTGTCCTCTGCTCGCTTTTAAAGGCTTCCCAATCCTCTGGCTTCCCACTAATCCTCGCCACTTTGTATGTTTTTTCTTTTGCTTTGATGCTGTCCTTGACTTCCCTCGTCAGCCATGGATGCCTTGTCCTGCCCTTAGCATTTTTCCACCTTCTCAGGATGAATTTCTGCTGTGCCTCCCGAATAACCCCCAAAAACTCCTGCCATTGCTGTTCTACTGTCTTCCCTGCTCGGCTCCTTCTCCAATCAACTCTGGCCAGCTCCTCCCTCATGTCTTTGTAGTTACCCTTATTTAATTGTAATACCGTTACATCTGATTCCAGCTTCTCCCTCTCATACTGCAGGGTACATTCTATCATATTGTGGTCACTGCTCCCTAAGGGTTCCTTCACCTTATGATTCCTAATCAAATTTGCCTGATTATACATCACCAAATCCAGAATTACCTGTTTCCCAGTAGGCTCTGTCATAAACTACTCCAAAACAACATCTCTTAAACATTTCACAAATTCCTTTTCTTGGGATCCACTACCAACCTGATTTTCCCAGTCCACCTGCAAATTGAAGTCCCCCCATGATTATTGCCTTTTTGACATGCCTTTTCTATCTCCTGATTTACTTTCTGCCCCACCTACTGACTCCTGCTAGGGGGCCTGTACATAACTCCCATCAGGGTCTTTTTACCTTTGCAATTCCTCAACTCTACCCACAGAGATTCTATGTCTTATGATCCTGTATCGCTCCTTGCTATTGATTTAGCTTCATTCCTTACTAACAATGCAATCCCGCCCCTTTTGCCCATCTGCCTGTCCATTCGACAGGACACATATCCTTGTATATTTAAATCCTCAGCACCATGAGGAAGCAATGTTCTCCACGTGTCTATGTGGATTTCCTCCCGGTGCTCCGGTTTCCTCCCACAAGTCCCACAAGATCCCATCATGGGCTGGTTTAGCACAGGGCTAAAGAGCTGGTTTTAAAGCAGACCAAGCAGGCCAGCAGCACGGTTCAATTTCCGTACCAGAGTCCCTGAACAGGCGCTGGAATGTGGCGACTAGGGGCTTTTCACAGTAACTTCATTTGAAGCCGACTTGTGACAATAAGCAATTTTCATTTCATTTTTCATTTCAAGGTGCTCCGGTTTCCTCCCACAAATTGCATTTGATAAAGTTCCCCACAGTAGGCTCATTCAGAAGGTTAGGGGGCACGAGTACAGGGAAATTTGACTGGATACAGAATTGGCTGGCCGAAAGAAGACAGCGAGTGGTAGTGGATGGAAAGTATTCCGCCTGGAGGTCGGTGACCAGTGGTGTCCCGCACGGATCTGTTCTGGGACCTCTGCTCTTTGTGGTTTTTGTAAATTACTTGGATGAGGAAGTGGAAGGGTGGGTTAGTAAGTTTGCCGATAACACAAAGGTTGAGGGAGTTGTGGATGGTGTTGAGGGTTGTTGCAGGTTACAACAGGACATTGACAGAATGCAGAGCTGGGCTGAGAAATGGCAGATGGAGTTCAACCTCGATAAACATGAGGTGATTCATTTTGGAAAGTCGAGTTTGATGCTGAATACAGGGTTAAAGGCAGGATTCTTGGAAGTGTGGAGGAACAGAGGGATCTTGGGTTCCACGTACATAGATCCCTCAAAGTTGCCACCCAGGTTAATAGGGTTGTTAAGATGGCGTTTGGTGTGTTGGCTTTCATTAACAGGGGGATTGAGTTTAAGAGCTGCAAAGTTTTGCTGCAGCTTTATAAAACCCTAGTTAGACCACACTTGGAATATTGTGTCCCGTTCTGGTCGCCTTATTATAGGAAGGATGTGGATGCTTTGGAGAGGGTACAGAGGAGATTTACCAGGATGCTGCCTGGACTGGAGGGCATGTATTATGAAGAAAGGTTGAGGGAGCTAGGACTTTTCTCACTGGAGCGAAGAAGGCAGAGAGGTGACTTGATAGAGGTGTACAAGGTGATGAGAGGCATGGAAGGAGTAGATAGCCAGAGACTTTTCCCCAGGGTGGAAATGGCTGTCACGAGGGGACATAATTTTAAGGTAATTGGAGGAAGGTATAGGGGGGATGTCAGAGGTAGGTTCTGTGGTGAATGTAACTTGGTAATTCACACTGTATTTGCCAATACCTTTGTAAGCGCAGTAGCATTATCCGACCACTAGGGGGAGTAGCTCTGGGAATGCTCAGGAGTTTGTACAGGGCTCCACCCTTGGCTCCGCCCACGACTCCTCCCCACTGTGCTGCTGTATAAATACCCTTGTCCAGAGTCAGCCTGCATTTCATCGAGAGTTCATCAAGGGGTAACAGGCTGGCTCTGTAGTAAGTTGATTAAAACCACTGTTCATATCTGAAAGCATGTGTCTGCTGAATTGATGGTTCCATCAATTTAATCTACTTAAGAACAGTCAAGATCGATCATGGAATCAGCCCTCAAGCCTGGACACCTAAAACTCGACCCACAGGATGCAGAGGCAAAAGAAATCTTCTCCCACTGGCTGCGGTGCTTTAAGGCCTACCTGGCAGAAGCGAGCACAGCCGAAACGACAGAGGAACAGAAGTTAAGTCTACTGCACGCGAGGGTGAGCCACAGAATCTCTACGCAACTAAACTCGGCTGGTTCATATACTGCAGCGCTAGCGATACTCGATAAGATGTATGGGGAAAGGGGCTGGTTTAGCTCACTCAGCTAAATCGCTGGCTTTTAAAGCAGACCAAGCAGGCCAGCAGCACGGTTCGATTCCCGTACCAGCCTCCCCGGACAGGCGCCGAAATGTGGCGACTAGGGGTTTTTCACAGTAACTTCATTGAAGCCTACTCGTGACAATAAGCGATTTTCATTTTTTTTCATTTCATGTAAGGCCCATTAACGAAGTTTACGCACGCCATGTGTTCACGACTCGCCGCCAGCGGCCTACAGAATCACTCGCCGAATTTTTAAGAGAACTCAATAATTTATCAAACGACTAACTATCAAGCCGGTACCGCGGCTGAACACAGAGAACTTGCTGTACGCGATGTTTTTGTAGCCGGCCTCAGATCTAATTATGTGCGCCAACGACTGCTGGAAAAGGGGGCCCAAGACTTAGAAACAACTGTGGAAGCTGCTACCACGATGGAGGTCTCCTTCCGCAGCCTCAACTCATTCCCCGCGGACCCCGTGACCCAATCATGGGCCCCCGACCAGCGACTCCCCCAGGCCTGTGCTACGCGGCCGCCCAGCCACTATGCTGCTCCAGCCAGCCACTATGCTGCTCCAACCTGCCATTTCTGCGGCCAGAATCAGCACCCGCGGCAGCACTGCCCGGCCCGCAATGTGACCTGCAGCAGCTGCGGGCGGAAAGGCCACTACGCTAGAGTGTGCCTCGTAAAAAGGGCCCCAGCTTCCAACTCCCCAGCGGCACGAAGTAATCGCTCCCCACACCCGCAGGCCCATGGGGCCCGAAACGCTGCGGCCTATGCCCCGACCCCGCCCCCTCCCGCCACATGCGATCCATGGGGGCCGCCACCTTGGCAAAACTCCACCACGCGGCCGGCCATGTGTGACTCATGGGGGCCGCCATCATGGACGCCATCTTCCTCGCCGCCCGCCACGTGCGATCCACGGGCCCGACCTGCATCTCCACGCTCGGACAACTCATCGGAAGAGTACGACTACGAACTCAGAGGGCAGTCATCACGGGGCCACTCCAGCACAGCTGATCAAGCCGCCGGCTACCCGCAACTCAGCGCAGTCACCCTGGACCAATCACGCCCGAAGCATCTGCGAAATTCGATGGCAGAGGTCCAAATCAACGGGTACAACACGCCATGCCTCTTCGACTCCGTGAGCACTGAGAGCTTCATACATCCAGACCTGGTAAGACGCTGTTCGCTCCCCGTTTTCCCCGTGCGGCAAACTATCTTGCTTGCTTCAGGCTCCCATTCGGTCCAGATCCAGGGGCGCACCGCCGCGACACTCACAATCCGAGGCGCGAGCTACTCAAAATTCCAACTCTACATTTTGCACGACCTCTGCGCGCCACTCTTATTAGGCCTAGATTTTCAATGTAACCTTAAGAGCCTCACCCTAAGCTTCGGCGGGCCCCTGCTCCCACTCACTCTAGTCAGACCATAAATAGATTTACGCTCCTCGACGCGTATCGCCTCCCCAGGATTGCAGACATGGTAAATCAGATCGCCCAGTATCGGCTCTTTTCCACGGTGGATCTGAAGTCTGCATACCACCAGCTCCCAATCCGCCCGGAGGACCGCCACTACACGGCATTCGAGGCCGATGGCCGCCCCTTCCATTTCCTCCTGGTCCCCTTCGGCGTCACTAATGGGGTTTCGGTGTTCCAACGAGCAATGGACCGAATGGTGGACCAGTACGGGCTGCGGGCCATGTTTCCGTACTTGGACAATGTCACCATCTGCGGCTATGACCAGCAGGACCACGACGCCAACCTCCACCGTTTTCTACAGACGGCACAGAAACTAAACCTCACTTATAACAATGAGAAATGCGTTTTCCGTACATCCAGACTAGCCATCCTCAGCTATGTCGTGGAAAACGGAGTCCTGGCCCAGACTCGGACCGTATGCGCACCCTCTTAGAACTCCCCCTCCCTCATTGCCCTAAGGCCCTCAAACGGTGCTTGGGCTTCTTCTCCTACTACGCCCAGTGGGTCCATCAATATGCAGACAAAGCCCGTCCACTCTTTTGGGCCACACGATTTCCCCCGTCTGCTGAGGCACGCCAGGCCTTCAACTGCATCAAGGAGGACATCGCCAAAGCGGCCATGCGGGCGGTGGATGAATCCACTCCATTCCAGGTTGAGAGCGACGCCTCAGAGGTAGCTCTAGCAGTCACACTAAACCAGGCAGGGAGACCAGTCGCATTTTTCTCCCATACCCTCTCCGCTTCAGAACTCCGACACTCCTCAGTCGAGAAAGAAGCACAAGCCATTGTGGAAGCTATACGTCACTGGAGGCACTACCTCGCAGGTAGGAGGTTCACCCTCATCACCGACTAACGATCGGTTGCCTTCATGTTTGACAACTCGCAAAGGGGCAAAATGACTAACTGGCACCCGCCAGATCCAGTGCCCCCTCTACCCCCACAGAAGGACCCCTCACCCTACACCCCATGCTGCCGCCCCCTCGCGCTCCCGAGCCCGCGAGCTCGCTCCACCAGTTCCGCGCACCCGCGCCGGCCAGCCCCCAGCGCCTCCAGTCCCCGGTCGAACCAGGAGAGTATGAAGCTCGGATAAAACCCTCCCTGGAGACCGCCATCGTACCCCAGCACACAACACCCACCCAGCCACCGCAAGAGGCTGCAACCCCGGTGCTCCGCAGATCACAGCGGACAGTTCGACCACCGGACAGACTTACTTTGTAGACCACCACCCCCGCCGGACTTTATTTTTTTGCAGGGGGTGAATGTGGTGAACGTAACTTGGTAATTCACACTGTATTTACCAATACCTTTGTAAGCGCAGTAGCGTTATCCGACCACTAGGGGGAGTAGCTCTGGGAATTCTCAGGAGTTTGTACAGGGCTCCACCCTTGGCTCCGCCCACGACTCCTCCCCACTGTGCTGCTGTATAAATACCCTTGTCCAGAGTCAGCCTGCAGTTCATCGAGAGTTCATCAAGGGGTAACAGGCTGGCTCTGTAGTAAGTAGATTAAAACCACTGTTCATATCTGAAAGCACGTGTCTGGTGAATTGATGGTTCCATCAGGTTCTTTACACAGAGAGTGGTGGGTGTGTGGAATGCACTGCCAGCAGAGGTGGTGGAGTCAGAGTCATCAGGGACATTTAAGCGACTCTTAGACAGGCACATGGACAGCAGTAAGTTGAAGGGGTGTAGGTTAGGTTGATCTTCGATCACGATAAATGGCCGGTACAACATCGTGGGCTGAAGGGCTTGCACTGTGCTGTACTGTTCTATGTTCTATGTCCCAAAAGAAGTGCTTGTCAGGTGAATTGGACATTCTGCACTCTCCCTGTGTCTACCCGAACAGGCGCCGGAATGTGGCGACGAGGGGATTTTCACAGTAACTTCATTGTAGTGTTAATGTCAGCCTGCTTGTGACACTCATAAAGATTATTATTAATATCTATCAATTCATACTGGAGAACTCTTATGTTGGGCATTTCTGTAGCTGAACACTATAATGCTGCTTACACTCAATCCGAGTAGGATTATTACAGTCAGAAGAGAAAGTTCCACAGCATCAGTTTGTCATTTCAAAGCAGGGTCTCAGGAAAGAAACAGAAGTTTGTTGAATTTCGTCAAGCAAGAGTTGGACCTGTTTCCAGCTGGGATGGAGTTGTCCTTGTGTAAAATGTATAAACTGTGAGGACTTATCAGTTCCACAGTGATCTCCCGGGCTAGCTTTGAATGGGTTAGAAAGGAGTTTTCAAATGTTGCCCCCCCCCCCCCCCCCCCCCACCAAGTAAGCTGGGCCTTATGTCTGGGTTGCCTGGAGGTCACATCATTTTTTTGGATGGGGTGGGGATTGTCTAAAGGTAGAAAGCGTCACAATTATTCGGGATGGGCTGAATGGACTAGTGAGTGTTTTTCTATCCATTATTGTTCACAGGGTCTCGAACCCTGTGGTTCTCAAACTGGGGAGTAGGGAACGTCAGGGACATTCACAATGCAGGGCTGGCCTTATAGATGGAATACATGGACGCTCCACACGCCTGCTCTCTCCCCGTGCTCCTGCTCTCTCCCCGTGCTCCTGCTCTCTCTCTGTGCTCCTGCTCTCTCTGTGTTCCCGCTCTCTCTGTGTTCCCGCTCTCTCTGTGTTCCCGCTCTCTCTGTGTTCCTGCTCTCTCCCCGTGCTCCTGCTCTCTCTCTGTGCTCCTGCTCTCTCTGTGTTCCTGCTCTCTCTCTGTGTTCCCGCTCTCTCTGTGTTCCCGCTCTCTCTGTGTTCCCGCTCTCTCTGTGTTCCCGCTCTCTCTGTGTTCCCGCTCTCTCTGTGCTCCCGCTCTCTCTGTGCTCCCGCTCTCTCTGTGTTCCCGCTCTCTCTGTGCTCCCGCTCTCTCTGTGCTCCCGCTCTCTCTGTGTTCCTGCTCTCTCTGTGCTCCCGCTCTCTCTGTGTTCCCGCTCTCTCTGTGCTCCCGCTCTCTCTGTGCTCCCGCTCTCTCTGTGTTCCTGCTCTCTCTGTGTTCCCGCTCTCTCTGTGTTCCCGCTCTCTCTGTGCTCCCGCTCTCTCTGTGCTCCCGCTCTCTCTGTGTTCCCGCTCTCTCTGTGCTCCCGCTCTCTCTGTGTTCCCGCTCTCTCTGTGTTCCCGCTCTCTCTGTGCTCCCGCTCTCTCTGTGTTCCCGCTCTCTCTGTGTTCCCGCTCTCTCTGTGCTCCCGCTCTCTCTGTGTTCCCGCTCTCTCTGTGCTCCTGCTCTCTCTGTGCTCCTGCTCTCTTTGTGCTCCTGCTCTCTCTCTGTGCTCCTGCTCTCTCTGTGCTCCTGCTCTCTCTGTGCTCCTGCTCTCTCTGTGCTCCTGCTCTCCCTGTGCTCCTGCTCTCTCTGTGCTCCTGCTCTCTCTCTGTGCTCCTGCTCTCTCTGTGCTCCTGCTCTCTCTGTGCTCCTGCTCTCTCTGTGCTCCTGCTCTCCCTGTGTTCCTGCTCACTCTGTGCTCCTGCTCTCTCTCTGCTCCTGCACTCTCCGTGCTCCTGCTCTCTCTGTGCTCCTGCTCTCTCCCTGTGCTCCTGCACTCTCTGTGCTCCTGCTCTCTCTGTGCTCCTGCTCTCTCTGTGCTCCTGCTCTCCCTGTGCTCCTGCTCTCTCTGTGCCCCTGCTCTCCCTGTGCTCCTGCTCTCTCTGTGCTCCTGCTCTCTCTGTGCTCCTGCTCTCCCTGTGCTCCTGCACTCTCTGTGCTCCTGCTCTCTCTGTGCTCCTGCTCTCTCTGTGCTCCTGCTCTCTCCCTGTGCTCCTGCTCTCTCTGTGCTCCTGCTCTCTCTGTGCTCCTGCTCTCTCTCTGTGCTCCTGCTCTCTCTGTGCTCCTGCTCTCTCTCTCTGTGCTCCTGCTCTCTTTGTGCTCCTGCTCTCTCTGTGCTCCTGCTCTCTCTGTGTTCCTGCTCTCTCTGTGCTCCTGCTCTCTCTCTGTGCTCCTGCTCTCTTTGTGCTCCTGCTCTCTCTGTGCTCCTGCTCTCTCTTTGTGCTCCTGCTCTCTCTGTGCTGCTGCTCTCTCTGTGCTCCTGCTCACTCTGTGCTCCTGCTCTCTCTCTGTGTTCCTGCTCTCTCTCTGTGCTCCTGCTCTCTCTCTGCTCCTGCTCTCTCTCTGTGCTCCTGCTCCCTCTGTGCTCCTGCTCTCTCTCTGCTCCTGCTCTCTCTGTGTTCCTGCTCTCTCTCTGTGCTCCTGCTCTCTCTCTGTGCTCCTGCTCTCTCTGTGCTCCTGCTCTCTCTGTGCTCCTGCTCTCTCTGTGCTCCTGCTCTCTCTCTGTACTCCTGCTCTCTTTGTGTTCCCGCTCTCTCTGTGCTCCTGCTCTCTCTGTGCTCCTGCTCTCCCTGTGCTCCTGCTCTCTCTGTGCTCCTGCTCTCTCTCTGTGCTCCTGCTCTCTCTCTGCTCCTGCTCTCTCTGTGCTCCTGCTCTCTTTGTGTTCCCGCTCTCTCTGTGCTCCTGCTCTCTCTGTGCTCCTGCTCTCTCTGTGCTCCTGCTCTCTCTGTGTTCCCGCTCTCTCTGTGCTCCTGCTCTCTCTCTGCTCCTGCCCACTCTGTGCTCCTGCTCTCTCTGTGTTTCTGCTGTCATTCTGTGCTCCTGCTGTCTCTCTGTGCTCCTGCTGTCTCTCTGTGCTCCTGCTCTCTCTCTGTGTTCCTGCTCTCTCTCTGTGTTCCTGCTCTCTCTGTGTTCCTGCTCTCTCTCTGTGTTCCTGCTCTCTCTCTCTCTGTGTTCCCGCTCTCTCTGTGCTCCTGCTCTCTCTCTCTGTGTTCCTGCTCTCTCTCTCTGTGTTCCTGCTGTCTCTCTGTGCTCCTGCTGTCTCTCTGTGCTCCTGCTGTCTCTCTGTGCTCCTGCTCTCTCTCTGTGTTCCTGCTCTCTCTCTGTGTTCCTGCTCTCTTTGTGCTCCTGCTCTCTCTGTGTTCCTGCTCTCTCTCTGTGTTCCTGCTCTCTCTCTCTCTGTGTTCCCGCTCTCTCTGTGCTCCTGCTCTCTCTCTCTGTGTTCCTGCTCTCTCTCTCTGTGTTCCTGCTCTCTCTGTGCTCCTGCTCTCTCTCTGTGTTCCTGCTCTCTCTGTGCTCCTGCTCTCTCCGTGCTCCTGCTCTCTCTGTGCTCCTGCTCTCTCTGTGCTCCTGCTCTCTCTCTGCTCCTGCTCTCTCTGTGTTCCTGCTCTCTCTGTGCTCCTGCTCTCTGTGTTCCTGCTCTCTCTCTTTGTTCCTGCTCTCTCTGTGTTCCTGCTCTCTCTGTGCTCCTGCTCTCTCTGTGCTCCTGCTCTCCCCGTGCTCCTTCTCTCCCCGTGCTCCTGCTCTCTCTGTGCTCCTGCTCTCTCTGTGTTCCAACGCTCCCCGTGCTCCCTCTCTCACCCCGTGCTCCCTCTCTCTCCCCGTGCTCCTGCTCTCTCCCCATGCTCCTGCTCTCTGATGCGCGATCAATAACTACAGAAATGAAGGAGTAGTCCGAATTGAAGGCTTTTATCTACAAGATGTTTCCCCAGCAGCTTGAGTACAGAAAGAATGATGGCTGCTGGGAAACACGGGTTCTTATACCCCGCCTCATGGGGCGGAGCTACCTTCGTCTTGACCAATGAGAAAGCAACACTTGGGCCAATGAGCAGCGAGCCTTCTCCACCAATAGTAACTCACACTCCCAGGTACCGTATTACCCCTAGCCATACTACCACATTCACCCCTTGTTGAGAAAGGAACCGGGGGGGGGGGGGGGGGATGTGCTCGTTGAGAAGCGGGGGGGGGGGGGTGTTCCAGCCAGGACTGGTGATCCAGTGCGGGTGGGACAATTTACTGGTAGTCTGACCAGTGATATGGCGTGGTACTTCTCCAACGGAGGCTGCCCACTGGCCCATAACTATACACAGAGTAACTATGCACAGAGTAACTATACACAGAGTAACTATACACAGAGTAACTATGCACAGAGTAACTATGCACAGAGTAACTATGCACAGAGTAACTATACACAGAGTAACTATACACAGAGTAACTATACACAGAGTAACTATACACAGAGTAACTATACACAGAGTAACTATATACAGAGTAACTATACACAGGGTAACTATACACAGAGTAACTATACACAGAGTAACTATATACAGAGTAACTATATACAGAGTAACTATACACAGGGTAACTATACACAGAGTAACTATACACAGAGTAACTATGCACAGAGTAACTATACACAGAGTAACTATACACAGGGTAACTATATACAGAGTAACTATATACAGAGTAACTGTATACAGAGTAACTATACACAGAGTAACTATACACAGAGTAACTATATACAGAGTAACTATACACAGAGTAACTATATACAGAGTAACTATACACAGGGTAACTATACACAGGGTAACTATATACAGAGTAACTATACACAGGGTAACTATACACAGGGTAACTATATACAGAGTAACTATATACAGAGTAACTATACACAGGGTAACTATACACAGAGTAACTATATACAGAGTAACTATACACAGGGTAACTATACACAGGGTAACTATACACAGGGTAACTATACACAGGGTAACTATATACAGAGTAACTATACACAGGGTAACTATACACAGGGTAACTATACACAGAGTAACTATACACAGAGTAACTATACACAGAGTAACTATACACAGAGTAACTATACACAGGGTAACTATATACAGAGTAACTATACACAGGGTAACTATATACAGAGTAACTATACACAGAGTAACTATATACAGAGTAACTATATACAGAGTAACTATACACAGAGTAACTATATACAGGGTAACTATACACAGGGTAACTATACACAGGGTAACTATACACAGAGTAACTATACACAGAGTAACTATACACAGAGTAACTATACACAGAGTAACTATACACAGAGTAACTATACACAGAGTAACTATGCACAGAGTAACTATGCACAGAGTAACTATACACAGAGTAACTATACACAGAGTAACTATGCACAGAGTAACTATGCACAGAGTAACTATGCACAGAGTAACTATACACAGAGTAACTATACACAGAGTAACTATACACAGAGTAACTATACACAGAGTAACTATACACAGAGTAACTATATACAGAGTAACTATACACAGGGTAACTATACACAGAGTAACTATACACAGAGTAACTATACACAGAGTAACTATACACAGGGTAACTATATACAGAGTAACTATATACAGAGTAACTGTATACAGAGTAACTATACACAGAGTAACTATATACAGAGTAACTATGCACAGAGTAACTATACACAGGGTAACTATACACAGGGTAACTATACACAGGGTAACTATATACAGAGTAACTATACACAGGGTAACTATATACAGAGTAACTATACACAGGGTAACTATACACAGGGTAACTATATACAGAGTAACTATACACAGAGTAACTATACACAGAGTAACTATACACAGAGTAACTATACACAGAGTAACTATACACAGAGTAACTATACACAGGGTAACTATACACAGAGTAACTATACACAGAGTAACTATACACAGAGTAACTATACACAGAGTAACTATACACAGGGTAACTATATACAGAGTAACTATACACAGAGTAACTATACACAGAGTAACTATACACAGAGTAACTATACACAGAGTAACTATACACAGGGTAACTATATACAGAGTAACTATACACAGAGTAACTATACACAGAGTAACTATACACAGAGTAACTATACACAGAGTAACTATACACAGGGTAACTATATACAGAGTAACTATACACAGAGTAACTATACACAGAGTAACTATACACAGAGTAACTATACACAGAGTAACTATATACAGAGTAACTATACACAGGGTAACTATACACAGAGTAACTATACACAGGGTAACTATACACAGAGTAACTATACACAGAGTAACTGTATACAGAGTAACTATACACAGAGTAACTATACACAGAGTAACTATACACAGAGTAACTATACACAGAGTAACTATATACAGAGTAACTGTATACAGAGTAACTATACACAGAGTAACTATATACAGAGTAACTATACACAGAGTAACTATACACAGAGTAACTATACACAGAGTAACTATATACAGAGTAACTATACACAGGGTAACTATACACAGAGTAACTATATACAGAGTAACTATACACAGGGTAACTGTATACAGAGTAACTGTATACAGAGTAACTATACACAGAGTAACTATGCACAGAGTAACTATACACAGAGTAACTATACACAGAGTAACTATACACAGAGTAACTATGCACAGAGTAACTATACACAGAGTAACTATACGCAGAGTAACTATACACAGAGTAACTATACACAGAGTAACTATACACAGAGTAACTATACACAGGGTAACTATACACAGAGTAACTATGCACAGAGTAACTATACACAGAGTAACTATGCACAGAGTAACTATACACAGAGTAACTATACGCAGAGTAACTATACACAGAGTAACTATACACAGAGTAACTATACACAGGGTAACTATACACAGAGTAACTATGCACAGAGTAACTATACACAGAGTAACTATACACAGAGTAACTATACACAGAGTAACTATGCACAGAGTAACTATACACAGAGTAACTATACACAGGGTAACTATACACAGAGTAACTATACACAGAGTAACTATACACAGAGTAACTATACACAGAGTAACTATATACAGAGTAACCATATACACTGCAAGTTATTTACAGAGTCCGAGAGGGAAAGAAAGGGTCCATTAAAAGTTCATATCGACTCGATCAGCCGATTAGGGGCCTTGGACGTCCTGTGTGACCTGCGGAGCTTTGTCGGAGATGTTGGAGATGCCGGCGTCCATGACTCCGGGAGCGATGATCCGATCCTCGTGGAGGTTTCCATACCCCTAGACGGCGCTGGTGAGGGCCGGGTTGTCGGGGGGGGGGGTCTAGTCCTCCAGGCGGCGCGGGTGGGGGGGGTTGGCGGGCCAGGGAGGGGAGCGCTTGCGGGGATGGGTTGCGGTTGGAGGGGGGGGTGGGTGGGGCTGGTGCTGGGGGTGATGGTGGTGATATGTCAGGCACCAGGTCCCGTAGAGAGACCGTGTCTTGTCGGCCGTCGGGGTACTCCACATACGCATATTGCGGGTTAGCGTGGAGCAGCTGGACCTTCTCGACCGACGGGTCCGATTTGAGCACCCGCACGTGCTTCCGGAGCAGGATGGGCCCGGGGGCAGCCAGCCAGGTCGGGACCGGGGTCCCTGAGGAAGACTTCCTGGGGAAGGCAAGGAGGCATTCATGAGGCGTTTGATTTGTAGACGATCAAAGTAGCGTCCGGATGGAATGGAGGGCGTCTGGGAGGACGTCCTGCCAGCGGGAGACTGGGAGATTTCTGGACCGTAGGGCCAGTAGGACGGTTTTCCAGACCGTTCCGTTCTCCCTCTCGACCTGTCCGTTACCCCGGGGGTTATAACTGGTCGTCCTGCTCGAGGCAATGCCCAAGCTGAGCAGGAATTGACCCAGTTCGTCGCTCATAAAGGAGGACCCCCTATTGCTGTGTATGTAAGCGGGGAATCCAAACAGGGAGAAAATGGTGTGAAGGGCTTTAATGATGGTGGTTGTGATCATGTCGGGGTAGGGGATGGCGAAAGGGAAACGGGAGTACTTGTCAATCACGTTGAGGAAGTACGTGTTGTGGTTGGTAGGGGGGAGGGGACCTTTGAAGTCCATGCTGAGGCGTTCAAAGGGACGGGAAGCCTTTATCAGATGCGCTTTTTCGGGGCGGTAGAAGTGCGGCGTGCACTCCGCCCAGATGTGGCAGTTCCTCGTGACCGTCCTGGCCTCCTCGATGGAGTAGGGCAGATTGCGGGTCTTAACAAAATGAAAGAAGCGGGTGACCCCCGGGTGGCAGAGGACCACATGGAGGGCTCGGAGGCGGTCCACTTGTGCGTTGGCACAGGTGCCGCGGGACAGGGCATCGGGAGGCTCATTTAGCTTCCCAGGACGATACAAGATGTCGTAGTTGTAGGTGGATAACTCGATCCTCCACCGCAAGATCATGTTTTTTATCTTGCATTATTGTCTGTGCATTATCAAACATGAAGGCCACTGACCGTTGGTCTGTGAGGAGTGTAAACCTCCTGCCGGCCAGATAATGAGGGTGGCTGCCAGAGCTACGTCAACGCGTTGCACTCGACCTGGAAGGGGAGGGACTCGTCGATAGCGTGCATCGTGGCCTTTGCGATATCGGCTTTGATGCAAAACTCTCCGTGCTCTAGGAGTCCAGTAGGCAAGTTGTTTTGTGGCCGTTGAGCAGGACCTTCGTCATCGCCGTAGCGAGGGTGCGGGGTCGGGACAGGTCCAGAGTGACTGAGGCGAGTCGTGGCAGAAAATCGGAGTCGTCATCGGCCGGTGCGTAGTCACCCGCGCCGGGGTCCTCGGAGCCGATCCAAGATGGCGGCACCCATCGGTCGCACATGGCGGGGGGTGGACAAAATGGCGGCGCCCGTCCCCCGCACGTGTCGTCGGAGGCACAAGATGGCGGCGCCCGGAGGCCGCACGTGGGGGCAGAGAGGTTCGATGACCGCACGGGACACTTGGAGAGGGGGGGGGGGGGGGGGGGGGGGGGAGTCCCGCGGTCACTGCCCAGTACCGCAGCGACAGCCTTGGTCTGGTAGACGGACAAAAAGAGGCCTTTCTTTCTGCAGCCCTTGCACGTTGCCGATCGAGCTGGGCAACGCTGTCGGGGGTGTTTCGCCTGGCCGCAAAAATAACAGCGGGGCCCAGCGGCTTTTCGGGGCATCTTGCAGCACAGGCCGGGGGTGAGTCCGAGTCCATGGGGGAAAGGGAGGCTGAATTCCACATTGCCCAGGGGGGCGCCACACGGTCTGTGGTGGTATGGATATGAGCACTGCCATTGGTGCAGAGCACAGGCTTCCCATTGGCTCTGGCTGGTCATGTGCTTCTCGTCCGATTGGTTGGGACTAGTCATGTGACCGCTCTCCAATTGGTCAAGAGGCAAGTAGGCACCGCCTCCGAGGCGGGGTATAAGTACCCAGAGTTCCCGGCGGTCGGCCATTCTCTGTAGTCGACCACCGGGCTAACAACTACCTGATTAAAGCCACAGTTCGGATCCTAAATGTGTCTTGAGTCGAATTGATGGTACAACACGGTCGGGGGCGTATGAGAGGGCGTTTCTGTTTGCAACATCTAGGGAGATAGCGAGGGCCCGTGCCTCCGTGAGGCTCAAGGTTTCCCTTTCTAATAGTCTCTGGCGGATCTGTGGGGACTGCATACCTGCAACAAAAGCGTTCCGGATGAACAGTTCAGTGTGCTCGGTAGCAGACACTTGTGGGCAGCCACAGTTCCTCCCCAATACAAGGAGAACACGGTAAAAATCGTCCAGCGACTCACCAGGGATCTGCTGCCTCGTAGCCAGTAAGTGCGAGCGTAAACTTTCAGAAATGAAATGCAAACATTTGGGTCAATGAGCAGCGAGCCTTATCCACCAATGGTAGCTCACACTCCCAGGTACCGTAGTACCTCCAGTCATACTACTACACGGGGAGAGCAGAAGCACGGGAAGAGAGCAGGAGCACAGAGAGAGCAGGAGCATGGGGAGAGCAGGGGCACGGGGAGAGCAGGGGCACAGATGGAGCAGGAGCACAGAGAGAGCAGGAGCACAGAGAGAGCAGGAGCACAGAGAGAGCAGGAGCACGGAGAGAGCAGGAGCACAGAGAGAGCTGGAGCACGGAGAGAGGAAGAGCACAGAGAGAGCAGGAGCACAGAGAGAGCAGGAGCACAGAGAGAGCAGAAACACAGAGAGAACAGAAACACAGAGAGAGCAGGAGCACAGAGAGAGCAGGAGCACGGAGAGAGGAAGAGCACAGAGAGAGCAGGAGCACAGAGAGAGCAGGAGCACAGAGAGAGCAGGAGCACAGAGAGAGCAGAAACACAGAGAGAACAGAAACACAGAGAGAGCAGGAGCACAGAGAGAGCTGGAGCACGGAGAGAGAGCAGGAGCACAGAGAGAGCAGGGGTACAGGGAGAGAGCCGGAGCACAGAGAGAGCAGGAACACAGAGAGAGAGCAGGAGCACAGAGAGAGCAGGAGCACAGAGAGAGCAGGGGTACAGGGAGAGCAGGAGCAGAGAGAGAGCAGGAGCACAGAGAGAGCAGGGGTACAGGGAGAGCAGGAGCACAGAGAGAGCAGGAACACAGAGAGAGCGGGAACACAGAGAGAGAGCAGGAGCACAGAGAGCGAGCAGGAGTACAGAGAGCGAGCAGGAGCACAGAGAGCGAGCAGGAGCACAGAGAGCGAGCAGGAGCACAGAGAGCGAGCAGGAGTACAGAGAGAGCAGGAACACAGAGAGAGCAGGAGCATGGGGAGAGAGCAGGAGCAGGGAGAGAGCAGGAGCACAGAGAGAGCAGGAGCACAGAGAGAGCAGGAGCACAGAGAGAGCAGGGGCTCAGAGAGAGCAGGAGAACAGAGAGAGCAGGAGCACAGAGAGAGCAGGAACACAGAGAGAGCAGGGGCTCAGAGAGAGCAGGGGCTCAGAGAGAGCAGGGGCTCAGAGAGAGCAGGGGCTCAGAGAGAGCAGGGGCTCAGAGAGGGCAGGAGCACGGGGAGAGCAGGAGCACGGGGAGAGAGCAGGAGCACAGAGAGAGCAGGGGCTCAGAGAGAGCAGGAGCACAGAGAGAGCAGGAACACAGAGAGAGCAGGAGCACAGAGAGAGCAGGAACACAGAGAGAGAGCAGGAACACAGAGAGAGCAGGAGCAGAGAGAGCAGGAGCAGAGAGAGCAGGAGCAGAGAGAGCAGGAGCACAGAGAAAGCAGGAACACAGAGAGAGAGCAGGAACACAGAGAGAGAGCAGGAGCACAGAGAGAGCAGGAGCAGAGAGAGCAGGAGCACAGAGAGCAGGAGCACAGAGAGAACAGGAACACAGAGAGAGCAGGAGCACAGAGAGAGCAGGAGCACAGAGAGAGCAGGAGCACAGAGAGAGCAGGAGCACAGAGAGAGCAGGAGCACAGAGAGAGCAGGAACACAGAGAGAGCAGGAGCACAGAGAGAGCAGGAACACAGAGAGAGAGCAGGAACACAGAGAGAGCAGGAGCAGAGAGAGCAGGAGCAGAGAGAGCAGGAGCAGAGAGAGCAGGAACACAGTGAGAGCAGGAGCACAGAGAGAGCAGGAACACAGAGAGAGAGCAGGAGCACAGAGAGAGCAGGAGCAGAGAGAGCAGGAGCACAGAGAGCAGGAGCACAGAGAGAACAGGAACACAGAGAGAGAGCAGGAGCACAGAGAGAGCAGGAGCAGAGAGAGAGCAGGGGTACAGGGAGAGCAGGAGCACAGAGAGAGCAGGAGCACAGAGAGAGCAGGAACACAGAGAGAGAGCAGGAACACAGAGAGAGAGCAGGAACACACAGAGAGAGCAGGAACACAGAGAGAGCAGGAACACACAGAGAGAGCAGGAACACAGAGAGAGCAGGAGCAGAGAGAGCAGGAGCACAGAGAGAGCAGGAACACAGAGAGAGCAGGAACACAGAGAGAGCAGGAACACAGAGAGAGAGCAGGAACACAGAGAGAGAGCAGGAACACACAGAGAGAGCAGGAACACAGAGAGAGCAGGAACACAGAGAGAGCAGGAACACAGAGAGAGCAGGAACACAGAGAGAGAGCAGGAACACAGAGAGAGAGCAGGAACACACAGAGAGAGCAGGAACACAGAGAGAGCAGGAACACACAGAGAGAGCAGGAACACAGAGAGAGCAGGAGCAGAGAGAGCAGGAGCACAGAGAGAGCAGGAACACAGAGAGAGCAGGAACACAGAGAGAGAGCAGGAACACACAGAGAGAGCAGGAACACAGAGAGAACAGGAACACAGAGAGAGCAGGAGCACAGAGAGAGCAGGAACACACAGAGAGAGCAGGAACACAGAGAGAGCAGGAGCAGAGAGAGCAGGAGCAGAGAGAGCAGGAACACAGTGAGAGCAGGAGCACAGAGAGAGCAGGAACACAGTGAGAGCAGGAACACGGGGAGAGCAGGAACAAAGGGAGAGCAGGAGCACGGGGAGAGCAGGAGCAGAGAGAGAGAGCTGGAGCACAGCGAGAGCAGGAACACGGGGAGAGCAGGAGCACAGAGAGAGCAGGAGCACAGAGAGGGCAGGAGCACAGAGAGAGCAGGAGCACAGAGAGAGCAGGAGCACGGGGAGAGCAGGAGCACAGAGAGAGAGCAGGAGCACGGGGAGAGAGCAGGAGCACAGAGAGAGCAGGAACACGGGGAGAGCAGGAGCACAGAGAGAGCAGGAGCACGGGGAGAGAGCAGGAGCACAGAGAGAGCAGGAACACGGGGAGAGCAGGAGCACAGAGAGTGAGCAGGAGCACAGCGAGAGCAAGAACACAGAGAGAGCAGGGGCACAGAGGAGCACAGGATATCGAACATAAATACATGGAGTGATATTGGCAACTATATATAGTGTGAATCACATTCACCACATTCACCCCCTGTTAAAAAAATCAAGTCCGGCGGGGGTGATGGCTCAAGGAGTCAGTCAGTCCGGTGGATGAATTGTCCGTTTTGATCTGCGGAGCATCGGTGTTGCAGCGTCTTGCGGTGGCTGGGCGGGCGTCGAGTTCTGGGGTACGGTTGCCGGCTCCGGGGCGAGTCTTGTCCGAGCCTCATACACCTCCTGGTCGAATAGAGACTGGGGGCGCGGGGGGCGGGCTGGTGCTCGGGACTGGTGGGGTGAGCTCGCAGAATCGGGGGCGCAAGGGGACGGCCGCATAGGGAACGGGGAGAGGAGTTCCTCGGTGGGGGTAGATGGAGGGCTGGATCCAGCGGGTGCCAGGTACCAGAGGGATACTGTGTCCTGGCGTCCGTCCAGGAACTCAACAAATGCGTACTGTGGGTTGGAATGAAGCAGGTGCACCTTTTCGACAATGGGGTCGGTCTTGTGCGCCCTGACGTGCTTCCTTAGGAGAACCGGGCCTGGCGTCCTCAGCCACGCCGGAAGTGAGACCCCTGTGGTAGTGCCCCTGGAAACAATGAAGAGCTGCTCGTGGGGGGTTTGGTTGGTAGCTGTACACAGAAGGGATCTAATTGCATGGAGCGCGTCAGGGAGGACTTCCTGCCATTGGGAAACCTGGAGCTTCCTGGACCGGAGGGTCAGTAGGACGGTCTTCCAGACCGTCGCGTTCTCCCTCTCCACCTGCCCGTTCCCCCTGGGGTTGTAGCTGGTAGTCCTGCTCGAGGCGATGCCCTTGTCGAGCAGGTACTGACGCAGCTCGTCGCTCATAAAGGACGAACCCCGGTCGCTGTGCACGTAGCTGGGGAAACCGAACAGGGTGAAGACACTATGCAGGGCCCTAATGACTGTGTGGGAGGTCATATCGGGGCATGGGATGGCGAAGGGGAATCGGGAGAACTCGTCGATGATATTGAGGAAATAAATGTTTTGTTAGTGGAGGGGAATGGCCCTTTGAAATCGATCGCAAGGCGTTCAAAGGGCCTAGAAGCCTTGACCAGGTGGGCCCTGTCTGGTCTATAGAAGTGCGGTTTGCACTCTGCACAGATCGGGCAGTCCCTGGTGACCGTTTTTACCTCCTCGTTGGAGAAAGGCAGGTTTCGGGCTCTGATGTAGTGGGTGAGCCGGGTGACTCCTGGATGGCAGAGGTCATCGTGGATGGCTTTTAGGCGGCTGATGTGCGCGCTGGCGCATGTCCCGCGGGATAGGGTATCCGAGGGCTCGTTGAGCTTCCCCGGTCGATATTTGATATTGTAATTGTAGGTGGAGAGTTCAATCCTCCACCGAAGAATTTTGTCATTTTTAAATTTACCCCTTTGCGAGTTGTCGAACATGAAGGCGACCGACCGTTGGTCGGTATTGAGGGTGAACCTCCTACCTGCGAGGTAGTGCCTCCAGTGTCGGATAGCCTCCACGATGGCTTGTGCTTCCTTCTCGACTGAGGAGTGTCGGAGTTCTGAAGCGGATAGGGTACGGGAGAAAAATGCAACGGGCCGCCCTGCCTGATTTAAAGTGGCTGCGAGAGCTACCTCTGAGGCGTCGCTCTCAACCTGAAAGGTAGTGGATTCATCCACCGCCCACATGGCTGCTTTGGCGATGTCCTCCTTGATGCAGCTGAAGGCCTGGCGCGCCTCAGCAGACAGGGGAAATCGTGTGGCCTTAAGAGTGGGCGGGCTTTGTCCGCATATTGGGGGACCCACTGGGCGTAGTACGAAAAGAGCCCCAAGCACCGTTTGAGGGCCTTGGGGCCATGGGGGAGGGAGAATTCTAAGAGGAGGCGCATGCGGTCCGGGTCTGGGCCCAGGACTCCGTTCTCCATGACGTAGCCGAGGATGGCTAGTCTGTTTGTGCGGAACACGCATTTCTCCTTGTTATATGTAAGGTTTAATTTTTGGGCCATCTGGAGAAAACGGTGGAGGTTAGCGTCGTGGTCCTGCTGGTCATAGGCCGCAGATGGTAACATTATCCAGATACGGAAACGTGGCCCGCAGCCCGTACTGGTCTACCATTCGGTCCATTGCTCGTTGGAACAGCAAAACCCCGTTAGTGACGCCGAAGGGAACCCGGAGGAAATGGAAGAGGCGGCCATCGGCCTCGAACGCCGTGTAGTGGCGGTCCTCCGGGCGGATTGGGAGCTGGTGGTATGCAGACTTCAGATCCACCGTGGAAAATAGCCGATATTGGGCGAACTGTTTAACCATGTCTGCAATTCTGGGGAGGGGATACGCGTCTAGGAGCGTAAAGCGATTGATGGTCTGGCTATAATCGACGACCATGCAGAATTTTTCCCCGGTCTTGACGACCACCACCTGAGCTCTCCAGGGACAGTTACTGGCCTCTATGATCCCCTCACTGAGCAGCCGTCGGACCTCCGATCGGATAAAGACCCTATCCTGCAGGCTGTACTGCCTGCTGCGGGTGGCTACCGGTTTGCAATCTGGAGTGAGATTGGCGAAGAGAGGAGGGGGGGCGATGCGCAGCGTGGCGAGGCTGCAGATAGTGAGTGGGGGCAGGGGCCCGCCGAAGCTGAGGGTGAGGCTCTTGAGGTTACATTGGAAATCCAAGCCTAAGAGGAGTGGCGCGCAGAGATCAGGCAAGACATACAGTTTAAATTTGGAATAATTATCGCCTTGAATCGTTAGCCTTGGATTTGGATGGAATGGGAGCCCGAAGCGAGGGCGATAGTTTGGTTGACGGGATAAATAGGGAGGGAACAGCGTCTAACCAGCTCTGGGTGTATGAAGCTCTCTGTACTCCCGGAGTCGAAGAGCACGACGTGTTGTACCCGTTGATTTGGACATCCGTCATCGAATTTCTCAGATGCTTGGGGCGAGATTGGTCGAGGGTTACCGCGTTGAGTTGCGGGCCGCGTGGTGGGTGCCCGGGGGAGTCGAATTCTTCCAATCGGGCATCCTGTCGAGTAGATGCCGCTGCGTTCTGGCGAGCTTGATGCAGGAACATTGCACTGAGTTGCGGGCCATGTGGTGACTGCCCGGGGAGGTCGTACTCCTCCGATGAGCTGTTTGTGTCTGGGGATGCAGCTAGGGCCCGTGGATCGCACGTGGAGGGTGGTGATGAAGATGGCGTCCAAGATGGCGGCCCCCATGAATCGCACATGGCCGGCCGCATGGTGGAGGTTTGCCAAGATGGCGGCCCCTATGGATCGCACGTGGCGGGAGGGGGCGGAGCCTGAGCGTAGGCCGCAGCGTTTTGGGCCCCGCGGGCCTGCTGGTGCCGGGGGCGATGTTTTTGGACTGTTGGGGTGTTGGGGGCTGGGGCCCTTCTGCCGAGGCACACTCTAGCATAGTGGCCTTTCTTCCCGCAACTGCTGCAGGTCGCGGATCGGGCTGAGCAGTGCTGCCGCGGGTGCTGGCTTTGTCCACAGAAGTGGCAGGCTGGAGCAGTTGAATAACTGGTTTGGGGAGCTGAATAGTGGCAGGCTGGAGCAGTTGAATAACTGGTTTGGGGAGCTGAGTAGCTGGCTGGGGGAGCTGAGTAATTAGCTGGAGCAGCTGGATAGCTTGAGTAGTTGACTGGGACAGTAGGGCGACCGGCTGTGGCAGCGCGATAGCTGGGCGGCCTTGCGGCACAGGCTTGGGGGGTCCTCAGGTCGGGGGCCCATGCAGGGTTAGCGGGGTCCGTGGGAAACGAGTTGAGGCTGTGGAGGGAAACTTCCATTGTGATAGCAGCCTCTACGGTAGTCTCTAAGTCCTGGGCCCCATTTTCTAATAGTCTCTGGCGTACATAGCTAGATCGAAGGCCCGCTACAAAAACATCCCGCACAGCAAGCTCCCTATGTTCGGCCGCGGTTACGGCCTGGTAATTGCAGCCATTTGAGAGATTGGTCAACTTGCTTGCAAATTCAGCTAAAGTTGTTGGCGAGTCGTGAACACATGGTGGGCAAAGACCTAGTTCATGGGCCTAATATACATTTTGTCCAAAATCGCCAGCGCTGCGGTGTAGGAACCGGCTGGATTTAGTTGTGTAGAAATTCTGTGGCTTACCCTCGCGTGCAGTAGGCTGAGCTTTTGTTCCTCCGTAGTTTCAGCGGTGCTGATTTCGGCCAGGTAGGCCTTAAAACATTTCAGCCAGTGGCAGAAGGTTTCTTTCGCCTCTGCATCCTGCAGATTGAGTTCTAGACGTCCTGGTTTTAGAGCGGATTCCATGCTTTACTTCGGCAGCTTCTTAAGTGTATTAAATTGATGGGACCATCAATTCAGCGAACACGTGTAGTTGGATCTGAACAGAGGCTTTAATACACTTACAATAGAGCCAGCCTATTCGTCATTGAACTTCAGGTGAAATGGCAGGCTGGCTCTAAGGCACTGATCTTTATACATCGGTCCCAGGGGGAGGAGTCCTGGGCGGAGCCAAGGGAGGAGCCCAGTACAAACTCTCACGTACTCCCAGAGTGACTCCCCCTGGTGGTAGGATAGTGCAACTGCACTTACAATGGGTAGACAACGAACATATATACATGGAGTGATATTGGCAACTATATATAGTGTGAATCACATTCACCACAGTGTGGTAGTATGACTAGGGGTACTACGGTACCTGGGAGTGTGAGTTACTATTGGTGGAGAAGGCTTGCTGCTCATTGGCCCAAGTGTTGCTTTCTCATTGGTCGAGGTGAAGGTAGCTCTGCCCACGAGGCGGAGTATAAGAACCCGTGATTCCCAGCAGCCATCATTCTGTCAGTACTCAAGCTGCTGGGGAAACATCTAGTTGATTAAAGCCTTCAATTCGGACTACATCCTCATTTCAGTAGTTATTGATCGCACATCAATTTAATCTACAAGTTTTAAAGGATGGAGCTCCGCATCAAGCCGGAGTGCTTACGACTTAGCCCCCAAGCAGCTAATGCAGCAGCCACGTTCAAGCACTGGCTGGCTTGTTTTAACAGCTACCTCAGTGCGGCGGAAAACGTACCGACGAGGGAGCAGAAGCTACACATCCTTCACTCGTGCGTAGGTCCCGCCATCTACACGCTCATCGAAGACACGACCGACTATGACTGCGCCATGGAACTGCTAAAAGGACACTTCATCCGGCCGGTGAATCAAGTTTACGCTCGGCACTTGCTGGCTACGAGGCAGCAGACCCCTGGTGAGTCGGTAGACGATTTTTACCGTGCGCTCTTTGTGCTGGGGAGGAACTGCGGCTGCCCGCAAGTTTCTGCTACTGAGCACACCGAACTGTTAATCTGAGACACCTTTGCTGCGGGTATGCAGTCCCCACAAATCCCCAGAGACTGTTAGAAAAGGAAACATTGTGCCTCACGGAGGCACGGGCCCTCGCTAACTCACTAGACGTTGCTTACCGAAACGCCCGCTCATACGCCCCCGACCGCGTGGCGACCCCCTGGGCAGCGTGGAATTCATCTTCCCCTACGGACTCTGAATCGCCTCAGGCCTGCATTGCAAGACCCAATGGAAACCACGCTGGGCCCCGTTGCTATTTTTGGGGACAGGCAAAACACCCCCGACAGCGTTGCCCAGCCCAATCGGCAACGTGCAAGGGCTGCGGTAAGAAGGGCCATTTTATGTCAGTCTGCCAGGCCAGGGCGCTCGCTGCGGTCCCAGGCGGCGAAAGTCTCTACCACTTTTTAAGGGTTCCCTTCGGTGTCACAAACGGGGTCTCGGTCTTCCAACGAGAGATGGACCGAATGGTCGACCGGTACGGTTTACGGGCAACTTTCCCGTATCTCGATAATGTCACAACCTGTGACCACGATCAGCAGGACCACGACATCAACATCCGCAAATTCCTCCAAACCGCAAAACTCCTGAATTTGACCTATAACAAAGAAAAATGCGTGTTTAGCACCGACCGCCTAGCCATCCTCGGCTACGTAGTGCGAAATGGAGTGATAGGCCCCGACCCGGAACGCATGCGCCCCTTATGGAGCTCCCCCTCCCCCACTGCTCCAAGGCCCCGAAGCGCTGCCTCGGGTTCTTCTCCTGTTACGCACATTGGGTCCCCAACTATGCCGACAAAGCCCGTCCTCTCATCCAAACAACCACTTTCCCCCTGTCGACGGAGGCCCGACAGGCCTTCAGCCGCATCAAAGCGGATATCGCACAGGCCGCGATGCACGCCATCGATGATTCCCTCCCCTTCCAGGTCGAGAGCGACGCGTCTGATGTAGCTCTGGCAGCCACCCTGAACCAAGTGGGCAGACCCGTGGCCTTCTTCTCGCGCACCTTCCATGCTTCCGAAATCCGCCACTGCTCGGTCGAGAAGGAAGCACAGGCCATAGTAGAAGCTGTGCGACATTGGAGGCATTATCTGGCCGGCAGGAGGTTCTCCCTCCTCACAGACCAACGGCCAGTGGCCTTCATGTTCGACAACGCACAGAGGGGCAAGATAAAAACGACAAGATCTTGCGGTGGAGGATCGAATTATCCACCTACAACTATGACATCTTGTATCGTCCTGGGAAGCTAAACGAGCCTCCCGACGCCCTGTACCCGCGGCACCTGTGCCAATGTGCAAGTGGACCACCTCCGAGCCCTCCACGTGCACCTCTGCCACCCGGGGGCACCCGCTTTTTCCATTTCATAAAGACCCGCAACCTGCCCTACTCCATCGAGGAGGTCAGGACAGTCACGAGGAACTGCCACACCTGCGCGGAGTGCAAGCCGCACTTCTACCGCTTTGAACGAGCGCATCTGATAAAGGCTTCCCGCCCCTTTGAACACCTCAGCATGGACTTCAAAGGTCCCCTCCCCTCTACCAACCGCAACACGTACTTCCTCAATGTGATTGACGACTACTCCCGCTTCCCGTTCGCCATCCCCTGCCCCGACATGACCACAACCACCATCATAAAACCCCTGGGGTAACGGACAGGTCAAGAGGGAGAACGGTACGGTCTGGAAAACCGTCCTACAGGCCCTAGGGTCCAGAAATCTCCCAGTCTCCCGCTGGCAGGAGGTCCTCCCAGACGCCCTCCACTCCATCCGGTCTCTACTCTGCACTTCTACTAATCAAATACTTCACGAACGTCTCCTTGCCTTCCCCAGGACGTCTTCCTCAGGGACCCCGCTCCCGACCTGGTTGACTGCCCCCGGGCCCATCCTGCTCCGGAAACACGTGCGGGCGCACAAATCGGACCTGTTGGTCGACAGGGTCCAGCTGCTCCACGCTAACCTGCAATATGTGTATGTGGAGTACCCCGACGGCCGACAAGACACGGTCTCTCTACGGGACCTGGCGCCCGCCGGATCCCCTCCATCGCCCTCGTCACCAGCCCCATCCACCCCCCCGCCGGCACCTCTCACCGTAGACCCCTCCCTGGACAACCCTTTTCCCCACAGGCTACAGCGGGACCCCCCCAACCCCAACTGCACCCTGCAGGCACTCCCCTTCTGGCCCGCCAACCCCCTCACCTGCGCCGCCTGGAGGACTAGATTCCCCCCGCCCCGAGCCGACCCTCACCAATGCCTTCTAGGGGTGTTGAAACCTCCACAAGACTAGGATCATTGCACCTGGAATCATGGACGCCCGCACCTCTATCAACATCTCCGCCAAAGCTCCATCGGTTGCAGAGGGCGTCCAAGGCCCCCGATCATCTGATCGAGTCTATGTGAACTATTAATGGATTTCTTTTTTTTCTGTCTCTGTAAATAGTTACGGGCCAGTGCGCCATGTATATAACACAATTCCTGACTCTGTACATAGTTACGGGCCAGTGGGCAGCCGCCGTTCGAGAGTGGGATAGTACCATATCACTAGTCATACTACCAGTAAGTTATCCCACCCGCACCGGACTACCAGTCATGGCTGGACGCCCGAGCAGTCTCCCCCTCTCCCCCACCCCCCCCAGTTCCTTTCTCACAACAGGGGGTGAATGTGGTACTATGACGAGAGGTACTACGGTACCTGGGAGTGTGAGCTCCCATTGGTGGAGAAGGCTCTCTGCTCAGTGGCCCAAGTGTTTGCATTTCATTGGTCAGAATATAAGGTAGCTCCGCCCAGTGAGGCGGGGTATAAGAACCCGTGTTTCCCAGCAGCCAGCCTCTTTCTGTATTCGAGCTGCTGGGGAAACATCTTGTTGATTAAAGCCTTCAATTTGGACTACATCCTCGTTTCTGTAGTTATTGATTACGCATCACCCGTGCTCCTGCTCTCTCTGTGCTCCTGCTCTCTCCCTGTGTTCCTGCTCTCTCTGTGCTCCTGCTCTCTCTGTGTTCCTGCTCTCTCCGTGTTCCTGCTCTCTCCATGTGTTCCTGCTCTCTCTGTGCTCCTGCTCTCTCTGTGTTCCTGCTTTCTCTCTGTGTTTCTGCTCTCTCCGTGTTCCTGCTCTCTCCATGCTCCTGCTCTCTCTGTGCTCCTTCTCTCTGTGCTCCTGCTCTCCCCATACTCCTGCTCTCTCTGTGCTCCTGCTCTCTCTCTGTGCTCCTGCTCTCTCTCTGTGCTCCTGCTCTCTCTCTCTGTGCTCCTGCTCTCTCTCTGTGCTCCTGCTCTCTCTCTCTGTGCTCCTGCTCTCTCTCTGTGCTCCTGCTCTCTCCCCGTGCTCCTGCTGTCCCCGTGCTCCTGCTCTCTCACCATTGATGCATTATCAATTACGACTATACGAGAGTATAGAGTAATCGAGGCTTTATTACACAGAGCTAAGTGGCCTCCTACAGCAGCTGACAAAATGGCTGCTGCATGGGGAGCAAACACATTTATACTCTGCCTACTGGGCGGAGCCAGCAGGCAGGGAACTACCCCCGTACCTGTAGTACAGTGGCCTTACCGTAATACCAATATATGCGCAGTATATACATCAGTGGTGAATACCACATTCACCCCCTGTTAAAAATGAGTCCAGCGGGTCTGGTGGAGAACTATATACAGACAAATTGCTTTTAAAATCATAGTGAATATTACAAATTTAGGCAGTCCGGTGCCTTGATGTGTCGTCGAGAGCGCCGCAGTGCTTGTGGAGACTCCGGCGGTGGCTTGGTCTTTGGTGACTGCGGGAGCGTGTCAAAATCCTCTTCATCCCCAGGTGTGGGCAAGGGGAGGATGGATTCTCCTGGAGCAGGGGCTGCGGTGGGGGGCACCGGGGCCGGGGGGGGGGGGGGGGGGGTGGAATCAGCTGGTGCCAGGTCCCTGAGGGAGACTGTGTCTTGGCAGCCGTCGGTGTACGCTATGTAGGCGTACTGCAGGTTGGCGTGGAGTAGCTGTACCCTCTCAACCAAGGGGTCCGCCTGGTGGAGCCGGACTTGTTTGCAGAGGAGAATGGGTCCTGGAGCTGCCAGCACGTCAGGAGCGAAGCCCCGGAGGTGGACTTCCTGGGGAAGGCAAAGAGACGTACAGGGGGGGTTTCATTAGTCGTGGTGCACAGGAGCGACTGAATGGAGTGCAGTGCATCGGGGAGGACCTCCTGCCAGCGGGAGGCTGGGAGAGTTCTGGACCGTAGGGCCAGCTGGACGGCCCTCCAGACCATACCATTCTCCCGCTCCACCTGCCCGTTTCCCCGGGGGTTGTTGCTGGTCGTCCTGCTCGAGGCAATGCCCCTGTTGAGCAGGTACTGGCAAAGCTCCTCGCTCATATACCAGGATCCCCGGTCATAGTGGACGGAGGCAGGGAAACTGAACAGGGCGAAGATGGTGTTGAGGGCTTTGATGACGGTGGCAGACGTCATGTTGGCATGGGACGGCAAAGGGGAATCAAGAATATTCATCGAGCACACCGAGAAAGTACGTGTTTCATTCGATGAAGGGGAGGGGCCCTTTGAAGTCCACACTGAGGCGTTCAAAGGGGCAGGAGGCCTTCATCAGGCGCGCATGGTCTGGCCAGTAGAAGTGCGGTTTACACGCCGCACAGACCTGGCAGTCTCTGGTGATTGCCCTGAATTCCTCGATGGAATAGGGCAGGTTGCGGGCCTTAATGAAGTGGTAAAAATGGGTGACTCCTGGGTGACAGATTGTCGTGCAGGGTCCGGAGTCGGTCCACTTGTGCGCTGGCACATGCACCTCGTGATCGGGCATCGGGGGGCTCGTTGAGCTTGCCGGGACGGTACAAAATCTCGTAATTGTAGGTGGAGAGCTCGATCCTCCTCCTCAAGATTTTACCATTTTTGATCTTACCCCGCTGTGTATTGTTAAACATGAAGGCAACTGACCGTTGGTCAATAAGGAGAGTGTATCTCCTGCCAGCCAGGTAATGCCTCCAATGTCGCACAGCTTCAACGATGGCTTGGGCTTCCATTTTGATGGAGGAGTGCCGAATTTCGGAGGGATGGAAGGTGCGGGAAAAGAATGCCACGGGCCTGCCTGCGTGGTTTAGGGTAGCGGCCAGAGCGATGTCTGATGCATCGCTCTCCGCTTGGAAGTGGAGCGTCTCGTCGACCGCGTGCATCACGGCCTTAGCGATGTCAGCCTTGATACGGTTGAAGGCCTGGTGAGCCTCGGCCGTCAGGGGGAAAACGGTGGAGTGGATGAGTGGGCGGGCCTTGTCCGCATAGCTCGGGACCCACTGGGCGTAATATGAAAAGAACCCCAGGCATCGGTTGAGGGCCTTAGGGCAGTGGGGGAGGGGGAATTCCATGAGGGGGCGCATGCGATTGGGACCGGGCCCCAGAACTCCGTTCTGGACCACATAGCCAAGGATGGCTAATCGGTTCGTGCTGAACACCCACTTCTCCTTGTTATATGTGAGGTTGAGGAGAGTGGCGGTGTGGAGGAATTTGGAAAGGTTGGCTTTGTGGTCCTGCTGGTCGTGGCCGCAGATGGTGACGTTGTCCAGGTATGGGAAAGTGGCCCGCAGTCCGTACCGGTCAACCATTCGGTCCATCTCCCGTTGGAAGGCCAAGACCCGTTGGTGACACGAAGGGAACACTAAGAAAGTGGTAAAGGCGGCCGTCTGCTTCAAATGCAGTGTAGGGACGGTCCGCCTTGCGAATGGGGAGCTGGTGGTAGGCAGATTTCAGATCCACTGTCGAGAAGACCCCGTACTGTGCAATCTGATTGACCATATCAGATATGCGTGGGAGGGGGTACGCGTCGAGCTGCGTGTACCGATTGATGGTCTGACTGTAGTCAACGACCATCCTGTTTTTCTCCCCAGTTTTGACCACTACCACTTGGGCTCTCCAGGGGCTGTTACTGGCCTCGATGATGCCTTCCCCCAGCAGCCGCTGGACTTCAGACCTGATGAGGGTCCTGTCCTGGGCGCTGTACCGTCTGCTCCTGGTGGCGACGGGTTTGCAATCCGCCGTTAGGTTTGCAAAAAGGGAAGGTGGGTCGACCTTAAGGGTCGCGAGGCTTCAAACGGTAAGGGGTGGTAGGGGCCTGCCAAATTTCAGGGTTAGGCTCTGGAGGTTGCACTGGAAGTCCTGGCCGAGTAGCAAGGCAGCGCAGAGGTTGGGGAGGGACGTAGAGGCGGAAGCCGCTGAACTCCATGCACTGGACAGTGAGGGTGGCGATGCAGTACCCCCGGATCGCCACGGAATGGGATCTGGAGGCCAGGGAGATTCTCTGGTTAGCGTGGTGTACCGGGAGGGAGCAGCACCTTACCAAATCTGGATGGATGAAGTTCTCAGTGCTCCTGAAGTCCAGCAGGCAGGAGATCTCGTGCCCGTCAACCTTCACCTTTGTCAAAGCGATCGCAAAGTTGTGCGGTCGGGACTGGTCAATCGTGACCGAGGCAAGACGCGGCTGGTCGTCCGCGATCGCAGGTGATGAGTGGCCTGATGAGGTGCCCGATGGGCAGGGGTCCTGAGGCGGGTAAGATGGCGTCGCCCACGGGCCGCACGTGTGGGGATGCCGGGACAGTAGCGGCGATTGAGCGGGCCTGGCACACTGCAGCGAAATGTCCCTGCTTGCCACAGGTCTTGCAGACGGCGTTCCGCGCCGTGCAGCGCTGCCGGGGGTGTTTTGACTGCCCACAGAAGTAGCATTTGGGTCCCCCGAGGTTGGTTGGCTGCCATGTGGTGCAGGCGTGGGGTTGGCTGGGGACTGTCCCTGATGGGGTCCATGATGGGGTGGCCGTCAGCGGGGTCCACGATGCACAGGGGGGTGGGCCGGGCGGTCGGAGGCATAGGCCTGAATGCTGCCTGAGGCGACCGTAAGCATGTTTTGTGGTCGTGGCGAGGTCAAGCGTGGCCCCTTCTAAGAGGCTCTGGCGGATATAGTCAGACCCTAGGCCAGAACGAACGCATCTCTCATCAGCAGGTTTGAGTGTTCAGTGGCTGAAATGGCCTGGCAGTCACAGTCTCTCACCAAGGGCGAGCAGGACACGTCAGAAATCTTCCACAGACTCTCTGGGAAGTTGGTTCCGCGAGGGGAAGAAATGCCTGGCATACATTTTGTTAGTCCGCTGAGCGTAATTTTCCTTCAGTAACGCCATGAACAAAGAAAAGAACAAAGAAAATTACAGCACAGGAACTGGCCCTTCGGCCCTCCCATCCTGCGCCGATCCAGATCCTTTATCTAAACTTGTTGTCTATTTTCCAAGGTCTACTTCTCTCTGTTCCCCGCCCGTTCATATATCTGTCCAGATGCATCTTAAATGATACTATCGTGCCCGCCTCTACCACCTCCGCTGGCAAAGCGTTCCAGGCACCCACCACCCTCTGCGTAAAATATTTTCCACGCACATCTCCCTTAAACTTTCCCCCTCTCACCTTGAAATCGTGACCCCTTGTAATTGGCACCCCCACTCTTGGAAAAAGCTTGTTGCTATCCACCCTGTCCATACCTCTCATAATTTTGTAGACCTCAATCAGGTTCCCCCTCAACCTCCGTCTTTCCAACTAAAACAATCCTAATCTACTCAACCTTTCTTCATAGCTAGCACCCTCCATACCAGGCAACATCCTGGTGAACCTCCTCTGCACCCTCTCCAAAGCATCCACATCCTTCTGGTAATGTGGCGACCAGAACTACACGCAGTATTCCAAATGTGGCCTAACCAAAGTCCGATACAACTGTAACATGACCTACCGACTCTTGTACTCAATACCCCGTCCGATGATGTATGCCTTCTTGACCACTCTATAGACCTGCATTGCCACCTTCAGGGTACAATGGACCTGCACGCCCAGATCTCTCTGCACATCAATTTTCCCCAGGACTCTTCTATTGACATGGCTTCTGCGTAGTCGGCACGTCCTGGACGAGGGGAAAACCGTTGGAGCTCAGCCGCGTGTACAGAATCTGGAGTTTCTGTGCTTCTGGGATTGAGTCTGGCGCAGACCCGATGGAAGCTTCAAAACAGGCTAGCCAATGTTCGAAGTCCTTTTTGGCGTTGTCTGCTTGAGGATGCAGCTGCAGGCGATCTGGCTTGATGCGGAGGTCCATCTCTGAAAAATTTCTGTGTAATAAATTGATGCACTATCAATTACGACTGTACGAGAGTAGAGAGTATTCGAGGCTTTATTACACAGAGATGGGTGGCCTCCGACAGGAGCTGGCAAAATGGCTGCTGTATGGAGAGCACACACATTTATACTCCGCCTACTGGGCGGAGCCAGCAGGCTGGATCTACCCCCGTACCTGTAGTACAGGGGTCTTACCGCAAAACCCATATATATACATTATATACATCAGTGGTGACTACCACACCATTGATCCCGCTCTCTCTGTACTCCTGCTCCCTCTCTGCTCCTGCTCTCTCACTGTGTTCCTGCTCTCTCTGTGCTCCTGCTGTCTCTCTGTGCTCCTGCTCTCCCTGCTCCTGCTCTCTCTGTGCTCCTGCTCCCTCTGTGCTCCTGCTCTCTCTGTGCTCCTGCTCTCTCTGTGCTCCTGCTCTCCCTGCTCCTGCTCTCTCTGTGCTCCTGCTCCCTCTGTGCTCCTGCTCTCTCTCTGTGTTCCTGCTCTCTCTGTGCTCCTGTCCTCTCTGTGCTCCTGCTCTCTCTGTGCTCCTGCTCTCTCTCTGTGTTCCTGCTCTCTCTGTGCTCCTGTCCTCTCTGTGCTCCTGCTCTCTCTGTGCTCCTGCTCTCTCTGTGCTCCTGCTCTCTCTCTGTGTTCCTGCTCTCTCTGTGTTCCTGCTCTCTCTTCGTGTTCCTGCTCTCTCTGTGCTCCTGCTCTCTCTGTGCTCCTGCTCTCCCTGTGCTCCTGCTCCCTCTGTGCTCCTGCTCTCTCTGTGCTCCTGCTCCCTCTCTGCTCCTGCTCTCTCTCTGCTCCTGCTCTCTCACTGTGTTCCTGCTCTTTCTGTCTTCCTGCTCTCTCTGTGTTCCTGCTCTCTCTGTGCTCCTTTTCTCTCTCTCTGCTCCTGCTCTCTCTGCTCCTGCTCTCTGGGCTCCTGCTCTCTGGGTTCCTGCTCTCTCTGGGCTCCTGCTCCCTCTCTGCTCCTGCTCTCTCTGTGCTCCTGCTCCCTCTGTGCTCCTTCTCTCTCTCTGTGTTCCTGCTCTCTCTGTGCTCCTGCTCTCTCTGTGCTCCTGCTCTCTCTGTGCTCCTGCTCTCTCTGTGCTCCTGCTCTCTCTGTGCTCCTGCTCCCTCTGTGCTCCTGCTCTCTCTCTGTGTTCCTGCTCTCTCTGTGCTCCTGCTCTCTCTGTGCTCCTGCTCTCTCTGTGCTCCTGCTCTCTCTGTGCTCCTGCTCTCTCTCTGTGCTCCTGCTCTCTCTCTGTGCTCCTGCTCTCTGTGCTCCTGCTCTCTCTGTGCTCCTGGTCTCTCTCTCTGTGTTCCTGCTCTCTCTGTGCTCCTGCTCTCTCCCCGTGCTCCTGCTCTCTCTGTGCTCCTGCTCTCTCTCTGTGCTCCTGCTCTCTCTCTGTGCTCCTGCTCTCTCTCTGTGCTCCTGCTCTCTGTGCTCCTGCTCTCTCTGTGCTCCTGGTCTCTCTCTCTGTGTTCCTGCTCTCTCTGTGCTCCTGCTCTCTCCCCGTGCTCCTGCTCTCTCTGTGCTCCTGCTCTCTCTCTGTGCTCCTGCTCTCTCTCTGTGCTCCTGCTCTCTCTGTGCTCCTGCTCTCTGTGCTCCTGCTCTCTCTGTGCTCCTGCTCTCTCTGTGCTCCTGCTCTCTCTGTGCTCCTGCTCTCTCTCTGTGCTCCTGCTCTCTGTGCTGCTGCTCTCTCTGTGCTCCTGCTCTCTCTGTGCTCCTGCTCTCTCCGTGTTCCTGCTCTCTGTGCTGCTGCTCTCTCTGTGCTCCCGCTCTCTCTGTGCTCCTGCTCTCTCTCTCTGCTCCTGCTCTCTCCCCGTGCTCCTGCTCTCTCTGTGCTCCTGCTCTCTCTCTGTGCTCCTGCTCTCTCTGTGTTCCTGCTCTCTCTGTGCTCCTGCTCTCTCTCTGTGCTCCTGCTCTCTCTCTGTGTTCCTGCTCTCTCTCTCTGCTCCTGCTCTCTCTGTGCTCCTGCTCTCTCTCTCTGCTCCTGCTCTCTCTCTGCTCCTGCTCTCTCTGTGTTCCCGCTCTCTCTGTGCTCCTGCTCTCTCTCTCTGCTCCTGCTCTCTCTGTGCTCCTGCTCTCTCTCTGTGTTCCTGCTCTCTCTGTGCTCCTGCACTGCTCAGGTTTCTGCAATCTCCCCATGCTCCTGCTCTCTCTCTGTGCTTCTGCTCTCTCTCTCTGTGTTCATGCTCTCTCTCTCTCTGTGCTCCTGCTCTCTCTGTGTTCCCGCTCTCTCTGTGCTCCTGCTCTCTCCCCGTGCTCCTGCTCTCTGTGCTCCTGCTCTCTCTGTGCTCCTGCTCTCTCTCTGCTCCTGCTCTCTGTGCTCCTGCTCGCTCTCTGTGCTCCTGCTCTCTCTGTGTTCCTGCTCTCTCTGTGTTCCTGCTCTCTCTGTGCTCCTGCTCTCTGTGCTCCTGCTCTCTCTGTGCTCCTGCTCTCTCTGTGCTCCTGCTCTCTCCCTGCTCCCGCTCTCTCTGTGTTCCTGCTCTCTCTCTGTGCTCCTGCTCTCTCCGTGCTCCTGCTCTCTCTGTGTTCCTGCTCTCTCTGTGCTCCTGCTCTCTCTGTGCTCCTGCTCTCTCTCTGCTCTCTCCCCGTGCTCCTGCTCTCTCTGTGCTCCTGCTCTCTCTCTGTGCCCCTGCTCTCTCTGTGTTCCTGCTCTCTCTCTGCTCCTGCTCTCTCTGTGCTCCTGCTCTCTCTGTGCTCCTGCTCTCTCTCTGTGCCCCTGCTCTCTCTGTGTTCCTGCTCTCTCTGTGTTCCCGCTCTCTCTGTGCTCCCGCTCTCTCTCTCTGCTCTCTCCCCGTGCTCCTGCTCTCTCTGTGCTCCTGCTCTCTCTGTGTTCCTGCTCTCTCTGTGCTCCTGCTCTCTCTGTGCTCCTGCTCTCTCTCTGTGCTCCTGCTCTCTCTGTGCTCCTGCTCTCTGTGCCCCTGCTCTCTCTGTGTTCCTGCTCTCTCTGTGCTCCTGCTCTCTCTGTGTTCCTGCTCTCTCTGTGCTCCTGCTCTCTCTGTGCTCCTGCTCTCTCTCTGCTCTCTCCCCGTGCTCCTGCTCTCTGTGCCCCTGCTCTCTCTGTGTTCCTGCTCTCTCTGTGCTCCTGCTCTCTCTGTGCTCCTGCTCTCTGTGCTCCTGCTCGCTCTCTGTGCTCCTGCTCTCTCTGTGTTCCTGCTCTCCCCGTGCTCCTGCTCTCTCCCCGTGCTCCTGCTCTCTGTGCTCCTGCTCCCTCTGTGCTCCTGCTCTCCCTGTGCTCCTGCTCTCTCTGTGCTCCTGCTCTCTCTCTGCTCCTGCTCTCTGTGCTCCTGCTCTCTCTCTCTGCTCCTGCTCTCTCTCTGTGTTCCTGCTCTCTCTGTGTTCCTGCTCTCCCTGTGCTCCTGCTCTCTCTGTGTTCCTGCTCTCTCTGTGTTCCTGCTCTCTCTGTGCTCCTGCTCTCTGTGCTCCTGCTCTCTCTGTGTTCCTGCTCTCTCCCTGCTCCCGCTCTCTCTGTGTTCCTGCTCTCTTTGTGTTCCTGCTCTCTTTGTGTTCCTGCTCTCTCTGTGTTCCTGCTCTCTTTGTGTTCCTGCTCTCTCTGTGCTCCTGCTCTCTGTGCTCCTGCTCTCTCTGTGTTCCTGCTCTCTCCCTGCTCCCGCTCTCTCTGTGCTCCCGCTCTCTTTGTGTTCCTGCTCTCTCTGTGTTCCTGCTCTCTCTCTGTGCTCCTGCTCTCTCTGGGCTCCTGCTCTCTCTGTGTTCCTGCTCTCCCTGTGTTCCTGCTCTCTCTGTGCTCCTGCTCTCTCTCTGCTCCTGCTCTCTCTGTGTTCCTGCTCTCTCTCTGCTCCTGCTCTCTCTGTGCTCCTGCTCTCCCTGTGTTCCTGCTCTCTCTGTGCTCCTGCTCCCTCTGTCTTCCTGCTCTCTCTGTGCTCCTGCTCTCTCTGTGCTCCTGCTCTCCCTGTGTTCCTGCTCTCCCTGTGTTCCTGCTCTCTCTGTGCTCCTGCTCTCTCTCTGCTCCTGCTCTCTCTGTGTTCCTGCTCTCTCTCTGCTCCTGCTCTCTCTGTGCTCCTGCTCTCCCTGTGTTCCTGCTCTCTCTGTGCTCCTGCTCCCTCTGCTCCTGCTCTCTCTCTGCTCCTGCCCTCTCTGTGTTCCTGCTCTCTCCCTGTGTTCCTGCTCTCTCTGTGCTCCCGCTCTCTCTCTGCTCCTACTCTCTCTCTGCTCCTGCCCTCTCGGTGCTCCTGCTCTCTCTCTGCTCCTGCTCTCTCTCTGCTCCTGCTCTCCCCGTGCTCCTGCTCTCTCTCTGCTCCTGCTCTCTCTCTGCTCCTGCTCTCCCCGTGCTCCCGCTCTCTCTGTGCTCCTGCTCTCTGTGCTCCTGCTCTCCCCGTGCTCCTGCTCTCTCTGTGCTCCTGCTCTCTCTGTGCTCCCGCTCTCTCTGTGCTCCCGCTCTCTCTGTGTTCCTGCTCTCTCTCTGCTCCTGCTCTCTCTGTGCTCCTGCTCTCTCTGTGCTCCTGCTCTCTCTGTGCTCCTTCTCTCTCTGTCCTCCTGCTCGCTCTCTGTGCTCCCGCTCTCTCTCTGCTCCTGCTCTCTCTCTACTCCTGCTCTCTCTGTGCTCCCGCTCTCTCTGTGTTCCTGCTCTCTCTCTGTGCTGCTGCTCTCTCTGTGCTCCTGCTCTCCCTGTGTTCCTGCTCTCTCTCTGTGCTCCCGCTCTCTCTCTGCTCCTGCTCCCTCTCTGCTCCTGCTCTCTCTGTGCTCCTGCTCTCTCTGTGCTCTTGCTCTCTCTCTGCTCCTGCTCTCTCTGTGCTCCTGCTCGCTCTCTGTGCTCCCGCTCTCTCTCTGCTCCTGCTCCCTCTCTGCTCCTGCTCCCTCACTGCTCCCTCTCTGCTCCTGCTCCCTCTGTGCTCCTGCTCCCTCTCTGCTCCTGCTCCCGCTCCCTCTCTGCTCCTGCTCCCTCTCTGTTCCTGCTCCCTCTCTGCTCCTGCTCTTGCTCTTCCTGTGCTCCTGCTCTCCCTGTGCTCCCGCTCTCCCTCTGCTCCTGCTCTCCCTCTGCTCCTGCTCTCTCTCTGCTCCTGCTCTCTCTGTGCTTTTCCTACAAATGGAAACATCCTCTCCACGTCCACTCTATCCAGGCCTCGCAGTTACCTGTAAGTTTCAATAAGATCCCCCCTCATCCTTCTAAACTCCAACGAGTACAGACACAGAGTCCTCAACCGTTCTTCATACGACAAGCTTCATTCCAGAGATCATTCTTGTGAACCACTAAAATCCCGACTCGACCATTACATCGCCCCCCAAAGCTCCCACTGAACTGACCTATCAAGCACTCCCAGGCAGGTACAGCACAGGCCAGCTGTCCTGAGGTTGTCCAATCTCCCACACCATCCTTCTCGTCAGCCTCTCTCTGAGAGATCTTGACAATCAGTGTCAACTTACGACACGTCTCGTTCACCATGAACACGGTTACCCAGACGTGTTGCAGGTGGGACAAGCTCGTGAGCAGGGCCTGGGATTTGAACCGCACACTCAGAGCCTCGCCCACTCTGTATCCTGTCTGCTCTAGACCAGCACCTACATGAGCAGAGCTCCTTAATGGAATATTCACTGCTGTGGATTACATGTGATGTACCATCGATTGCACGCAAGGCGAGTGATTTACCAAAGTCTGGCTTTAATTAACTAGAACACAGCTCTGCGATCGTCTACAGTGGAAAGGGACGATCATCAGGCGTTTGAGCATTTATACCTCATTAATAGAGGCGTGGTTAACTCAGCCTCTCGGCCAATCGGTCGAGAGGCACATGACCGACCAGGGACAATGGTAAGCCGACGTTCTGGCCCAATGGCAGACGAGTATGCAGATCATATCATCACAACATGTTTTGTAAAAGAGCATATTCAATTTCATCAAAATATTAATGAGAGGGAATCTTATGAACATTAATAACAGCAGAGGCCATTCAGCCCCTCAGCCGTTTCCTAATATCCGTGGTAGCACCTGAATTCCTCCAATCTGCAGCACACCAACACACGGTGATCTATCGCAGTCCCGAGAGGTACAGCTGGCTCCCAATATCCACAGGTTTTTTTGGTGGGGGGCGAAAAGTTCCCGATTTCCATGGCAACTGCTGTTTCCTGATGGCTAGCACTGTTGCTTCACAGCGCCAGGGTCCCGGGTTCGATTCCCGACTTGGGTCACTGTCTGTGCGGAGGCTGCACGTTCTCCCCGTGTCTGCGTGGGTTTCCTCCGGGCGCTCCGGTTTCCTCCCGCAGTCCAAAGACGTGCAGGTTAGGTGGATTGGCCGCGATCAATTGCCCCTTAGTGACCAAAGAAAGTTAGATGGGATTATGGGGATGGGGTGGAGGTGCGGGCTTGGGTAGGGCGCTCTTTCCAAGGGCCGCTGCAGACTCGATGGGCCGAATGGCCTCCTTCTGCACTGTAAATGCTGTGAAAATTCTACGACTGCAGTTTTAACGTAAGCCTACTTGTGACAATAATAAAGATTATTATTACGATTAAAAGGCTAATTTTAGAATGATTTCTCGATCCGCGCTCCCCCACCTCAGTCACCGCCCCCCCCCCCCCACCTCGCCCAGAGAAAACAGTTCCCTTGCAGCCATCCTATCGAATGTTTTTGTGAGTTTAAATCTTCCGGCTCCTCGTCACCCCGAGCCATTTCGCGGACCATCCTCCTGTGATACTCTGTGAGTTCAGCTGCTGCTGTCTGCTGTCACGTTCTGCCAGCCGGCGCAATGGAAAGTCCAGACACCAACAGCAAGCCAGCACTGACGAAGACTCATAGCTGGTCATTTATATTAAACATTGAGCGGTTCCGCTCGAGTGGAGCTGTTATTTTAAAATCTCTTTTTATCAGGGTATCTCAGAAACGTGGAGCCATGTATGTCTGAGACTGACACATATCTGAAATACCCAACCACCACAGATTCCGACAAATGAGATGTCAGTAAACCACAAGGCCTGCGGTGTAAATCACCCGCTCCTCTAGTCTGGCAGGCTGCAGTTTGGGGGCGTTGAATAATTTCAGCGTTCTCCCTGGTCAGCTTCCCACCTCCCACCCTTCATAAAATTCAACTCATCCAAAGCTAAAGCTGCCCATACACCGTAGTCACATGTCCCACTTCCCCATCCTCCACAGATCTGCCTTGGCTCCTCACTTGCCGATGCCTTCAATTAAAATTTTCCCACCCTTGTGGAAGTGAGGACATACGTGGGTTGGTGCAGACTTGATGGGCCGAATGGCCTCCTTCTGTACTGTATGTTCTATGTTCTATGTTTTCTAATCCCGCTATGGCCTCACATCCTCCTTCCCTCTGTCACCTCGTCCAGACGCACAAACATTGAGATCTCTGCCTTCCTGAAATCTCAGCAACTTCAGAGAGTCGTGAACACCGCCCAGTCCATCGCACGAACCTGCCTCCCATCCATTGACTCCATCTACACCTCCCGCTGCCTGGGGAAAGCGGGCAGCATAATCAAAGGCCCCTCCCACCCAGCTTACTCACTCTTCCAACTTCTTCCATCGGGCAGGAGTCTGAGAACACGCATGAACAGACTCAAAAGCAGCTTCTTCCCAGACTCCTAAATAACCTTCTTATTGACTGACCTCATTAACACTACACCCTGTATGCTTCATCCGATGCCGGTGCTTATGTAGTTACATTGTATACCTTGTGTTGCCCTATTATGTATTTTCTTTTATTCCCTTTCCTTCCCATGTACTTAATGATCTGTTGAGCTGCTCGCAGAAAAATACTTTTCACTGTACCTTGTTACACGTGACAATAAACAAATCCAATCCAATCCAATGCTCCTATTCTGGCCTCTTGCTCATCCCCGATTTTCATTGTTCCATTCCGTTGCCTGATGTTGCTCGGTGTCAAACTTTACTGCTTCTGCAAAGGGCCTTGTGATGTTTTATGATATTGAAGGTGCTCTCGAAATGCAAATTGCTGCAGAACGTCACAGCAGAGTGAAAGATTCCCTTCATTCTGCTGTTAATACCGACTCTGGAGTAATGCTTTGTTCCTTCGCCACTGCGATCCTCACTCCCTTTGCCTTTTATTCCATGATGCCTTTGTAATTTAATCCTTTTAATGTCTCCCTGACCTCTCCTTTTTGCTCCACCTGACCCTCCCTCTTTTTCAACATCATAAAACCCATTTCTCCCTCTTACCAGCTCTGATGAAGAGTCACATTCGGCTCGAAACTTTAACTCTGTATCTCTCTCCACAGACGCTGCCAGACCCAGCATTTTCTATTTTTATCTCAGATTTTCAACATCTGCACTATTTTGATTTTATATCTGTATTACAATTCCCTTACAGTTTAAGGAACTGGGAGTTGGTACACAAAATACATTTCACCTTCCCTCAAACTCCCCTAGGGTCGCAAACTTCCCATCGGGAAAGAGATTCCCCATCCTCATGATTCCTGCCCTGTGCCAGCTCAGAAACCCTCTGTCCATCCTCCCTGGTACAAACCGGTGGTTTCCCCGTATTGGGGACCAGACTGAAGCTTTCACCTCCCCCCTCTGTCGCCTCCACTGCCCCCAAATTTTGAGGGTAGCCGCCACCACCGGACCCGTGGTATATCTTGTTGGGGGGAGCGGCAACGATGCCGTCACCAGTGCCTCCAGGCTCGTGCCCACACAGGACGCCACCTCCAGACTCTTCCATGCCGTGCCCCCTCCCCCCATCACCCACCTACACATCACCGCCACGTTGGCGGCCCAGTAGTACCCACATAGGTTGGTGAGGGTCAAGTTTGCCCTAAGGGGGATGGTGCAAGGGTTCTTCCGGCTGTGGCAACCATTCCTAGACTTTCAGGCGGAGTGTTAGAGGATGGTCAATTTCAGCAGCAACCTGGAAGGGGGGAGGGGGAATGGGTGGGTTTGTTTTTCCTTTATTGGGCATGTGTGTTTATTCTCATGTTAATTATTTTTGTTAATTTATTGCTTCTGTATTTGGGGGGGGGGGTTACTGTTACCTCTCTTTTTCTTCTGTTTTTGTTGGTTAAAACTTGTTGAAAATTTGAATAAAAATTATTTTTTAATAAAAGATACATTTTACCTACAGTTTGTCTCTGTGATTGATTAAGAAAGAGAGAGAGAGTAACAATACAAGGCCTCTCCAGACGTTCAGAAAGAAAACCTTGAATATTTAGAGTTCCTTTAACAAACAGAGGACGTCTCAAAGCTCTTTCCAGCCAAATGTACAATTTGAAGTTGAGTTATTGTTGTAATGTAGGCAATATGGCAGCCAATCTGTGCACAGCAAGCTCCCACAGGCAGCAATGAGATACGGGTCAGACCATCTATTGTTTAGTGATGCTATTTGAGGGTGAAGTGTTGACCCTGGGACACTTCACCACGGACACTTTTATGTTCACCTGAGAGGGAAAAGGCAGCAGAGGAACCGGTAACGGGGGTAAGTGGCAGGTGACTTATTTTGCCTGATTTATACCGATGGACAGTTACAAGCTGAAATGTTAACCCTCTTTCTCTCACTACAGATTCTGCCTGACCTGCTGAGGATTTTTAACATTTCCTGTTTATCGCTGGGGCAGACAGGACCTCAGTTTTAAAGTAAAAGTAAAGTTGTCATAGACCCAGATAGTTCCCCTTTGAGGTGGTGATTTAACCTGAGAATCACCACACCTCAGTTGAGAGGCAAAGTTGAGAAGACAGGGCCTTCATGAATAACTTCAGCCAGTAATAATAATCTTTATTAGTGTCACAAGTGGGCTTACATTAACACTGCAATAAAGTTACTGTGAAAAGCCCCTAGTCGCCACATTCCGGCAGCTGTTTGGGTACACAGAGGGAGAATTCAGAATGTCCAAGACTTGTGGGAGGAAACCCACACAGACACGGGGAGAAAGTGCAGACTCCGCGCAGACAGTGACCCAAGCCGAGAATCAAACCCGGGTCCCTGTGAAGCAACAGTGCTAACTACTGTGATATCGTGCAACCCACACTGCTGGCCTTCACTATGCATCACATACCACCTGTCTAGCCAATTGAGCTAAATCAGCCCCCACCCCAGTCTAACATCTCAATGGAAAGACAAAGGTAAGTTAGACAAAGGAGAACCAGTCGCTGTGATCTATTTAGATTTCCAGAAGGTCTTTGACAAGGTGCCGTATAGGAGACTGTTAAATAAGTTAAGAGTCCATGGTGTTAACGGTAAGATACTGGCATAGATAGAGGATCGGCTGACTGGCAGAAGGCTGAGTGTGGGGATAAAGGGGTCTTTTTCAGGATGGCAGCCAGTGACGAGTGATGTGTCTCAGGGGGCGGTGTTGGGACCACAACTTTTCACAAAATACATTAATGATCTGGAGGAAGGAACTGAAGGCACTGTTGCTAAGTTTGCGAATGATACCAAAGATTTGTAGAGGGTCTGGAAGTATTGAGGAAGCAAGGGGGCTGCAGAAGGATTTGGACAGGCTGGGAGAGTGGGCAAAGATGTGGTCGATGCAATACATTGTAGAAAAGTGTGAGGTTATGCACTTTGGTAGGAAGAATAGAAGCATAGACTATTTTCTAAATGGGAAAAGGCTTCGAAAATCAGAAGCACAAAAAGACTAGTTCAGGCTTCTCTGAAGGTTAACATGTACAATCAGTTGGCAGTTAGGAAAGCAAATGCAATGTTAGCATTCATGTCAAGAGGGCTAGAATACAAGACCAGGAATGTACTTCTGAGGCTGTATAAGGCTCTGGTCAGACCCCATTTGGAGTATTGTGAACAGTTTTGGGCCCCGTATCTAAGGAAGGATGTGCTGGCCTTGGAAAGGGTCCAGAGGAGGTTCACAAGAATGATCCCTGGAATGAAGAGCTTGTCGTATGAGGAACGGTTGAGGACTCTGGGTCTGTACTCGATGGAGTTTCGAAGGATGTGGGGGGATCTTTTCGAAACGTAGTCGATACTGCAAGGTCTGGATAGAGTGGACATGGAGAAGATGTTTCCACTTGTGGGAAAAACTAGAACCAGAGGACACAATCTCAGACTAAAGGGACGATCCTTTAAAACAGAGATGACGGGGAAGCACGGTGGTGCATTGGTTAGCACGGCTGCCTCATGGTGCCGAGGTCTCAGGTTCGATCCCGGCTCTGGCTCACTGTCCATGTGGAGTTTGCATATTCTCCCCGTGTTTGCCTGGGTTTCGCCCCCACAACACAAAGATATGCATGTCAGGTGAATTGGCCACGCTAAATTGCCCCTTAATTGGAAAAAATGAACTGGGTACTCTAAATTTATATTTAAACAGGGATGAGGAGGAATTTCTTCAGCCAGAGGGTGGTGAATCTGTGGCACTCTTTGCCGCAGAAAGGCTGTGGAGGCCAAATCACTGAGTGTCTTTATCAGAGGTAGATAGGTTCTTGATTAATAAGGGGATCAGGGGTTATGGGGAGAAGGCAGGAGAACGGGGATGAGAAACATATCAGCCATGATTGAATGGCGGAGATGACTCGCTGGGCCGAGTGGCCTAATTCTGATCCTATGTCTTATGGCCTCATGGAGCGCACCTCCATCAGAATAGAACGACCTCAGTACTGCCCTGGGACTGCCAGGTTAATCCGGGTGGCGAAGTTTCTGACTCAGTAGCGAGACCCACTTAGCCGCAGCTGATTTAGTTATACCCCAAAACATCTCCTTTATTCAGAGGGCCAACAAACCTGCTTTCGCACCACATCCCAAAACACTTTCTCCTCCAGGAAATAGTTTTCTCATAACCCGATGTGCACCATCTCCTCTGAGGCCATCCTTTGGTTCTACTAGTGGGGCGCAAAGTCCCAAATTGCTTCGCAACCATTCGCATCGTCAATATCACAGCACAAGGAGACGTGGCAGCCAATCTATGCATGCGAGGTTCGACAAACAACAAGGAGACAGTCCTGCACTCACGGGACTGTTTCATAACAGCGCTCTGGAGCGGCAGCCGCTTATTTCAGGAGGAACTGAAGAGGCAAAAAATAAAGGCCAGTGTTACCAGCGATGCCCACAGAACGAATAATTAAATTTTTTATTTTATATAAATTTAGATTAGCCAATTATTTTTCCAATTAAGGGGCAATTTAGCGTGGCCAATCCACCTACTCTGCACATTTTTGGGTTGTGGGGGCGAAACCCACGCAGACACGGGGAGAATGTGCAAACTCCACACGGACAGTGACCCAGGGCCGGGATCGAACCTGGGACCTCAGCGCCGTGAGGCGGTTGTGCTAACCACTAGGCCACCGTGCTGCCCGAACGAATAATTAAATAAAAGCTGCTTCACCGTCGACAGTTTAACCCGCAAAATGTGAGCCCAGGACTTTTTACCTTTCCGAAACCCGGGTGGCCAAGTTGTTAGCCCACAACTGTGGCATCGGTTGGCGCTTTGTTGTGTTTACCCACCTTCTCTCAAACCCTCAGCTCCCCCCCCCCCCCCCCCCCCGCCACAACCCCACCCCCACCAGACCCGGCAGGTTATTTCCCCACTCAGGCCTTAGCAGGACGTGGTTATAGCCTGTTTTGAAACACAGTCTTGCTCTCAGATGGGCAGAGGCCCGCTGGGCCTTCATGCTGCCTGATTTCCTCGGGTAATTACAAGTCAACTCCCCGAAGGGGTTCCAATTGTGTGAGGAGGAAAGTTCAATGGTGCAGTCGAGGGGATAAATATGTATTCAAAAGGACTATATTTTAAAAATAGTTTGGCAAGTGCAGTGCTGGTTTTAAATCTGAATGTGCGTGTGTGTGTGGGGGGGGGGGTTGGTTGTAAATCTTTCTGAGATCCCCTGCTTCACAGGTAGGAGGTAGAATGAGGGGTTTTGGTCCTTAGCCCTTTGTGATTGTTTAATAGGGGGCTAATGAGAAACTAGTCATTGCACACGCAACATGGGCCTGGGTTCCCAGTCTGTCAAGCGACATTTAACCCTTTCCATTATTCTTCAGACCTCAGATTAACGTAGCGCAAAAACAGGCAAATAGTGCTCATCATCTGTCCCCCACACATCACCCCCTCCCCAACCCACCTGCCCCTTTAACTGTACAACCCCTTAAAAGGCCACTTTTTCTCCATCGCTCAGGGGGTTTGCTTCATTAATATTACAGTGTTGGTTAAAAAAAACAACTCACATTTCTTAACATTTCTTAACAAATGTTATTTGGGAGGGAAGAGGAGGAAAGAAAGAAACGATTGCGTCTGTATCTGCCTGTCACATCTTCAGAACATTCCAAAACACTTCCCAGCCGATGTGAACCATCGCCCACTTTTACCATGTAGGAAACAGCAGCAATGGACACACAGCAATATCCCAAAATCAGCAATACGCTAATGATCAGATCTTCAGCTATTGCTGATATTGAGAAGCTTTGGTTTTGATGCCTCATCGGAAAGTCGATACGTCCGATGGAGCAGCAGACACTCAGTATTTCACTGGATGTGTCAACCTGGGTTTTGTGCTCGCGTGGACTTGAAGATTCACGGTGGGGCGGGATTCTCAGCCCCGCCAGCCCCGTTTCCCGGTGCGGCACCGCTCCGCCAGCAGCGGGATTCTCCGTCCCCACAGCCGGCCAATGGGGTTCCCCGTTGTGGCCACCCCACGTCATCGGGAAACCCGGGGGGGAGTGGGTGCGCTGCCGGCGGAGTGGTGGATCCCGCCGTCGGAGCATCCCGAGAGGGGCGGTGAGGATAGAGAAATCAGGGAGCAGACCTGTGATAAAATTCAATCAATTAACTTAGACGGAGGAGAGGTTCGGAGTGGTCTGGCAGGCTTAAAAGCAGAAAAATGGCCAGGGTGTAGTGAAATGTATCCCAGGCTGCTGAGTGAGGCAAGGGAGGAAATAGCTGGCGTGCTGGCAACAATTTTCGATTCCTGTCTCGGCACAGGAGAGGTGCCGGGGGACTGTTGGGTAGTCAATGTGGTTCCATTATTCAAGAAGGGATAAATCAGGATAAACTGGCCTCAGTGGCGGGGAAACTGTTGGTGACTATTGAATTCTGAGAGACAGAATCTGTATTTGGAGAGGTAGGGATTAGTCACGAACAGTCAACATGGTTTTGTTAAGAGGAGGCCATGTCTGACCAACTTGATTGAATCTTTCAAAGAGGTGACCAGGCGTGTAGATGAGGGAAATGTATTTGACGTAGTCTACTTGGGCTTCAGCAAGGCTTTTGATAAAGTTCCACATGGGAGACTAAAAGCGAAGTTAAGAGCCATGGGATACCAGGAAATTTGGCAAATTGGACCCAGAATTGGTTGAGTAGCAGGAAGCAGAGGGTGATGGTCGAGGGGTATTTTTCTGTCTGGGAGCCTGTGTCCAGTGGGGTCCTGCAGGGATCATTGTTAGGGCCCTTGCTGTTTGTGGATTATGTAAATTAATTAGAAATTCATTTAGGAGGGTTGAGCAGTAAATTCACGGATGATATGAAAATTGGATAGCCTTAGATTACAGAGGTATAGACGGGCTGGTCAGATGAGCTGGTCAGTGAAAAATCGAATTAAATCTGGATAAGTGTGAGGTGATGCACTTGGGCAGGACAAACAAGGCAAGGGGAATACATGATGAACGACAGGACACTGGGAAGCACCGAGGTTCAGAGGGATCTTGGTGTGCATGTACGCTGGTCCATTAAGGTAGCAGGGCAGATGGATACAGTGGTTAAGAAGGCAAATGCTATTCTTGCCTGTATTAGCCGAGGCATAGAGCAGGGAGGTTATGATGGAACTTTATAAAACGTTGGTCAGGCCACATCTGGAGTATTGTGTGCAGTTCTGGAATCCACATTACTAGAGGGATGTGATAGCACTGGAAAGGGTGGCAGACGAGATTTACCGGGATATTGCCTGGGCTGCAGAGTTTTAGTTATGAAGAGAGATTGGATAGACTGAGATTGTTTTCCTTGGAGCAGAGGAGATTGAGAGGGGTCATGATTGAGATGTATAAAATTATGAGGGGCATAGATAGAGTTGACAGGAAGAAACGTTTCACTTTGGTGGAGGGGTCAATGACCAGGGGGGTATAGATGTAAGGTAAGGGGCAGGAGGTGTAGAGGGGATGTTGAGGAAAATCCTTTTCATCCAGAGGGTGGTGGGAGTCTGGAACTCATTACCTGAAAGGGTGGTGGAGGCAGAGACCCTTGTAACATTTAGAAAGTATTTAGATGTGCATTTGCGATGCTGAGGCAGACAAGGCTGTGGACAAAGTGCTGGAAAATGGGATTAGAATAGTTACGAAGTTGCTATTGACCGACACAGACAGTGCTGTAACCTCTGTGAGCCTATAAATCTATTACCTTCTTCATCTAAACCCATCAACACCCATCGCCCCCCTTCATCTAACTTAATCATCCCTATCATTGTCTTCATCTCTCCCCATCACCCTCATTATTTAACCCAATCAACACCATCCACCCGTTCAGCTAACCCCATCAACCCCATTGCCCCATTCATTTAACCCCATCAACATCATCACCCCTTCATCTGATCTCATCAAATCCATCACCCTCTTAATCTAACCTGACCCACACCATCAGCCTCATCACCCCCACCACCATTTAAACTAACACCATCAACCTCATCATCTAACCTCATCAACTCCTCACCCTTTTTATTTAATCCCATCATCTAACATCATTAACACCCCTCACACTTGTCATTGAACACAATCAACCCCTTGACCCCCTTCAACTGACCCCATCAACCTTATCACCTCTGCATCTAACCCCATTAACCCCATCATACCTTCATCTAACCCCATCAACCCCATCACACTTTCATTTAAGCCCATCAATCGCATCACCTTCTTCATCTAACCCCATCAGAACAATCAACTGCATCACCTGCATCATCTAACACCCATCACTCACTGTTTCTGACCTCATCAACACCATCACCCACTTCATCCAAAGCCATCAAACCCATAACCCCCTTAATTTAGTCCCATCAGCCACATCACCCTGTCATCTATATCCAGCAATGCCATCAAACCCCATCAACCCCTTCATCCTCTTCATCAAACCCCATCAATCCCATCACCATCTTCATCAAACCCCATCAACCCCATCACCCTCTTCACCAAATCCCATCAACTTCATCACCATCTCAATCAAACCCCATCAACCCCATCACCATCTCTATCAAACCCCATCAACCCCATCACCATCTTCATCAAAACCCATCAACCCCATCACGCTCTCAATCAAACCCCATCAACTCCATCACCCTCTTCATCAAACCCCATCAACCCCATCACCATCTTCATCAAACCCCATCAACTCCATCACCATCTCAATCAAACCCCATCAATCCCATCACCATCTCTATCAAACTCAATCAATCCCATCACCCTCTTCATCAAACCCCATCAACTCCATCACCCTCTTCATCAAAACCCATCAACTCCATCACCCTCTTCATCAAAACCCATCAACCCCATCACGCTCTCAATCAAACCCCATCAACTCCATCACCCTCTTCATCAAACCCCATCAACCCCATCACCATCTTCATCAAACCCCATCAACTCCATCACCATCTCTATCAAACCCATCAATCCCATCACCATCTTCATCAAAAGCCATCAACCTCATCACCCTCTTCATCAAACCCCAGTAACCCCATCACCCTCTGCATCAAACCCCATCAGCCCCAGCACACCCCTCATCTAACCCCATCAAACCCATCATTCTCTTTATCAAATCCATCAAACCCATCACGATCTTCATCAAATCCATCAAACCCATCATTCTCTTCATCAAACGCATCACCATCTTCATCAAACCCATCAAACCCATCTACTCCTTCATCTAACGCCATCACTCCCCTCATTTAATGGCATTAACCCCATCACCCTCTTCATCAAAACCCATCAACGCCATCACCATCTTCATCAAACCTTATCAGCACATCACCATCTTCATCAAACCCCATTAACCCCATCACCATCTCTACCAAACCACATTAACCCAATCACCATCTCAATCAAACACCATCAATCCCATCACCCTCTGCATCAAACCCCATAAATCCCAACTCCCTCTTCATTAAACCCCATCAACCCCATCACCCTCTTCATCAAACCCCATCAACCCCATTACCCTCTTCATCACATCCCATCAGCTCCATCACCCGCTGCATCAAACCCCATCAACTCCATCACACTCTTCATCAAACACCATCAATCCCATCACCCTCTGCATCAAACCCCATCACCCTCTTCATCAAACCCCATCAACCCCATCACCCTCTTCATCAAACCCCATCAACTCCACCACCCTCTTCATCAAACCCCATCAACTCCACCACCCTCTTCATCAAACCCCATCAATTCCACCACCCTCTTCATCAAACCCCATCAACCCCAGCACCCTCTTCATCAAACCCCATCAACACATCACCATCTTCTTAAAACCCCATCAACCCCATCACCCTCTGCATCAAACCCCATCAACCCCATCACGCTCTTCATCAAACCTCATTAACCCCATCACCCTCTTCACCAAACCCAATTAACCTTATCACCATCTTCATCAAACCCCATCAACCCCATCAAGCTCTTCATCAAACCCCATCAATTCCATCACCCTCTTCATCAAACGACATCAACTGCATCACCATCTTCATCAACCCCATTACCCTCTTCATCAAACCCCAGTAACTCCATCACCCTCCACATCAAACCCTATCAACCCCATGGCCTTCTTCATCAAAGCCCAATAACCCCATCACTCTCTTCATCAAACCCCATCAGCCCCAGCACACCCCTCATCTAACCCCAAGTCCATCATTCTCTTCCTCTAACCCCATCAAACCCATCATTCTCTATCAAATCCATCAAACCCATCACGCTCTTCATCAAACGCATCACCATCTTCATCAAACCCATCAAACCCATCTACTCCTTCATCTAACGCCATCACTCCCCTCATTTAATGGCATCAAATCCATCACCCTCTTGATCTAATCCCATCAACCAAGACACTTTTTCATTTAACCCGATCAACCCCATCTACCACTTCAACTAACCACATCAAATCCTTCAAGACCTTCAACTAACCCCACCAACCCCAATTCCACATAATCAAACCCATTATCACGTTCTTCATCTCACCTCATCAACCACATAACCATCTTCATCTAACCCCATCAAACCCATCAACCCCATTACCCTCTTCATCTAACCCCATCAAACCCATCAACCCTGTCAATCTCTTCATTTAAACACCATCAAGCCCACTAAATCCCTCAACTACCCCCATTAACCTGATCACTACCTCCATCTGACACTATCAACCCCATCATATAACTGCATTAACCCATAAACCCCATCACATTCTTTATCTAACCTCATCAGCCCCACCTACCCCTTCATCAAACACCATCAACCCCTTGATCAATCACGATCAACCCAATCATCCCTTCATCTAACCCCATCTCCCCTGGAATCAATGCTATCAAACCTATTACCCACTCCAAATAACTTACTCAACTCCACCACTCTTCACCAAATCACATTAACCCCATTAACCCCATCACCCCTCTATCTAACTCCATTAGCCCAATCACCCTCTTCATCTAACCCCATCAATCCCATCAGCCATCTATCTAACTCCATTAGCCCAATCACCCTCTTCACCTAACCCCATCAATCCCTTCAGCCCTGCCAACCTCTTCATTTAAACACTATCAACCCCACTAAATCCCTCAACTACCCCCATCAACCTGATCACCGCCTTCATCTGACACCATCAACCCCTTCACCTGAATGGCACAGTGGCATTGTGGTTAGCGCTGCTGCCTCATAGCTCCAAGAATCCGGATTCAATTCCGGACTCGGGTGGCTGTCTGTGTGAAGTCTGCACGTTCTCCCCATGTCTGCGTGGGTTTCCTCCGGGTGCCCCGGTTTCCTCCCACAGTCCAATGATGTGCAGGTTAGGTGGATTGGCCATGATAAATTATCCTTGTGTCCAAGAGGTTAGGTAGGGTTACTGGGTTGTGGGGAAAGGGTGGAGGCATGGGCTTAAGTAGGATGCTCTTTTCAAAGGCCGGTTCAGACTCGATGGGCTTAATAGCCTCCTTCTGCATTGTAGGGATTCTATTCTATGATAACCTAACCACATCAACCCCATCAACCAATTCCTCTAACCCCATCAATTCCATCATGCCTCCATCTAACCCCACCAAGCCCTTCAACTAACCCCATCAACACCATCACCTTCATCAACTTATTCATCCTCTTCATCTACATCTAATCTTATCAACAGCATCATCTTCTTCATCCAACCGCACCAAACCCATCACCTTCTTCATCTAACCCCATGAACATTATCAACCCCATAAATTCTGTCATCTAACTCCATCAACCCAAAAAAGACATCATCCCATTCATCCACCCCATCAATCCCTTCAACTAAATCCATCAACCCCATGACCCTCTTTGTCTAAATCTATCTACCCCATGAACAACATCAACCTTTGCATCTTCCCCCATCAACCACATCACCCCCTTCACCATCTTCATCTAACCTGATGACCCCTGCATCTAACTCCATCAATCTCATACACCTCATTACCCTTTTCATCGAACCCATCAATCCTATCAACCCCTTCAACTAATCCCATCATCCATTTCATCTAACTCCAGCTACCCCCAGGTAACGTGCCTCAATGTCTATCACCCAGTGGCCCTGACTTCAGTCGTAATGAAGTGCTTCGAGAGGTTGGTCATGAAGCGCATCAACTCCATACTCCCAGAACGTCTTGATCCACTGCAATTTGCATACTGCCAGAACTGGTCCACAGCAGACTCCATCTTCCTGGCCATACACTCATCCCGAGAGCATCTCGACAACAAGGACTCCTATTTATTGACTACAGTTCTGCCTTCAACATCCTAATCCCAGCCAAGCTCATATCAGAGCTCCAAAACCTAGGATTTGGCTCCTCACCCTGCAACTGGACCTCGACTTTCTGACCCACAAACCACAATCAGTAAGAACACCTCCTCCACAATAGTCCTCAATACCGGGGCCCTGCCAGGCTCCATACCTAGCCCCCTACTCTACTCCCTGTACACACACGACTGCGTGGCAAAATTTGGATCCAACTCCGTCTACAAGTTTGCTGATGATACAACCATAGTGCGCCGGATCTCGAATCATGACGAGTCAGAATACAGGAGGGAGATAGAGAACCTAGTAGAGTGGTGCAGCAACAACAATCTCTCCCTCAATGCCAGCAAAACTAAAGAGCTGGTCATTGACTTCAGAAAGCAAAGTACTGTACACACCCCTGTCAGCATCAACGGGGCCGAGGTGGAGATGGTTGGCAGTTTCAAATTCCTAGGGGTACATATCAAAAATCTGACCTGGTCCACCCACGCCGCGCTACCACCAAGAAAGGACAGCTTCCTCAGGAAATTAAGGAAATTCGGCATGTCCATATTAACTCTTACCAACTTTTACAGATGCACCATAGAAAGCATCCTATCTGGCTGCACACAGCCTGGTATGGCAACTGCTCGGCCCGGACTGCAGGAAACTTCAGAGAGTCGTGAACACAGCCCATCACACGAACCTGCCTCTGATCCATTGACTCCATCTACACCTCCTGCTGCCTGGGGAAAGCGGGCAGCATAATCAAAGACCCCTCCCACCCAGCTTATTCACTCTTCCAACTTCTTCCATCAGGCTGGAGATACAGAAGTCTGAGAACACGCACTAACAGACTCAAAAACAGCTTCTTCCCCACTGTTACCAGACTCCTTAACAACCCTCTTATGGACTGACTATTGTGTACCTTGAGTTGCTCTATTATGAATGTTATTTTTTAATTTCTTTCATTTCAGGTACTTAATGATCTGTTGAACTGCGCGCAGATAAATCCACCTTGGTACACGTGATGATAAACCAATCCAAATGCAAAACACGTCACCAACTTCAATTGAAATGAAATGAAATGAAAATCGCTTATTGTCACGAGTAGGCTTCAAATTAAGTTACTGTGAAAAGCCCCTAGTCACCACATTCCGGCGCCTGTTCGGGGAGGCTGTTACGGGAATCGAACCGTGCTGCTGGCCTGCTTTGGTCTGCTTTCAAAGCCAGCGATTTAGCCCAGTGAGCTAAACAGTGAGCTAACAGATGATTAACATCTAAGCCCATCGCCCCTTTCATCTAACCACAGCACCCTCTTCATCTAACTCCACCAACCCCATCAACCCCTTAACTTAAAGGTCAACAGAATTGTTTCTCGGTGACACAGTGGTTAACACTGCTGCCTCATAGCACCAGGTCCCAGGTTCGATTTTGGCCTCTGGTGACTGTCTGTATGGAGGTTGTATGTTCTCCCCATGACTGCGTGGGTTTCGTCCGGGTGCTCCAGTTTCCTCCCACAGTCTAAAGATGTGCAGGTTAGATGGGTTGGCCATGCTAAATTGCCCTTAGTGCCCAAAGGTTGGGTGGGGTTACAGGAATAGGATGGAGGATTGAGCCTAGGTAGGGTGATCTTTCGAAGGCTCGGTGGAGATCCGATGGGTTAAATGTTTTTATTTTGCACTGTAGGGTTTCATATGCTTCAATGTTTATTCGTGGATGAGATGTGAGCATTGTCAATAAGGCCACTATTTATTGTCCATCCCTATCGCGAAGCACCTTATAAGGTTTGACATGAGTTGGATGTGCCTTTATTACATCCAAATCCAACGCATAGGTCAATGCCGAGTGATTAGTCAGATTTGATTCTGATTGTAACAGTTTGATGCAGCGGAACGGCTTGATCGGCCGTTTCAGAGAGAATCAAAGTGAAGCAGGTCTGGAGTCACATGTGGGCCAGCCTGGGTTGAAATGGCAGATTCCCTTCCCTGAAGGATGTTGGTGAACCAAGTCGGTTCTCACATCAATGCACGAGGTTACGTGGCCACCAATAGTGATCCAAACCTGCTGAGCCGTGTTTAACTTCCCCAGCTGCTATAGTGGCCTTTCAACTCGAATGTCTGGCTCATTAGACCAGTAACATAACCATCACGTTACTGTTCCCAGGAATCTCGCTGTTCCTTTCTCCCTTATGTACTTTACCTTAAACACATTTACGCTTTTGGCTTCAATTACTTGCTGTTGTAGCGAGTTCTAACTACCCCCGGGTACAGAAGTTCCTCTTGAAATGATTACTGGATTTATTAATAACTATCTTATATTTATGGCCCTTACGACTGGTCTCACCTGCAATTGGAAGCACCTCATGTATGTCTTTTATACCAAACACTTTTAGATCGAGAAAGCCTGTGACAGGTTTTGTAAAGATAGACACACCAGATTATTAAATCCATCCAGATAAATGCAACCTTTCAGTTCTGGTATCATTCTACTATATCCATTGTTCACCTTCTCTACTGTATCAATATAACTTTTATAAGAAGATGCGGCATGGTAGCACAGTAGTTGGCACTGCTGCCTCACAGGGTTCAATTCCAACCTTGGCCGACTGTCTGTGTGGAGTTTGCACATTATCCCTGATGTGTTGGGTACTCTGGATCCGTGGAGACTGCGTTTACCCCAGCAGTAACACATACAGGCTACCAACACTTGAAATAGTACAACACTATTTTATTAAGCTAGGAACTGTTGAACATACTTTCACTGTGGGTCGACACTATGTTAGATTAAACTGAAGACCTGTGCCTATCATGACCAGTCTAGACTGTTAGCACATGGTGAAGATCTGTGCTACAAGCTGTGAGCTCTGTCCTTCTCAGAGGCTGCATCCCGAATGAGTGGGAAAACTAGTGCCCTCTGGCTTTATAGTGAGCGTGCTCTAACTGGTGATTGGCTGCTGTGTTGTGTGTGTTGATTGGTCTTTCAGTGTGTCAGTCAGTGTGTGTCTGCACCATTATATACTGATGTGTATATTATGACAATCCTCGTGTCTGCGTGGGTTTCCTCCGGGTGCTCCGGTTTCCTCCCACAATCCAAAGATGTGCAGGTTAGGTGGATTGGCCAGGCTAAATTACCCTTTAGCGCCCAAAGATGTGCAGCTTAGATGGTGTTACGGAGATAGGATGGGGGAGTGGGCCTTGGTAGGGTGCTCTTTCAAAGGGGTGGTGCTGACTCGATGGGCTGAATGGCCTCTTTCTGCACAATAGGAATCCTATAGTTCTATGTGAATCCTACAGTTCTATGCAAACCGTTCACTGTAAATTCAAATGTGGTCTAATTAAGGTTCTATAGAAGCTAAGCATGGCTCTGTACAGATTATATAAATGTCAGTATGAAATAGTGAAACTCAACTTAATTAAAAAATTGAATTAGATTGTAGGCTACCTGTTGAGTTTCAAAAGTCTTACAGAGAAGGATTCTTGTCACCCTGACTGAACCTGGTTTGGCTTTAGTTCAGACTGTAGAGTTGCTGCATAATGTCACAGTTCATAGCCTGAAAATTCCACCAAACCCTCGAATACCTGGTAGCTTTAAATAAATGCACAGAGTGATTTAGAAAATTGTTCTTACAGGAATTGGATAGATAGAAAACTTTACCCTGTGACATTCTCGGACCAAGAATGGTAGTCTCACATCTCCACGTCAGCGAAATCTGCCCCGAGTAGGTTTTATGCGCCAAACACTTTCCCAACCTAACTTGGCAGGACCTGCTACAGGAGATTCCATGTCCCAGCCAAAGGTCCATTGAATTTTAGAGGGGCTGATTGGTCCCAGCGATGAGTGGCAATTTTCCTTAATAACTGTAAAGCACAAGTCCACCTCCGATATGAATACTATCTGAAGAGCCACTTCTAACTCCTCTGGTCAACATTTGCATCACTGCAGGATGGTCCATTTCTCATCTCGAACCACTGGTTCCCATATCTCCATTGTGACTTTCCTTCTCTCCCTGTTCTATCTCTTCTACATCTCCACCATTTAAAATATCTCTGTTTAAAACAGCCAGTTGTTGATATTGGTAATAACTGTGATCCACTTGCACTAATGCCAGTTTCAAAGTTGACGGCTATTGTGCTTTGGAAATGTGTTTGTTGTAAGCACAGTTGTGCCTCATCACTAAGGTGCATTATAGTTCATGTCCTCTGAACTTTTCTCTGCAGTTACAACCTGTGACAGCCTTCTGTCTGTGTCTTAACTTCCTGTGCTCCAAATATCCCGGACTTCAGGTGCTATTTTCCTCTTTAATCTTCACTGTCACACAGGCATGGCTGAAAGTGCTGACCCCCCATGGTGGAGGTGGTGCTGGGGTGATGTGGCCCTAACTGAGGCCATGGCCAACGGCGGGTCTGAAACCATTGAGGATGACAGTATGTTACTGCCTAATGTACTCTCTCAGATCCCAACCTCCCCTCTCATCCTGCAAGCTGTGATGATGTACAAGCTGCAGATGGCGTAACCATTTTTCTATGCCCCTCCCCGCTTCCCTCGTCCCAGCCCTGCCCTTGTGTATTCATGCTCTCAGATGCCCAGTTACTGCCCAGACCGTGGTGCAGGAGGCTGAAGGCCTCGGGGAAAGAACAAACTGAGGGTAAAAAAGCACCGTCACTCAATCTGACACCCACTGTCACTGGCCCAGATACTGGCGCTGTGCGTATTTTAGGGTGTAACCTAGAGGCAGTACATGCACATGGTGAGTCACTGGCTCAACTGTCTTCCAGCCAGGCCAGAGGGAAAGGATAGTGTTGGTGCCAACTCCCTGGAGGGCAGGTTTTACTGCAGGTCGGTCACTCAGGTGAGGACTTCACTTGGGTGGTGTACAGAAAAGGTCTGGTGCGAATACACTCAAGAACGTTTGGTGCATTGACAAGCCTAGACAAAGCCTCCTGTCATTGTCAAAAAGCATGGAGGAGTTCAGCTCCAAATTGGGATCGGGCTTTGCAGACAGCTTGGAGCCCATACTTTTCAGTGTGGAAGTGGGGACCAACTCCATGAACTAACTTACAGATCAAACCATCATGCGGTGCCTGATGGCCAATATCTCAGCTTCTGTTGCAGTAGAGGCAGAGTCTGCCAAGGTGGGAGTGCTGTACTGGAAGCTCAAACCTCAGTCATGAAATCTCAGCAAGGATATCGGACTAATTGGATAACTCTTCCAAAGAGCCAGACTAGGAATATTGGGCCGAAAGGCCTCCTTCTGTATAATGCATAGTCATTGTTAAAATGCGCGGCCAACAATCTTCAGGTCATGAGTTCATGGTGCTACATGGCTTCCTATTGGGCCCTGAGGTGAGCCTCTGACTCTATATCCTATTCCTCACCAAGACCACCTATCCCGAACAGGCACCGGAATGTGGCGACTAGGGGCTTTTCACAGTAACTTCATTGAAGCCGACTTGTGACAATAAGCGATTTTATACTTTTTTTTTATACTTTATATCTGTACCATTTCCTATCTCCACTACCTCCTCCACTGCATCAGCTCATCTGTTCTTCAAATCCCTCATCCATGCTTTTGTCACCAACAAGCTCAACTCTTCAATGCTCCCCTGGCCAATACCCCATCACCCCTCTCTGTAAGTCTCACCTCCTCCAAAGCTTTGTTGCCCATCTTCTGAATTGTGCCAAATCCCATTCCCGCATCAACCCGGAGCTCAGTGACCAACGTTGCTTCCGGGTAGAAGAACGCCTCCAATTTTAAATTGTCACCCTTATCTTCAAATTTCTCCATGGCCTCAGCTCTCCTCAGCTCTATATCTCCCGCCAGCCCTCCGGCCCTCTGAGAAATTTGTGCTTCTCCAAGTCCCCTTGTGCTTTCCCAATTTCCATTGCTCCAGAACTGGCAACCAAGCATTCGGCTACTTAATTCCTAAACATTGGCATTCTCTCTGTAAACTTCGCTACCTATCTCTCCTCCTTCAAACTGACCACTTCGACAAGCCGTCAGTCACCTTATTCCATGTGTGCCTCAATGAAAACATTCCTTCTGATCAGGCCCCTGTGATGTGTATCTGTGATGTTTTACAACAAAGAACAATGAACAAAGAAAAATACAGCACAGGAACAGGCCCTTCGGCCCTCCAAGCCTGCGCCGACCATGCTGCCCGTCTAAACAAAAGTCTTCTATACTTCCTGGGTCCGTACCCCTCTATTCCCATCCTATCCATGTATTTGTCAAGATGCCCCTTAAATGTCACTATCGTCCTTGCTTCCACCTCCTCCTCCGGCAGCGAGCTCCAGGCACCCACTACCCTCTGTGTAAAAAACGTACCACGTACATCTCCTCTAAACCTTGCCCCTCGCACCTTAAACCTATGCCCCCCCAGTAATTGACCCCTCAACCCTGGGAAAAAGCCTCCGACTATCCACTCTGTCTATGCCCCTCATAATTTTGTAGACCTCTATCAGGTCGCCCCTCAACCTTCTTCGTTCCAATGAGAACAAACCAAGTTTATTCAACCTCTCCTCATTAAAGATGCTGTGTGGATGGAAGATGCTGGACGTTGTTTATAAATGTGTGGTGTCGTCAATGCAGCAACTCAATGGCTCGGAGGGTTATTCTTCTTGTTTTTGAAACTCCAGAGAGGGAAGGGACGGGTGTTTTTTTTCCCGAAAAGCCAAGATTCGGAGGAGGCCCGAGAGGCCGGTGGCTCATTATGGAGGAATGACCAACACGCCAGATGGGTCTACGAGGGGAGCCGCTGTTGGAATTAACGACTCCGGTGACCCCAGGTGAGCCCGTCGTGAGTCCGACCACAGCTTTCAGCTCAAGCCCGCCATTATCTTGGAAGAGAGAAAAGAACGATTTGAAAAGTCAAAGTGCCCAGATGGTTAGTTTGCACTTAATCAGCCAAACAACAGCAGGCTGTGGAGAATCAGTTAGCTCTGAACTATTAGCAAACCCCGAGGCACATCAGACTCCACAGGGAGAGGATAAACACTAGGTGCAAAAACTGCCAGGAATGTCGCAGGAAACTTTGCCGCAAGTAATGCTGGACACTCTCATAGTTTGTCTCTGCCTTACAGGAAATTGTAAGTTTACATGTTTAAACCCTCTGTGGGTTGCTAACATCCCCTTTAACATTGGGGACAAATGAATGTGCCCCCCGTTCTTCCAGAATCCTTTTTGCCCACGGTTATATCCTATTCTCCAAATTTTGGAATTTGCCCTCATGTTTACCCGCAGCGTGTTATCGACATAATGCATTCGGAGTGAAATTATTCGTTAAGTTGGAGCCCAAAACAGGCATTAACGAATCGGCGCCTGATTAATAGGAGGCTCAGTTATTTTGTGAAGGAACAGGTCTGATGTCGCTCTGTAATGTCACTTTCAATGATCCCTAAAAATACATCTCTTTGGCTTTTAAATTGTCAAGTCCGCAGCAGAGGATGTTGCATAGAGCAGAACAGGTGGCAAAGCGGAGGCTGATCAAGGTGGAGTGGCTCAACTTAGTTTCTAGAAAGCATGTAGACTGCAGCAAAGGTTCACCGGGTGGAGTCCGAGGATGAGGAGGTTACCCATTCAGGAGAGATTGAGTGGAATGGACATTTCTTCACTCAGAGGATTGGGAATCTTTGGAATTCTCCCCCCTGGAGTTTTACAGACGTCCCATCATTGAGTACATTCACGGCTGGATAGAATTTTGATCTCTCAGAGAATCATGCAGGAAAATGGTGTTGAGATGGAAGATCGGCCATGATCTTGTTGAATGATGGAGCAGGCAGGAGGGGGGGGGGGGGGGGGGGGGGGGGGGGCTATATGGTTGACTGTTGCCGCAATGCAATGAGCTAATTCAAACAGTGAGGATTTAAGAGGAAAATAGTGTCTTCGATGCAGATATTTGGAGCATTGCCAGTTAAGACATCGTTCAGGGGAAACAAGGTGTTAAAAAAAAAAATTTAAGCTTTCCCGGGGCAGATCTAACCAAGATGGAGATGAGACTTTCATTCTACCTCAGAGAACGGCTACACATCCTCCTCACTATAAAGTATAGGGGCTGGTTTAGCATAGGGCTAAATCGCTGGCTTTGAAAGCAGACAAAGCAGGCCAGCAGCACGGTTCAATTCCCGTACCAGCCTCCCCGAACAGGGGCTGGAATGTGGCGACTAGGGGCTTTTCACAGTAACTTCATTTGAAGCCTACTTGTGACAATGAGCGATTTTCATTTCATCTCATTTTTTCACCCTAGTGGAGGAGATCATAAGCCGCTGCCCCTGCCGTGGTAAGACCATACCGCCCTGCGAGAGGGAGGGAATTGCAAAAGTGAGTGCCGTGCAATTCATTTGGGTGGTGTGCCTGCTACAGTTGAATAGCTGGTGAGTTGTGGGGGGGGGGTGAAGGGAGTGGGAGGTTTGCTACCACCTGAATGGCAGAGGTTGTCGGTTGGCACAGCCACGCCCGTGAGTGAGTTAAAGCGAGGGGCAAAAGATCCACCGTTCAAATTTATTTACCATGTAACTAAATGAAACAACTGCCCTGGGTCGTCACGAAATTACTTTGCACTGGGGAGAAAGTTGATGGCCTGATCTGCTATTGTTGAATGTATAAGCATCTGTGGAATGTGTTCCCCACAGATCAATAGAATCTAGGCTCCAGTTGCAAAATGCTTAATCTCTGCATACTGCCTGATCTCTTAATTATACTTTTAAAAAGCATTCACCCCATTCATCTTCAGGAACATTATGTTTTGGCATCGCATTCTTTTTCCTTTCTTTTTGTTAATGAGAAATATGCAGTTAGTTTCTGTTCCGGTTTTTTCAATCTGTTTTTTTCTTAAATTAGGAGCTCATTGAGTTTATTCTTTGAGTCAGTATCGAGGAGAGGACTGCAACGGAATCACTCACCCCCCCCCCCCCCCCCACCCCCACCCACCCACCTCACCCCTCACCCCTCCTCACCATCCGATGACTGTCAGTTAAGTCACTGAGCAGCCCAAGACATAAGATTAAATTTGGAACTCCTTTGAGGAAACAATATTGGGCCCGGTTTGAAGTCAGTGTAAGTGGGTGGGTTTCAGTGAGTAAGTCATCAATCTATGGGGCTGGCTCACTAGGGAGACAGTAGAATAATAATAATCTTTATTAGTGTCACAAGTCGGCTTACATTAACACTGACGTTGCTGTGAAAATGCCCGAGTCGCCACGCTCCGGCGCCTGTTCGGGCACACTGAGGGAGAATTCAGAATGTCCAATTCATCTAACGTCTTTCGGGACCTGTGGGGGGAAACCGGAGCACCCGGAGGAAACCCACGCCGACATGGGGGGGAACGTGCAGACTCCGCACAGACAGTCACCCAAGCTGGGAATCGAACCCGGGCCCCTGGCGCTGTGAACAAACAGTGCTAACCACTGTGCTACCGTGCCGCACAACAGTGAAGAAGTTAATTCATCCAAATGGAAATTAAGATGAATTTCTTCCAGGAAGTGATCCAGAATGTGAGTAATTCGAGATCTCACACGTGGTGAGTGTAGCGTGGCTTGCAAGAAACAGTCAAGCTGGCTTTATGGGTCCCAACCATCTCCAGCACTGCTGCGCAAACCTTTGCCCAACTTCCCTTTCCAATGTGGAATGGAATAAAAGTGTGCTTCAGTGTCTCATTGACTGGATTTCATCCAAAGCTTCCATTGCACTTCCAGTGAGGTTATGGCAATGAAGGAAATTCTCTGAGGAACGTACATCCAGCAGTTGCATTTTCTGTCTATCCTGGCTTTGCAGGGATGTAACTTGGGGAGGAACATTCATCCCTTACATTCACCAGAGCTTCCTACGATGCCACAAAGTCCTTTTCTGAAATTCTGTTGGGCAGAACTATCTGCACAACCTCATAAACAAAAGCAGGCAGTGTTAGCTTAGCTCAGAGGCAGTCCATTTGGTTTGAAGGTTGAGGTTTGCAGGTGCAAACCCAAAATTATAGCTTGGAAGGCTGAATCCAGTTCTGTTTGTGCAAATGATGGGCATTTTTATTGCCAATGGTTGCATCTTCCAATGAGCTGTCACACCAAACCTTGTCTGCCTGTTCTTGAGGATGCAAATAATTCCATGGTTTGGATTGGATCGGAGTTGTTTATTGTCACTGGTACCGAGGAACAATGAAAAGTATTGTTCTGCATGCAGCTCAACATGCATGAAAAGAAAATACACAGGGCAAACATAAAATACACAGTGTAAATACATAAACACAGGCATCGGATGAAGCATACGGAGTGTAGTACTACTCAGTAGAAAAGATGCGTGAAGAGATCAATTCAGTCCATAAGAGGGTTGTTTAGGAGGCTGGTAACAGCGGGGAAGAAGCTGTTTTTGAGTCTGTTCGTGCGTGTTCTCAGACTTCTGTAACTCCTGCCCGATGGAAGAAGTTGGAAGAGTGAGTAAGCCGGGTGGGAGGGGTCTTTGATTATGCTGCCCGCTTTCCCCAGGCAGCGGGAGGTGTAGATAGAGTCAATGGATGGGAGGCGGGTTTGTGTGACGGACTGGGCTGTGTTCCCACCAGCTGCACGGAAACTACCAATCTGTGTGGGCCCAGGACTAGGATAACAATAATAATTATTATTATTATTATTATTATTATGATATGATCCCACATCAGGATTTAGCCCCTTCCTAGAAAATCCTGGGGTGAAATCTCCATCATTATGTTTTCCAGGTTCTGAATACCCGGCGTATTCATAATTGTTCTCCTTCGATTGAGGGGAAGTGTATTCAATATGGCGCTCAACATGTTTTACAGCTAATGAAGTCATTTCTGAAGTGTAGTCGCTGTTGTAATGTAGGGAAAGCAGCAGCCAATCTGCCTGTTGGGGGTGAATCGAGACGCTGTCTTCTTCTTGAGGCTCATAGCCTTCTGCTTCTGACTGGACGACATCTTTAGTGGCTTCCTGACGAGAGGTTGGGCTGGAGCAAGTGAGATGCAGATGTTGGACTGGCGTTTAAACGTGGCTCCTGGACCTTTGGACCCACTTGCTGACAGCAGGAATTAACTTCCTACCCACTCAGTGATTCAGAGACATACCCGTTCATGCATAATTAATGAGATTCCAAGCACAGCATCGGGCACGATTTCCCGCCATTCTGACCAGTGGGAACGGTGCTTCCGGAACCTCCCGCCTCCTCATCAAGGCAAAAAAAATTGAGAATTCTGCCCTTAAGAGTTGTTGGCAAAAGAAATGTAAAGGAGATGTGGAAAATGTTTTTTCACACAGCGAGTTGTCACCATGCACTTCCTGGAAGGGGGCTGGAAGCCAATTCAATCCGAACTTTAAAGGGAATTCAAAAAATATTTGAAGGAGAAACAAAAAGCAGGGTTGTGAAAAGAGGGCTGGGGAAATGAGACTGACGGGATTGCGCTTCCCAATCATTGGCAAATGCAAATGGGGCCATTGGCCTTCTACTGTGCTGTAAGGCTCTATTCTGTGATAAATCAGAGTTTTTAAAGCAAATCCTTAGATTTTAATCTCACTATTTTGCCAGAATTGAACTCGGACAGTATTTCAGGAAAAGCGCGTATGTTACCGGTTCCCCGCAGCACTCGGTTCCCTGGGTTTCTGTGGCTATGACTCATCTTTCATTCCTTCACCCCACAGCATAAATATTTCCCACTTTCTATGTTTTTTAGCTTTGACAAAGGGTCACCTGGACTCGAAACGTTAGCTCTTTTCTCTCCCTACAGATGCTGCCAGACCTGCTGAGATTTTCCAGCATTTTCTCTTTGGTTTCAGATTGCAGCATCCGCAGTAATTTGCTTTTCTTCCTTCCAAGGGATATTTGGCTGGCGCTGGTGTCTGTGAGGCAGACAGTTCGAGTCCCCACTCGACAGCGAGTCTGGAATCAAAGCCGCCATTCTTAGATGTTACCGAGCCTATGTTTCTTTGTGCACCCAACAACCTTGAGATGAGTCATTAAACGCGAGTCTTGTCTGCCAGTTCAGATGATCGTGACTGCTCATATCCAAGAGAGAGAAAACAGGACAGTTCTAGGGCAGCACGGTAGCATGGTGGTTAGCATAAATGCTTCACAGCTCCAGGGTCCCAGGTTCAATTCCCAGCTGGGTCACTGTCTGTGCGGAGTCTGCACGTCCTCCCCGTGTGTGCGTGGGTTTCCTCCGGGTGCTCCGGTTTCCCACAGTCCAAAGATGTGCGGGTTAGGTGGATTGGCCATGCTAAATTGCCCGTAGTGTCCTAAAAAGTAAGGTTAAGGGGGAGCGTTGTTGGGTTACGGGTATAGGGTGGATACGTGGGTTTGAGTCGGGTGATCATGGCTCGGCACAACATCGAGGGCCGAAGGGCCTGTTCTGTGCTGTACTGTTCTATGTTCTATGTGCTACTGATGTCCCAGCTCAAAGGTCCTCCCACTAAAGACCAGGAGCTCATACCCGGGCAAAATTACTCTATCTTGGGGCCTCCGAACTTGCTCCACCATTCAATATAACCATGACTGATCTGTATCTTAACTCCATCTGCCCAAGTTGGCTCTTTAACCCTTGCCCAGCCAAAATCAATGGATCTAGTTTGGAATTTGTGAATGACCCCAGGCTCACCAGCTTTCCTGGGGGAACTCCAGATGCCTGCTACACTTTGTGTAAAGAAATGCTTCTGGGCATCACCCCTGAAGAGCCTAGCTCTAACTTTAACGTTGTTCTGAAGCAGAGGAAATGTTTTGTTTCTCTCGACGTATTCAGTCAAATGTTTAATCACCTTAAATGTCTCAAACGGGTCACCCTTCATTTCTGTACTTAAGTCGAGCCTGTATAACATGTCCTCATAATTCAACCTTTTAAACACTTGGGCCCAGCAGGGGCTACAGGAAATTCAGGCAAATCTGACCAGCTCTTTAGGAAGGCCGCCCAATTTTCCTGACTTTGTTGCCTCCAAGGAATCCAAAACCAAGATACGAAGAATAGAAAAATCTTCCCAGTTGGCTCTTTGCTGTTAAGAACACATTTTGAACACTGCTCACAGCTGCAATGTAGGGACGCTCGGTAGCCAGTTTGAGCACAGCAAGATCCCACTGCGATGGTGATCTAGTCCAGGCTGTCAGCAATGTCGATTGAAAGTTAAACATTGCCCAGGGCGCCAGGCAGAACTCACGCTGCTCCTCTGCAGATAGTCCCATAGGATCGTCTGGATGAGCCCTCAGCTCAACATTTCATGAAGGACAGGCAATTCGGACAGTGCCGCACTCCCTCAGTACTGCCCTGGAGTGCCAGGCTGGATGCTGAACCCGTGACCTTGGATAGCTTGAGGAAGGAGCAGTGCTCCGAAAGCTAGTTATTGAAACAAACCTGTTGGACTTGAACCTACCCTTGGATGGAGCAGTGGGCCCTCTAGGCCAGGTCTGGAATGTTGACGTGTGACAGCTAACTCACTCTATGTGAACCGCATTTTCAGCAAGGTGACAAGGCTCTGTATAAATACGAGTGACTCCCCTTTTCTACACAAGAGTGTAAACCTCAACAGATGTGGGAGAAAGTGTGTGCAAGTAGAGAAATTATGTTGTGCTGGGTGTGTGGTTATCAATTAACGGTTTATGGAAATTGCTTTTGTCTCTCCGTGGCATGATTGGATAGCCGAGGTTTTCAGGAATTTCAGGAGGCGCCAAGTACTATTTGCCATTTTGAAAGGTAGAAATTAAACCATCGAGAAACAATGGTGCAAACAGTCACCTGAACTGCAAGTCTGTGTGGGAGAGTCTGAACAGCCCACAGAATTAGGTCACCTTTATCTCGGCAGTCAGCCAATTGGCTAGTTGGTGATCTCGTGACTCGTGGCCAGTGACAAGATGGAGCCACTGGAGTGAGGTCACATTACATCTAATGACACAGGGTGTTACAACAAAACCGAATTCTTCACAGTTTAGTGACATATTGGAATAGATACACTGCTTATTATAGGATCGAGCATAATCTTCAGATTCACAATGCATTGCCAAATTAGGTACACAAAAATAATTGGAGAAAAAAACATTTAATTAGTTAAAGAGCATGGGTGATAACCAACTCTGCAGGTCTTAAAATACTCATAGTTCAATTGATCACCACCAAAACAGTTTAATCAACGTTGCCCTAACAGCTTCCTCCCATGAAGTGCATGGGCAGCACGATCAAACTTTTAAAAAATCATTTTACAGGGTGTGGGTGTCACGGGAGTGGCCAGCATTTATTGCCCATCACTAGTGCGGTTGCATTGTAATTCGCCGACTGACCACTAGGAGTCCCATTAGTGAGTGCTAGAGTCAGGTGACCACAGACTGGCTGGAGGAAGCTGGAGAGAGGTTGCTGGTGCATGTTAATACTATTATTCATCTGTTGTTTTGTCCATAGTTGACCCACAATTAATGTTCATAAATCGTTTGTAGCTTTAGCTACAAGCGTTCCTGTAACATAAATCAGGCCATCCAACAAGAACATTGCACCTAGTTGCCCTTGAGAAGGTGGTGGTGAGCTGCCTTCTTGAACCGCTGCAGTCCCTGGGGTGTAGGTGCATCCACTGTGCTGTTAGAGATGGAATGCCAGGATTGTGATCCAGCGACAGTGAAGGAATGGATGACACTTTTCCACGTCAGGTGAGTAGTGTTCCTCGGTCAAAATAGATATGGATTTTGCAGCCACAGCGCAAGGGTAGGTGGATTGGCCGTGCTAAATTGCCCCCATTAGCCACTTTCTTGCTACTTTACCGATTTCCCGCTTGAACCACTCAATCTTGTATACACTTGAGAACCAATCAATGAAAGGCATTTGTCGGCCAATGGATAAACGACACTCATCGAAACAATGGATGAAGGGCACTTGACCAATAAATGAAGGATACCAGTCAACCAATGGATGTGTGACCTTTGTCAACCAATGGATGTGGGACCTTTGTCAACCAATGGATGTGGGACCTTTGTCAACCAATGAATGTGGGACCTTTGTCAACCAATGGATGTGGGACCTTTGTCAACCAATGAATGTAGGACCTTTGTCAACCAATGGATGTGGGACCTTTGTCAACCAATGGATGTGGGACCTTTGTCAACCAATGGATGTGGGACCTTTGTCAACCAATGGATGTGGGACCTTTGTCAACCAATGTATGTGGGACCTTTGTCAACCAATGGATGTGGGACCTTTGTCAACCAATGGATGTGGGACCTTTGTCAACCAATGGATGAAGGAAATTTGTGAACCAATGGGAGAGAGTGCTGCCATCTTTGGAATGTGACATTAAACCAATGCCCCCCCCCCCCTCCCCAGTGGATGTAGCAGAAATCCCCATGCAATGTTATAAGATGAGTAGGCTAATTTGGTGAAATCCTGCCAAAATAAATTTAGAGTACCCAATTAGTTTTTTTCCAATTAAAGGGCAATTTAGCGTGGCCAATCCACCTACCCTGCACATCTTTTGGGTTGTGGGGGTACGACCCACACAGACACGGGGAGAATGCGTAAACTCCACACGGACAGTGATCCGGGGTCAGGATTGAACACCTAGTCATGGATAAGCTGTACATAGTTCAGTTGTATAAAATAAAGCGATTGTTCTTTGAACTCACCAATGTGTCAGTATCCATTCCGAAGCTGGACTAACCAACATGCAACATGGTGGCAATGGTAAAGGGCCCGGGACCAATGGCAATGTAGAGATGGGCATGTGCCTGCAGTATGTGTAGGATGATAATGTCATGCAGATGGGATAGGAGGATGTCTTCCCATTGCACGTATCTGAGCTCTCTGCTCTTACAACCATGGAGACCCACAGACTCAGGAACAGTCACAAAGCTGGCAGTAGGGATAGGCTGCATAACTCTCCTCTAATCTGAGGGCCTGAGAGGACTGGTGGCAAGACGAAGATTCTTGGGCCTGTAAAAGAGAAAAATTCCCCAACCACAGGGCCATCTCGCCAATCATCGGGCACGCATGCGCAGTGCGGACACTCTTTTTTAAACGGTCGCAGCTTTTTGTTTCAAAAGTTCGGGGGTTTTTTATTCATTTTATTCATTTATTTTATTCATGTAATTTTTATTTCTTTCATTTATTTTACTCATTTTATTTTTTTTTACAATTTCAGAGGGGTTAATTTGATAAAATTTTACAGGAAAAAAAATGCAGAACTTTGGACCGATGGAGACTCCATAATTTCCGACACCGGAAGGCTTCACCTTCATCCAACAGGTTCCATTGGAGGAGCGTGTACGAGGGCCAAAGGGACCCAAAACCATTTCCTCCATTTTTGACAGCAGCAAACAAGGTACAAGAAAATGGTGGGTAGCGCAGGTTGGCCGGCGTGGGCCGCGGAGGTCGGCCGGCGTGGGTCGCGAAGGTCGGCCGGCGTGGGTCGCAAAGGTCGGCCGGCGTGGGTCGCAAAGGTCGGCCGGCGTGGGTCGCAAAGGTCGGCCGGCGTGGGTCGCAAAGGTCGGCCGGCGTGGGTCGCAAAGGTCGGCCGGCGTGGGTCGCAAAGGTCGGCCGGCGTGGGTCGCAAAGGTCGGCCGGCGTGGGTCGCAAAGGTCGGCCGGCGTGGGTCGCAAAGGTCGGCCGGCGTGGGTCGCAAAGGTCGGCCGGCGTGGGTCGCAAAGGTCGGCCGGCGTGGTTCGCAAAGGTCGGCCGGCGTGGTTCGCAAAGGTCGGCCGGCGTGGTTCGCAAAGGTCGGCCGGCGTGGTTCGCAAAGGTCGGCCGGCGTGGGTCGCAAAGGTCGGCCGGCGTGGGTCGCAAAGGTCGGCCGGCGTGGTTCGCAAAGGTCGGCCGGCGTGGTTCGCAAAGGTCGGCCGGCGTGGGTCGCAAAGGTCGGCCGGCGTGGGTCGCAAAGGTCGGCCGGCGTGGGTCGCAAAGGTCGGCCGGCGTGGGTCGCAAAGGTCGGCCGGCGTGGGTCGCAAAGGTCGGCCGGCGTGGGTCGCAAAGGTCGGCCGGCGTGGGTCGCAAAGGTCGGCCGGCGTGGGTCGCAAAGGTCGGCCGGCGTGGGTCGCAAAGGTCGGCCGGCGTGGGTCGCAAAGGTCGGCCGGCGTGGGTCGCAAAGGTCGGCCGGCGTGGGTCGCAAAGGTCGGCCGGCGTGGGTCGCAAAGGTCGGCCGGCGTGGGTCGCAAAGGTCGGCCGGCGTGGGTCGCAAAGGTCGGCCGGCGTGGGTCGCAAAGGTCGGCCGGCGTGGGTCGCAAAGGTCGGCCGGCGTGGGTCGCAAAGGTCGGCCGGCGTGGGTCGCAAAGGTCGGCCGGCGTGGGTCGCAAGGTCGGCCGGCGTGGGTCGCAAAGGTCGGCCGGCGTGGGTCGCAAAGGTCGGCCGGCGTGGGTCGCAAAGGTCGGCCGGCGTGGTCGCAAAGGTCGGCCGGCGTGGGTCGCAAAGGTCGGCCGGCGTGGGTCGCAAAGGTCGGCCGGCGTGGGTCGCAAAGGTCGGCCGGCGTGGGTCGCAAGGTCGGCCGGCGTGGGTCGCAAAGGTCGGCCGGCGTGGGTCGCAAAGGTCGGCCGGCGTGGGTCGCAAAGGTCGGCCGGCGTGGGTCGCAAAGGTCGGCCGGCGTGGGTCGCAAAGGTCGGCCGGCGTGGGTCGCAAAGGTCGGCCGGCGTGGGTCGCAAAGGTCGGCCGGCGTGGGTCGCAAAGGTCGGCCGGCGTGGGTCGCAAAGGTCGGCCGGCGTGGGTCGCAAAGGTCGGCCGGCGTGGGTCGCAAAGGTCGGCCGGCGTGGGTCGCAAAGGTCGGCCGGCGTGGGTCGCAAAGGTCGGCCGGCGTGGGTCGCAAAGGTCGGCCGGCGTGGGTCGCAAAGGTCGGCCGGCGTGGGTCGCAAAGGTCGGCCGGCGTGGGTCGCAAAGGTCGGCCGGCGTGGGTCGCAAAGGTCGGCCGGCGTGGGTCGCAAAGGTCGGCCGGCGTGGGTCGCAAAGGTCGGCCGGCGTGGGTCGCAAAGGTCGGCCGGCGTGGGTCGCAAAGGTCGGCCGGCGTGGGTCGCAAAGGTCGGCCGGCGTGGGTCGCAAAGGTCGGCCGGCGTGGGTCGCAAAGGTCGGCCGGCGTGGGTCGCAAAGGTCGGCCGGCGTGGGTCGCAAAGGTCGGCCGGCGTGGGTCGCAAAGGTCGGCCGGCGTGGGTCGCAAAGGTCGGCCGGCGTGGGTCGCAAAGGTCGGCCGGCGTGGGTCGCAAAGGTCGGCCGGCGTGGGTCGCAAAGGTCGGCCGGCGTGGGTCGCAAAGGTCGGCCGGCGTGGGTCGCAAAGGTCGGCCGGCGTGGTCGCAAAGGTCGGCCGGCGTGGGTCGCAAAGGTCGGCCGGCGTGGGTCGCAAAGGTCGGCCGGCGTGGGTCGCAAAGGTCGGCCGGCGTGGGTCGCAAAGGTCGGCCGGCGTGGGTCGCAAAGGTCGGCCGGCGTGGGTCGCAAAGGTCGGCCGGCGTGGGTCGCAAAGGTCGGCCGGCGTGGGTCGCAAAGGTCGGCCGGCGTGGGTCGCAAAGGTCGGCCGGCGTGGGTCGCAAAGGTCGGCCGGCGTGGGTCGCAAAGGTCGGCCGGCGTGGGTCGCAAAGGTCGGCCGGCGTGGGTCGCAAAGGTCGGCCGGCGTGGGTCGCAAAGGTCGGCCGGCGTGGGTCGCAAAGGTCGGCCGGCGTGGGTCGCAAAGGTCGGCCGGCGTGGGTCGCAAAGGTCGGCCGGCGTGGGTCGCAAAGGTCGGCCGGCGTGGGTCGCAAAGGTCGGCCGGCGTGGGTCGCAAAGGTCGGCCGGCGTGGGTCGCAAAGGTCGGCCGGCGTGGGTCGCAAAGGTCGGCCGGCGTGGGTCGCAAAGGTCGGCCGGCGTGGGTCGCAAAGGTCGGCCGGCGTGGGTCGCAAAGGTCGGCCGGCGTGGGTCGCAAAGGTCGGCCGGCGTGGGTCGCAAAGGTCGGCCGGCGTGGGTCGCAAAGGTCGGCCGGCGTGGGTCGCAAAGGTCGGCCGGCGTGGGTCGCAAAGGTCGGCCGGCGTGGGTCGCAAAGGTCGGCCGGCGTGGGTCGCAAAGGTCGGCCGGCGTGGGTCGCAAAGGTCGGCCGGCGTGGGTCGCAAAGGTCGGCCGGCGTGGGTCGCAAAGGTCGGCCGGCGTGGGTCGCAAAGGTCGGCCGGCGTGGGTCGCAAAGGTCGGCCGGCGTGGGTCGCAAAGGTCGGCCGGCGTGGGTCGCAAAGGTCGGCCGGCGTGGGTCGCAAAGGTCGGCCGGCGTGGGTCGCAAAGGTCGGCCGGCGTGGGTCGCAAAGGTCGGCCGGCGTGGGTCGCAAAGGTCGGCCGGCGTGGGTCGCAAAGGTCGGCCGGCGTGGGTCGCAAAGGTCGGCCGGCGTGGGTCGCAAAGGTCGGCCGGCGTGGGTCGCAAAGGTCGGCCGGCGTGGGTCGCAAAGGTCGGCCGGCGTGGGTCGCAAAGGTCGGCCGGCGTGGGTCGCAAAGGTCGGCCGGCGTGGGTCGCAAAGGTCGGCCGGCGTGGGTCGCAAAGGTCGGCCGGCGTGGGTCGCAAAGGTCGGCCGGCGTGGGTCGCAAAGGTCGGCCGGCGTGGGTCGCAAAGGTCGGCCGGCGTGGGTCGCAAAGGTCGGCCGGCGTGGGTCGCAAAGGTCGGCCGGCGTGGGTCGCAAAGGTCGGCCGGCGTGGGTCGCAAAGGTCGGCCGGCGTGGGTCGCAAAGGTCGGCCGGCGTGGGTCGCAAAGGTCGGCCGGCGTGGGTCGCAAAGGTCGGCCGGCGTGGGTCGCAAAGGTCAGCCGGCGTGGGTCGCAAAGGTCGGCCGGCGTGGGTCGCAAAGGTCGGCCGGCGTGGGTCGCAAAGGTCGGCCGGCGTGGGTCGCAAAGGTCGGCCGGCGGGGTCACAAAGGTCGGCCGGCGTGGGTCGCAAAGGTCGGCCGGCGTGGGTCGCAAAGGTCGGCCGGCGTGGGTCGCAAAGGTCGGCCGGCGTGGGTCGCAAAGGTCGGCCGGCGTGGGTCGCAAAGGTCGGCCGGCGTGGGTCGCAAAGGTCGGCCGGCGTGGGTCGCAAAGGTCGGCCGGCGTGGGTCGCAAAGGTCGGCCGGCGTGGGTCGCAAAGGTCGGCCGGCGTGGGTCGCGAAGGTCGGCCGGCGTGGGTCTCGAAGGTTGGACGGTTGGTAATAATGGGTCCCCGGAAAAAAAGTTTGAAGAACACTGTACTAAGGCAGACTTTCATTTGTCTATATAGCTGGTAATTCCTGGGACAGGTCGCTTGTCTGTCGCCAGGGGCTTATAATTTGAGGGTCCCATTTTACATCAAGCGTGGCTAAGCAGGGGTCTCTCCTACTCTTACTGCCAGCCATTGCCGTGTGTTTGGAAGGATTTGCAGGTTGACACTCTCGACCTGTTTGGCCGCGTTATGAACGTACCTGCCTTTGCCGTCATGTCCTGGGATGGGACTGGTAGCCGGATCTCCTGCCGCCGAGGCGGGGTCGCTAACCCATTGTGCCACACGGCCTCCTGCATCAGATCATTACTCTCTCAAAAGCCAGTGTGGGGTTTGAAACCTCAGCTTTTCACCTCGAAAGGAGAGTAAAATGAGCTAAACCAGAAATCAATCTTTACTCAATACTAAATTTATTTTAGACTGTACCATTACACATGACTACATCCTCCCTCACCAACACCAATTTCATTCTGGGGGGTGGGCGGGGGGGGGGGGGGCGGGTGGTGAAGCACCCCAGCCCCCCCTAGTGCCCACAGGTCACGGAAGGCCTGAAGCATGCCACTGGACAATGCAGCCAGTTTTGCGAGGCTGCCGAATCGAGATGCTGGGATATGGCCGCTGGGGTTCACAACCAGCGAGTTATGGGGCACCCCTACCCACACCTCTTTTGACATGGGTGTGTCGCTTAATAATAATAATAATGAAAATCGCTTACTGTCACAAGTAGGCTTCAATAAAGTTACTGTGAAAGCCCCCAGTCGCCATATTCCGGCGCCAGTACGGGAATTGAACCCGCGCTGCTGGCATTGTTCTGCATTACAAGCCAGCTGTTTATCCCACTGTGCTAAACCAGCCCCTTGGCAGCGGATCAGGGTGTTCAGGTACGAGCCGTACCAAACACCTGCCATATACCCCAAAAAAAGGTGGATATAAGAGTTTCCTTGGCACTATTGGGGTAAGAGTAGGGTAGATCTTCCTGGTGGCCTGTCCAACATTAATCTTCACATTGAGGCTGGTGGAAACTTGTTCAATGGTGAGGTGAGTTCTGGGGTTTGGGGAGCCAATTTGCCATTATCCTGAAAGAAGAGGAGTACATCCATACACAAACAGGATTGAAGATCCACGATTTCGGACTTCCATTCCGGTACAAAGCACAGGCCCTGAGCTGCCCTACATGTTGATTCAGATCATGAGCAGCCGACAAGAGAAACGTCTCGCCTTCAAACGCCCGGTCGGTGTCAGCAGAGATTGCTGAGGGATATTTTTTTTCTTGGGTGTTGGGATTCATGAAAGTCATTAAACCAGATTAGTCCAGGGGGAAAAGCTCTCGGCTGTCTCAATGAATGGGTTGATCTAATTCATTTTAGATGAATTCATTTTGGGGAAGGGTCGAAGGTGGGTTGGCGAATAAAATGTTAATAACAAAGAAATTTTAATCGACGATATTAGGACATGAATGGAATCTGGGCCATGCATGGAGAGGGGAAGCATCGCTGAAGGGGTTAATCCCAATGTTCTGCCTCTCTGAGCAGTGATGTCTGCCTCCTGCCAGACATTTTGATTTGGAGTCAGACAGCTTGCCTGCACGCGCTCACTGTGGTCTCCCCCCACGGCTGGGAGTCCCTGCAATATTGCTTGTTCATCAGTCACTGCCAGTCAACCTTTACTCCGAGCCGGCTGTCAATCAGCAGTTCATTAGTCTCCAGGGTTGCTTTAATTTTCTCATCAAACTTTGCACCGAGCCCATCGCCCTGAGATTGTGCACAAGCCTCTCTTCCCCCTTCGTTAGTTACTTTGACGCAGTAGCTTTTGAAAACAGATTTTCCTCCTTTGTGTGCGCGCTGGGTGAAACGGAGAGCCGTTTTGTTTCCCCAGCAACTGAGCGCAGCCCATTCTTGGGAGGGTTTCCCTCGAACGGTGCCGGGGATGAGAGAGTTCGGCTCTACGCAAGGAGTAGAACAACAGGAATTGTCCCCCCCAGAGCAGAGGAGGTTAAGTGGAGGCTTACTAGAGGAGTGAAAGTTATAAGGGGTTTTGATAGAGGAGATGGGAAGAAGCTGCTTCCCATGGCAGGAGGGTTGGTAGCAAAAGGGCACAGATTTAAGAGACACGATTTAACGGAGATATTTCCACGTGTTATTTTGGGCGCGATTGGTGCAGTGTTCCTCGACGGCCGGGCTGGCAAGATCACGGCCCGTATTTAATGGCACTCAGTGTCGGAAATGTGCCCCCATGAGCTTCTCACCTTTGCTGGCTGTGTCACCATCTGATTCGGCGGACTCGCTCCTCCGTGCCGCTAACAGGCGGAGCTGCTTTTAAACCCTCCCTCGCCACTCGCTCCCAGTCAACACACAAGCACGGTAGCACGTGGACCTGCTCCTCACTTTGGGAACGCCGACCTGGCCAAGCTTCCCCATGCTGTGGATGTGAGACAGGACATCCTGTTACCCCCGAGGGGGTCGGAGGACCAACAGCAGGGTCCACAAGTCCGCCTGGGAGCCAGGCAACGTGACCAGAAGGACCAGCATCCAATGTTGGAAGAAGACCAATGATCTCCACCGAGCTGCAAGGGTAAGTTCCCACCTCTCTCCTGGCATCAGTCCCGCCCGCCACCCCTCAAATTCCCAACTTCCCCCTTACCCCCACCCCACAAATCACTGGCTGACACCTCACACCCTCCCCCCACATCCGATATTCGTGCTTGTTCCTCAGCAGCCCCCTGGCACCCACCAGCACAACCCCTTCATGCGTAGGGTCGGTTACAATTTGTAGCCGGGAGAATGGAAATGTCCAATGTTCAATATTAATATGATACATGTGAAGCTCCTGTCACGTTAATCATCACATCCGGCCTGCCCACACCCCCAGCCAGTGTTGCCCTCCCCTCCCCCCATCTCCTGCCCCCTGGGGACAGTGGTCCAAGATCAAAAGCCCCCGAAGCAGAGCCCGTTCAGAGGATGGGTGTGAACGTACTATCAGCAGGAAGAAGGAGGCAGACTTTGGTATAAACTGAGGAGCGGCAGAGCTTTCCGCACAGCGAGTGATCATCACCCTCCTGTCCCGCTGACAGCACCAACACAGGCCCATCACCCTGGGGTGAGGTTACACAGACCCTTGGGGGGTAGAGTCACGGTGGGGTGGGGGTGGGTGTTGGAGGGCTGGGTTACTGGGCGGGGGGGGAGGAAGGAGCGGAATGGGTGATGGAGGAGAATGGGGAGGAGGGAGGGAATGGGAGGGGGGGCCGACAGACAAAGCCGCATTCTATGAGAAGTGGGCGAGGATGAGGGCCTCCTTGGTTCTTCGGGCCATGCCAGACCCTCGCCGCCGTCGCCTGTCCTCCACTGTCCTGTGGCTCCTCCCCAGCTTGTCCACCATCCCCTCCTGGTCTGGCTCCTCCTCAGCAAGGCCGCATGCCCCTCCTCCTTCTCCGCCAGCAGGTCATCCCACTGCTGTGCCAGGTTGTGGGGGGCAGAGCAGACCACCACAGAGTGGGAGACTCTCTGAGGGGTATACTGCAGGACAGCACCAGAGCGGGCCAGGCATCGGAACTGCATTTTGAGCAGTGCGATGCGCCGCTCATTGACAGCACAGGTGGCAACATGGGTCTCTATATCGGATGTTCACCTCGACCACCGGCCTCCGTACTGGTGCCATCAGCCAGGACCTCAGGTAAGGTACACCTTACCCCCCCAAAGAGCCAACCCGCCATCCTGGGATGGTCCTCGAAGACCCTGGGGATCTCCAAGTGTCCAAGGATGTAGCTGTCATGCACACTCCCTGGGACACGTGAACCCACGTGCATGATCCAGATGTATGGGTTGCACATGAGTTGAACATTCAGTGGAGTGGAAGCCCTTCCTGTTAATGAAGAGCACTCCCTGACTCCCCAGTGCCGCAAGGTGGCATGCGTGCCAGAGTACCTAGTGTAACTGGGGCACCCCGGTGAAGGTGGAGAATCCTGCTGTCCGGGCACCTTGCTGGGCTTCGTCCATCCCAAAGTTGATATAGCCAGCTGCCCGGGTATACAGGCCATCCTTGACCTCCCAGATGCACTTGTGGGCTGCAGATTGTGAATTGCCGTACAAGTCCCCGCTCGAGCCCTGGAATGAACCGATTACATAAAAGGTCAGAGCTGCAGTAACCTTCACGGCCACCAGGAGCAGGGTGTCCTCCTCCTCCACGGGACGCCAAGTCTGTGAGGACAGATCACAGGTGCCGTACTGTGTCTTTGTTGAGACGGAATCTCCTGCGGCACATGCTGTCCATCATTTGCTTGAAAGACCAACAAGATAGAAGTCTGAAGACCCACACATCCAGCCATGGAGCAGCTTCTTCCCCACAGCTACAAGACTCCTCAACGACTCCCCCTCGGATTGATCTGATCCCTGTAAGAACACTATTCACGACGCCCTATGCTGCTCTTGCTCACATATTTGCTTTGTTTGGCCTCTTGTTCCGCACTGTAACCAATCACTGTTTGTCGATGTACCATTTGTCAATGTTCTCTGTTGATTATTCACTTTGCCTACTATGTACGTACTGTGTACGTTCCCTTGGCTGCAGAAAAATACTTTTCACTGTACTTCGGTACATGTGCAAATAAATCAAATCAAATCGAATCAAATACACCTTGGGGAGTCACTCGCATCCTCCCCCTGGGTTCCTCCTTGGTCTAATGGGCAGCTGGGTCTTCAGTCTGTGCAAAGTTCCCTGCACATGGGGTGCAAACTCCAGTCTGCGCCAATGCTGCTGCCGTCTATGGGCTCTGGCCGGCTGGGTTGCCACAGTACCATGAGGGCATCCTCTGTGGGACCGACACCACCAGCCATTTGGGTATCTGTAAGGAATTGGAGAAGGTTGTTATGGGAGCGGCGTTTTCAGAACCCCAAAATGTATCATGGAGTTCAACCAGCCTCTCCCTTTAATATATTGTTGCTTTTGAAGCACACGGCTTGGTCTCCAGGTGTGGTATTACAATTATGGACACGTGGGTTTTTAAACACAAAACAATGTTTATTCCATGAATTCAACTTAACCTTTTTACATAAACATTGGATCCCTTAACACCCCTTACTTCAAAGATAACCCCGAAAATAATCAAACATTAAATAATCCCTCAAAATGTTCCTTCAAACCTCCAAAAGACTTAACACCATTAAACAGAAACACATCAGGTTAAAGACATTACTATTATGAGTTTAAATCACCCAAATGATTCAGAGATAGTCTTTCCTGGCAGAGATCACAGCAGACCCAGCTCACTGCAAACACAGACACACCCAAGCTCATTTCCTCAAAACTGAAACTAAAGGCTCAACTCAGCTACCCCCACCCTCTGACATCACTTCAGTAATATGAGCTGCTCCATTTTTTAAAGGCACATTGCTCAAACATCCATTTCTTAAAGGTACTCTCACATGACAAAGGAGATAGACTAACAATCAGTTCGAGCTTCTACCCCAGGAACCTCAAATCCCCCAAGCCTCCCCCACCCTTACGTGTCCCGTCTTCTCTCAGAGTGCCATCCACCCAGCCGGTTGTGCTGGAAAACCTCATTCTGCCCACTCACCCCGGCCCACATCAGGAGCTCGTAGACCTCAGAGTGGTACCGGGAACATTAAGGAGACCGTGCTCAGGTGCCCTCCCTGAGCTGCACACTCACCCTTTGGTCGTGAGGATATCCCCAGTGCTGAATCCCTGCTCTGGAGTATTTGATTGTTGGCCGCTGCCACTTAGGTGACGGCGCTCCTGGTGGCTCAGGCGAGAGTTCAGGCACACTGTTCAGGCTTCAAAGTTTGATTGAAATGCGTCACAAAAGTCATCATCTGAGACATGGCACATGTACCCACGAGAAGCCATTTGAGAATATTTTGTTTATTAAACGGGCAATGGTACCTTGATACAAAAAGATGAAACCAAACCACTAAACAGTCCATATCTCACATTAACCAGTAAGGAAAGGGTATCATGTTGCACATACAAGCAGATTTTCGCTGCAGAATGTCGGTACATAGAACATACAGTGCAGAAGGAGGCCATTCGGCCCATCGAGTCTGCACCGACCCACCTAAGCCCTCACTTCCACCCTGTCCCTGTAACCCAATAACCCCTCCTAACCTTTTTGATCACTCAGGGCAATTTTTATAAATGTATACATGATAAATGTGTACACTTTTTGGACACTAAGGGCAATTTATCATGGCTAATCCACCGAACCTGCACGTCTTTGGACCGTGGGAGGAAACCGGAGCACCCGGAGGAAACCCACGCAGACACGGGGACAACGTTCAAACTTCGCACAGACAGTGACCCAGCGGGGAATTGAACCTGGGACCCTGCCACTGTGAAACCACAGTGCTAACCACTTGTGTTACCGTGCTATACAAACACAAAGCTACAACAATGCATTTATAAAAAGAAAATCAAACACACTGTAAACATTAAACAGTCAACAATAAAGTCGCCACCAACCTGAAAAAGCATTTCTTCAACACCTGCATCAAGTTGCTCGCTTGGACCAATCTGCCTCTCTTTCCCTCTCCCACAGCTCTCAGCAGTGGAAAATCACACTGGAAAGTCACACAGAACCCACCAGAGGAGAGAAAGAGCATCCCTACCCCTTCTCCAGTGCTGGCAGCAGGTCATCTTACATCCACCTTTTCCTTGCTCCAAGTCACAGAAGCAAAAGAGGTGGCAGCAAACAAACACACAGCCTCCAGACATTAAACAGTCAGCAGTACAATAAAATCACCAGCAATCTGCAAAGCATTTCTTCAACACCATCATCAAGGTGCTTGTTCGGACCAATCAGCCTTTCACTCTCTCTCTCTCTTCCCCTCCCGCAGCTCCCAGTAGCAGATTCTAAACAGTGGAAAGTCACGCCGATGCAGAGCAAGCCAGAAAAGCTTTTCCCTTCTCCAGTGCTGGATGCAAGTCATTTTACGTCCTCCCTTTCCTTACTTCAGGCCTCAGAAGCAGAATAGGCGTCAGCAAACAAACACATCCCCTTCAGGCATTTGCAGCGACGAGCAGAAGCAAGAACCAAACACAACCTGCAGCCACTTGAGAGCTGTGAAATGCTCTGACAACTAACAAGGCCAATTCCTTATCAACAATGGCCTTCAGCTGTGAGGCTAGAGGCTGCTAACAGTCTAAGGGAATTAAATGACCTTCAGCTTATAACCTAGAACAGTGCTTTGTCCTGGAAGTGTTTGGTCGGACAGACAGGCAGCAGGTGTAGTTGGCCCTATTATGGGTATCTTCAATACTTCAAGATGGCTTAAAGGCCTCACAGGTGAAAAGCCCCTCACACCACCCTCTGTTCTCACTTGGACCAATCCGCCTCTCTTTCCCTCTCCCACAGCTCTCAGCAGTGGAAATTCACACCGGAAAGGCACACCGACGCAGAACACAGAAACATCACCCCTACCCCTTCTCCAGCGCTGGCAGCAGGTCATCTTCCATCCACCCTTTCCTCGCTCCAAGTCACAGAAGCAAAAGAGGTGGCAGCAAACAAACACTCGGCCGCAAACAGGGGCGGCCCCTGGCCTAGAACGCTTCAGCCCCGCAAACAAGCCCTCCCCTCCTCCCCTCCCTTTCCTCCCATCCTCCCCTCCCCCTCCTCCCCCTCCTCCCCTCCCCCTCCTCCCCTCCCCCTCCCCTCTTGCCTCCCCCTCCCCTCTTCCCCCCCTTGCCCCCCTACCCCCTACCCCTGCCCCCTCTCCCTCCTTCGCCTTCCCCTCCTTCCCCCCCTTCCCCCTCCCCACCTTCCCCTCCCCCCCTGTCCCCCTCTTCCCCTCCCTCCCCTCTGTTGTGGCGTTTCTGGTTTTCTGTATATTTTAGCTGTCTGATTTATCTCAGAGTAATGCAACATTTCTAAATCGAAACAGGTTTATTTACAGCACTTTAAAATATCTCACAACTTACAGGATGTTGTGCAAACCCAAGGCCTCAGCTCAGATCTCTTCCAGAAGCTTCTCTGTTTAATCGGCTCTTTACTGCACCCACAGGCTCAGGCAATCAAGTACAGTTCGATCAGACAAAGAAGGAACATGATCATTAACAGCTCGTTCAAATCAATTGAACACTGCAATAACCCTTTGAAAGAGCTGGCACAGGCTCGACGGGCTAAATGGCCTCGGTCTGTGCTTGATTCTATGATTCTAAGAGATGGCAGGGGCTGTGGTGAGTGAAATCCATGGATGGCAGTACCACATACAACAACAAATTGGCAGCTCATTATAATAATAATAATCTTTGTTAGTGTCACAAGTACATTAACACTGCAATGAAGTTACTGTGAAAATTCCCGAGTCGCCACATTCCGGCGCCTGTTCGGGTACACTGAGGGAGAATTCAGAATGTCCAATTCACCTAACAAGCGCGTCTTTCGGGAATTGTGGTAGGAAACCCACGCAGACACAGGGAGAACGTGCAGACTCCGCACAGACGGTGACCCAAGCGGGAATCGAACCCGGGACACTGGAGTTTACAAAATTTAGCAGAGTTTCCAGGATGAGACGATTTGTAAAACGAGCAGTCAGTTCACTATCACTAATGCCCATGACTAATGTTGCCCCCAGCGCCTTTCGGAGACGTAAAGGAGAAACCACTTTCGGATAAAATCCTGGCAAGGTGTTGTGCGACTTGTGAACCTTGAACCCACGCTGACTGCTGCGTAAGACCGTGGTTGAACCAATGGGCCCAACACGGAACTGCAAACAAGAGGTTGGCTTGAACCTCTGAGGTGAAAAAAGGTTTTGTGAGCCTTAACTAATAACTAACTGGGTACAGAAACACTCTGGGTTAGTCCTGTGCCTTCATTAATCTGCTAAATGCAGCATTCATCAAATTCTTTAGCCCGTTCTAATATTCCTGCAAAAGACAGATTTAATTAAATGGAGCGCGCACAACAGAGAGAAGAATAACTCGGGGAAAAGTTAAACTTAACATGGCTCAGTGTTGAGATTAGCAGCTGCCCTGCGCAGTGACCAGCTGTGTTAAACACGCATCCCGCTGGGCTCAACAACATATATTTCAAAACCGAAGCAGCAAATTTGGTGAAAAATTGTATTTTCCATTCACCTTCCAGTTCCACCTGTGGAGTAAAATGTTCCTGAAAAATTGATGTGGGTGTGGAAGATGATTTGAACAATGAATCCGTTTTCAGACACGCTGGTATTTTCCCTCCCACTTTAAATGGCACTTTGGGAGGTGAGATTCTTGCAGTGGCATAGCCCACAGGCCACGTTCTCTGCCCGAAGATTTAACACAATCTCGATTCATAAACTGATCCCTTAATCAGAAAGTAAACTCCAGCCGTTCTAATTAACAGAGTAAGGATCAGGCCTGAATTAACCGCCTACCATGCACGAGTACTTGTAACTCTTTAATCTTGGCACATGGAAGGTCCAATTAGATTTTTAATACACCCTTTCACATTTCAGGTTAAACTACAATCATGAATTTAGGGATTTCTTGGGGCAAGGCAGTTTTCAATTCGCTACTATCATGAAACTAAAATGTTTTTAAATTCATTTTTACGCGATGTGGGCTTCGCAGGCGAGCCCAGCGTTTGCTGCCCATCCCTAATTGTCCTTTCGAAGGAGGTGGTGAGCTGTCTTCTTGAATCGCGCAGTCCCTGAGGTGTAGGTACCCCCACAGTGCTGCTAGAGAGGGAATTCCAGAATTTTAAGCCAGCGACAGTGAAGGAACAATGACAAATTTCCGAGTCAGGATGGTGAGTGACTTGGAGGGGAACCTCCAGGTGGTGGGGTTCCCAGGTATCTGCTGCTCTCATATTTCTAGATCATAGTGATTGTGGGTTTGGAAGGTGCTGCCTAAGGAACCTTGGTGAGTTACTGCAGTGCATCTTGTCAATGGTACACACGGCTGCTACTGTGTGTCGATGGTGGAGGGAGGGAAGGTTTGTGGAAAGGGTACCAATCAAGCGGAGCTGCTTTGTCCTGGATGGTGTCGAGCTCCTCGAGTGTTGTTTCATGGATCATAGGATCGCTACAGTGCAGAAGGAGGCCATTCGGCCCATCCGGTCTGCACCGACCCTTCAAATGAGCATTCTGCCCATATACCAGTATCCGCTCTGCCCTAACCCCGTAATCCCATAACCTAATCGGCACATCCCTGGGCATTAAGGAGCAATTTATCTTGGCCAATCCACCTAACCTGAGCATCTTTTGGACTGTGGGAGGAAACCGGAGGACCCGGAGGCAATCCATGTAGACACGGGGAGAACGTACAAACTCCACACAGACAGTGACCCGAGGCTAGAATTTAACCCGGACCCCTGGTGCTATGAGGCAGCAGTGCTAACCACTGTGCCACTGTGCTGCACTCACCCAGGCACATGGGGAGTATGTGCCTTGTGGCTGGTGGACAGGCTTTGAGGAGTCAGGAGGTGAGTTACTCTGCACATTTTCCTGGCCCTTGACCTGCTCTTGTAGCCACAGTTTGTTTATGGCTAGTCCTGTTCATTTTTCTGGTCAATGGTAATCCCCAGGATGTTGATAGTGGAGGATTCAGTGATGGTAATGCCATTGAATGCCATGGGGCGGTTGTTTGATTCTCTGTTATTGGAGATGGTCATTGCCTGGCACTTGTGTGTTGTGAATGTGATTTCCCAGTTGCCAGCCCAAGCCTGGGTATTGTCCAGATCTTGTTGCATTTGGACATGGACAGCTTCAGTATCTGAGGAGTCACGAATGGTGCTGAACATTGTGCAATTCTCAGCAAACATCCCCACATCTGACCTTATGTTGGAAGTTCATTGATGAAGCAGCTGGAGATGGTTGGGCCTTGGACTCTACTCTAAGGAACTCGTGTAGTGAGGTCCTGGGACTGAGATGACTGACCTCCAATAACCAAAACCATCTTCCTTTGTGCCAGGTATGACTCCAACCAGCAGAGAGTTTTCCCCCTGATTCCCATTGATTCCAGTTTAGTTAGGGCTCCTTGATGCCACACTCAGTCAAATGCTGCCTTGATGTCAAGGGCAGTCACTCTCACTTCACCTCTGGCATTCAGCTCTTTTGTCCATGTTTGAACCAAGGCTGTAATGAGGTCAGGAGCTGAGTGACCCTGGTGGAACCCATACTGAGCGTCCGTCAGCAGGTTATTGCTGAGTAAATGCAGCTTGATAGCACTGTTGATGATTCCTTCCATCACTTTGCTGATGATGGAGAGCAGACTGATAGGGCGGTAATTGGCTGGGTTGGATTTGTCCTGTTCCTTGTGTACAGGACAGACCTGGGCAATTTTCCACATTGCCGGGTAGAGGCTAGTGTTGTAGCTGTACTGGAACAGCTTGGCTAGGGGTGCGGAAAGGTCTGGAACACAAGTCTTCAGTGCTATTGCTGGGATATTGTCAGGGCCCATAGCCTTTGCAGTATCCAGTGCCTTCAGCCGTTTCTTGATATCACGTGGAGTGAATTTATCAGGGCCAATCCACCTAACCTGCACATCTCTGGACTGTGGGAGGAAACCGGAGCACCCGGAGGAAACCCACGCAGACACGGGGAGAACGTGCAGACTCTGCCCAGACGGTGACCAGTGGGGAATCGAACCTGGGACCCTGGCGCTGTGAAGCCAAAGATCTATCCACTTGTGCTACCGTGCTGCCCAAGACACCTAGTCCCGAGTTGTAACTTCACCAAGTTGATACCTCATTATATAAAGAAAGAATGCTGGAAACATTCAGTTGTGGGATTTAATGTGTTTGATCTTTCCCCTTTTCATATCGGGTAAGGGAGGTGAGGGATATTGATCAGAGGCAGGTAAATGGAATCGAGGTACAGATTAGCCGAGATCTCGTTGATCATTGTTAAGTGGCTGAATGGCCTCCCCCCAATATCCATGCTCATCCTGCACCATAGTTGAGCTGAGGTCATTGAAAGTCAATCCGATATCGTTGGGGTCACATGTAGATCAGGCTGAGTATTGGCTGGTCAGGGTGGTGGGGTCAAATTCCCCGTCCCTAAAGGGAGCTTGTGAACCAGCTGTTTTTTTTGTGTCATTCTGGCGGTTTTCAAGGTCACTTTCTTACCTGTTGCTGCCTCACAAATGACCAGGTTTATTGATGGGAGGCACAGTAGCACAGTGGTTAGCACAGTGCCAGGGACCTGGTTTGATTTCCGGCTGGGGTCTGTGCGGAGTCTGCACATTCTCCCTGTGTCTCCGTGCGTTTCCTCCGGGTGCTCCGGTTTCCTCCCACAAGTCCCGAAAGACATGCTGTTTGGTGAATCGGACATTCTGAATTCTCCCTCTGTGTACCCGAACAGGCGCCGGAATGTGGCGACTAGGGGCTTTTCACAGTAACTTCATTGCAGTGTTAATGTAAGCCTACTTGTGACAATAAAGATTATTATTACGTTACAGCAAAATCCAGTGGATGCTGGGAATCGCAATTGAAAACAGAAAATGCTGGATGTGCTCAGCAGGTCCACACAGCGTCTGTGAAGAGAGAAATCGTGTCAATGGCGGCAACTTCATGCTGGTGGCAGGGGAGCCATCGCTGGTAGCGAAAGCGGGCAGCAACCCTGCCTCAGTGGTCAAAGGGGACATCTGATCTGTCAAGCCTGCCCACATCGACAATGGCTCTGACACATTGCCCCGACCCACCTTCTTCTCAACCCACCCCCTGCACCAGTCCCTGCACCAACCTGACCCCCTACCTCACCGACACATTTGTTCTGGGGAAAGGCAAAACAAAGGCAAGGGTCAAAGGTCAATACCGGCGGCGGCCGGGGGGGGACACACACTCCCTCCACTCCCCCTCCACCCCGCTCCACTCCCCCCTCCACCCCGCTCCACTCCCCCTCCACCCCCTCCACCCCGCTCCACACCCCCTCCACCCCCTCCACCCCGCTCCACACCCCCTCCACCCCGCTCCACACCCCCCTCCACCCCGCTCCACACCCCCCTCCACCCCGCTCCACTCCCCCTCCACCCCGCTCCACTCCCCCCTCCACCCCGCTCCACTCCCCCTCCACCCCGCTCCACTCCCCCCCACCCCCCTCCACCCCCCTCCACCCCGCTCCACTCCCCCTCCACCCCGCTCCACTCCCGCTCCACCCCGCTCCACTCCCCTCCACCCCGCTCCACCCCGCTCCACCCCGCTCCACTCCCCTCCACCCCGCTCCACTCCCCCTCCACTCCCCTCCACCCCCCTCCACTCCCCCTCCACCCCCCTCCACTCCCCCTCCACCCCCCTCCACTCCCCCTCCACCCCCCTCCACCCCGCTCCACCCCGCTCCACTCCCCTCCACTCCCCTCCACTCCCCCTCCACCTCGCTCCACTCCCCCTCCACTCCCCTCCACTCCCCCTCCACTCCCCCTCCACCCCTCCACTCCCCCTCCACTCCCCCTCCACCTCGCTCCACTCCCCCTCCACCCCCCCTCCACACCCTCCACTCCCCCTCCACCCCCCTCCACCCCGCTCCACTCCCCCTCCACCCCCCCTCCACACCCTCCACTCCCCCCTCCACCCCGCTCCACTCCCCCTCCACCTCCCATCCACACCCTCCACTCCCCCTCCCCCTCCCCTCCACTCCCCCTCCACCTCCCCTCCACTCCCCCTCCACTTCCGCTCCACTCCCCCTCCACGATCCCTCCACACCCTCCACTCCCCTCCACCCCCCGCTCCACTCCACCTCCACCCCCCCTCCACACCCTCCACTTCCCCCTCCACCCCGCTCCACTCCACCTCTACCCCCCTCCACACCCCCCCCCCCTCCACCCCCCTCCCCCCCCCTCCACCCCGCTCCACTCCCCCTCCACCCCCCCCTCCACCCCCCCTCCACCCCCCCTCCACTCCCCCTCCACTCCCCCCCTCCACACCCTCCACTCACCCCTCCACCCCCCTCCACCCCGCTCCACTCCCCCTCCACCCCGCTCCACTCCCCCCTCCACCCCGCTCCACTCCCCCCTCCACCCCGCTCCACTCCCCCCCACCCCCCTCCACCCCCCTCCACCCTGCTCCACTCCCCCTCCACCCCGCTCCACTCCCGCTCCACCCCGCTCCACTCCCCTCCACCCCGCTCCACCCCGCTCCACTCTCCCTCCACCCACCCCGCTCCACTCCCCCTCCACCCCCCTCCACTCCCCTCCACCCCCCTCCACTCCCCCTCCACCCCCCTCCACTCCCCCCTCCACCCCCCTCCACCCCCCTCCACCCCGCTCCCCTCCCCTCCACTCCCCTCCACTCCCCCTCCACTCCCCCTCCACCTCGCTCCACTCCCCCTCCACTCCCCCTCCACTCCCCCTCCACCCCCCTCCACCCCCCTCCACCCCGCTCCACTCCCCTCCACTCCCCTCCACTCCCCTCCACTCCCCCTCCACCTCGCTCCACTCCCCTCCACTCCCCCTCCACCCGCTCCACTCCCCCTCCACTCCCCCCTCCACCTCGCTCCACTCCCCCTCACCCCCCCTCCACACCCTCCACTCCCCCTCCACCCCCTCCACCCCGCTCCACTCCCCCTCCACCCCCCCCTCCACACCCTCCACTCCCCCTCCACCCCCGCTCCACTCCCCCTCCACCTCCCATCCACACCCTCCACTCCCCCCTCCCCCTCCCCTCCACTCCCCCTCCACCTCCCCTCCACTCCCCCTCCACTCCGCTCCACTCCCCCTCCATGATCCCTCCACACCCTCCACTCCCCCTCCACCCCGCTCCACTCCACCTCCACCCCCCCTCCACACCCTCCACTCCCCCTCCACCCCGCTCCACTCCACCTCTACCCCCCTCCACACCACCACCCCCTCCACCCCCCTCCACCCCCCTCCACCCCGCTCCACTCCCCCTCCACCCCCCCTCCACCCCCCCTCCACCCCGCTCCACTCCCCCTCCACTCCCCCCTCCACACCCTCCACTCCCCCCTCCACCCCCCTCCACCCCGCTCCACTCCCCCTCCACCCCCCTCTCCACCCCCTCACCCTCCCTCCACTCCCCACCACCCCCAGCACCCTCCGTTCCACTCCCCCTCCAACCCCCCTCACCCCCCTCACCCCCCTCACCCCAGCCACTCAGACTTGACCAAACATCCACTTATATTTGAAGCTGTTTTGCTCTGTGTCCCTGGGTGGCGATTAATCAATTTGGCAGATGGGATACCTGCACCCAGCACTGAGCTGGAGTCCATTGGGATCGGCAAATGGCACCTTGCATATTGAGTGTGTATACGCTGACCAGCCTGAGAGGGGGGGGGGGGAATTCATCAAAAATATGATACCACCGGGGGAGGGGAGGGTCAGAAAGGGGGAAGTTAACAGGATATTATTTAATGAAAATGCTTTAGTTCTCTGAAGCTTCATCTTTACTGAAGGGGAGGTTCCGCTGTGCTGGACATGAACTGGTTGCATCGTCTGCTGGACAGGGCTGAGCGCTGACTTGTTTAACCACATTGTAAACCGCATGGGCATGTTTCAGCTGTGCTTTATATTTAATCTAGTCCTTCTCAGCGTCTGGGCTCCTCTGACAAGGATGGAACGTGCTCCCCATTCTTCAGTGCCTTTCACAAAGATGGCGGTGGGCGTTCTGCTTGGCATTGGGTTTGATACAACCGAGGGGCTCAGGAGAGAGGGTGGTTCAGAGCCAACTTTGGTGTGGGACTGGAGTCTCGCGGGGGCTCAGACCAGGTAAGGTTGGCAGGTTCATTCCCTGAAGGACATGCATGAACTGGTTGGGTTTTTATTCGTGGAATGATGGGACAGTATAGCACAGAAGGAGGCTATTGAGCCCACTGCACCTGCACCGGAGAGGGGGGGTGGTCAGTTAGCTCTGTTGGCTGGATGGCTGGTTCGTGATGATGGAGCGACGCCAACAGCGTGAGTTCAAGTCCCGTTCCTCCTGAGGTTATGCATGAAGGTCTCCAACTTGACTCTGACCTGAGGGGCGCGATTCTCCGCTCCCCACGCCGGATGGGAGAATCGCGGGAGGGCCGGGCGACTCATTTCATGCCCCCCTTGCGCCCCCCGCAATTCTCCCACCCCCGCTCGGAAGAATCGCCGCTCGCCGTTTTTCACGCCGACCGGCGATTCTCAGACCCGGATGGGCCGAGCGGCCTGCCGTTCGCGACCGTTTCACGACGGCGGCAACCACACCTGGTCGCTGCCGTCGTGAACGTGGGTGCCAAAGGCCCGTTTGAAGCTTGTGGGGGGCGGAGAGGGGGGTGAGCACCACAGCCGTGCTCGGGAGTGGACTGGCCCGCGATCGGGCCCACCGATCGTCGGGCCGGCTTCTCAAAGCGACGCACTCTTTCCCCTCCGCTGCCCCGCAAGACGTGGCGGCTTGATATTGTGGGGCTGCGGAGGGGACGATGACCACCGCGCATGCGCGGGTTTTAGCCGTCAGCCGTCGTGACATCAGCCGTCGTGACATCAGCCGCGCATGCGCGGGTTGGAGCCGGCCTGTGCGGCTGATGTCACATAGGCGCCGCCGTCACGTCATTCTCGACGCGCCGCCTTGACGCAAGCGTCAAGGCCCGGCCGCCGAGAATAACGGAGCGCCGCTGCTAGCCCCCCGGGTGGGGGGTGAATACGGTGAGAGGAGAGGCCTCCGAGGCCGTCGTGAAACTCGGCCGAGTTCACGACTGCCTTCCCGATTTTTCCCAGGAGCGGAGAATTCCGCCGAGGTGTGGTGACCCTGAGTTTCAATCACCACCAGTCACTCACTCCCAAAGGGGAGACCAGCCTATTGTCCTCTGCAAGAAGTCTTACAACCTGATTCACCTGAGGAAGGAGCAGTGCTCCGAAAGCTAGTGTTTGAAACAAACATGTTGGACTTTATGCTGGTGTTTTAAGACTTCTCACTGTGCTCACCCCAGTCCAACGCCGGCATCTCCACATCATATTGTCCTCTGGATTGTGGTTACATTTACATTTACCTGTGCCAGTTCTATGATGGAATTGTATCATTTATTCCACTCACCAGATCTTTTCCCATAACCTTGTAATTGATTCTCTTTTTCAATTATTTCCTCAATTCCCCCTTTAGAAGTTACAATGGGATCTGCTTCTCCCGTCCTTTCAGACAGCACGTTCCAGACCCCAACAACTCGCCATGGAAGAAAATGTTTTACCCAACTCACCTCCAGTTATTTGGCCAATCACCGTCTGTCTCCCTTGGGTTCCTGTCCCCCACCGCAAACAGTCCCTCTCTGTTTTCTCCATCAAAACTGAGGTAGCGCGGCCCCTATAAGGGGCAACCTCCATGGATCACATGATCTCTAGGGGCCAATCACACGGGAGGGTGTAAACCCCAGCCAATAGGGGGTCTGCGCGGGGTCCTGGGAGTAGGGCCCGGGGGTAGTGTGGAACTGGAGCCAAAATCTCAAAGCAAAATGGGAGACGGTTCTGTGACCTATGGCCTTTGTCTCAAGGACCCTTTCAGGAGCCAGAAATGTGCCCCAATCAAGAAGAAGGGGCGCGATTCTCCGCCCCCCACGCCGGGTGGGAGAATAGCGGGAGGGCCTCCCAACACTTTTCACGCCCTCCCGATATTCTCCCCCCCCCACGCCCGACCCACGCCACGAAACGGCGAGCGGCGATTCTCCGAGGCCGATGGGCCGAGCGGCCGGGCCTTCACGCCGGTTTCAACACGGCAGCAAACACACCTGCTCGCTGCCTTCGTGAAACGGGTGCCATATGCCGGTTTGGGGCATCTGGGGGCCCGATTGGCACGGCAGTACCATGGCCGTGCCAAGGGGGGCATAGGCCCGCGATCGGTGCCCACCGATCACGGGCCATGTGTCCGTAACGGACGCACTCTTTTCCCTCCGCCACCCCACAAGATCAAGCTGCCACATCTTGCGGGGCGGCTGAGGGAAAAGGCGCCAACTGCGCATGCGCTGGGTAGGCATTGTCCAATCTGCGCATGCGCGGCTGACGTCATCGGCCACATCAGCCGGCGTGACGCTTGACGTGCGGCCTTGATGATGGTTGTCAAGGCCGCGCCGCCGTGGCACACGGGGCTGTGCTCCTAGCCCCGCCCGGGGGGGGAGAATCGGCCCCGGAAGTGAGCGTGAAGGCTGCCGTGGGTCACGGCCTGTCCCACGGCAGCCTTTACGATTCTCCACATTTGCGGAGAATCTCGCCCAAGGACTTCGCTGTTATTTACTGTGCGAAGAAATTCCACTAATGTGCATATGGATGGTGGTTTGACATAGTTACTGACAATAAGCCATTACTGGGACTTTTAAGGAAGACAAACCCATACCACCCATATCCTTAGCACGGGTACAACATTGGGCCTTGCTGCGGGCGGCTAACAATTGAGCTTCCCAGCACTGGTCTGTTACGCAAATTGCCGAAGGAGATGCATTGAGTCACCTGCCTCTGCCAAAGAGCATTGCACCACCATCAATACCCCAGGAGATTATACTCGGCCTTGAACTTACACCCCACTCGTGTCCACCGAGCACATCAGAAACTAGACCCAGAGAGTACTCTGAAAGGCCAAAGGAATGATACAGACTGGGTGGCGCTCCAAGAAATCCGAGCAATTAAGGCCCTACTTCACCCTTGAGGCTGAGTTCATCTGTGAGGATGTCGTGATTCAGTGGGCATCACAGCCTCCAGCCAGGGGGCCCCTCCGGCAAGAGCTACATAGTGCCCGCCCGGGGCAGACTAAGATGATGACGCTGGCACACAGTTACGTCTGGTGGCCAGGCATAGAGAAAGCCATTGAAGAATTAGTGCAACAGTGCCAAATGCAGCAGTCCTTGCCACCATCCGCCATTCTTCGCCCCTGGGTATGGCCAGGTCACCCGTGGACCGAGGTTCATGTTGACTACGTGGGCCTTTTTATGTTTTTCGTTCTGTTGGATGCCCACTCTTAAGTGGCTGTTGGTTCAAGAGATGGAAACCACAACCTAGCTGGCCACAATGGATGCCCTGCTCGGAGTGTTCACTATTCATGGACTTCCCGAATCCATCCTGTCGAACAATGGCACCCCTTTTAGCAGCGATGGTCGGATCACGTAGTTCCAAATTTGGCCGGTAAGGTGGAGGCACGTCAGGGCCAGAGCCCAGGGCGACAGGTGTTTCCGGGCAGGAGGCTTGGTTTTGCTCCACACAGGGATGGGTTATGGCCCAGACGGGGCCGGGGTCATATGTGGTCAATGCCAACGGGAAGGCTGACCACTTGCGGAGTTGGGAGGTGACAACCCCAGCACGGAGTCAACAAGTCCCACCAGTATCGTGAACATTCCTGTAACTCCAGCTGGCCAATGGGGGGAGCCAGGGACTCCTGAATCTACTCAGCCAGCTGCACCATCGAGGTTAGTGAGGCCAGTTCACTTGTCATTGATTGCCCAAAAGGGTGTGGCAGGGCTACGGAGGTCCCGGTGGATCCAGAGATTTGGGAGGAGCTGGAGGTCTGGGAGGACCCGGAGGTCTGGGAGGACCCAGAGGTCCGGGAGGACCCAGAGGTCCGGGAGGACCCAGAGGTCCGGGAGGACCCAGAGGTGTGGGAGGACCTGGAGTTCTGGGAGGACACGGAGTTCTGGAAGGACCCAGAGCTTCAGGAGGTCCCAGAGGTCTTGGAGAACCCAGAGGTCCGGGAGGACCTGGAGGTCTTGGAGGACCCGGAGGTTCGGGAGGACCAGGAGGTTTCTGGACCGATTGACTTTTTGATGGATTCTCTTTCCTCTATTGTCCCTGGAAACATTTGTAACTCCTATACATAGATTTGTTTTCTGTAGTTGTAAAAAGGTTTATAACAGGGGGTGGGATGTGTTGAAGCCGGTGGGCTCCGCAGATCACGTGACCAGCTCGAGGCCAATTGGGAGTGCGTGAATCCCGGCCAGCAGAGTGTTTACGTGGAGCCCTGAGAGCAGGGTGTGTGGGCCCTGGGACCAAAGTGTTCAAACCTGTTGTACAGTGTCCTGTGCCTGTTATCTAACCCCCTTTGTCTTCCATCAGTAAACCTCTGTTTATTACTGGAAGCCTCCAGTCTTGTCTCAAGCCACCACAAAACTCCTCCTTGATTTTGGACAGCTCCATCAGATCACCGTTTACCCTCTCTGCTGTCAGGAGAACAATCCGCCTCTCGCTTTTTCTGGTAACAGCTATTCATTTCCAACTGTTTTTGTGATGAATGTTATCAGTAGCTGATATAATGGTACCTTACCTTTAATGCATTGGCCCTTTAAGACCGAGCTTGGAACCCTGGGGGACTCCGCTCTGGCTCCGCCCCCAGGAAACGGTATATAAGATAAGGCTCACTCAGGCAGCATGGGATGAGCACACTTCTCGGCTGCTGTACAGTTCTCAGATGATTAAAGCCTTTGAATCATCTATCTTCTCTCCTGTGTCGTGATTGAGGGTATCTCAGTTTTAAATTGAAAGGGTGTGACAGAGTGGATAAGGACAAACAATATTCCCTCTGATGCAAGGATCCAGACTGTCAATAATATGCACATCATGAGGTAAAGACAGGCAGTGACAGACACCCAGGTTAGCCAATCAACACACAGGACAGAACACAACCAATCACCAGACAGAACACTAGAGGCATCAGCACTCCACCTCTTTCCACTGGTGACAACTGTAGTGACAGTCAGGGTGTATATATCAGTCAGCACCTTCTACACGTGGCTCAGAGCTAGTCTGGTCTAGTTAGTTAGAGTTAGTATACTTAGAGAAGTAGAGTGTCAACCTACAGCCAGCTGTGTGCATTGTTATAGAAGTTCAATAAACCGTATTGAACCAACGCCTATGTTTGGTGTCTGCTTTCCAGCTTAACTGCATCCAGTTGCATTCTGTGTTACCCCAGGGAAGATAACACGACACAGACCAAGGCAGCAGAGCCTCACACCGAGTGAGAAAACCCCAAAATAGAGCCTAGTATAACATTTAACACTTCACTTGCCGACGCAGTTACAAGGCCCCTGGCTCCTGCCTCGGATTGAGGCAGGTGATGAGTTCAACTCAACTCCAGGATTTGAGGATCAAATCCAGGCTGGCACTCCCAGTGGAGTCCCTGGGAAGTGCTGCATGCGTTTGGAGGTGCCATCTTTCTGAGGAGATGGCCCTGACCTACGGTTCGAGTGGATGCGGGAGGTGCAATTTCGGAGGGGAGGGGTGATCTCCACCCGTGTCTCAGCCATTATCAATGGCCGCTTGCCTCCGTTTGTGCTTTACCTGCGCACAAGTCGACTGCAGTGTTTGCCGATGGGGTGACTTTTGCTTTATTCAGGGGATGTGGCAGGTTAGGCCAGCAGTTACTGCCCATCCCTATTTGCCTTTGTGAAGGTGGTGGTGAGCTGCCTATCTGAACTGCTGCAGTCCCTGAGGTGTAGGTACACCCACTGTGCTGTTAGGGAGGGAGTTCCAGGAATTTCACCCAGCGTCAGTGAAGGAACGGCCAATATATTTTCAAGCCAGGATGGTGAGTGCGTTTCTAAAGTCATTGTGAAGGCACTTTGGGACATCTGCGTGATGTTTGACACATCCTTTTATCTGGTCCTTTTATTTAGTTTCCAAGCGAAACTCTGAAAATAAAAAGGAAGCAGGCAAGTAACTAGACAGAAGACAAATTGTTCAGATCTATTCTGAGGAGCCAGCGTCTTTCGCACCAGGAGAACGCTGTCTGGCTGTGGTTTCCGCTGTCTCCCACAAGGACCAGCCTCAGACTAACCCTCGGCCTGGTCAAGCCACCTGTGTCTCCCCATGAAGCCTTCTCCGCAGTCTCAGACTCAATCAGAAGAGGAACACTGCCACCATGAGGCAATGCCCAGCATGGCTTCGCCAGACCCCTGAGCATCGCTCATGCAGGATACAGGAGATCTCAATCACATTGAGCCCCATCGCCTATACAGACAATCACAACCATTGCAGGCCCTCTTTAAATTTGCAATCAATTTGAATGATTATCTCCAAGTGAAAAATCTCTGCTTGTCGTGGGGAGTTTATTTGTTTTCCTTTGACCTGGCGATGTGGGCAACAAGTTTGTTGTCATGGGTGAAAAAATTGTGGTGACGAGTACATTGCCCCTTTGTCGATTCCCGATTCGCACAAAACTCGGTGTTAGAATCATAGAATCTACAGTGCAGAAGGAGGCCATTTGGCCCATCGAGTCTGCACCAGCTCTCGGAAAGAGCACCCTACTTCAGCCCACGCCTCAACCCACCTAATCTTTTTTTGGACACTCAGGGCAATTTATTATGGCCAATCCACCTAACCTGCACATCTTTGGACTGTGGGAGGAAACCGGAGCACCCGGAGGACTCCCACGCAGACATGGGGAGAGCGTGCAGACTCCGCACAGACAGTGACCCAAGCCGGGAATCGAACCCGGGACCCCAGAGCCGTGAAGCAACTGTGCTAACCGCTGTGCTACCGTGCTGCTAGCATTTCTAGCTTGTAAAACCGGGCAGTGTCTCCTGGAGGATGCCAACATGATTCACTGCTTTACACTTGCACTGGGATGCAAGCAGAATCTAATCATATCATTGCATCAGGAGCCGTGGATTCAGAGTGCAAATGAATAGTCATTTGCCTCTTTGTTACCTCACTGGTCCGACAAGAGTGACTTGCATTTATATAGCACCTTTCAGAGCCTCAGGACGTCCCAAAGGGCGTTACAGCCAACAAGGCCGTTTTGGTATGGAGTCGATGGAGTAAAGTAGGAGGTGTTGCAGCTGATTCACACGTAGCAAAATCCCTCAAACAGCACGGGAACAGCTGGGAGCTCAGACAAGGAAACTTGGTTTAATGTTTCATTCGAAAGTTAGCACCTCCAACAGCGCAGCACTCCCACAGTACTGCACAGGGAGTGTCAGCCTAGATACATGAGGAGTTAATCTCCCTCAGGACCTCACCTTAGGCCCACAGTCCCTGAATAAGATGGGGGTCAAGGGAGAGCTCATGGACAAAGTGAGCTCAGAAAAGGCATGTGGCAGATGGAAGAGAATCTATGGAGATGTTAGAGCCGGCCTGATTATTACTGGCTGGGGACTATTCCCTATATATTTTAGTTTATTGACAACTCAACAACACAGCAACGTGCTGAAACAGCATAGTCAAAAAAAAGAACAGTAACACGGCAAACGAAAGGGAAAATGCTGGAAAATCTCAGCAAGTCTGGCAGCATCTGTAGGGAGAGAAAAGAGCTAACGTTTCGAGTCCGGTGACTCTTTGTCAAAGCTAACAGACAGAGAGAGTGGGATATAGTTACACTGTGGAGTGAGAATGAAAGACGAGTCATAGCCACAGAAACCCAGGGAAACAGGGTGCTAATGGCCACAGGTACCAAGGAGAAAGAGTGTGAATGGCAGTCCCCAGAGAGGACAAAAGATGTGAAAAGTCAAATAGCAGAAGAAGAAGTAACATGGCAAAAACAGTTACAAGATACAAAAACCATCATGAGATACCCTCAATTACGACACAGGAGAGAAGATAGGTAATTCAAAGGCTTTAATCAGCTGAGAACTGAACAGCAGCCGAGAAGTGTGCTCATCACATGCTGCCGAGTGAGCCTCACCTTATATACCGTTTCCTGGGGGCGGAGCCAGAGGCGGAGTCCCCCAGGGTTCCAAGCCCGGTCTTAAAGGGCCAATGCATTAAAGGTAAGGTACCGTTACAGCAGCTACTGATACCATTCATCACACACCAGAACACACACACAAAACCGCCCATATCGCCAATGGGAACACCACATCGACGGAAAGGTGCCCAACGAGCAGAGCAGACCACCGGGGAAGGACATACCGATACAGGTTCTGGCAGAAGAGAGAAGGTTCTACCTTTACAAAACCAATAGAGAGCAACCACAAGAATGCCAACAAACCAGCAAAGCCGCCAGCACCCAAGCCAGCGCACATTCCGCTCCCCTACAGGCTCGCGTCGGTGAAGAGGCGCCCGCAAGCAGCTTAGTTCACAGGAAAAGGACAGGCAGCGCGCAGTTGAGGAGAGAGCGAGAGAGAGAATACCCCTACCCCTCACAAGCACCAGGACGGGCCCCTCAACCCCAAGGACACAGAAGCAGGAGGGTCGCAATTGGCAAGCACCCAGCACTGAGCCCAAAATAACAATACACAACAAAAATACAGTAATAACTATACGCCGCCCAACAATAAAACACAACCGATATCAGTACAAACAGTATATATGAACTAGGAGCAGGAGTAGGCCATCTGGCCCCTCGAGCCTGCTCCACCATTCAATGAGATCATGGCTGATCTTTTGTGGACTCAGCTCCACTTTCCGGCCCGAACACTATAACCCTTAATCCCTTTATTCTTCAAAAAACTATCTATCTTTACCTTAAAAACATTTAATGAAGGAGCCTCAACTGCTTCACTGGGCAAGGAATTCCATAGATTCACAACCCTTTGGGTGAAGAAGTTCCTCCTAAACTCAGTCCTAAATCTACTTCCCCTTATTTTGAGGCTATGCCTCCTAGTTCTGCTGTCACCCGCCAGTGGAAACAACCTGCCTGCATCTATCCTATCTATTCCCTTCATAATTTTATATGTTTCTATAAGATCCCCCCTCATCCTTCTAAATTCCACGAGTACAGTCCCAGTCTACTCAACCTCTCCTCATAATCCAACCCCTTCAGCTCTGGGATTAACCTAGTGAATCTCCTCTGCAAACCCTCCCGTGCCAGTACGTCCTTTTTCAAGTAAGGAGACCAAAACTGAACACAATACTCCAGGTGTGGCCTCGCTAACACCTTATACAATTGCAGCATAACCTCTCTAGTTTTAAACTCCGTCCCTCTAACAATGAAGGACAAAATTCCAGTTGCCTTCTTAATCACCTGTTGCATCTGTAAACCAACTTTCTGTGACTCATGCACTAGCACACCCAGGTCTCTCTGCACAGCAGCATGCTTTAATATTTTATCGTTTAAATAATAATCCCGTTTGCTATTATTCCTACCAAAATGGATAACCTCACATTTGTCAACATTGTATTCCATCTGCCAGACCCTAGCCCATTCACTTAACCTATCCAAATCCCTCTGCAGACTTCCAGTATCCTCTGCACTTTTCGCTTTACCACTCATCTTAGTGTCATCTGCAAACTTGGACACATTGCCCTTGGTCCCCAACTCCAAATCATCAATGTAAATTGTGAACAATTGCGGGCCCAACACGGATCCCTGAGGGACACCACTAGCTACTGATTGCCAACCAGAGAAACACCCATTAATCCCCACTCTTTGCTTTCTATTAATTAACCAATCCTCTATCCATGCTACTACTTTACCCTTAATGCCATGCATCTTTATCTTATGCAGCAACCTTTTGCACTGGTAATGTCCTCAAAGAATTCCAATAAATTAGTTAGGCACGACCTGCCTTTTATGAATCCATGCTGCAACTGCCCAATAGGACAATTTCTATCCAGATGCCTCGCTATTTCTTCCTTGATGATAGATTCCAGCATCTTCCCTGCTACCGAAGTTAAGCTCACTGGCCTATAATTTCCCGCTCTCTGCCTGCCTCCTTCTTAAACAGTGGTATCACGTTTGCTAATTTCCAATCCACCGGGACCACCCCAGAGTCTAGTGAATTTTGGTAAATCATCACTAGTGCATCTGCAATTTCCCTAGCCATCTCTTTTAGCATTCTGGGGTGCATTCCATCAGTGCCAGGAGACTTGTCTACCTTTAGCCCCATTAGCTTGCTCATCCCTACCTCCTTAGTGATAATAATCCTCTCAAGGTCCTCACCTGTCATAGCCTCATTTTTATCAGTCACTGGCATGTTATTTGTGTCTTCCACTGTGAAGACCGACCCAAACAACCTGTTCAGTTCTTCAGCCATTTCCTAATCTCCCATTATTAAAACTCCCTTCTCATCCTCTAAAGGACCAATATTTACCTTAGCCACTCTTTTTTGTTTTATATATTTGTAAAAACTTTTACTGTCTGTTTTTATATTCTGAGCAGGTTTACTCTCATACTCTACTTTATAGCCTTTTTAGTAGCTTTCTGTTGCCCCCTAAAGATTTCCCAGTCCTCTAGTGTCCCATCAATCTTTGCCACTTTGTATGCTTTTTCCTTCAATTTGATACTCTCCCTTATTTCCTTAGATATCCATGGTCGATTTTCCCTCTTTCTACCGTCCTTCCTTTTTGTTGGTATAAACCTTTGCTGAGCACTGTGAAAAATCACTTGGAAGGTTCTCCACTGTTCCTCAACTGTTCCACCATAAAGTCTTTGCTCCCAGTCTACCTTAGCTAGTTCTTCTCTCATCCCATTGTAATCTCCTTTGTTTAAACACAAAACACTAGTATTTGATTTTACTTTCTCACCCTCCATCTGTATTTTAAATTCCACCATATTGTGATCGCTCCTTCCGAGAGGATCCCTAACTTATGAGATCATGAATCAATCCTGTCTCATTACACAGGACAAGATCTAGGACCGCTTGTTCCCTCGTAGGTTCCATTACATACTGTTCTGGGAAACTAACGCGGATACATTCTATAAACGCCTCCTCAAGGTTGCCTTGACCGACCTGGTTAAACCAATCGAAATGTAGATTAAAATCCCCCATGATAACTGCTGTACCATTTCTACATGCATCAGTTATTTCTTTGTTTTTTGCCTGCCCCACCATAACGTTACTATTTGGTGGCCGATAAACTACTTTTTCGCCTTACTATTCCTGATTTCCACCCAAATGGATTCAACCTTATCCTCCATAGCACCAATGTCATCCCTTACTATTGCCCGCATGTCATCCTTAAATAACAGAGCTACACCACCTCTCTTACCATCCACTCTGTAGCCTCTGTAGACAATTGTGCAACCGCCATACTGCTCTCACAGTGCCGGCATCCGGTCTGCAGACACCAGCCAGTCCAAAACTGCAAAAACGAGTCCATTCCTCTCCTCTTTCAGCCTGACAGCAGGCCAACCAAAATCCACTCCTTGCTCCACTGCAAGCCGGCAAGCAGAAAGGCAGCCAGCAACAAGCGTGAGTTCCAGGCGCGGCAACTGCAGGCAGGCAACTCCATCCTCTCCTTTCCCTGCAAGCAACTTCACCTCTGTCCAATTGGCTGCAGCAACGTTCACCCCCGCCATAGTCCAGGTTTCAAAGTCCAGAAAAGGCAGCCAGCTCACAGAGCAGCACACCAGGTCCAGGAGCAAGGCTACAAACAGAGGCAGCAGGAGCTCAGAGACAGACTCCCCTCCTGCAGCTCCACAGTCCTTTGTGACTACGAGCTCCCCCAATGAGGAGGGTGGAGAAATCATGAGCAAAGTCACCTGCATAAATAGAGTTGGCTGTGTGGAACCAGCTGGAGAGGAGAGAGCAGTGGTGGAGTACTGCTGCTGTTGTATATATGTAATTGTAAATAAAGTGTTATGGGCCATGGTTTAGAAAACTCCAAAGTTTATCCTGGAGTTCACCTGGCCTACAACTGTTTATTAATTTTGGTTACGGGGAGCACAAGGGCGTACCTTTCAGGTATTATTCAACAGAGGCCTTAAGCACTTTTAATAAAAACAAGCTTTATTCGACGAATATAGTTAACATTTTTATAAAAACACATTGTAAGCATTTTTATCACCTACAAACATAAATACCCCACACGGCTACAGTAATCTATGTATCACCCTGAATAAATGCACCCCTTTAACTGTTTCAATTTAATAACAAGATCCCAGAAACCAGAAACTCCTTTTCAATGGTGCAGCCAAACACATGGCACTCTTACTCTCTTGAAGACTGGGTATGGACATGCCTGATTCCTTTCCAAAACAGCAGGTTTCAATTGCTTCCAGAAAACAGTTACCTTTTTAAGTTATAAAGTAATCTAGAAACAGCGTTTAAACTGAAGATAGAGAGACACTTCTTTCCAAACTGTGCAATACAAAACCAGGTCAAACTCAAAAGCGAAAGAAAAAACTCAGAGCCACAGCCCAGCTCCACCCACACAATGACATCACTGAAGCCATGTGATAAGACAAAAACATTTCTGAAAGCGACATTCCCATGACAAAAGTTATTTCTTTTGATTCTACAAACTCGTGCTGGATTCTGTGTGTCCCTCACAAAAGGACAGAAGGGATCAGAGAGAAAAACAAATGAGCTTAGGCTAGTGCCAAGGAGAAATACCAATATCACCAACCAAAAGCTAAACCTTTACCTCAGCACTACAGTGCCAGCTGTGATTCAGTTGGAATCACTTTTGCTTCAAAGTCATCAGGCTCTAGATTCAGGTTCCACAATGGGAAACCGGGTCCGCAGGTTCCAGTAACACACCCGGGAATCTCAATGGGAAACTGGGTCCGCAGGTTCCAGTAACACACCCGGGAATCTCAATGGGAAACTGGGTCCGCAGGTTCCAGTAACACACCCGGGAATCTCAATGGGAAACTGGAACCGAACGTTCCAGTATCACACCCAGGAATCTCAATGGGAAACCGGAACAGAACATTCCAGTAACACACCCGGGAATCTCAATGGGAAACTGGAACCGAACGTTCCAGTATCACACCCGGGAATCTCAATGGGAAACCGGAACCGAACATTCCAGTATCACACCCGGGAATCACAATGGGAAACCGGAACCGAACATTCCAGTATCAAACCCGGGAATCACAATTTGGAAACCGGGCGGGAACATTTCAGTATCACACCCGGGAATCACAATGGGAAACCAGGCGACAACATTCCAGTATCACACCCGGGAATTTCAATGAGAAACCGGGTGAGAACATTTCAGTATCACACCCGGGAATCACAATGGGAAACCGGGACCGAACGTTCCAGTATCACACCCGGGAATCTCAATGGGAAACCGGGACCGAATGTTCCAGTATCACACCCGGGAATCTCAATGTGAAACCGGAACCGAACATTCCAGTAACACACCCGGGAATCTCAATGGGAAACTGGAACCGAACGTTCCAGTATCACACCCGGGAATCTCAATGTGAAACCGGAACCGAACATTCCAGTAACACACCCGTGAATCTCAATGGGAAACCGGAACCGAACATTCCAGTAACACACCCAGGAATCTCAATGGGAAACCGGAACCGAACATTCCAGTAACACACCCAGGAATCTCAATGGGAAACCGGAACCGAACATTCCAGTATCAAACCCGGGAATCACAATGGGAAACCGGGCGGGAACATTTCAGTATCACACCCGGGAATCACAATGGGAAACCAGGCGACAACATTCCAGTATCACACCCGGGAATCTCAATGAGAAACCGGGCGAGAACATTTCAGTATCACACCCGGGAATCTCAATGGGAAACCGGGACCGAATGTTCCAGAATCACACCCGGGAATCTCAATGGGAAACCAGGCAGCAACATTCCAGTGTCACACCCGGGAATCTGAATGGGAAACCGGGACCGAACATTCCAGGATCACACCCGGGAATCACAATGGGAAACCAGGCGGCAACATTTCAGTATCACACCCGGGAATCTCAATGGGAAACCGGGACCGAACATTCCAGTATCACACCCGGGAATCACAATGGGAAACCGGGCGGCAACGTTCCAGTATCACACCCGGGAATCTCAATGGGAAACCAGGACCGAATGTTCCAGTATCACACCCGGGAATCTCAATGGGAAACCGGGACCGAACGTTCCAGAATCACACCCGGGAATCTCAATGGGAAACCGGGCGGGAACGTTCCAGTATCACACCCAGGAATCACAATGGGAAACCGGGACCGAACGTTCCAGTATCACACCCGGGAATCTCAATGGGAAACCAGGCAGCAACATTCCAGTATCACACCCGGGAATCTCAATGGGAAACCAGGACCGAACATTCCAGGATCACACCCGGGAATCACAATGGGAAACCAGGCAGCAACATTCCAGTATCACACCCGGGAATCTCAATGGGAAACCAGGACCGAACATTCCAGTATCACACCCGGGAATCACAATGGGATACCGGGCGGGAACGTTATAGTATTACACCCGGGAGTCACAATGGGAAACCAGGCGACAACATTCCAGTATCACACCCGGGAATCTCAATGAGAAACCGGGCGGGAACATTTCAGTATCACACCCGGGAATCACAATGGGATACCAGGCGGGAACGTTACAGTATCACACCCGGGAATCACAATGGGATACCGGGACCGAACGTTACAGTATCACACCCAGGAATCTCAATGGGAAACCGGGACCGAACGTTCCAGTATCACACCCGGGAATCACAATAGTAAACCGGGCGGAAACCGGGCATGGTTCGATTCCCGTAACAGCCTCCCCAAACAGGCACTGGAATGTGGCGACTAGGGGCTTTTAACAGTAACTTCATTTGAAGACTACTTGTGACAATAAGCGATTTTCATTTGCAGTGACTGTTTAGCACAGGGCTAAATCGCTGGCTTTGAAAGCAGACCAAGCAGGCCAGCAGCAAGGTTTGATTCCCGTAACAGCCTCCCTGAACAGGCGCCGGAATGTGTGACTAGGGGCTTTTCACAGTAACTTCATTTGAAGCCTACTCGTGACAATAAGTGATTTTCATTTCATTTTATTTCAGTATCACACCCGGGAATCACAATGGGAAACTGGGCGGGAACGTTCCAGTATCATACCCGGGAATCACAATGGGAAAACAGGACTGAACGTTTCAGTATCACACCCGGGAATCACAATGGGAAACCGGGCGGGAATGTTCCAGTATCACACCCGGGAATCACAATGGGAAACTGGGCGGGAACGTTCCAGTATCATACCCGGGAATCACAATGGGAAAACAGGACTGAACGTTTCAGTATCACACCCGGGAATCACAATGGGAAACCGGGTAGGAATGTTCCAGTATCACACCCGGGAATCACAATGGGAAAGGAGGACTGAACATTCCAGGATCAAACCCGGAAATCACAATGAGAAACCGGACAGGAACATTCCAGTATCACACCCGGGAATCACAATAGGAAACCGGGACTGAACATTCCAGGATCACACCCGGGAATCACAATGGGAAACCGGGCGGGATCGTTCCAGTATCATACCCGGGAATCACAATGGGAAACCGGGACTGAACATTCCAGGATCACACCCGGAATCACAATGGGAAACCGGGCGGGAATGTTCCAGTATCACACCCGGGAATCACAATGGGAAAGGAGGACTGAACATTCCAGGATCAAACCCGGAAATCACAATGAGAAACCGGACAGGAACATTCCAGTATCACACCCGGGAATCACAATAGGAAACCGGGACTGAACATTCCAGGATCACACCCGGGAATCACAATGGGAAACCGGGCGGGATCGTTCCAGTATCATACCCGGGAATCACAATGGGAAACCGGGACTGAACATTCCAGGATCACACCCGGAATCACAATGGGAAACCGGGCGGGAATGTTCCAGTATCGCACCCGGGATTCACAATGGGATTCACAATTGGCAGGGGTGGTCAGTGCCGTGGGTACCACCGCCCAGAACGGTCTGCAGTGCCGGAAGAAACTGCAGAACTTCCTCAGGGCGGCCACAGTGAGTAGGCAACACTGTGCCCCTGGCACTGACCTGCGTCCCACACACCCCCCTACCCCCAAATTGTACCACATGCTGCCACCCATACTGCCCGACATGGCCAGAAGCCCTGGCCACTGAGGCCACCAGCTACCCACCCCTGGGCTGCATGTGTCGGACTTGCTAACACTGCCCATTTCCGTTTGCACCCCCCTCCCTGGAGCCCCCTGTGAGCCTAGCTGTGATTGGATTGGCTTTGTTTATTGTCACTTGTTTATTGGATTTGTTATTGATGGGAGCAGATCGGACACCAGCCCTCTGCCCGAGACTCAGAACTTCCTGGAGCTCAGGTCTGAGGATGACACCGATTTCCCATCACAGCTGATCCAACAACCTCCACCATCCTAGAGACACTCACCTCGGTCGTGCACTTTAGTGAAGAGGCTCCTGGGACAATATCTGGTGCGCACCGCACAGCTGATCTGGTACAGCAGGTGGAGGTAGGAACTTCCGAGGAGCTGGATGGTCAGAGGGCAGGCCGACTCCAGGAACTAGCGGCCGTCCAGACGGGTTTTGGGCTTCAGGAACGGACATTTACATTGATTGTGGAGATATAGTCACATGGCCTGGGACTACATGAGGGGTTGGCGGCGAGCACCCATGCCCCTGGCCAGTTTGCACTCCCCCTAGTTGGTGAACCTGGAGCTGATCAGAGCGCCCTGTGCGCAATGGCCCTGGCGCACACTTTGTGTGGCCTCCTGTGCCTGCCCGGGCTCCATGTCCTGCCCATCCTCCCCCTCCCCCACATCCTCATTGGCGGACGAGGACTGGCGTTCCTCCTCCTCCTCTAGCACGTAGCCCCTCTGTGGCACAATGTTTTGGAGGATGCAACAGGCCGCCATGATGCGGGCCTCACTCCCAGCATCATACTGGAAGGCCCCTACAGAGCGGTCCGGCGCTTCAATCGCATCTTCTGGAAATCAAAGCAGCGTTCGATCACGTCCCTGATCTTCGCCTCGGTCTGTGGTCTCCGGATAGTTGTCACCGGCCACAACCGCAGTGGATAACCTCCTTTGCCCCGGAGCCAACCCCCCCCCCCCCCCCCCCCCCATCTGGGGGGGGGGGCATCTTGAACATGTCAGGAATTGTTGAGTGTGCCAGGATAAAGGTGTCTGACACACCGCCCGTGTATGATGCGCAGCTGATGGCCACAGACCAGCTGCTCGTTCAGTCAGTGGAGCCCCTATTGGTTTGTTAGAGCGGCCTGTCATCAGCAGGTGCTCGTGGGGACACATGCATCCTGTCAATCACCCCCTGGACCTGAGGCATCCCATTAATGGCGGCAAACCCCGCTGCCCGGGCATCCTGGTGGGCTCGGTCCACGTTAAAGTGGATGTATTGAGGCACCTGGGCGTATAGGACCTCTGTGATGACACAGATTCACCTGTGTACCGAGCTCTGTGAGATCCCAGACAGGACCCCATTTGGCCCCTGGAAGGACCCCATCACGTAAATGTTCAGGGCGACCGTCACCTTCATGACCACCGGGAGCGGATGTCCTCCCCCATACCCCTGCGGTGCCAAGTGTGGCATGATCTGGCACAGTCCCCCAGTTCATCCGGAGTCTTCAACGGCATACCCGGTCTGGCAGGTCCTCAAATCACAGGTGGTGCCAGAACACACGGGACTTCGTGCAGCGCCTCCTTGGCACCTCCTCCTCCGTAACACGACACACACTCCCATCTGCCTCAATACCTCCGAAGTGAAGATGGTCTTTAAGTTCCTGGGGGAATCAGACCATCACCAACAGTCTGTTCTGGTCCACTCACGTTGATACAACAGTTAAGAAAGCCCAACAACGTCTCTACTTCCTACGGAAGCTAATGAAATTCGGCATGTCTGCAACGACTCTCACAAACTTCTACAGATATACATCCTATCCGGCTTCATCACAGCCTGGTATGGCAACTGCTCGGTCCAAGGTCGCAAGAAACTGCGGAGTGTGGTGAACTCAGCCCAACGTATCACACAAGCTTGCCACCCCCACATTGATTCTGTCTACACATCTCGCTGCCTCAGGAAGGCAGACAGCATTATCAGAGACCCCTCCCACCCAGGCATTGCCTTCTTCCAGACCCTTCCATCAGGGTTCCATAGGAACAGCTTCTTCCCCACAGCTACTAGACTCCTCAACGACTCTCCCTCAGACTGATCTGTTCCCTGTAAGAACACTATTCATGGTGCCCTATGCTGCTCTTGCTCATGTATTTGTTTCGTTTGGCCCCTTGTTCCACACTGTAACCAATCACTGTTTGTCGATGTACCATTTGTCAATGTTCTCTGTCGATTATTCTTTCGTCTACTGTGTACGTTCCTTTGGCCGCAGGAAAATACTTTTCACTGTACTTCGGTAAATATGACAATAAATCAAATCAAAATCAAATCCTCGACCTGTTGGGCAGCTCGCTGTCCATCCTGGGTGGCTGCCTCCTATTCCTCTGCTACCCACTCTACTGCTGCCCGCTCCACTGCTGCCCGCTCCACTGCTACCCGCTCCACTGCTGCCCGCTCCACTGCTGCCCGCTCCACTGCTGCCCGCTCCACTGCTGCCCGCTCCACTGCTGCCCGCTCCACTGCTGCAGCTTCCACCTCCTCCTCAGGCAGCTCCAGCTCGTACAGCCGCAGGGCATCCCACAGAGCGACCAGCAGGAAGGCCACCATTGCTGGTTGTATTCCAATATCCATTGTCTGCAGGAAGTGAAAGGCTGACATGTTGGCATGGGTGTACCCAACCAGGTCCAACGGATTACATGGTGGCCCCTGTTGGCACTGCGGACTCTTCACCCACATGTCCCGCTCCGCTCCACCCCCGCACCCCTGGTTCCATCAGTGGCCATCAATCTGGGGCCTCTGGCCCTGGTGCCTGTCCCTGATGCCAGGGATATGGTCAGCTGGCAGTGCCCTTGCCAGCAGTATGCTCCGTGGCCCCCGCCCAGCGCCCACGTATGGGCTACCTGCCATTGCCCTGGGTGGGTGGCGACCGGTCGGGTGGTGGGGGCTATGGTGGAGGGTGGGGTGCGGGGGTGGGGGCACCCAAACGGCAGGTGTCACTGTGCAGAACCAGGGGCAAAGGTGGTTGGTCGGTGAGGCACACGGAAAGGTGGCTGCCTTGCAGGCCGCAGTCATGGCGATCCACGGCTGGACACCGCCCTACTCTCGTGTGGGGTAACCTTGGCCAACCGGCCTGCTGCCTATCACCCCCCCCCCCCCCCTGCCCCTCTCTGGCCAGGGCAGGGTCACCCACCCCACAACCCCCCTCCTCACACCCACCACCACCCCAGCCAGCCCGGACAGTGTCCAGTCACCAGGCATCCTTGTCGTCTGCCTTGGCACTGATCCTGCTTTCACCCTCTCCACCTGGCTTCATGCAGGAAAAGTTGGTTTACAACAAGAGGAAGGGATCACAGGGGTGGAAGGATGCCTAAGCTAAACGTCCCCACAGACTTTAAGGATAGAGTTATCCGGCTGGCTGGGGAGAACATTGTCCGCTGCTGTGCGAGCCAGGAGCATCTGTTTCCATCTCCTTCTTCTCTCCTGCCCAAGGGGGAGAATAACAGCGAGTTCACCAGGCTCCCTAGTTTTGTATATTTTCCTCACAGCAGTAATCAACAGAGAGACTTGATTTAAGCCCCGCCCTTTACCCATTCATTCTCTGAAGCTGCCTCTCAAAGTTCACTGAAATGTGGAGTGCCTTTCAGAAGAACAGCCCTCAGTCGGACCAGACTGACCACTGCGCACAGTTCTGATCTCCATTCTACGAAGAGTATATAGGGGAAGATTTCAAAAATGATACTAGAATTGAGAGGTAACATCTATTAAGAAAAACTGAACAGGTGGCGGCTTTTTTTCTTGAGTGGGGCGACACGGTGGTTAACACTACTGCCTCACAGCGGCAGGGACCCGGGTTCAATTCCAGGCTCGGCTGTCTGTGCGGAGTCTGCACGTTCTCCCCGTGTCTGCGTGGGTTTCCTCCGGGTGCTCCGGTTTCCTCCCGCAGTCCAAAGATGTGCAGGTTAGGTGGATTGGCCACGCTAACTTGCCCCATAGCGTCCAACGGTTAGGTGAGGTTGCTGGGCTTAAGTAGGGTGTTCTTTCAGGGGAGTGTGGACTTGATGGGCCGAAAGTGGTGAGACTATGGATCTTTCTCCCACAGGGAGTAGTTGAGGGAAATAGAACAGATAGATTTAAGGTAAACATGGATAAATAGGTGATGGAGAAAGGGATGGAAGGATATGGTGATAGTGTGAGATAGAGTGAGATGGCTAATAAACACGAGGATGGACCATTTGGGCTGAATGGCCTGTCTCTGTGTTGTGAAAGGTTATCTCATTCTGCGTAAGGCAGTCACTTACTTCAATTACCTTGATATCAAAGGAAAAGCTGACAAAGGAGATAACAGAAGGAGATCAGTGAACAGTGGAGGATAGATGAGAGTGGATGACAGAGCTGTGGATAGAGTAGGCCAGGATTTTAAAAGTGAGGTATAGGCAGACTGGGGAGATATAAATACTGAGACTATAGTGTGGTAATATGCCTATGCACAGTTCTGCATATAGTTAACAATGCGACCTCCAACCAGCTGGTGGCGATAGAGATCTATCACATGACTCAACACACCCGCCAGTTGGTAGTAAGACGTACAAGAGGATGGTCGCACTTAGAGCTTCAGGAGAATTCACTGAATTCATTTAGTAGCCATTGTCTGTTTTGTCGTTCCTTAATTATCTTTTCCACATGTTTATTAATAAATCACATTTATAGTTAAACAACTATATATTGTGTGTAAAACCAGACTTCCGGTTGCGGCTATGCGGAGCTAAGTGGCACATTCGGCAGCTCCCGCTAGAACCGGACTTTCGGGCTCTTTTTAGGGCCCCCAGCGGCACTTTTTCGACGATCCCCAGTGTGGGAAGGGGATAACATTATTCACCCGGAATTGTATGGATTGGACAAGGAGTGGAGCAGTGAAAAAAGAGGAGTTGGAGCAGAGACAGGTGCGAGGAAGGAAGGCTAAGATGGCGGCAGGTGGAGACCAGGCAGCGTGGGAGCAGTGGTCACAGGAGCAGCAGGAGTTTCTCCAGCGCTGCCTCATGGAGCTGAAGTCAGAGCTCTTAGAACAGATGAAGGCGTCAATTGATAAGCTGCTTGAGACCCAGACGGCCCAAGGGGCGGCAATCCGGGAGGTCCAACAAATGAGGATGAGATCTTGGGCCTGACGGTGAAGGTGGAGACGCACGAGGCGCTCCATAAGAAATGGCAGGCGAAGTTCGAGGACCTGGAGAACTGGTTGAGGAGAAAGAACGTGCGGATTCTGGATCTCCCGGAGGGGCTGGAAGGATCAGATGTGGGTGCCTACGTGATCACCATGCTGAATACGTTGATGGGCGCCGGGTCCTTCCAGGGACACCTGGAGCTAGAGGGTGCCCAATCGAGTGCTGGCGAGGAGGCCCAAGCTCAGTGAGCCACCGCGGGCGGTGCTGGTGCAGTTCCACCGGTTTGTGGACAGAGAATGTGTGCTAAGGTGGGCCAAGAAGGAGCGGAGCAGCAGGTGGGAGAACGCAGAGATCCGGATTTATCAGGGCTGGAGTGCGGAGGTGGCTACGAAGAGGGCCGGGTACAACCGGGCTAAGGCGGTGCTGCACCGGAGAGGGGTGAAGTTCGGCATGTTGCAGCCGACACGGCTGTGGGTTACCTACAGAGATCATCATTACTACTTTGAGATGCCAGAAGAGGCGTGGACCTTTATTCAAACTGAAAATCTGGACTCGGATTGAGGACCGTGGACGAGAGGACGCTGGGGCTGGGGGGGGGTGGGGGGGGGGTTGTTGGGACTGTTGTGCTGTGTTTTGGGGGGGGATTTTGTGGTTGGGTGGATCACTGTATCTTCTTTGCCTGTCGGGCAGGCCTGCAGGGGGTTGGACAGGTAAAAGCCTGTGGGCGTTGGTGGCTGGAATTGGGGATGGAGCCCCGCGGGGGGGGGTGGGCCCAAGCCGGAGGAATTGGGACTGGGCCTGGAAGGGAAGCTATGCCAGAGGGGGCGGGGTCGGACGGGTGGAAAGTGCGGGCTTTTTTCCCGTGCTGAGAATGGAAGGGGTGGGGTTGTGGGGGGGGGGGGGGGGGGGGGAGAGTGCCCGCTGATGGACAGGAGGGGGGAAGGGAGATTCTTACACTGGGGGGGAGGGTTGATGGAGCGGTGGGAGTAGCCGGGGTCAGCAGGAGTTGCTGACTCACGGGAGTGCAATGGGGGGAGCAATGCAGCTAGGGGGAAACCTGGCTGTCGGCAGGGGCGGTGGGGGGGGGGGGTTTGCTGCTGGAATGGCCAAGGGGGAGCTGGGGATTGTGTGTAAAACCTTACAATGGTTACAATCACAGAACACAATACATAGGGTTCCATATTTTTTTATAATCTTGCACTTTCTGTGTGTCGGTGCTTCATCAGCTTTAATGTAGGTTGACGATTAAATCATTGTGTATGAAGTTTGAATTATTGAGCGTGGGGAGGGGTGTCCGTAGTTTTGTGCATAGCGGTTTTGCGGTTTGTGGTTTGAGCGGTCTTGCCCTTTTGTGCAGTCACATGCTGTCCATTCACCGCCTATTGCAGATGAATTTGATTCCCTAAATGCATGAATGGAATGATCTGTTTGAGCTGCTCACAGAACGATACTTTTCGCTGTACCTCGGCACACGTGACAATAAACCAACCCAAAAAGGTTTGACAGGCGACTCCTACAGTGGAACTCGCTCTGCACAAGCACACTGGCTGGCTGGAATGAGACTTATAGATCACAGGGAATGGTCGTTCATACACTGCATTGGGAGCAAATAGGATATTGGTGACAATTTCCGTTCTCCGACACGGTTTTCTATCAGAAGTGGAAAAAAATATGAGCCCTGCTTCTGAAGCACCTCATTGGCTGTAAAGCACTTTCGGAGATCCTGAGGGTGAGTAGTATTAAGTGTGAGTCATTATTTTCTAACCATTTCGAATTGCATTAGAACAGAGCTATAATTTATGATGCCCATTGACCCTTACTTTGGGCAGACCACTCACGTAATGGTCAAGTCCAGAGGGAGTGGATTGTTTACAGTTTCTGTGGAAATTAGTGTGGGCTACATTCCAAAGTTGACTCTGCTGTTGCTCTGATTAAAGCCATTTTGAGTAAATTTTACCATCATTCGGCACTCATCCACACACACAACAATGCCATCAAGGGCTGGAGCAGATACAGCTGATTCACTAACTAAATGGGCTTACCATTTGGATGAATTCTTTCCTCAATTACTTTCAAAGCATCCTCCTCTATTGACGTCGGAACAGGTTTACAAGAAGACCTTGCCTTTATGCAGTATTTCACCAAGTCAAAGGATCTTGAAAGTGCTTCATGCAATGAATTACTTTCAAGTGCAGTTAGGTAAATCAAACAGCCTGTGCCAGTAATGTTCCACGAACAGCAATGAATACTGTGCAGTTCCAACTTCAGCATATTGGGCAAGATCTTAACTCATTCGAGACATAGAACATAGAACAGTACAGCACAGAACAGGCCCTTCGGCCCTCGATGTTGTGTCGAGCTTTGTCCGAAACCAAGGTCAAGCAATCCCACTCCCTGTCATTCTGATGTGCTCCATGTGCCTATCCAATAACCGCTTGAAAGTTCCTAAAGTGTCCGACTCCACTATCACAGCAGGCAGTCCATTCCACACCCTAACCACTCTCTGAGTAAAGAACCTACCTCGGACATCCCTCCTATATCTCCCACCCTGAATCTTATAGTTATGCCCCCTTGTAACAGCTACATCCACCCGAGGTAATAGTCTCTGAACGTCCACTCTATCTATCCCCCTCATCATAAACCTCTATTAAGTTGCCTCTCATCCTCCTCCGCTCCAAAGAGAGGAGCCCTAGCTCCCTCAATCTTTCCTCATAAGACCTACCCTCCAAACCAGGCAACATCCTGGTAAATCTCCTTTGCACCCTTTCCAATGCTTCCACATCGTTCCTATAGTGAGGTGACCAGAACTGCACACAATACTCCAAATGTGGTCTCACCAGGGTCATGTACAGTTGTAGCATAACCCCACGGCTCTTAAACTCAAGCCCCTTATTAATAAACGCTAACACACTGTAGGCCTTCTTCACGGCTTTATCCACTTGAGTGGCAACCTTCAGAGATCTGTGGACATGAACCTCAAGATCTCTCTGTTCCTCCATATTCCTCAGAACCCTGCCGTTGACCCTGTAATCTGCATTCAAATTTTTCGTACCAAAATGAATCACCTCGTACTTATCAGGGTTAAACTCCATCTGCCATTTTTCGGCCCAGCTCTGCATTCTATCAATGTCTCTTTGCAGCCTACAACAGCCCTCCACCTCATCCACTACTCCACCAATCTTGGTGTCATCAGCAAATTTACTGACCCACCCTTCAGCCCCCTCCTCCAAGTCATTGATAAAAATCACAAATAGCAGAGGACCCAGCACTGATCCCTGTGGTACACCGCTGGTAACTGGTCTCCAGTCTGAAAACTTTCCATCCACCACCACCCTCTGTCTTCTATATGATAGCCAGTTACTTATCCAATTGGCCAAATTTCCCTCTACCCAAACACCTCCTTACTTTCTTCATGAGCCCACCATGGGGAACCTTGTCAAACACCTTACTGAAATCCATGTATACAACATCAACTATTCTGTCAGAGATAAAATCAGACCCATTGTGTTGGAAGCATCAGGAAAGGGAATTATGGGCGATATTCTCCGCAAAGAACCGTAAAGACTGCCGTGGGACAGGCCGTGACCCACAGCAGCCTTCACGCCCACTTCCGGGGCCGATTCTACCCCCCGGGCGAGGCTAGGAGCGCGGCCCCGTGCGTCACGTCGGCGACGGTCGTCAAGGCCGCACGTCAAGCGTCACGCCAGCTGACGCGGCCGATGACGTCAGCCGCGCATGCGCAGGTTGGACAACGCCAACCCGCACATGCGCAGTTGGCGTCTTTTCCCTCACAAGACGTGGCGGCTGGATCTTGCGGGGCGGCGGAGGGAAAAGAGTGCGTCTGTTACGGACGCATGGCCCGCGATCGGTGCCCACCGATCGCGGGCCTCTGCCCCTCTTGGCACAGCAGTGGTACTGCCTGCCAATCTGGCCCCCAGATGCCCCAAACGGGCACCTGGTGCCCATTTCACGACGGCAGCGAGCAGGTGTGTTTGCTGCCGTGTTGAAACGGGCGTGAAGGCCCGGCCGCTCGGCCCATCGGCCTCGGAGAATCGCCGCTCGGCGTAAAAAACGGCGAGCGCCGATTTGTGCCGTGGATCACGGGGGGGTGGGGGGGAGAATAGTGGGAGGGCGTGAAAAATGTCGGGAAGCCCTCCCGCTATTCTCCCACCCGGCATGGGGGGCGGTTTTTATCCAGAGGGTGTCAAATATATTCCAGGGAAGGACAATGAGTGGATTCAGGAATACAGATACCCCTAGCTCTGGGGATAAGTGAATTTATGTTTTAGCACAAGCTGACAGCTTCCTGATACCAAGTTGCAGATGTCAAATTTTGAAAAAGTGAACTTAGGTTCTCCAATGACCAAGTTGGGCATTTTACCTGATGTTGTACTGGATCAATTAGTCGGGTTTTACTGGTTACTGGCTGGGTAACACAACTACCATAATCCAGTTCCTAGCTACCGATCTGCTCACTTCAATCCCAGTTAGTCACCATGTTGCTCAATACCAACTCAGGTGGCAATTGCATATGCTTTTGCAAAGAGAAGAGATTGAGGAATACGTTGAAAGGGCGGAGAATTAAGGTTGACCAGGAGGGTGGGTGGGATGCCAGGAAATGGCCATTAGATTGATAACTGGGATTGAAGAGAGGGCTGAGAAGATAGAAAGGAGTGCGTTGGTGAGAAAATGGGAGGTAGAGTTGATGAGGATGCTTGGTAGGTGGGTTTGAGCGCTGAATAGTAGGTTCATACAGGGCTTCGTTGTTGGACGTGGTGTATCGGTGTCCAGGTGTGCTCGAGGAGTATGGTGCGAGGTTGGGTAGGTAGGATTGAGAGATACGATGAGTTGGTGTTCAAGCAACATGGTGAGTTGGTCGGTTGAGGAACATGGTAAACAGCGGAGAAGCTGGAGACAGGACCATCACTCCCAACTCAGGACTACCGCGGATCGACAATAAGTATCAACCTTTACAACAATGTCAATTTTTTTTTATTAAGAAAAAAAGACTGTGAGTAAGATATCACAGCCGAACACTGCCCCGCCTTCACCAAATATCGCCGCACGTTCTCACTCCATCAAGTCCCACTGAGGATTACCCCTGACTGTTTCCCCTCAGCACCTCATATCAGAGAGATTGAACCCAGGACCTTTTCTAAACTGTGTGACTCAGTAAAACATTGGATGCTGTTGGAAAATCTTTCCAAGTGGTCAATCGATTGATGGGCAGCCTGCAATCATATTAACCACCCCAAATACCAACGAAAGAAAAACTCATTATATTTAATGACCGCATCAAGGTGAAATCCACCCCATGGTTAAGAAATGATTACTCTCAGAATTACACTCTCAAATAAAGCTTTGAGTGATATGGGCGTCACTGACTGGGCCAGCGTTTATTGCCCATCCCTATTTGCCCTTGGGAAGGTGGTGGTGAGCTGCCTTCTTGAACTGCTGCAGTCCCTGAGGTGTAGGTGCACCCACAGTGTTGTTAGGGAGGGAGTTCCAGGAATTTGACACAGCGACAGTGAACGACCAGAATGAGGGGCTGGTTTAGCTCACTCGGCTAAATCGCTGGCTTTTAAAGCAGACCAAGCAGGCCAGCAGTACGGTTCGATTCCCGTACCAGCCTCCCCGGACAGGCGCCGGAATGTGGCGACTAGGGGCTTTTCACAGTAACTTCATTGAAGCCTACTCGTGACAATAAGCGATTTTCATTTCATTTTCATTTCATCTAAGTCAGGATGGTGAGTAACTTGGAGGGGAACGTCAGAGTGGTGGTGTTCCCAGGTATCTGCTGCCCTTGTCCATCTAGTTTTTAACCGCCCGAGATTTGACAGGTGATGTCGAAGGAGCCTTGGTGGGTTGCTGCAGTGCATCTTGTAGAAGGTACACACGGCTGCTACTACACATGCTTCAGTTTGTTGAAGGGGGGAAACAATCAAGTGGGCTGCTTTGTCCTGGATGGCATTGAGTTATTTTAGCACTGTTGGAGCTGCACACATCCAGGCAAGTGGGAAATATCCCAGCACACTCCTGACTTGTGCCTTGTGGGCAGGCTTTGGGGAGTCAGGAAGTGAGTTACTGATTGAGGATTCCTGACCTCTGACCTGCTCTTGCAGCCACAGTATTTATAAAGATACTCCAGATCAGTTTCTGGTCAATGGTAACCTCGCCAGGATGTTGTAATGGAGGATTCAGTGATGGCAATGCCATTGGGCTGGTTGGATTTGCTTTTGTTGGAAATGGTCAACCTGACAACAGCAGGGTGTGGATGTTACTTATCAGCCAGGCCTGAATGCTGTCCACGTCTAGCTGCATATAGACATGGGGCTGGATTCTCCGTCCTGTAGAGTAAGTCCCCACGCCGGCGTGAAAACGGTGACGTTTCACGACGGAAACACTGTCATGAAACAGCTATCAATTCTCCGTTCCGGGGGGGCCAGCAGGGAGGCAGCATAGAGCTCCCGGCTCCAGCTGCCGATACAGCCTGATAAATTGCCGGATCCGTGGCCCACGCATGCGCACAGCCGCGGCCTGCAGCGGCTGCACCGTGCTTAATGGCGGATGCCGCTCACGGACCCGGCCCGCGAAATAGTCTCCCCCTTTGGCCGGCTCGCGCGCCCCGGTCCACCCTACCACAGTGCCCCCAGTCCCGAATATGTCCCCCCCCCCCCGGCCCTCCCCCGACTTTGGCGGCACTGGACTGAGTCTGCAGCCACCACGACGAGTTCCCGACGGGTCAGACCACATGTATCCCACTCCGTCGGGGACTCGGCCGGATGGGGGCGGAGCATCAGGGAGCAGCACCGCCCCCCGATTCTGTTGGGAATTTGGATTCTTCGACCTGTCGCCGAACACGATTTCGGTGACCAGAGAATCCAGCCCATGGTATCTGAGGATTTGCAAATTGTGCGGAAGATTATGCAGTCACCAGCGAACAACCCCATTTCTGACCTTATGATGTAAGGTAGGTTCAAAGCAACTGAAGATGGTTGGGCCTAGGACAATCCTGAGGAACTCTGCATCCTGAAATTGAGATGATTGGTCTCCAACGACCATAGCCATCTGCCTTTGTGCCAGGTATGACACCAACCAGCGGAGAGATTCCCCCTGATTCCCATTGACTCCAGTTTAGTTAGGGCCCCTTGATGCCACACTCGGTCAAATGCTGCCTCAATGTCAAAGGCAGTCCCTTCACCTCACCTCTGGGGTTCAGCTCTTTTGTCCATGTTTGAACCAAGGCTGTAATGAGGTCAGAAGCTGAGTGACTCTAGGGGAAATCAATCTGAGTGTCCATGAGCAGGGTATAGTTGAGTAAATTTCATTTGATAGCATAATCGACTGAGGGAGTGCAGCATGGGCAACAGTGCCGCATTTAGAATGTTAATGTGAGATCCTGTCTACCTTCCCAGGTTGGTGTAAAAGATCCCGTGGGAATTGTATGAATACCTGAAGAGAAACGATTTACTGATTGATTGATTTACTGCCACATGTACTAAAGTACAGTGAAAAGTATTTTTCTGCGACCAAGGGAATGTACACAGTACGTACGTAGTAGACAAAGAAATGATCGACAAAGTGCATTGACAAACAGTGATTGGTTACAGTTCAGAACAAGGGCCAAGCAAAGCAAATACATGAGCAAAAGCAGCACAGGGTGTCTTGAACTGTGTCTTACAGGGAACAGATCAGTCCGAGGGGGAGTCGTTGAGGAGTCTTGTAGCTGTGGGGAAGAAGCTGTTCCTATGTCTGGATGTGCAGGTCTTCAGACTTCTGTACCTTCTGCCTGATGGAAGGGTCTGGAAGAAGGCAATGTCTGGGTGGGAGGGGTCTCTGACAATGCTGTCTGCCTTCCTGAGGCAGCAGGAGGTGTAGACAGAATCAATGTGGGGGTGGCAAGCTTGTGTGATATGTTGGGCTGAGTTCACCACACTCTGCAGTTTCCTGCGATCTTGGGCCGAGCAGTTGCCATACCAGGCTGTGATGCAGCCGGATAGGATGCTCTCTATGGCACACCTGTAGAAGTTTGTGAGAGTCGATGCAGACATGCCAAATTTCTTTAGCTACTGTAGGATACTGTGGGGAACAGGGCAGGGGATGTGGAACAAGCTGGTTAGCTGCACCAAAGGACCAGCACAGGCTGAATGGGCTGAAAGATCTCCATCTGCCTTATAACATTCAATGGTTCTGTGGTGAAAAGGGGGAGAGGAGTTCTCTCCAGTGTCCTGGGCAATGTCTATCCCTCAATTAGCATTGCCATAATACTATCACATTGTTGTCCGTGGGAGTTTACTGTGCACAGATTGGCTGCTGTTTGCAATAGTGACTGCACCCCAAAAGTAATTAATTAGCCGAAAGCACATTGGGACATAGAACATACAGTGCAGAAGGAGGCCATTCAGCCCATCGAGTCTGCACCGACCCACTTAAGCTCTCACTTCCACCCTATCCCCCGAACCCAATAACCCCTCCTCACCTTTTTGGACACTAAGGGCATTTTAGCATGGCCAATCCACCTAACCCGCACGTCTTTGGACTGTGGGAGGAAACCGGAGCAGACACAGGGAGAACGTGCAGACTCCGCACAGACAGTGACCCAGCCGGGAATCGAGCCTGGGACCCTGGCGCTGTGAAGCCACAGTGCTAACCACTATGCTACCATGCTGCCCTGAGGTTGTGCAAGCTGCAGCATAAATGTAACTTTGTTCTTTAATAAATGTAGACTGGCCCCTGGGTGTGTGATGTTTCAATACCTGATGTATCTTCCAAGAAGATTCCTGCGTGTTCTTCATCCAATTGTGACACATTCACCCCCCAGTGGTGGAGCTCTCACTGAATCGTTTCCAAGTCCCTTTGAAAAGTTTTGTTTGTTTCTCTCTCCACAGATGCTACCCGACTTGATGAGTTTTTCCATTATCTTCTGTTTTTAATGACGCCAAATGTTACTCTCCAGTTCCAGGAGAGTTCACACGGAATCACAGAATTGTTACAGTGAAGAGGGAGGCCATTCGGCCCATCGTGTCTGCCCCAGCTCTCCAAATGAGCAATTCACTGAATGCCATTCGTAGGCCTTCGCCCTGTAACCCTGCGCATTTTTAGAAGTAATCATAGAATCCCTATAGTGCAGAAGGAGGCCATTCGACCCATCAAGTCTGCACCGACCCTCTGAAAGGGTAATCTGTCCAGGCCCCTCACTCGCCCCCATTCCCGTAACCCCAATTAACCTGTGCCTCTTTGGACATCAAGGTGCAACTTTCGCATGGCTCACCCACCTCATCTGCACATCTTTGGACTGTGGGAGGAAACCGGAGCACCCGGAGGAAACCCACGCAGACACGGGGAGAGTGTGCAGACTCCGCACAGACAGTGACCCAAGGCTGGCATTGAACCCGGGGCCCTTGTGCTGTGAGGCAGCAGTGCTAACCACTGTGCCACCATGCGGCCCTTATCTTCATTTTCAGATACAAGTCCCCTTTGAAAGCCATGGTTGAATCTGCGTCCACCATACACTCTCAGGCAGTGCATTCCAGACCCTAATCAATTCTTTAAATCTGTGCCCTCTCATTCTCAATGCTTTCACCGATCTGATGTCTTTCTTTATCTTCCCTGTCCAGGACCCCCATCATTTTGAATACCTTTGAGAAGAGATCTGCTCTTTCATAAATGTAATATAGAATAAAGTTTAAATCCTGCCTTTGTTGTGTCGTGTGCTGAGTCCAGAGTGTATTCCCCAGTTAACCCCGAATTCTCACACCTGTCATAACTCACCTGCCAATCCAGTGGAGCACAGGCCCCAGAGGGAGAGGGGGAAGATTTGTTTGCACAGTGATATGGAACGTGCTACCTGAAAGGCTGACAGAAACTGATTCCCCAGTAACTCCCAAGAGGGAATTGGATGAATACTTAAAAATCAGACAATTGTAGGACTCCAGGGAAAGAGTTTGGCTAATTGGCTCTTTCAGAGAGGGAGCCAGTGCAGGTTCAGCTGAATGGCGTCTGTCTGAGATGTATTGTTATGACACGGCAATGTATTGTTATGAGTCAGGGGGCTCTATGCTGCGTGCCTGCTAACTCCCTACCAGACGGAGGATCGATGGCCATTTTGCATTTTACACAGCTCCATCATAACCTCCCTACATTTATATTCAGTGCCTCAGCTAATAAAGACAAGTATCCCATCTGCCTTCTTAACCACCTTACCTACCTGTCCTGCTGCCTTCAGGGATCTTTGAACATGAATCTCAAGATCCCTCTATGCTTCCGAGCACTCTATTGTTCATTGTGTAGTCCCGTATCTTGTTAGCCCTCCCAAATGTATCACTTCAAACTTTCCAGGGTTCAATTCCATTGGCCACTCACCTGGTCATCTGACCAGCCCGTCGATATCATCCTGTGATCTCAGGCTTTCCTCCTCGGTATGGAACACACCACCAATTTTCGTGACATCTGCAGACTTACTGATCATACCCCCCCACATTCACATCTGGATCATTATTGTACATTACAAACAGCAAGGGATCCAGCACCGATTCCTGCGGTACACCACTGGACTCAGGCTTCGAGTCGTAAAAACAATTTGCGACCATCACCCTCTGTCTCCTGCCACTCAGCCAATTTTGGGTCCAATTTACCAAATTGCCCAGGATTTCATGAGGCTCTTACTTTCTTGGTCAGTCACCCATGCAGAGCACTGTCAAAAGCCTAACAGAAGTCCATGCGGACTACATCGACTGCACTGCACTGCCCTTATCGACACACCGAGTCACTTCCTCGAAAAATTCTACCAAATTTGTTCGACGGAATGTTGGTTACTGTTTAAAAGCAAATTACTGCAGATGCTGGAATCTGAAACGAAAGGGAAAATGCTGGAAAATCTCAGCAAGTCTGGCAGCATCTGTAGGGAGAGCTAACGTTTCGAGTCCGATGACTCTTTGTCAAAGCTAACAGACAGAGAGAGTGGGAAATATTTATACTGTGGAGTGAGAATGAAAGATGAGTCATAGCCACAAAAATCCAAGGAAACTGGGTGCTAATGGCCACAGATACCAAGGGGAAAGACTGTTAATGGCAGTCCCCAGAGAGGACAAAAGACGTGAAAGGTCAAACAGCAGGGAAACTAACATCAGAGGATGAAATGTAGGTGTGGGTGTGCAGGGGGTGGGGGGGGGGGGGGGGAGCAAAGAGGAGAAAGGTGCATGAAAGGTGGATCAGATTGGGGGGGGGGGGGGGACTAAATGTATATTAAGAAAGAAAGAAATGGTAAAAGACAGTTAAAATGAAATGAAAACAAATGGGTCGAGGTGGGGCTGATCATCTGAAGTTGGTGAATTTGATGTTCAGGCCGGAAGGCTGTAGTGTGCCTAACCGGAAGATGGGATGTTGTTCCTCCAGTTCCTATTGGTTACTGTTGATTGTTTTCTGATGTTACAGGGAATACACACCCAGAATGGCAACTGTTCACATCTCAAGACAAAGTCTAGGTAGGTATGGATGGGGTTTGTCCTGTAGATCATAGGAACTTAAAACTTTGGATGTTTACAGTACAGAAGAAGTCAATATTCCCACCATCTATGTTCTGGATCTCTGCTGGACCAACAAATTCTATTCCAATATTCCATGTGGTTGACTTCCAAAGTAATTTCTTTGACTGGGAACTATATCCAGAAAGGAGGACTTTCACTTCTATAGCCCCCTTCACCATCTCAGGATATGCCAAAGCATGTTACAGCCAATGAAGTACATTTTGATATACTTTTGATAGTCAATTGGTGATGGAAGAATGCAGAGCTAGTGTTTACATGGAATAGATTTATTCACAGAGTGAAACATTACAGGTATATATCTCCTGATTCCACTCAACTCTTGTATCAGTAAGTGTCTCTTTATATGTGCTCAAGTAACTGTCCAATCACTGCCCTTTAACTTAACTTTAGGGTTAGACAGTGGTGTAGTGGCAATGTCACTGAAATGAAATGAAAATCGCTTATTGTCACGAGTAGGCTTCAATGAAGTTACTGTGAAAAGCCCCTAGTCGCCACATTCCGGCGCCTGTCCGGGGAGGCTGGTACAGGAATCAAACCGTGCTGCTGGCCTGCTTAGTCTGCTTTAAAAGCCAGCGATTTAGCCCAGTGAGCTAAACCAGCCCCTGGACGAGTGATCCAGTGTCATGACAATTATCAATGATTGCTGCAAAAAAACCTGGTTCATTAATATCCTTTAGAGAAGGAAATCTGCCCCCTTACCCGGTCTGGCCTAATCTGCTTGTGACTCCAGAAGCACTGCCCTCTGAAATGGCCAAAGACAATTAGGGGATGGACAACAAATGCTGTCCCTGCCAGCGATTGCCCACATCTCATGAAATAATTAAAAAACAGTGATTATTAGGTTATGGGGGGTTAGGCAGGAATGTGAAGTGAAGTGACAAGCAGATCAGCCACGATCTTATTGAATGGCGGAGCAGGCTCGAGGGGCCGAGTGGCCTACTCCTGCTCCTAATTTGTATGCATGTCCACACTTTTGAAATGTCGTCCCTGTGGTAATTCTGGAAATGCTCACACAGAACGATCCCAAAAACAACAATGAGGTAATGAGCTGGACACCAGGAAGAAATATACATCTTTGAAGTGGTGCCTTTGGTGAATAATGCTTTTGTGTCTACCTGAGAGAACAGGTGGGGCTTTGGTTTAATGCAGGGGTGGGCAAACTACGGCCCACGGGCCGCATGCGGCCCGCCAAAGGTCTTTATGCGGCCCACCAAGTCATTAAAAAAAAAAAAAAAAAATTTTTTAAAGTTTTTTTTAAGGTTAATGGGGGGGGGGCTGTTGGGTTACTTACTGGTATAGGGTGGATACATTGACTAGAGTAGGGTGATCATTGCTCGGCACAACATCGAGGGCCGAAGGGCCTGTTCTGTGCTGTACTGTTCTATGTTCTATATGAGGCGCACAGAATCATAACCGGGTGAAGTAATTATTTTACTTAACATACTATGCGGCCCTTTAAAATTGTGAATTTCTGAATGTGGCCCTTGCACGGAAAAGTTTGCCCACCCCTGGTTTAATGTCTCATTTGCTAAACAGCGCCGGTGATCAATGTTAGATTTTGGGCTTAGGTGACTCGAGTGAGGGGGGGTCACAGTGGTTAGCACTGCTGCCTCACCGCGCCAGGGACCCAGGTTCAATTATGGCCTCGGGTGACTCTCTTGCGGAGCTTGTATTATATTCCCCATGTCTGCGTGGGTTTCCTCCGGGTGCTCCGGTTTCCTCCCACAGTCCAAAAATGTGCAGGTTAGTGGGACTGGCGATGATAAATTGCCTCTTAGTGTCCAAACGTGTGCAGGTTAGGGGGGTGTATGGAGTTGCGGAGGTAGGGCGGGGAGCGGGGACTAGGTCGGGTGCTCTGTCAGAGGGTCAGTGCAGACACGGTGGGCCGAATGGCCTCTTTCTGCATTGCAGGAATTCTGTGGGTCTGAAACCCGTGACTTACCGACCCAGAAGCAAGTGTGCTGTGACTGAGAAATGCCCAACACTCAGAGGGTGAATGGCATGTATAGAACAGAACTCCATGCCAGATCAAAAATCTTATGATACGCTACATAAATATGGTGGCCGTTCAGTCAACACCCTCCGAAGAGGGAAGAGAGAGAAAACTGTGTGAGTAAATAAAATGGGCCCAGTCTCCAGTGGGAGGGTTTTTATTGGTGAATGATCCTCCCCCGGCGTGTTGGCTGTGCTGTGATTAAACTGCGTGATACTTCTCCTGAAACACTACCTCAGTCTCTGCTTGTTTGTATACAGAATAGTTTTTTTTCCCGCTCTGGTATCCTCGCAGACTGTGGAAATAATGCCAAAGGACATCGGATGATCCAAAATAAACCTTCAATTGCCTGGGGAAGCTCGTACTTTCCTTGGCGTTGAGTATTTCTATTGGACTCTCGTGGTCCTTGGCAAGTTCCAGCCAGCCCTTAATAATCATTAGCAAACAGCTGAAAGGGTTTGCAGCCAAATGAGCTCTGGGTTTCTGCAGCCATTCACTCCCGTTAAAGGCAAGTGTTTGTGTTCGATGTAAAACCTATTGGGCTGGAGGCATCTCGGAATGTGGGACAAGCTCGAGGTCGCCACGGTTACCACCAGGCTCCGAGCTGCCGGCCAATCCGCAGAGGACTAGGAGTTGTCATAGTCACATAGCCAGAAAAAAAACTTTACTACATAAGGAAAAAAATTTCACAGACAGTGTGGGTCTGATGGTATTTCAATCCGTGCAGTGACAGCCCAAGCCAATACCAGTGACAGCCGGACAAAAGGAGGGTCACTGATCAGAATTGTAAAGTAGAGCTTTGTGAGTTATTTAGAAACATTTCTGCTATTCCCCCCACTGGAGTTTGGACTTTCCTCCCACCCAAACCTCCCCCTCAACACATTGGTCCCAGGGAAGAGGTAGATCCCATGAATGGATAAATAAAAATCTGCACCTGTGCACTTTCCGTCAATGGGATAGTAATAATAATAATAACCTTTTTCTCAAAAGTAGGTTTACTTTAACACTGCAATGACGTTAATGTGAAAAGCCCCCAGTTGCCAAGTTCCGGCGCCTGTTCGGGTACACTGGGGGAGAATTCAGAATGTCCAATTCAACTAACAAGCACGTTTTCCAGGACTTGTGGGAGGAAACCGGAGCACCCGGAAGAAACCCACGCGGACACGGGGAGAACGTGCAGACTCCGCACAGACAGTGACCCAAGCCGGGAATCGAACCTGGCGCTGTGAAGCAACAGTGCTAACCACTATGCCAAGGGACCCATATTTATCCTGAATTAATATCTGGAGATTGGTTCAGCTACCAATGCACTTACTTGCATACTCTGAAAAATCACCACCAGAAATTTACATTCAGGCTAAAACTAATAGTTAGATTTATCTACATGTACAATAGTTATATAGAAAAATTGTAAGCCACACTAAACATGATAAAAATAGAAAAATATGCTCATTGTGATGTCTATTTTACACAGATGAATAATGGAAGACTTACGAAAATAATAATCTTTATTGTCACAAATAGGCTTACATTAACATTGCAGTGAAGTTACTGTGAAAAGCCTCGAGTCGCCACATTCCGCCACCTGGGTCCATCAGGTACACGGAGGGAGAATTCAAAATGTCTAATTCACCTAATTGACCTAATTGTGTGGACTTTACAATGCTACTGCATGTGGCCTGTGTCGGTGTTATAATTCCGGCATCCTCTCGCTCGGTGTGAATTTCCTCCACCTTTACACCGGGACGGGATTTACCGGCCAGCCTGCCACTTGTTTTTTTGGCGGCAGAGGCAGCCCGCAAGCGGGATTTTCTGTTCCCGCCATTGTCAGCGGGATTTCCCGTTGACTGCACCCCTTGTCGGCAGGAAATCCCGTGCGCCGTCGGTGAGACCGGAACATCCGGCCGGGGTGAACAGCCAGTAAATTCCGCCCCAGATTTTCCTGGGGAGTTCAAGAATATTGGGCAATGGGAACACCCTGCTGGATTCCCGATCGTTTGCGTGGCTGTTTCTTCAAACATCACATCTGCTGAAACAAGGTCAGTGATGCACTATCAATTACGACGAGACGAGAGTAGAGAGTAATTGAGGCTTTATTACACAGAGATGTGTGTCCTCCTACAGCAGCTGATGAAATGGCTTCAGCTCGATGAGCACACACATTTATACTCCGCCTACAGGGCAGAGCCAGCAGGCAGGGATCTACCCCCGTACCTGTAGTACAGGGGCCTTACCGTAATACCAATATATACAATATAATACAACAGTGGTGACGACCACATTCACCCCCTGTTAAAAATGAGTCCAGCGGGGGTGGTGGGAAACTATTTACATACAGATTGGTTTTAAAATTACAGAGAAGGTTACAAATTTAGACGATCGGGCACCTTGATCTGTCGTTGAGAGCGCCGCAGTGCTGGTGGCAACTCAGGCATCGGCTTGGTCTTCGGTGACTCCGGGAGTGTGTCAAAATCCTCTTCATCCCCGGGTGGGAGCAAGGGGAGGATGGATTGCCCTGGAGCGGGGGCTGCAGTGAGGTGCATTGGGGGGAGGGAGGGTGGCACCGGGGCAGAGGGGGGGGGGGTGTGGGGACCCAGTTGGTGACTGGTCCCTGAGGGAGACTGTGTCTTGGTGGCCGTCGGCGTACACTATGTAGGCGTACTGCGTGTTTGCGTGGAGTAGCTGTACCCTCTCAACCAATCGGTCCGCCTTGTGGAGCCGCACGTGCTTGTGGAGGAGAACAGGTCCTCGAGCTGCCAGCCATGTTAGAAGCGAAACCCCGAGGGTGGACTTCCTGGGGAAGGCAAAGAGACGTTCATCGGGTGTTTCGTTAGTCGCAATGCACAGGAGCGACCGAATGGAGTGAAGTGAGTCGGGGAGGACCTCCTGCCAGCGGGAGGCCGGGAGATTTCTGGGCCGTAGGACCAGCAGGACGGCCTTCCAGACCATCCCATTCTCCCACTCCACCTGCCCGTTTCCCCTGGGGTTGTATCTGGTCGTCCTGCTCGAGGCAATGCCCCTGTTGAGCAGGTACTGGCAAAGCTCATCACTCATAAATGAGGATCCCCGGTCGCTGTGGACGCAGGCGGGGAAACTGAACAGAGCGAAGATGGTGTTGAGGGCTTTAATGACGGTGGCAGACGTCATATCGGGGCATGGGATGGCAAAGGGGAATCGGGAATACTCATCAAACACATTAAGAAAATACGTGTTGCGGTCGATGAAGGGGAGGGGCCCTTTGAAATCCATGCTGAGGCGTTCAAAGGGGCGGAAGGCCTTCACCAGGCGCGCACGATCTGGCCGGTAGAAGTGCGGTTTACACTCCATGCAGACCTGGCAGTCTCTGGTGATAGACCTGACTTCCTCGATGGAGTAGACAGATTGCGGGCCTTAATGAAGTGGTAAAAGCGGGTGACTCCTGCATGACAGATCGTCGTGTAGGGTCCGGAGTCGGTTCACTTGTGCGCTGGCACATGTACCTCGTGATCGGGCATCGGGGGGCTCGTTGAGCTTACTGGGACGATACAAAATCTCGTAATTGCAGGTGGAGAGCTCGATCCTCCACCTCAAGATTTTATCATTTTTGATCTTACCCCGCTGTGTATTGTTAAACATGAAGGCAACCGACCGTTGGTCAGTGAAGAGAGTGAATCTCCTGCCAGCCAGGTAATGCTTCCAATGTTGCACAGCTTCTACGATCGCTTGGGCCTCTTTTTCGACGGAGGAGTGCCAAATTACGGAGGTTTGGAGGGTACGGGAAAAGAACGCCACGGGCCTGCCTGCCTGGTTGAGGGTGGCGGCCAGAGCGACGTCTGATGCATCGCTCTTGAATTGGAAGGGGAGCGTCTCATCGACCGCGTGCATCGTGGCCTTGGCGATGTCGGCCTTGATACGATTGAAGGCCTGGTGAGCCTCGGCCGTCAGGGGGAAAACGGTGGAGTGGATGAGTGGCGGGCCTTGTCCGCATAGTTAGGGACCCACTGTGCGTAGTATGAGAAGAACCCCAGGCATCGGTTGAGGGCCTTGGGGGCAGTGGGGAAGGGGGAGTTCCATGAGGGGGCGCATGCGATCGGGGTCGGGCCCTAGAACTCCGTTCTGGACCACATAGCCGAGGATGGCTAATCGGTTTGTGCTGAACACACACTTCTCCCTGTTGTACGAGAGGTTAAGGAGTTTGGCGGTGTGGAGGAATTTGGAAAGGTTGGCGTTGTGGTCCTGCTGGTTGTGGCCGCAGATGGTGACGTTGTCCAGGTACTGGAAAGTGGCCTGCAGTCCGTACCGGTCAACCATTCGGTCCATCTCCCGAGTGTGACGCCGAAGGGAACCCTAAGAAAGTTGGTAAAGGCGGCCATCTGCTTCAAACGCAGTGTTGGGCGGTCAGCCTTGCGAATGGGGAGCTGGTGGTAGGCACATTTCAGGTCCACTGTCGAGAAGATCCGGTACTGGGCAATCTGATTGACCATTTCAGATATGCGTGGGAGGGGTTACATGTCGAGCTGCGTGTACCGATTGATGGTCTGACTGTAGTCAACGACCACCCTGTTTTTCTCCCCGGTTTTCACCACGACCATTTGGGCTCTCTTGGGGCTGTTGCTGGCCTCGATGATGCCTTCCTGCAGTGGCCGCTGGACCTCAGACCTGATGAAAGTCCTGTCCTGGGCGCTGTACTGTCTGCTCCTGGTGACGACGGGTTTGCAATCTGGGGTGAGGTTTGCAAACAGGGAAGGCAGGTCGACCTTAAGGGTCGTGAGACCGCAAACAATAAGGGGTGGTAGGAGCCTGCCAAATTTCAGGGTTAGGCTCTGGAGTTTGCACTGGAAGTCCAGGCCGAATAGCAAGGCAACGCAGAGGTTGGGGAGGATGTAGAGCCGGAAACCACTGAACTCTATGCCCTGGATAGTGAGGGTGGTGATGCAGTACCCCCGGATCGCTACGGAGTGGGATCCGGAGACCAGGGAGATTCTCTGGTTAGCGGGGTGTACCGGGCGGGAGCAGCGCCTTACCGTATCGCGGTGGATGAAGCTCTCAGTGCTCCCGGAGTCCAGAAGGCATGATGTCTCGTGCCCATCGACCTTCTCCTTTGTCGACGCGGTCGCAAGGTTGTGCGGTCGAGACTGGTTGATTGTGGCCGAGGTGAGACGCGGTTGGTCGTTGGCGGTTGCAGGCGATGAGCAGCCCGATGAGGTGCCCCACGGGCAGGGGTCCTGAGGCGGATAAGCTGGCGACGCTTTCTGGCCGCACGTGTCGTGGGTGGAGCAAGATGGCACCCATCAGCCGCACGTGGTCTGAGGAGAGGAAGATGGCGGCACCCACTGGCTGCACGGGGGGGGGGGTGCAGGGACAATAGCGGCAATTGAGCGGGCCTGGCACACTGCAGCGAAATATCCCTTCTTACCGCAGGCATTGCAGAGTGCGCTCCGCGCTGGGCAGCGCTGTCGGGGATGTTTTGTCTGTCCGCAGAGGTAGCACTTGGGTCCCCAGGGTTGGTTGGCTGCTATGCGGCGCAGGCATGAGGTTGGCTGGGGGTGATCGCTGATGGGGTCCACAATGGGGTGGCTGCTGGCGGGATCCACAATGCACGGGGGGGGGGGGGCCTGCGGTCGGAGGCATTAGCCTGTACGTTGTGTGAGATGACCGTGAGTGAGAGCGCTAGATTCTTGGTTGCCACGAGGTCAAGCGGGGCCCCTTCTAAGAGGCGCTGGCCGATGTAGTCAAACCCTAGGCCAGAACGAACGCATCTCTCATCAGCAGGTTCGAGTGTTCAGTGGCCGAAATGGCCTGGCAGTCACAGTCTCTCACCAGGGCGAGCAGGGCACGTCAGAAATCTTCCACAGACTCACCGGGAAGTTGGTGCCGCGTGGAAAGGATGCGCCTGGCGTAGATCTTGTTGGTCCACTGAGCGTAATTCTCCTTCAGTAGCGCCATGGCCTCTGCGTTGGTAGGCGCGTCCTGGACGAGGGGAAAGACGTTGGAGCTCAGCCGCGTGTACAGAATCTGGCGCTTCTGTGCCTCTGAGATTGGGTCTGGCGCAGACCCGATGTATGCTTCAAAGCAGGCTAGCCAATGTTCGAAGTCCTTTTTGGCGTTGTCTGCTTGACGATGCAGCTGCAGGCGATCCGGCTTGATGCGGAGATCCATCTCTGAAAAATCTCTGTGTAATAAATTGATGCATTATCAATTACGACGAGACAAGAATAGAGAGTAATCAAGACTTTATTACGCAGAGATGGGTGGCCTCCTACAGCAGCTGACGAAATGGCTGCAGCTCGGTGAGCACACGCATTTATACTCCACCTACTGGGCGGAGCCAGCAGGCAGGGTTCTACCCCCGTACCTGTAGTACAGGGGCCTTACCGTAATACTAATATATACAATATGATACAACAGTGGTGACTACCACAGTCAGGTGCATTTCCAGGTCAGCAGCAAATATGAAATGGCAATAATGGTCACATTTTCCTTCACTGAAAACTTAAAACTGTTCGGACGCCTGCACACACACACACACACACACACACACACACACAGTGTTCAGTTTGCAAAGGGAGGCAGAATCATAAAGTCATAGAAAATACCGTTCTATTCGTAGAATCATAGAAGACTACAGAACAGGAGTCCATTCAGCCCAAAATATTCCTGGGTACAAGACAATATTCCAGAAGGGTCAGAGACAGAATCTCTCAGGCTAGAGGTAAGGAATGAAAAAGGTACAATAACATTGATGGGTGTGGTATATGCGCAAAGCAGAGAAGCAAATTTGCAAAGAAATTACAGAGACGTGCAAGAATTATAATGGGAGACTTCAATTATCCAAATATAGACTGGGGTAGGAATAGTGCAAAGGGACAAGAAGGGTGAGAGTTCCTGGAGAGTGTTCAAGATAATTTTCTGCAGCTGTATCTTTCTGGTCCAACAAGAGGACAGGCACTCTGAGACCAGAGGTTTGGGGAATGAGTTGGCGCAAGTGGATCAAATATCACTGGGGAACACTTTAGGGATAGTGACCATTGTGTCATAAGGCTGAGGTTGGAAAAGGATAAGGAGCAATCCTGAGCAGGGATAGTTAATTGGCGAAAGCCAACTCGATGGGGGAAGAATGCGTCCGAGTCGATTGAGTTGGAACGAAATGCTGGCTGAGAAGACAGGGGCTGAACAATGGACCACCTTCAAAGAAAAGGCATTGCAGGCAATGCCAAGGAATGTTTGCTGGAACGGGACTGGTAGAACCAATTAATCCAGAACATCCTGCATGACGAGAGAGGTAGAGTGGTAAAGACGATAAGGAAGAAGTGCACGTTTGGCAGCTGTCGGGTAGAAAGTACAATGGAGAACCAGACTGAATATAGAGGACCAGAGAACATAGAACATACAGTGCAGAAGGAGGCCATTCAGCCCATTGAGTCTGCACCGACCCACTTAAGCACTCACTTCCACCCTATCCCCGTAACCCAATAACCCCTCCTGACCTTTTTGCACACTAAGGGCAATTTTGCATGGCCAATCCACCTAACCTGCATGCCTTTGGGCTGTGGGGAGGAAACTGGAGCACCTGGAGGAAACCCACGCACACATGGGGAGAACGTGCAGACTGCGCACAGACAGTGACCCAGCGGGAATCGAACCTGGGACCCTGGCGCGGTGAAGCCACAGTACTAGCCCCTTGCGCTACCGTGCTGCCCTTTTCACCTACCCTGTGAGCGTAGGTAAAAAGAAATGAATAAGAAAAGCAAAGAGAGAGCAGGAAAAGAGAATGGCAGCTAACATAAAAAGGAATCCCAAGGTCTTCTATAAGCATGCAAATAATAAAAGTGTGGTTTAAAAAAAGCAGAGATAGAAAAAAGGGGGACTTGTACATGGAGGTAGAATTAGTGGAGGTGTTGAGTGAGTGCTTTGCATCTGTCTTTACAAAGGCACAAGTTACATGGGCTGTGTTGAGAGAGGAAGTATTTGGCACACTGGAAGAATTTACAATTGAGAAGGAGGAGGTGTTAGAAAGGTTATCTTTGCTTCAAGCACAAGGCACCAGGACCAGATGAGATGCATCCAAGCAAGCTGAAGGAAATGAGAGTGGAAATCGTCGAGACACGAGTGATAATCTTCCAGCCTTCCTTAAACAGAGGGGTACTGCCAGAGGACTGAGGAAATGGCAAATGTTACACCCTTGCTCAAAAAAAGGGGGTGCAAAGAAAAAACACAGAAATGACAGACCAGTCAATCTGACTTCAGTGGTAGGGAAACCATAGTTCAGGACAAAATCAATAGTCACTTCGAGAAGTGCAAGATAATTAAGGAAAGCTAGCATGGTTTCATTAAGGGAAAATCATGTTTAACTCACTTGCGGGTGGTTTTTGAGGCGGTAACAGAGAAGGTTGATAAGGGCAGCACTGTCGATGTGGTGGAGGTGGAATTTTCAAAAGGCATCTGAAACAGTCAGCTATACAGAGACAACTGGACCCCATAAATGAATAAAAGGAAAAGTGGAAAGGAAAAGGAGGGAAGGAGGAGGAGGAAGTCGGGCGGAGGAGGAGATAGAGCGGAGGAGGAGATAGAGCAGAGGAAGAGGCAAAGTAGTGGACAAGATAGGGCGGAGGAGGAGGTAGAGCAGAATATCTTTCAAAACAAGACTTCAGCAGTCAAGCACATTCTAACCCAAACATTTAACCCTTGCTGCACCAAATAGCTATAATACAATATATCAGAAACGGTGACCCACAAGAGAGAGGGAACTTTAATAAGAATGGTAAATGCATGTGGGCGATGTCATAGTCATAGTCATAGAATTTACAGTGCAGAAGGAGGCCATTCGGCCCATCGAGTCTGCACCGCCTCTTGAAAAGAGCACCCTACCTGATGTACCATCAATTGGACACGAGTCGAGATGAAGATCCAAATATCAGGCTTTAATCGACTAGTTGTGTGCCCGGCAGTCGACTTACAGAGAAAGGCCGACTGCTGGGTCCTACGGGTTCTTATACCCCGCCTCATAGGTGGGACTACTTGCCTCCCGACCAATCGGTGAGCAGTCACATGACTAGTCTCAACCAACCAGCCGAGAGGCACATGGCCTGCCTGAGCCAATGGGCAGCGAGTGTTCTGCACCAATGGCAGATAGGTACCGTATACCTCCTAGTCATATCACCACACTACCCAAGGTCAACAACTCCATCCTGTCCCCATAACGCAATAACCCCACCCAACACTAAGGGCAATTTTCTGGACACTAAGGGCAATTTATCATGGCCAATCCACCTAATCTGCACATCTTTGGACTGTGGGACTGTGGGAGGAAATCGGAGCACCCGGATGAATCCCACGCGCACACGGGGAGGATGTGCAGACTCCGCACACACAGTGACCCAAGCCAGAATCGAACCTGGGACCTTGGAGCTGTGAAGCAATTGTGCTATCCACAATGCTACCGTGCTGCCCTGAAGTGCCTGTCATAGCTGAATAGCTGGTGATATGTCCAAACTGTTGGATGTGAGTGTTCACCCTCCATCAGACTGAGGGTGAGGTGAAGCAGATGAATGTGAGGTTTAAGCCAAGGCTGGTAGAGATTGGTGGTAGTTGAGTTAATGGGTGCTGGTGACTGGAACAGAGAGTGAGGCTGCTGGTGTAGATGGCAGATTATGGCAGGTGAGGGTGCATTCCAAACCTGACCACTCGTGTGAGATCACTGTACTTCTTACGGCACTGTATCCATGACATTGTGGTTAAACTGCTGGTGTTGGATCATTATGGCCCTTCCTTCATACTGTCAGGAGGTTCCCCTGGGCCCCCCTACCGGGAAAGGATCTCCCTTCTCTTGTCCACCTCCTTCCTGAAGTCCACCAGCACAGCATCCTCAGGATGCGCTCTGAGGCTTAGCGGTTCGAACAATGGCTTCACAGCTCCAGGGTTCCAGGTTCGATTCCCGGCTTGGGTCACTGTCTGTGCGGAGTCTGCACTTTCTCCCCGTGTCTGCGTGAGTTTCCTCCGGGTGCTCCGGTTTCCTCCCACAAGTCCCGAAAAACATGCTGTTAGGTAATTTGGACATTCTGAATTCTCCCTCTGTGTACCCGAACAGATGCCGGAATGTGGCGACTAGGGGATTTTCACAGTGACTTCATTGAAGTGTTTTTTTTGGGGTTTTTTTTATAAATTTAGAGTACCCAATTATTTTTTCCAATTAAGGGGCAATTTAGCGTAGCCAGTCCAAAGATGTGCAGGTTGGGTGGATTGGCCATGATAAATTGCCCTTAGTGTCAAAAATTCTATGATTAACCTAGGATAAAAGTTCGGCACAACATCGTGGGCCGAAGGGCCTGTTCTGTGCTGTATTTCTCTCTCTTCTCTCTCTCTCTCTCCCTAGCTGGCTTTGAGATCCTTGCCAGCACTTTAGCTATTGCACAGAATGCTGTTTGTTCAGTTGAGAAGAAGCATATGAGAAGCTGATGCGTTTCACACAGCTTTTCTAGCCACACCAAGCACACAGTGCAATTTAGAGAAAATTCCTCCCAATGTACCAGCAATGAGAATTTCTATTTGTCCAATCCACCTATCCTGCACATCTTTGGATTGTGGGGGTGAAACCCACGCAGACACGGGGTTCATTGCAGTGTTAATGTAAGCCTACTTGTGACACTAAAGATGATTATTAACATTAATTTCTATCATTTCCTCCCAGTCCCCCATTCCTTTTCAAGCAGCTTTAAACTCAGCTGTAGCCAGGGTCCCTTAAGTGTTGGTGGTTGGTTGGGGGGAGGGGGGGGGGGGGGGGGGGTGTAGACTAGAGTGTCTCTGGCACACAACTGCTTTACATGTCCCATTTCACTTCTGACTGGACCACCATATACGCAACCGGGCTCGTCCCTCCTCTGTCAGAATCAGCCCCTACTCCAAATTCAGTGTCAAAAACATCAGCTTTGTGAGGTAATAAAACCCAAGGCACTTCACAGGAGAATTATAAAACAAAGCACAGCCCTGAACCACGTCAGGTGGTATTAAACCAGACGACCGAAATCATGGTCAAAGAGGTAGGTTTTAGTAAGTGAGGGTAGGGAAGCAGGGAGGTGCAGGGAAGGAATTTTAGAACTTGGGAATGAGGCAGCTGAAGGCAGAGCCACCAATGGTGGAGCAATTAAAACCTGGGATGATCAAGAAGTGAAAATTGGGAGAGTTTATGTGGGCATGTCCACATTAACCCTTACCAACTTTTACAGATGCACTATAGAGAGCATCCTATCGGGCTGCATCACAGCCTGGTATGGCAACTGCTCGGCCCAGGACCGCAAGAAACTTCAGAGAGTCGTGAACACCGCCCAGTCCATCGCACGAACCTGCCTCCCATCCATTGACTCCATCTACACCTCCCGCTGCCTGGGGAAAGCGGGCAGCATAATCAAGGATCCCTCCCACCCGGCTTACTCACTCTTCCAACTTCTTCCATCGGGCAGGAGATACAGAAGTCTGAGAACACGCATGAACAGATTCAAAAACATCTTCTTCCCTAAATGACCCTCTTATGGACTGACCTGATTAACACTACACCCCTGTATGCTTCACCCGGTGATGTGTTTATGTAGTTGCATTGTGTACCTTGTGTTGCCCTATTATGTATTTTCTTTTATTCCCTTTTCTTCCCATGTACTTAATGATCTGTTGAGCTGCTCGCAGAAAAATACTTTTGACTGTCGCTCAGTACACGTGACAATAAACAAAATCCAACCCAGGTTGTGGGGCCGCGGTAGGTTCCAGAGATAGGGAGGGGCGAGGCTAGAGAGGGATTTGAAGACATTGCTTGACTGGAAGTCAATGTAGGTCAGCAGGCACGAGATGGGGAATGGGATTTAATGCGAGTTAAGACACGGACTGCAGCATTATGGGTGAAGTACAAACAGAAAATGCTGGAAAAACACAGCAGGTCTGGCAGCCTCTGTTCAGAGAGAAAACAAAGTTAACATTTCGAGTCCAGATTACCCTCTACACTCGAGACTTTAACTCTGTCTCTCTCTCCACAGACGCTCCCAGACCTGCCCAGACCTCCTGCATGTTCTGTTTTCATTTCAGATTTCCAGCTTCTGCCGCATTTTGCTTTCATTAGCGTTTTGGGTGACCGAGGTTCACAGAGGATAGGCAGACCAGCCAGGAGTGCGTCGGAATAGTCGAGGCTGGAGGTAACAAAGGCAGAATGAGGGTTTCAGCAGCCGAAGTGCCCTAGAAGAGGTAAAGTCAGGTGACAGTAGGAGCTGGAAATAGGCGGAGTTTATGATGGTGGAAATATGAGGTTGGCAGCTCACCTTGCCATCCAATATATGACCATAAGAAACAGGAGCAGGAGTCGGCCCTTCAGCACCGAGAGCCTGCTCCACCATTCAATCGGACCATGACATCAATGCTGCAAAAAGGCTGGGTTAATCTGCGAATGTTGCCAGGGAGAGGGAGGGTGTTGGTTGCTGGAGAACAGAGTCGTGAGCAGGGACCGAAAATTCTGGCCTCAGTCTCCCCATCGTTTAATTGCAGGAAATTTCTGCTGCGCCAGTGCTGGATGTTGAATAAACAGGCTGATGATTTCGCAACGGTGGAGGAGTCGAGAGAGGCGGTGGTAATATAGAGCTGGGTACATGTGAAAACTAACACTTTTTTTTCAGATGACGTCACCAAGAGGCAGCGTGCAAATGAAAATTAGGAGGGGCCAATGATAAATCCCTTAGTTAACGGTACGGGAGCAAGAAGAGAAACCATTGCAAATGATATTCTGGCGACAAGGAGATAGATCAGAATGGAACCAAGTACAAAGAGAAACACTGGTTTCTTTTCTCCGGTACTCTGTACCAGTCATTCGCCTTCTTCTATCTCCCTTCCATGCTCACGTCACTGAGTTCCAGACCATTCTTTCTGTTGCCTCTGCTGCTTCTCCCCTATCTGTGAGGATGTTCCCGAGTACTTAAGTCGGATTTGGGGTTTTAATTGTTCAATAGACTGGACATATTGTTTAATAGTTTGCACTATTGTATGATATAAAGGGGATGCAGGTGGCACTGGGGTGTTGTTGGACCCAATGAACCTGGAGTCGAAGAAGTCGAGACCTGCTTTCTAGTTCTGATTATAGAGTTACCATCGGAACGTAACAGTGGTAGCAGACGATGGTTCCCCCTTGACAGTAAACAGGATTGTAAACTAAGATTTCTTCAAGACAAAAGATTGCATTCTGAATTCTAACCTTGGAGAGTGATTTAGAGTAACTTGGAAAACAAATGGCTGAATCCAAATGTAAAGTGTCGGGATTACCCACCATTCTTTTCATAGAATTTTCATAGAATTTACAGTGCAGAAGGAGGCCATTCGGCCCATCGAGTCTGCACCGGCTCTTGGAAAGAGCACCCTACCCAAGGTCAACACCTCCACCCTATCCCCATAACCCAGTAACCCCACCCAATACTAAGGGCAATTTTGGACACTAAGGGCAATTTAGCATGGCCAATCCACCAAACCTGCACATCTTTGGACTGTGGGAGGAAACCGGAGCACCCGGAGGAAACCCACGCAGATATGGGGAGGATGTGCAGACTCCGCACAGACAGTGACCCAAGCCGGGAATCGAACCTGGGACCCTGGAGCTGTGAAGCCATTGTGCTATCCACAATGCTACCGTGCTGCCCCTTTTCTCAGCATCAACCCTATGACGAATGAGAATTAAGTTAACATGTGGATACGGGTTACATCCTTGCCCAAGATTTTAAAAAAGGAATGGCCTTGCTACTTTCATTACCGTGCCAAACTAAAATAAGGTGTAAGGTATTTTTGGTATTGGAGCCAATGCAATAGGACTTAGATGAAGGTTTGGCTACATTGGTAACGTTCATGGATTAGATACACAGAGAAACATACATAGAACATAGAGACAGGAGGAGGCCGTTCGGCCCTTTGAGCCTGCTCTGCCATTCATTATGATCATGGCTGAACATCAAGTTCAATACCCTGAGACCACCTTCACCACATGTCCCTTGATTCCTTTAGTCCCAAGAGCTATATTTAATTCCTCCTTGAAATTACACAATGTTTTGGCCTCAACTACTTTCTGTGGTAATGAATTCCACAGATTCACCACTCTCTGGGTGAAGAAATTTATCCTCAGTCCTCAATCCTTTATCCTCAAACTATGTCCCTGAGTTCTGGACTCCCCCGCCATCGGGAACATTCTTTCTGATCTACCCTGTCTAACCCTGGTAGAATTTTACAAATTTCAATGGGATAGAACCATAGAATCATAGAATCCTATAGTGCAGAAGGAGGACATTCGGCCCATCGACTCTGCATGGATCCTCTGAAAGAGCACACTAGGCCCTCCCCCTGTAACCCCACCGAACCTTTTCGACGCTAAGGGGCAATTTAGCCTGTCCAATCCACCTAACCTGCACATCTTTGGACTGTGGGAGGAAACCGGTTACCCGGAGGAAACCCATGAAGACATTGGGAACAAGTGGAAACTCCACACAGTCACCCGAGGCTGGAATTGATCCCCGGTCCCTGGCGCTGTGAGGCAGCAGTGCCAACCACTGTGCCACCATGCCGCCCCTCACTCGCACTCTTCTAAACGCCAATGAATATAATCCTAACCGACTTAGTCGCTCCTCATATGACAGTCCCGCCATCCCAGGAATCAGCCTGGTAAACCTTCGCTGCCCTCCCTCCATAGCAAGAACATCCTTCCTCAGATAAGGACACCAAAATTGCACATAATAGTCCAGCTGTGGCTTCACCAATGCCATGTACGATTGCAGTAAAACATCCCTATTCCTATACTAAAATACACTCCGTATGAAGGCCAACCTACCATTTGCCATCTTTACTGCCTGCCGTACCTGTGCGCTTACTTTCAGCGACTGATGCATGAGGATACCAAGGTCTTGATGAGTATCCACCTCTCAATTTACACCCATGCAAGTGATAATCTGCCTTCCTATTTTTGCTACCAAAGTGGATAACCTCACATTTATCCAGATGATACTGCATCTGCCATGCGTATGCCCACTCACTCAGCCTGTCCAAACCCCACTGAAACATCTCTGCATCCTCCTCAATGCCAGCTTTGTGTCATTGTGGTAGTATGACTAGAGGTACTACGGTACCTAGCAATGCCGAGACACCATTGGTGGAGAAGGCTCGCTGCTCATTGGCCCAATGGTATGTAACACTAGTCACCCATTGGTTAGAATTGTAAGGTAGTTCCGCCCAGTAAGGCGGGGTATAAGAGCCCGTGTATCCCCCACAGCTTCCTTTCTGTACCTGAGCTGCTGGGGGAAACATCTTGTCTATTACAGCCTTCAGTTCGGACTACAACCTCGTTTCTGTGGTCATTGATAGTGCATCAGTCATCTGCAAATTACCAAAAGGATGTCATATTGAGAGCTTATGAGGTTTGGTCAGATTTTGACAAATTTAAAAAGTCGGATAGTTCCATAGAAAAGTACATAATGGAATTTAACAGATTATATACAAGGCTGCAAAGATTCCAACCAGAAATTCCTCAATCCGTGCTGCCGTTCAAGTTATTGGACTGTGCTAAAGTTACAGATGTGGATAGGCTTCTGGTTCTGACGTGAATTAAATTTGCAGAAAGACCCACCCTGCTCGAACAAACGTCAGAGGCTCTGGAAAAATTCCTTGGCAAATATTTCTTCCTGGTAACATTCATGATACAATAGGCCAATCGGCAATAAGACAGACTATTGAAAGGACAGTGTTAACGGGATGGTGAGGTGGTCTGGAAACAGGCTGCATGCGTCAATACGAAAGAAGACTTACAACTAAAAATAATGAGGACAGAAACATCTGTAACAATTACGTCAGTAGGAATTAATTGGGAAATTTCAACAGACAAATTAGCCCCCGATATGCCCAGGGTATGGTCAATCGGGGTTTCAGGTGTGATTTAAAATTCCATTATGCAATAAATTGTCCTGAGCAACGCAATCGGGGGCGGGGTTCTCCCATCTGAAGGAAGAGTGTTCACGCCGTCGTAAAAACTGGAGAGTTTAACGACGGCGTCATCGGACTGCTATGTGTAGCGATCCTCTGCCCTACGGGAGGGCAGCATGGCACTGGAGCGACCCACGCCGCACCGGCTGTCGAGACCGGCGTCAAATGGGTGCCGCAAGTCTCCGCATGCGCGCTGTGACTGGCGCGCATGCGCGGTAGCCTCCTTCTCCGCGCCAGCCCCGACGCAACATGGCGTAGGGCTACAGGGGTGGGCGCGGAGCCAAAGAGGCCCCCACCACGAGAGGCCGGCCCGCCGATCGGTAGGCCCCGAACACGGGCCAGGCCACAATGGAGGCCCCTCCCGGGGTCGGACCCCCCACCAGGCTGCCCCAGACAGGATGGATGCCGAGGTCCCATCGGGTAAGACCAGATGTGAACGGCGCAGGCGGAACGGGGGGGGGTGGTGGGGGGGGCGTAGAGCGCCCCCCCCACCCAGAGAATCAGCGGACCGGCGTCAGGGCAGTGTCGCGCGAGGTGTGCCCGGCCCGGCGATTCTCCAACCCGACCTGGGCTGACAGAATCCCGCCCAGGATGTTTAAAACCAAATATGAGACTGAAGACTCTGAAAATGAAGAGGAAAATACTAACCAAAGCCTTAGTAAGGAGAAGTTTCAGTCCGGCGATGAAGGTGCTGGCCGCAGAGTCCTTCCATTAAACAGTGGATGTAGATCTACAGTGCGTGGAATAGACTGGCTAAAATGTTACCTGGACTCTTTCAATGGCAAAGATCGGAACAAGGAATTTGGAAGTTCCACGAGTTTCAGAGTTGGAGATGATAATACCCTTAAATTGCTGGAGGAATAATTTTATTAACACGGACGCCGTATCCAGCAAAATTCCTTTATTATTGAGCCGACCATCGGTGAAGAAAGCACAATAGAGACTCAGCCTGGAAAACAACAAGGCCATCATATTGGGAAAAACTGTGGACTTACAATTTACACAGTCTGGATACTATTAATGATCATTCATTGTCCAATAAACTATCCTAAGCGACATAATGAATCCTATTTTTTCTTGTACAGAAAACAAAAAGTTAATTGTGTTAAAGTTGCATCGGCAATTTGCCCATCCCTCTTTGAAAAGATTAAAAATTTTACTCAGGGATGCGAATGTAAGGGATGAAGAACGCACCAAACTTATAGAACAGATAAGCGATAGATCTGATATATGTAAGAAATAAAGAAGAACACCATCACGGTCCATAGTGACTATGCCCTAAGTGAGAGATGGTAGTGAAGTTTTGGCTATGGATCTTCAGGGGTGGGATAAAGAAAAGAACATTTTCATTTCACACTTTATAGACTTGGCAACTAGGTTTGGTCAGCCGACGATTATACGCAGCAAAGAAATAAAATAATTGTGGAACAGATCATGGAGAAATGGATAGGGACCAGACTGGTACCATCGGCCAAGTTCATCGCTGATAATAGGGAGAATTTGCAAACAGTGAATTTTCGGTTATGTGTGAGAACATGAACATAATAGTTATGAATACCGCTGCAGAAAGCCCATTTAATAATGGGGTGTGCGAGAGGAATCATGCTGTGATAGATTAAATACTTAATAAAATTTTGGCAGATAGGCCAAATTGTAAATTAATTTCGGCTTTAGCACGGGCTGTCCAAGCAGAGAATTCACGACAGATGGCAGGGGGCTACAATCTACATCAATCGGTTTGAGGTCGAAACCCCAAAATTCCTTCAGTCATGAATGATCATCCTCCAGTTTGGGAGAGGACAACGATTAGCTCTACCTTTCTGAGCATTTGAATGCACTGCATGCAGATAGGAGAGCATTCCTCAAAGCACAAATCTCAGAAAGAATTCAGAGAGCTTTGAGGCATAATACGCGGCTATCAGAAACTATTTTCAAACAGGGAGACAAGGCACACTATAAAATGATGGATTTACTGTGTGGAAAGGTCCAGGAATCCATAGAATCCCTGCAGTGCAGAAGGAGGCCATTCAGCCCCTCATGTCTGCACCAACCCGCTGAAAGAGCACTCTACTTAGGCCCAATCCCCTGCCCTATTCCCGTAACCCCACATAACCTGCACATCTTTGGACACTAAGGGGCAATTTATCATGGTCGACAGGTTTCCCGGCAGCGAGGGGTGCTGTCAACAGCAAATCCCACTGGCAACGGTGGGACCGGTAGATGTCGCAGGCGGACTGCCTCCCCCACTGAAAAACATGCGGCGGGTTGGTCGGTAAATCCCGCCCTTAGACAGTAGATCTGGCAGTGAACATTCTTAATAGCAAGAGATCAGGAACTGTTGAAAGAACATCTAATAGTTGGAACTTGGAAGGGGATATCACGCAATCGCAGTCTGGAATAAGATATAAGACAGATAGAGGGCACAGCTTAACAAGGTCAAGAAATTTGGTGCAGACCAGGAATGCTACAAGCAGCAGAAGCCCCTATGATCAAGAGACCTTAGTGGCTTATGACAAATTCGATGATAAATTAATAAAAGATGCAAAATAGCAAGAACTGCAAAGTTGGAAAGAATTGGGGTGGACATGGAGGTCCCAGGTAGGGGACAATGGGTTCGATGGATATTCGTAGAAAAGGTGCTTCCTGATGGAACTTGAGGCCAAAGCCAGGCTGGAGGTTTGAAAGAAAACCTGAGTGACCGAGATGTCCGGGCAGATTCACCGACGGCAGGAAAGGGTTATGTTGAAGACCTTCCTCACTCAAGTTTGTCACAAATGCTTGGGAATGTAGGTCAATAGATATTAAAGCTACAGCTTCAAAGATAATTTTTTCTTTGTCATCGGCAGCGGTGCCAAACACATGAAGGGTATTTAGAAAGTTAACTAAATGTGCACACAGGTTGAATGACCCAACCAGAGTTTGGTATTTCTCAGTGAAGTCGGTTTTGTGAAAGTTGGGCTGTCTTTGGTTGAAAGTAAATCTAGCGATGTTTTATTGGCACCATGAAGGGAAGCTTGTGGGCAACTTCACGATGCATGTAGATGATTCTTTGTGGGGTGGTAGCAGCAGATTTGAAAATACCATTCTGAAGGGGCTTAGATCTGAGTTCATAATTGGAAGTCAGGCCTCTGGTGCGTTCAGATACGTTGGGTTAGAAATCGGGCAGAGTGGTTTGCATGTCACTCTACATCAGCATCCTTAACTTGGAGAATATTAATCCACAGCAATTATGTATGGTACGGCCTCACAAAAGGATAAGGCAGCTTCTGAAATGGAAAAATAGGAACTCCAAAGTTTAATTGGGCAGCTGAATTGGTTAGCTGGACAAACAAGACCGGACGCCAGTTTTAGAAATAAGCATTAAACTGAGCCAACCTGAAGTTGAACAAATTGTTCACGCAAACAAAACATCGGTGAAATTAAAATTGGAGAATTGTGGGCCGGATTCCTCGCAGCCCCACGGCGAAATCGCGGCAGGCGCGGGAGGAGGGGGGGAATCCACTTTCACGTCGTAATCGGGCCCCACTCCGGTCAGGAGATTCTCCACGCTCTGAAAATCAGCGTGACGGCAGAATACTGCGTAGCCGGCGGCCATTGCCAGAGGCCCGCCCAGCAATCCTCCGCTCCCGACCGGCCGGGTTCCCGAATGGCGTGGAACTAACCACCTATTGCCGATCGGGATGCTGGGGTGGCGGCTGCGGACTCAGTCCGCGGCCACCCTGGTCGGGGGCGGGAGGATCGGAGGCCAGGGTGGCCAGGGATTAGAACCACACGGTTTGATGCTCGGGCGCGCGGATGATCGGGGGGGGGGGGGTTCCTTTTCCCTGTGTGGCTCCGTAGTCCGAGTCCGCCATGGAGCTCAGCACGGCTGCTGGAGACCGTCGCCCTGCGCATGCACGGACTCCGAACCGGAAGTGCGGGGGGCCCATATCCGCAGCTAAAACTGCGAGATTTACTCCGGGTCCCTGCTCGCCCCCTGCAGGGTATTGAATTAGTTCAACTTTTTAATAGGAATTTCGGGAGTAAATTTCCACCGTTTTTACACCGGCCTGGGGACATAGTCTCATTTTGGGAGAATCCAGACTGTGTTTTGAAATTCCCATCTTCAAGTGAAATGAGACAAACGATACTGACTGTTTATAGTGACACGTCTAATGCTAACCTCTGTGATGGCTTTTCGAACAGGGGAGGATTTATAATTTTTCTCCTGGGGGAGAAAGGTATCTGTTGCCCTGCACGGGGAGCCCGGTGGTGCAGTCAGGATGTGAAATCAGCTCAGGGGACATTTGAAGTTGGAGGGGATGTCGGTATTCAAACCACTGTGCGGGAACCTCAGGTTTAAGTCGGCAGAGATGAGGGCAGCACGGCGGCGCAATGGTTAGCACTGCTGCCTCACGGTGCCAAGGACCCAGGTTCGATCCCAGCCCCAGGAATGTCCGTATGGAGTTTGCACGTTCTCCCCGTATCAGCGTGGGAATCATCCCCCACAACCCAAAGATGTGCAGGGTAGGTGGATTGGCCACGCTAAACTGCCCCTTAATTGGAAAAAATAATTGGGTACTATGGCTCTGATGAAAAAAGGGGCTAGTTCAAAGAAATTATTAAAGATGGGTGGATTTTCCTATGATAGTAATAATAACATTTTACTGTCACAAGTCTGAAGTTACTGTGAAAAGCCCCTAGTTGCCACATTTTGGCGCATGTTTGGGTAAGCTGGTACAGGAATTGAATCCACACTGCTGGCTTTGTTCTGCATCACAAACCAGCTGTCTAGCCCACTGAGCTACTAAACCAGCAAATTCACTCCTCATCGGCAACTCAAACCTCGCCCGCAACTCATCCAAACCTGCAAACTTCCTTTCCAGATACAAGTCCCTCACCTTCTCCATCCCCCCTCTCTCCACTTCCCGTACACCCCATTCATTTCCCCTAGCTAATTTTTCCGTTTTTATTTTTTTGCTAATTTAGAGTACACAATTATTGTTTCCCAATTGAGGGTCAATTTAGTGTGACCAATCCACCGACCCTGGACATCTTTTTGGATTGTTGGGGTGAGGAAGAGATATGAGGTACTAAGCAGCTTCAAAAGGAGATCGCAAAGCCTCGATTCGCTCACCTGCTCCATGTGGGTAGCCGGGAACATTTCCAGTGCCCAGGGCCAGCAGGTGTGCAGGAAGTGTCTCCGGCTGCAGCTCCTGGAAGCCTGGGTTTCGGACCTGGAGCGGCGGCTGGGAACACTGTGGAGCACCCGCAAGGCGGAGAATACTGTGGGTAGCACATATAGACTCCACAGGCAGTAAGGGAGTGGGTGACCACCAGGCAGTAAGAGAGCTCAGCAGGGAGTGCAGGAATCTCCTGTGGCCGTTCCCCTACAAAACAGATATACCACTTTGGATACTGTTGAGGGGAATGGCCTCTCAGGAGAAAGCAGCAACAGCCAAGTGCGTTGCACCGCGGTTGGCTCTGCTGCAGAGGGGAGGAATTAAAAGTGTGAGAATACAATAGTTGCCGGGGATTCAATTGTCAGGGAAACAGATCGGTGTTTCTGTGGCCGCAAACGAGACTCCAGGATGGTCTGTTGCCTCTCTGGTGCTAGGGTCAAGGATGTTTCAGAGCGGGTACAGGACATTCTGGAGGGGGAGGGTGAACAGCCAGTGGCAATGGTACAGATTAGCCACAATACCAGAGGAGGAATTCCTGGAGTGTATGCGGGATGGTTTTTTGGATCAATATGTTCAGGAGCCAACTAGAGAACAGGTCATCCTAGACTGGGAACTGTGTGATGGGGATGGAATCATTGGCAATCGAGTTGTGCAAAACCCTTTGGGGATGAGCGACCATAATATCAAAGAATTTTTCATCAAGATGGAGAGTGAAGTAGTTGATTCTGCGACTAGGGTCCTGGCTGAGTAATTAAATATATATTTTGGTTCTGTCTTCACAAATGAAGACACAAATAAGATACCAGAAATGTTGAGGAATGCAGTGTTTAGTGAGAGGTGTTGGTGTTGGGGAAATTGATGGGATTGAGGACGAATAAATCCCCAAGGCCTGATAATTTACATCCTAGGGTATTGAGAGAGGTTGCTCTAGAAATAGTGACTGCATTGGTGGTCACCTTCCAGGATTCTATAGACTGCGGGACAGTTCCTAAATTGGAGGGGGGCTAATGTAACTCCATTATTTAAAAAGGGAGGCGGAGAGAAAACAGGGAATTATAGACTAGCAAGCCCGACGTCAGTAGTGGTGAAAATTCTAGAATCCATTATCAAAGATTTTATAGCAGGGCACTTCGAAAACAGTGGCAGGATCGGACAGAACTAGCATGGATTAATGAAGGGGAAATCATACTTGACAAATCTATTCGAATTCTTTGAGGATGTAACTAATGGAATTGATGAAGGGGGGCCAGTGGATGTGGTGTATTTGGACAGAAAGCTTTTGACAAAGTCCTGCATAAAAGATTAGTGTGTAAAATTAAAGTGCATGGGATTAGGGATTGAGATGAATAGAAAACATTGGCAGACAGGAAACGAAGAGTAGGAATTAACTTTTTTTTTTCAAATAGGCAGGCAGTGACTAGTTGGGTACTGCAGGGATTGGTGTTGGGACCCCAGATATTCATTATATATATTCATGAATTAGATGAGGGAACAAAATGCAATATCGTCAAATTTGCGAATCACACCAAATTGGGTGGGAGGGTGAGTTGTGAGGAGGGTGCAGAGATCCTTCAGTGTGATTTCGATAAGTTGAGTGAGTGGGCGAATGAATGGCAGATGCAGTATTGTGTGGATAAATCTGAGGTTATCCACTTTGGTGGCAAAAACAGGAAGGCAGACTATTATCTGAATGGCCATAAGTCAGGAGAGGGAAACGTGCAACGAGACTTGGGTGTCCTCGTACACCAGTCGCTGAAGGTAAGCATGCAGGTGCAGCTGGCTTTCATAGCGAGAGGATTCGAGTACAGGAGCAGGGATGTCTCGCTGTAATTATGCAGAGGCTTGGTGAGGTCACACCTGGAATATTATGTGCCGTTTTGGTCTCCTTCTCTGAGGAAGGATGTTCTAGCTATAGAGGGAGGGCAGCAAAGGTTTACCAGATGATTCACGGGATGGCAGGACTGACGTACGAGGAGAGATTGAGTCGGTTAGGATTGTTTTCACTGGAGTTCAGAAGAATGAGGGGGGGATCTCATAGAAACCTATAACATTCTAACAGGACTGGACAGGGTAGATGCAGGAAGGATGTTCCCGATGGTGGGGGGAGTCCAGAACCAGGGGTCACAGTCTGAGGATACGGGGTAGACCATTTCGGACAGAGGTGAGGAGATATTTCTTCACCCAGAGACTGGGGATCCTGTGGAGTTTGTTACCACAGGAAATAGTTGAGTCCAAAACATTGTATGGTTTCAAGAAGCAGTTAGATATAGCACTGAGGGCGAAAGGGGATCAAAGGATATGGGGGAAAGTGGGATTAGGCTATTGAGTTGGATGATCAGCCATGATCGTAATGAATGGCGGAGCAGGCTCGAAGGGCCGAATGGCCTCCTTCTCCTATTTTTTCTTTCTTTCTATGCAAGTGAAACAAAAACTTTTAAGAAGGGGGAATAGGGTGCATTTATTGCAGAAAAATTGTAATTTATGTCAAAACTAAAGATTAACTTTTCTTTCCTTAAGATGAGAAATTTGTTAGGAAATAGTTAATGTTCCCTAGTACTTAAGTTGGAATTGGGGTTTCAATTGTTTAATAGACTATACTTATTGTTTAATATACTACACCAAATATAAAGGAGATACAGGTGGTGTTGTTGGAGGAATGACTGCTGAACACAATAAACCTGGAGTCAAAAATGTGAAGAGCTGTTTTCTAGTTATTATCACACAGGAGTTCCCATCGGAGCTTAACACTATCCCTTTCCAACCAAACCAAACCTCTGCCAGAGTCCCACCCACCCTGACCCTGAGCACATGGGTGAGGCTAGGAGATGGGGGTTGGCAGTCCGGTGCTAAGGAGCCACTGTTGGGCTGGCAGACCAACTCACTCCTACCAGAGTGAGTCCTACCAGAGGCTGCCCCTGTAGAAATTGCCACCGTGATCCCACTGGCTGCCCTCACAGTCTCTGGACCCAGATATGGCCCCAACCTTAAGACTCCCCCAGGTCAAAAAAAAACCCTGCCCAAGCCTCCCACTACTTTATTTCCCAACTCCCTTTGTACACTCTCTGATCTCATTTCACCCATGAAACCCACCGCCTGCCCTATTTTCACCATACTGCTGAAAACCCAACTTGCTTGACTTCGTGCTCAGTGACATTGTACATGGTTCCTTCTCCTCAGATAATTCCAAAAAAACCGTCTTCAAAAAAGCTCACCTTGACCACTCTGTCCGTGTGAAATATCACACCATCACCCGTGATGTTCAATGGTTCGATTGTGCCGTGTTTGATTATGTGAGTCTCTTTACTATTGATGCTCACTGTGCTTGATTGTTTTTTTAAGTATAAATTTAGTGTATCCAATTATTTTCTTTTCCCAATTAAGGGGCAATTTAGCGCAGCCAGTCCACCTAACCTGCACATCTTTGGGTTGTGGGGGTGAAACCCACGCAGACACGGGGAGAACGTGCAAACTCCACACGGACAGTGGCTGAGGGCCGGGATTCGAACCCGGGTCCTCGGTGCTGTAGTCCCAGTACTAACCACTGCGCTGCATGCTGCCCTCGTGCTTGATTGGTTAAGCCTGACTGTGGGCTCAGACAAAAGAGTGCTGTCGAAAAAGTTGGAAGCCAGAGGTGGAAAAATGGAGCCGACATTTTAAAACAGTGAATAATACCTGTTACACAAATAAAAACTAATGCCACCTCTGCAGGAATATCAAATATACAACATCTCCAAACTCCCCTTCTTCTCCAGACTCCGTAAACATATTGTTGACATCTAAAACTGATGTCCATCTTTACTACAAAGCCCTGTTTAATTCCCTTCAATGAGGGTCACCCCCAGCCACTATGGGACCGACACAGCCTTAACCAGTTGATATCTCTTTGTGACTGTGGCTATGATGCATTATTGCAGTGTCAGATCGCTGAGTCAAATCTTTGTGCGTTCGAGTCCCATGCCAGAACTATAGGCACAATATTCAGTCTGACACTCTGCACTGCACTGTCAGAGATTCTGGGGAATTGTCCACTCCCAGTTTCAGGAGTCAGAATGGCCTTAGGGGCAGAAAATCCCACAAAGTCCCGAAAGACTTTTACAGCAGCAGGATTTTTCCAAATGATTGTCCCAATGCCCCCGCCAATGCTGTGCTTCCAACATTAAAACAGTGACATAACAGGAAGCCCAACTTTGAAAGTCGAGATCCCCATTTACGTAGATCAAAATATCACTATCAGGCCTTTACGTCTGATAGAGTCATAGGGGACTCTATAGTCAAGGGCACAGATAGGCGCTTCTGTGGACATGAAAGAGACTCCAGGATGGTATGTTGCCTCCCTGGTGCCAGGGTCCAGGATGTCTCCAAATGGGTAGCAGGCATCCTGAAGGGGGAGGGCAAACAGGCAGAGGTTGTTGTACATATTGGTATTAACGACATAGGCAGGAAGTGGCATGAGGTCCTGCAGCAGGAGTTCAGGGAGCTAGGCTGAAAGTTAAAAGACAGGACCTCTAGGGTTATAATCTCGAGATTACTCCCTGTGCCACGTGTCAGTGAGGCTAGAAATAGGAAGATAGAGCAGCTAAACATGTGGCTAAATAGCTGGTGTAGGAGGGAGGGTTTCTGTTATCTGGACCACTGGGAGTTCTTCCGGGCAGGTGTGACCTGTATAAGAAAGACGGGTTGCATCTAAACGGGAGAGGCATAAATATCCCGGCCGTGAGGTTTGCTAATGTCACACGGGAGGGTTTAAACTAGTATGGCAGGGGGGTGGGTACCAGAGTAATAGGTCAGAAGGTGAAAGCATTGAGGGAGAACTAGGGAATAGGGCCAGTATGGCTCTGAGGAAGAGCAGACAGGGAGATGTTGCTGAAAACAGCGGGTCTGGTGGCCTGAAGTGCATATGTTTTAATGCAAGAAGTGTTACGGGTAAGGCAGATGAACTTAGAGCTTGGATTAGTACTTGGAACTATGATGTTGTTGCCATTACAGAGACCTGGTTGAAGGAAGGACAGGATTGGCAGCTAAATGTTCCAGGATTTAGATGTTTCAGGCAGGATAGAGGGGGATGTAAAAGGGGTGGAGGAGTTGCACTACTGGTTCGGGAGAATATCACAGCTGTACTGCGGGAGGACACCTCAGAGGGCAGCGAGGCTATATGGGTAGAGATCAGGAATAAGAAGGGTGCGATCACAATGTTGGGGGTTTACTACAGGCTGCCCAACAGCCAGCGGGAGATAGAGGAGCAGATAGGTAGACAGATTTTGGAAACAAGTAAAGACAACAGAGACTTCAACTACCCCAATATTGACTGAGTGCTAGGGGTCTGGACGAGTTTGTAAGGAGCATCCAGGAGGGCTTTTTAAAACAATATGTAGACAGTCCAACTAGGGAAGGGGCTGTACTGGACCTGGGATTGGGGAATGAGCACGGCCAGGTGGTAGAAGTTTCAGTCGGGGAGCATTTCGGGAACAGTGACCACAATTCAGTAACTTTTAAAGCGCTGGTGGACAAGGATAAGAGTGGTCCTAGGGTGAATGTGCTAAATTGGGGGAAGGCTAATTATAACAATATTAGGCTGGAACTGAAGAACCTAGATTGGGGGCGGATGTTTGAGGGTAAATCAACATCTGACATGTGGGAGGCTTTCCAATGTTAGTTGAAAGGAATTCAGGACCGGCATGTTCCTGTGAGGAAGAAGGATAAATACGGCAAATTTCGGAAACCTTGGATAACGAGAGATATTGTAGGCCTCGTCAAAAAGAAAAAGGAGGCATTTGTTAGGGCTAGAAGGCTGGGAACAGACGAAGCCTCTGTGGAATATAAGGAAAATAGGAAGGAACTTAAGCAAGGAGTCAGAAGGGCTAGAAGATGTCACGAAAAGTCATTGGCAAATAGGGTTAAGGAAAATCCCAAGGCTTTTTACACGTACATAAAAAGCAAGAGGGTAGCCAGGGAAAGGGTTGGCCCACTGAAGAATAGGAAAGGGAATCTATGTGTGGAGCCAGAGGAAATAGGCAAGGTACTAAATGAATACTTTGCATCAGTATTCACCAAAAAGAAGGAATTAGTGGATGTTGAAGCTGGAGAAGGGTGTGTAGATAGCCTGGGTCACATTGAGATCCAAAAAGACGAGGTGTTGGGCGTCTTGAAAAATATTAAGGTAGATAAGTCCCCAGGGTCGAATGGGATCTACCCCAGAATATTGAAGGAGGCTAGAGAGGAAATTGCTGAGGCCTTGACAAAAATCTTTGGATCCTCACTGTCTTCAGGTGATGTCCCGGAGGACTGGAGAATGACCAATGTTGTTCCTTTGTTTAAGAAGGGTAGGGAGGATAATCCAGGGAACTACAGGCCGGTGAGCCTTACATCAGTGGTAGGGAAATTACTGGAGAGAATTCTACGAGACAGGATCTACTCCCATTTGGAAGCAAATGGACGTATTAGTGAGAGGCAGCATGGTTTTGCGAAGGAGAGGTCATGTCTCATTAACTTGATAGAGTTTTTCGAAGAGGTCACAAAGATGATTGATGCAGGTACGGCAATGGATGTTGTCTATATGGACTTCAGTAAGGCTTTTGACAAGGTCCCTCATGGTAGACTGGTACAAAAGATGAAGTCACACGGGATCAGAGGTGAGCTGGCAAGGTGGATACAGAACTGGCTAGGTCATAGAAGGCAGAGAGTAGCAATGGAAGGGTGCTTTTCTAATTGGAGGGCTGTGACTAGTGGTGTTCCGCAAGGATCAGTGCTGGGACCTTTGCTGTTCGTAGTATATATAAATGATTTGGAGGAAAATGTAACTGGTCTGATTAGTAAGTTTGCAGACGACACAAAGGTAGGTGGAATTGCAGATAGCGATGAGGACTGTCAGAGGATACAGCAGGATTTAGATCGTTTGGAGACTTGGGCGGAGAGATGGCAGATGGAGTTTAATTCGAACAAATGTGAGGTAATGCATTTTGGAAGGTCTAATACAGGTAGGGAATATGCAGTGAATGGTAGAACCCTCAAGAGTATTGAAATTCAGAGAGATCTAGGTGTACAGATCCACAGGTCACTGAAAGGGGCAACACAGGTGGAGAAGGTAGTCAAAAAGGCATACGGCATGCTTGCTTTCATTGGCCGGGGCATTGAGTATAAGAATTGGCAAGTCATGTTGCAGCTGTATAGAACCTTAGTTAGGCCACACTTGGAGTATAGTGTTCAATTTGAAGGGGACAACCTCACCGTAAGTTCAGTTGCAAATGTTATTTACATTGCACTAACTTCAACAGAGAACTTGGGTGAATCTAACATTAAAGATGTGGCCTCACCTATCATTGCCAGCAAGCTGTGCTAAACATTTATAGATCCTAATAGAATTGTGATTAATCCAAGTCAGAGGCAATAACAACATAGAGAATTTTCATTTGTATAGCACCTTTAAAGATATCAGAGTCACCTTACATCTCTGTTTTACTGTTCCCTTGGCATTGAGAGCCAGAATGGTAGATATGTTTAGTCAGTGCTTTCCGCAGAACGTTATTGCAGAGGAAAAGAGAGCTAACTGCTTTGTTCTAGTGTTATGGGCCAGGATTTAGAAAACTCCAAGGTATATCATGGAGTTCACCTGACCCACAACTATTTATTAATTTTGGTTACGGGGAGCACAAGGGTCTGTCTTTCAAGTGTTATTCAACAGAGGTCTTAAGCACTTTTAATCAGAAACAAAGTTTATTCTACGAATTTAGTTCACATATTTATAAACACCTAGTAAGTATTTTTATCAACTACAGACATAAATACCCCACACAGCTACAGTAATCTATGTATCATCCTTAATCAATGCACCCCTTTAACTGTTCCAATTTAATAACAAGGTCCCATGAACTAGAAAACCCTTTTCAAGGGTGTGGCTCAGCACACAACACTCAAGACCTGGTAGAGTACTTCTTGTTTCCTGTCCAAAACAGCAAGTTTGAATTCCTTCCGGAAAACAGTTATCACTTTTAAGTTATCAAGTCATCTGGAGACAGCTTTTAAACTGAAGGTAGCGAGACTCCAAGATCCTTGTCTGTCTGAATCCAGCAACCAAAATGTGAAAATGAAAGCAGAAAACTCAGAGCCACACAACAGCTCCCAGCTCAAAACGGAAATAAATACCAGAGCCACAGCCCAGCTCTACCCACACAATGACATCACTGAAACCATGTGATTAGACAAAACATTTCTTAAAGAGACACTCCCATGACACTAGATAAGTCCATCCCACAGATTGAACATTTTAAAATAATGAATGGAGGTCACAATAACTTGCACTTCTGCAGCAACTTTAATGGAGTGAAACATCCCAAGGTGCTTCGCAGAAGCATTTTACTTGAGAGTAATCTAAGAAAATGTGATCTGTAGTGTTCAATGGTTTGAGCGATCTGGGTTTGATTGTGTTAGTCTGTTCACGGTTCTGCGTTCACTATATTGATTTGCTTCAGCCTGTGGGTGGAGTTAGAGAGCTTAGGTAACAAACGTCATTCAGAAGGTTCCAGAAGTCTGACCTGGGCTCCGGCTGACATCAGCTGTGTCTTGGAATCCTGCAAAATGCTGTGAGTGCTGAGATATTTTAGAGCACTGGCAATAAACCTGCTGTAAGTTCTGAACCAGTGCCAACTCAGCATTGCTCTGGAATAAATCAGTTGAATGAAATATGCAGAAAACAGGAAAATGCTGGACCGAGCCACACAAAAAATGTATTAGATCAAGTCCAAAAGGTAGATTTGTAGGAGCGTCTTCACGGAGGAGTGAGATGTAGAAAGGTTTCGGGAGAGAATTACACAATTTTGGGGTCTAGTATAGTCTCCAATGACTGAGTGATTAAATTCAGGAGGTCGAGATGAAAAGAATGCAGAGATCTGGGAGAGCGGTGTGGGACTGGAGACAATTACAAAGGGGCGAGGTCACAGATACATTTGAAAACAAGGGCAGGAATTTTTATTCGTCCTTATTGTCTATGTGGATCCAACTCATTTTAATAATTTCCCATTTAAAAAAACACTAATTAAAGGTAATGTGTCACAAGTCTTCGTTTTTAACAGTTGCCATGGGTTCGATTTACATCCAAACAGGAGTTTGCTTAACAAGGAAAGCAGGCCCTTCTGAGATAGGTGCATTGTCACCACCCAACTCTCGTGTTAACCTCAGCCCCGAGTCCTGCATTCTGTCTCAGGTTTTGTTTTTGCAAGCTTGCAACAAAAGGTCTTTTCATCGTCATGAACTGAGATTACCCTCTGCTGGAGAGGAGCTGGCTGTCACATGCAAAGGAAGAAAGGGTTCCCGGGCATTTCATTTCATTTTTCCACCAACACCACCAGCCCCCACCCCAGCGCCCCTGCCTCCATCTCCTCCTCCCCTCTCACCCCCTCACCCCCGCCCGTACCTCAATGACCCGCCCAGCCTCTCCTTTCTCTGGCGAAGGAGCTGAGTGAAATCATGTGAAAGCCTTCAGTGTAGTGATGTAACAGATTTAAAGCTGTTTCTTTCAGCTGGTTGCCCTGCTACTGAATGGCATGCATCGCAACGAGTCAAATGGGTCTTTAAATATTTTAGGAAAATTGCTTTTTAACGCATTTGTTGAGACAAAATTTAGCAGCCAATTCCAGGGCACAGAAGGAGGCCGTTACACTTCACCGTGCTGGAAAAGGACTTTAAAAGAGCTCAGAATTAACAAAACGATGTAGAGATTGTCTAATTCTTTGAAAGAACGGGCCAATTAGTCCCACTCCCCCACCCCCTGCTCGTTCCCCACAGCCCTGTAATTTTTCCTTTTCAAGCATTTGTTCAATTCCTTTTGAAAAGTTACGATTGAATCCGCTTCCATCGGCTTTCAGGCTGCGCATTCCTGATCACAGGAACTGGCTGCGTTAAAAAAATTCATCTCCTCATTTGTTCTTTTGCCCTAATCAATATCAAATCTCTGTCTTTTATAATAATAATCTTTATTCTTGTCACAAGTAGGCTTACATTAACACTGCAATGAAGTTACTGTGAAAATTCCCTCGTCACCACATTCCGGGTACACAGAGGGAGAATTCAGAATGTCCGATTCACCTAACAGCACGTCTTTCAGGACTTGTGGGAGGAAACCGGAGCACCCAGAGGAAACCCACGCAGACACGGGGAGAACGTGCAGACTCTGCACAGACAGTGACCCAAAGCGGGAATCGAACCTGGAACTGTGACTCAACAGTGCTAACCACTGTGCTACCGTGCTACACGTTGGTTCCCAACCTTCCAATCTATAGAAGCATTAAGAAATTGGAAATGCGCGACCTTGTTTGCAAATCCCTGCATGGCCTCTACCCGCACCACCCCTGTTATTTCCTATAGCTCTAAGATCCTCTGGGAATTCTGTGCTCCCCCAATTCTTGCCTCTTGCACATTCCCGATTTTAAGCATTCCACAATTGGTGGCTGTGCCTTCAGCTGCCTGGACCCCAATCTCTGGAATTCCTGCCGTAAACTTCTCTAACTCTCTCTCATCCCTTAGATGCTCCACAAAACATGTCATTTTGACCGTGGTTTTGACCATTCGCTCCAATACCTTCTTGCGTGGTTCAGTGTAACACTATGTGAAATGTCTTGGAATTTTATTACGTTAAAGGCACTATATAAATGCAAGTTGTTCTTGGTGCTAAAACCGTTTAGCCTGACTGACACCGAAATTAAACTTCAACTCCCCCCCCCCCCCCAACCCCACCATGAGGAGGAATGTCTTCAGACAGAAGGGTGGTGAATCTTTAGAATTCTCTACCCGTGGTGGCTGTGGAGACTCAGTCAGTCACTATGTTCAAAGCAGAAGCCTTATAGATTCCCAAATAGCAATAACATCAATGGATACAGGGATAGTGCGGGAAGATGGCTTTGATGTGTAAGATCAGCAATGGTCCAGTCACAGAGTCATAGATGTTTACAGCATGGAAACAGGCCCTTCGGCCCAGCTGGTCCATGCCGCCCAGTTTCTATCACTAAGCTAGTCCCACTTGCCCGCATTTGGCCCATTTCCCTCTGTACCCACCCTGCCCATGTAACTGTCTAACTGCTTTTTAAAGGACAAAATCATACCCGCCTCTATCTCTGCCTCTGCTAGCCCGTTCCAGATGCGAACCACCCTCTGTGTGAAGACATTTCCCCTCTGGTCTCTTTTCTATCTCTCCCCTCTCACCTTAAACCTATGCCCTCTAGTTCTAGACTCCTCTACCTTTGGGGAAAGATGTTGACTCTCTACCTTATCGATGCCCCTCATTATTTTATAGACCTCTATAAGTTCACCCCTAAGCCTCCTACACTCCAGGGGAAAAAGACCCAGCCTATCCAGCCTCTCCTTATAACTCAGACCATCAAGTCCTGGTAGCATCCTCGTAAATCTCTTCTGTACTCTTTCTGGTTAACAATATCCTTCCTTTAATAGAGTGACCAGAACTGAACACAATATTCCATGTGTGATCTTACCAATGTCTTGTGCAACTTCAACAAGACGTCCCAACTCCTGTATTCAATGTTCTGACCAATAAAACCCAGCATGCTGAATGCCTTCTTCACCACCCTGTCCACCTGCGACTCCACCTTCATGTACCCCTATGAACCTGTACCCCTCGATCTCTTTGACTCTCTAGATCAGTTAAATGGCGGAGCAGCCTCGAGGGGCTGAATGGCTTATTCCTGTCCTAATGTTCCTATGTTTCTGAAAGGTGAGAGTAGATAGTTTTCGATAAGGCCTGACGAGAAACCTTTAGTCTTCCCAATGCTGAGATGGAAGAAGTTATGCCTCAACAAGACTGGATGTCAGGCACAGGGATGGGGAAAGGTTCGGGGAGATGATAGAGTTACAAAGCCAGGTATCATCAGTACCTGGAGACATTGCCCTCAAATAATGTCTCTAGGGGCAGCCTATAGATGAGGAAGAAAATGAGGATCAAAGATGGCTCCTCACAGGATGTTCGAGGAGAAGGGAAGAGGGACAAAATAAATATTTGTGTTTATCATAGAATTTACAGTGCAGAAGGAGGCCATTCGGCCCATCGAGTCTGCACTGGCTCTTGGAAAGAGCACCCTACCCAAGGTCAACACCTCCACCCTATCCCCATAACCCAGTAACCCCACCCAACACTAAGGGCAATTTTGGACACTAAGGGCAATTTATCATGGCCAATCCACCTAACCTGCACATCTTTGGACTGTGGGAGGAAACCGGAGCACCCAGAGGAAACCCACGCACACACGGGGAGGATGTGCAGACTCCGCACAGACAGTGACCCAAGCCGGAATCGAACCTGGGACCCTGGAGCTGTGAAGCAATTGTGCTATCCACAATGCTACCGTGCTGCCCTTATGTGGGGCCTTTCACAACCTTAGGGCATCCCAAATCCGGCAAAGTACTTTTCGAAGTGTGGTCAGTGTGGCAATGAGGAGGTCCCACTGGGCATGCTCAGGCCAAGTTCATAGGTCAAAGTGAAACCAAACGAGAGCAGTTCCAAAGGGTTGGGTGACATCAGAGAGGAGCTGGAAGCGGGCGATGCAGTCAACTCCAATGAATTTGGGAAGATGAGAAAGAACAAAGTGCCACAGTCACAAATGCATTTCAATGAAACCAAATATGGGGTCATTCACTTTGTACGTAAAAGGGATCGAATAGGTTTTGTTTTATTTGTTCCTGGGATATAAATGTCACTGGCAAGGACAATATCTGTGCCCATCCCTATTTGCCCTTGAGAGGTTTGGAACTCCCTTCCACAAATGGCAAATGATTAATTGATAATTCAAGATGATCAGGTTACCAATCAGCCACGATTCCATTGAACGGTAGAACGGCTCGCGTGGACTTCTCCTGCTCTGATTTTCTTAATTTCACAAGATGTGATTTTGGTCAAATATGTGTTGATACTTTGAAGGGAGCTGACGTATAAATGGGGCATTTACTGAGGGCACGGTTCAGGTATCTGGACCAAAAGTATTATAATACAGGCCATCCAGGGTTTTGAGGAACAGCGTTTTGAGGCGTACACCACACACCTCTCCTCATGGACACCCCCGTGAGAAGGAAGAGGTGGGCTGCGGTGGTACAAAAGGGCAATAAGGCAACACAGACAGGTAGCAATCCGTTGCTGGAATCAGCGGAAGCAGAGAGGCCGTTACCACCCGCAAGAAACAATTTGATCCTGGGCAACTTCTCACAACTCTAATGTCTACCCTTGGTAGTAACAGTCCTGTCGCTATGGTAACCTTTTCCCAACCCAGCAATTTGCTGATAGACAGTCTGTCACAAACAAGTAGTTTGCTAATGACAGATTATTCCAGGCACTCGCTGCCTTCCAACCCAATGCTTAACTGAAGGAGGCCGCTGTAACACCTTTGGTGAATCCCTACTTAGGCCCAGTTTCATTTGCTCTTCCTTAGCTTGTGGTTTGCGGTTTTATTCAAGTTGCCATTTCTAGTTTTATACATTCCTGGACGTTTATTTCAATAAACTCAGAACGATTGGTTGATTATCAAACAAAACTTTTTTTTTTTTAAACAAGTTGCAAGAATTGGTAACCTCAGTTACTCTCTGGAAGTATAACTATCTCACCCTTTATAAAATATCCCAGCACACACATGCGCCCACCCGCATACACATACACATGGACACGCACCACTCACACATGCAAAAAGGACCAACAAATAGGGGCCGGGATTCTCCGATCCCGCTGCCAGGTTCTGATGTATCAAAAGCGGTGCGAGTCACTCCGGTGTCAACGGGCCTTCAGGCCCATGTATCCACCCCTTCCTAGGGGCTAATACGGTGCCAGAGTGGTGTCCGCTGCTCTGGCGCTCGAAGGCCGGCGCGCCACAGCCGGCATTGGTCCGCGCATGCACATGGATTCCTGTCTCCCCGCCTGCCCCCCGGGCAATATGGCAGTGCCCTACAGGGGCCCGGTGCGGAATAACATCGACCCCCCACGGAACTAACCTGTCCACCAATCGGTAGGCCCCGATTGCGGGCCAGGCCACAGTAGAGGCCCCCCCAGAGTCGGATACCCCTGCCCCTCCCACCAGGTTGACTGCCTCAGTCAGAACACTGAGATACCGCCGGGTGGGACCGTACATAATCACGCCGGCAGGACTCGGCTGAATTCGGCGGGCTCTCGGCCCGTCAAGGCGTGGAGAATCGCCGGTGGGTGGGGGCGCTTTCAACGGCCCCCTGACTGGCACAGCGACGATCCCGCGGGCGCCCTAGAATCGGCGCTGGAGAATTGCCGGGCCGGCGTCAGAGCGGCCTGGTGCCATTCCCGTGCCCAGCCTGCAATTCTCCGACCCGGCACAGGATCGGAGAATCCCAGCCAGGGTCTCTGCTGAGATGGGCTTTGGAGGATAGGCTTTATAACATAAAGGATAAAGTTTGCATGGTTTCAAAGCTGTCGATCTGGAGCTCCCTTATGTGAAGACTGGTCTACTGGACTCAGTAGATGGCTGGAGGTTCTCCCCGATGCAGCTTTTGCATGGACGAGAATAGAGAGCTGGATTAGCTCTGCTTGACTCAGCTTTGTAGGTTTCCAAATGCAGACAAGTTACACTCAGATAGCAAGACATGGAATTACTGGCAAGGTGGGGGAGAGCGGGTCCGGGCAGGCTTCCTTCAAAGCTTGTTCCTGAAAATACATTGGGCCGGATTCTCTGTCCTGTCAGACCCATTTTCTGGCACGGGGCTCCCCCACGGCGTCGGGAAATCCGCTGCCGGCGAAGCGGAGGACCTCGCCCATTGATTTCAAAAACCACAGGTCCAAAATTTAAAGCTAGTCGGTCACTAGCTTTGCCTTTACCCATTTTTCTTCCCCATCAATTAAGGTGATTCAGTTCAAAACAAAAAGCAGCTCTTCCTCCTCAAGCACCATGCTGGCCCAGTGATTCCTTGGAAAAGGCATTGGTGCTCCCAATGGTGAATTTATGACCTTTTTGTGAAAATAAAATCCAAGTGTCCAAATAACTTCCAAACTTTAAAGGAATTTGCAAAGATATGTTTTTCCCAACACCTCGTTTGCTCATTACAGTGTCCTGGAATTAAACTTATATTCCTGCAGACTCAAGGGCAATCTAGGACAGTTGGAAGCCTAGTCTTAAGTTTTTTTGTCCCATTGTCATGTGAGAGTACCTTTAAGAAATGGGTGTTTATAAATGGGTGTGTATATAAACATCTGTTGTGAGAGTACCTTTAAGAAATGGGTGTTTACTACTGCAGTTATGTCAGAGAGTGGGTGGAGCTGGGCTGTCTATCAACTTTTTACTTTCGTTTTAGGCTGTTTGCTGCAGGGTGTGTTTTAGTTTTGTTTTCAGTGTTGGAGCTGAAACCAGACAGAGCAGGTGCACTGTTTATCTCTCTGCCATGAAAAGACTATCTCTTGATCATTTAGTGACTTAAGAATTTTTTTTTTTTTTGTTTTTTTTTTATAAATTTAGATTACCCAATTAGTTTTTCCAATTAAGGGGCAATTTAGCGTGGCCAATCCACCTACTCTGCACATTTTTGGGTTGTGGGGGCGAAACCCACGCAGACACGGGGAGAACGTGCAAACTCCACACGGACAGTGACCCAGAGCCGGGATCGAACCTGGGACCTCAGCGCCGTGAGGCGGTTGTGCTAACCACTAGGCCACCGTGCTGCCCTGGTGACTTAAGAATTATAAATGTTCTCAGTAGTGAATGTAAACCTAATGTGCTTCTGTTAAAAGGTGTTTCTTCTGTCTTCTGGATGTTGTTTGGGAAGTTATTAAGGATTACTTAGTGTTGTATTCTTTGGGGGTTGTATTTGAATAAATGATTGCTAAGATCTTCAATGTATGTTTTAAAAAGTTTAACTTGAGCTTATAGAATAAAAATTGTTTTGCTTTAAAAAATAATTTTCCATTTCTGCTGTACCACATCTGTAGAGTGGGCCATGTGCTCCCCATACCACAATCTATTAAACGTTGTGGGTCAGGTGAAATCCATGATACACTTTGGGGTTCTCCAAACCATGGCCCATAACACCATAATGGAAAATAGTCCATTCCAGTAAATTATTGATCCTGTCCAGGTTTTCTAGCTGATACTTGATGAGGAATGGAGACCAGTCCAGGTTTTGTTATCCAGTCCTTCCAGAACCTACCCAAGGAAATGCGGCAATTGTTAATATTATTGTTATTCAGTATGTGATATCCAGTAAGGATTGTTATAGAATCGAACAACACATAAGAAGTCCATTTATTCCACTTGACTTACCAGCTCTCTGAAGGAGCTACATCCGATTAGTCCCACTCCGCACAGATCTTTCCTCCATAATCCAGCAAATATTTTCTCTTTAAGTGTTTATCCAATTGCCCTTTTGAAAGGTACTGTTGGATATGTTTGCACCGCCCTTTCAGCTCGCTGTCATAGTCATAGAGTCAGAGGTCTACAGCACCGAAAAGGCCCTTCAGCCCATCGCATCTGCACTGTAAAATACAACCACCGAACTATTCTAGTCCCATTTTCCAGTACTTGGCCTATAGCCTTTTCTGCCCTGGGATTGCAAGGGTACATCTAAATGCTTCCTAAATGTTATGAGGGTCTCTGCCTCCACCACCCTTTCAGGTAGCGAGTTCCAGACTCCCACCACCCTCTGGATGAAAACGCTTTTCCTCACATCCCCTCTACACCTCCTGCCCCTCACCTTAAATCTCCGCCCCCTGGTCATTGGCCCCTCCACCAAGGGGGAAAGATTTGTTCTAAGCCCCTCATAATGTTATACATCTCAATCATGTCCCTCTCTCAGTCTCCTCTGCTCCAAGAAAAACAACCCCAGTCTAATCAATCTCTCTTCATAACTAAACCTCTCCAGCCCAGGCAACATGCTGCACGCTTTGAGTGCTATCACATCCCTCCTGTAATGCAGATTCCAGAACTAAACACAATATTCTTGCTGTGGCCTGACCAACGTCTCATACAGTTGCAGCACAACCTCCCTGCTCTTAAACTCTATGCCTCGGCTAATGAAGGCAAGTATAGCATACACCTTTTAAAAATAAATTTAGAGTCACCAATTCATTTTTTCCAATTAAGGGGCAATTTAGCATGGCCAATCCACCTACCCCTGCACATCTTTGTGTTCTGGGGGCGAAACCCACGCAAACACGGGGAGAATGTGCAAACTCCACATGAACAGTGACCCAAAGCCGGGATTGAACCTGGGACCTCGATGCCGTGAGACAGCAGTGCTAACCACTGTGCCCTTACCATATACCTTCTTAACCACTCTATTTCCTGCTGCTACCTTAAGGGACCAGGATACATGCACACCAAGATCCCTTTGATCCTCAGTGCTTCCCAGTCATTTATCATGTATTCCCCTTGCCTTGTTTGTCCTGCCCAAGTGCATCACCTCACACTTATCCCGATTGGATTCCATTTGCCACTGACCAGCCAATCTGACCAGCCCGTCCATATCTTCCTGTAATCTCGGGCTACCCTCCTCACTATTTACCACCCCAACAATTTTTGTGTCATCCGCAGATTTACTGATGAACCCTCCTACATTCATGTCTAAATCATTTATATAAACCCCAAACAGCAAGGGCCCCAACACTGATCTCCACAGGAACCCACTGGACACATGCTTCCAGTCAGAAAAACACCCCTCGACCATCACCCTCTGCTTCCTGCCACTCAGCCAATTCTGGATCCAATTTGTCAAGTTTCCTTGGATCCCACGGGCTCTTACCTTCGCCTATCAATCTCCCATGTGGTGTCTTAGCAAAATCCTTGCTGAAGTTCATGTAGACAACATCAAAAGCATTTCCCTCCTCTACACACCTGGTCACCTCTTCAAAAAATTCAATCAAGTTGGTCAGACGTGATCTCCCTTTAACAAAACTATGCTGACTGTTCTTGATTAATCCCTGCTTCTCCAAATGCACATTAATTCTGGCCCTCGGGATTGCTTCCAATAGTTTTCCCACCACTGAGGCTAGATTGACTGGCCTGTAGTCACCTCCAATGCAAATATACCCTGTGGAAATCAAAACTGCACAAAATATTCTAGGTGTGGTCTTGCGCAATTACAGCAATCCTTTCTTATTCTAGTACTCCAAACTCCTTGCAATAAAGGCCAACATGTTATTTGCCTTCCTAAATGCTCGCTGCGCGTGCATGCTAACATTTGTATTCCTCGTATGTTGGATGTGTTAGATTGTTGGATTTGTTTTATTGTCACGTGTACCGAGGTACAGTGAAAAGTATTGTTCTGCGTACAATCCAGATTATGCCATACATGAAAACAAAGGGCGTACATAAATACACAATGTAAATACATAGACTCGGGCATCAGGTGTAGTACTAAATAATAATAATACCGTGCTGTCACGAATAGGCTTCAATGAGGTTACTGTGAAAAGCCCCTAGTCACCACATTCCGGCACCTGTTCAAGGAGGCTAGTACGGGAATTGAACCCGCGCTGCTGGCATTGTTCTGCATTACAAGCCAATAATTTAGCCTACTGTGCTAAACCAGCCCTCACTATTCAGTAGAGAAGGTGTTTGAAGAGATCAGATCAGTTCACATGAGGGTCATTCATGAGTCTGGTGACCGTGGGGAAGAAGCTGTTTTTGAGTCTGTTCGTGCGTGTTCTCAGACTTTTGTATCTCCTGCCCGATGGAAGAAGTTGAAAGAGTGAGTAATTCGTATGGGAGGGGTCTTTGATTATGCTGCCCGCTTTCCCCAGGCAGCGGGAGGTGTAGACAGAGTCAATGGGTCGGAGGCCGGTTCGTGTGATGGACTGGGCTGTGTTCACGACTCTCTGAAGTTTTGTCCGGTCCTGGGCCGAGCAGTTGCCATACCAGGCTGTGATGCAGCCAGATAGGATGCTTTCCACGGTGCATCTGTAAAAATTGGTAAGAGTCAATGTGGACATGCCGAATTTCCTTAGTTTCCTGAGAATTTCCCGTATTTTCCCAGCTACTCTGCTCTCTCCACATGGCTGAAATTATAACATTTTATTAATACACTTCTGAACATCATTAATATCAACAGCTATAAGTTAAACAAAGTATTGAAGCAGAAATTCTGAACTGTTCACCATATAGTGTAGAATCAGTGTCAGCCTGGCTCAGTGATCGTGCGTTCCTCCCCTCCGAGGTCTAAAGACCTTGTGGCTCCACGTCCCACAGCAGAGACCTGAATGCAAAATCCAGGCTGATACTCCCACTGCAGCTCTGAGGGGGTGCTGCAATGCCACAAGTACCATCTTATAGATGACATGTCAAAAGTATATATCAAGCAACATTCAGGATAATACAAGTGCCAGGCGATGACCATCTCCGACAGGAGAGAATGTCATGATCTCCCCTTGACATTCAATGGCATTGCCATCACTGAATCCACCACCATTAACATCGTAGAAGTTACCATTGACCAAAAACTCAACCGGCCAAAACTCAACTCAACTCCCGTACCAGCCTCCCCGAACAGGTGCCGGAATGTGGCAACTAGGGGCTTTTCACAGTAACTTCATTTGAAAAATGAAATGAAATAAAATGAAAATCACTTATTGTCACGAGTAGCCTTCAATGAAGTTACTGTCGCCACATTCCGGCGCCTGTCCGGGGAGGCTGGTACGGGAATTGAACCGTGCTGCTGGCCTGCCTTGGTCTGCTTTCAAAGCCAGCGATTTAGCCCTGTGCGCTAAACCAGTCTACTCGTGACAATAAGCGATTTTCAATTTTCAATTCAATTCAATATAAATACTGTGGCTAAAATAGCAGATCAGGGGCTGGGGCGTCATGGTGGCACAGTGGTTAGCACTGCTGCCTCACAGCATCAGGGTCCCAAGTTCGATTCCAACCAGACGCTCCAGTTTTCTCCCACAGGCCCATAGGTGTACAGGTTAGGTGGACCGGCCATGATAAGTTGTCCCTTAATGACCACAGGTTAAGTGGAATTACAGGGATAGGGAAGGGCTAGGTGAGCTGCTCTTTTGGAGGGTCGATGCAAACTCGATGGGCCGAATGGCCTCTTTCTGCACAGTAGGCATTCTATGAATTATGCGAAGATTGGTGGAGTTGTGGATAGTGAGGAGGGCCGTTGTCGGCTGTAAAGAGACATAGATAGGATGCAGAGCTGGGCTGAGAAGTGGCAGATGGAGTTTAACCCTGAAAAGTGTGAGGTTGTTCATTTTGGAAGGACAAATATGAATGCAGAATACAGGGTTAACGGTAGGGTTCTTGGCAATGTGGAGGAGCAGAGAGATCATGGCATCTATGTTCATAGATCTTTGTAAGTTGGCACTCAAGTGGATAGAGCTGTGAAGAAGGCCTATGGTGTGCTAGCGTTCATTAGCAGAGGGATTGAATTTAAGAGCCGTGAGGTGATGATGCATCTGTGCAAAACCTTGGTAAAACCACATTTGGAGTACTGTCTGCAGTTCTGGTCGCCTCATTTTAGGAAGGATGTGGAAGCTTTGGAAATGGTGCAAAGGGGGTTTACCAGGATGTTGCCTGGAATGGAGAGTAGGTCTTACGAGGAAAGGTTGAGGGTGCTCTGCCTTTTCTCATTAGAACGGAGAAAGATGAGGGGCGACTTGATAGAGGTTTATGATCAGGGGAATAGATAGAGTAGACAGTCAGAGACTTTTTCCCCGGTGATGTACCATCAATTGAACGCGAGACGAGTTGCTGAACAAAAGTATGGCTTTAATCTACTAGATGTTAGCCCTGCGGTCGATTACAGTAGAAGGACGACCGCCGGGAGTACTGGGTATTTATACCCCGCCCTGGAGGCGGGGTTAACTCAGCCTCTTGACCAATCGGGGAGTCGTAACGTGACTGGTCTCAACCAACCGATCGAGAGGCACATGACCGACCAGGGCCAATGGTAAGCCGGTGTTCTGCACCAATGGCAGGCAGCTATGCTAATCATACCACCACACCCGGGTGGAACAAACCATTACAAGGGGACATAAATTTAAGGTGAATGGTGGAAGATATAGGGCGGATGTCAGAGGTAGGTTCTTTACCCAGAGAGTAGTGGGGGCATGGAATGCACTGCCTGTGGAAGTAGTTGAGTCGGAAACATTAGGGACCTTCAAGCAGCTATTGGATAGGTACATGGAGTACAGTAGAATGATAGGGTGTAGATTAATTTGTTCTTAATCTAGGACAAAAGTTCGGCACAACATTGTGGGCCTGTTCTGTGCTGTATTTTTCTATGTTCTCTGTTCTAAGTAACTCACCCCTGACTCCCAAAACCAATCCACCATCTATTGGGTACAAGTCTGGAGTGTGATGGAAAGCTTTTCCCTTGCTAGGATGAGTGCAGCTCCAAGAGACATTTGAGAAGCTCGCCATCATCCAGGAAATGGCAGCCCGCTCGATTGGCACCCCATCCACAAACATTCACTCCCTCCACCAATAGCACACAGTAGAAGCCGTGTGTACCATCTACAAGATGCGCTGCAGCAACGCACAAAGGACCACAGCCAACTGGGCATTCCCCTCCAAACCACTTACCACCCTGATTTGGCAATATATCGCCGTTCCTTCACTGTCACTGGGGCAAAATCCTGGTATGACATCCCTAACAGCACTGTGGATGTACCTACACCTCATGGGCTGCAGCGGTTCAAAAAGGAAGCTCGCCCTCGCCTTCTCAAGGGGCAATTAGGGATGGGAAATAAATGCTGGTTGAGTCAGCGCCGCCCACATCACACAAATAAAAAAAGTAATGGATCCCATGGCTCTGTTTGGAAGTACCAGGGATCATGGAAAATAAATGTTTCAGCTCCTGATACCTGCTTCACCATCCAACAAGGTCATGATTGATTTTCCACCTGAATGCCCTTAATATCTTTCATATCCAGAAATCTATCAATTTCTGTTTTGAACATAGTCACTGATCCTCTACCGCCTGTGGGTCAGGGAATACCATCTCGAAACACCGTATCCACGTTTACCCTGTCGAACTCTGTCAGAATTCTGTAAGTTTCAGTGAGATCACCTCATATTCATCTAAGCTCGAGTGAAAACAGCCCAGTCGACCCAATTGGCCGTCTGTATAGCGTTTGCACATTCACCCCGTGTCTGCGTGGGTTTCCTCCCACAGTCCAAAGCTGTGCTGGTTAGGTGGATTGACCACGCTAGGTTGCCCCTTGGTGTCTTGGTGTTACGGGAATCGGGCGGGGGAGTAGGCCTGGGTGGGGTGTTCTTTCGGAGGGTCCGTGCAGACTCGATGGGCTGAATGGCCTCCTTCTGCACTGCAGGGATTCTGTGAGTCTCTCCTCAGTCCTTTGTTGCACTCCCTGTATGGCAAATACATCCTTCTTTAGGTAAATCTGTCAACAATACTCCAGGTTTCCCCGGTGCCCTGGTTGGCATTCATTCTGTCAAACAGCATCGCCAAAACACTGTGCATTACTTGGTGCCACAAATCTGACATTGCAACAGCAACTGCTGTAATGTTATTCTACCTGAACGCCCAACACCATCCCCATAATCGTCCAGACCTCAGAAACACTTCATTACCTCTAAGGTTACTTTGGAATGTCTTGAAGGTGCGGAAGGAATGGGATTTCTTTCCCATCGAGGGATACAGACTGTGTGGGGAGGGGTGTTGCTGAGGGTTCCTCTTTTCATTGTTTGTGTTTAGACAGTCAGGCAGCCTGCTGCATTAATGAGGCTCCTTCAGCTGATTGTTGGACTTGGCTTATAACCAGGGTGGTGCCTGGGGGGGGGGGGGGGGGGGGGGGTGAGCCAGAACTCTCAGCTCTGCTCACATTGAACTGGGGGAGGGATGGGGGGGGGGGGGGGGTTGGCTGGTGGAGGGATAGTGGGGAGGGAGTGGAGAGGGATGGTCCTGGGTGGGTGGGGGGAGGAGGGTTGATTGGGGGCGGTGCTTGGGGGGCGGGAGGGATGATGACCCTGGGGAGAGGGGATGATAGTCGCAGGCGGGTGGGGGGGGGGGGGTATGATGGCACTAGGGATAGGGGGTCATAGTCGGGGGGGGGATGATGATTCTGGGCGGGGGGAGGACGGTTGCTGCTGGGGGGGAAGGGGTGGTCCTGAGAGGTGGGGGGGGGGGGAATGATGATGGTGGGGTGGGAGAGGGATGGTCCTGATAGGTGGGGGGGGGGATGATGATCCTGGGCGGCGTGGTGGTCAAGGAGGGGTGGTCCCGAATGTGAGGGGAGGAATGATGATGGTGGGGTGGAAGAGGGACGGTCCTGAGAGGTGGGGGGGGGGGGATGATGATCCTGGGCGTGGTGGAAGTGGAGGGGAGGTCCTGAGTGTGTGTGGGGGGTGGGAATGATGATGGGGGGTGGTCCTGAGGGGTGGGGGTGCATCGGAAGAATGAAAAGCAGGGGGTAAACCTGTTCACAAATCCATCACAAACTAAAATGACTCACTTTACCCTGTCTGCAAGCTTGTCAAAGCTGTGCAAGTGGATAGAGAGAGAGAGAGGGAGGGACAGAGGGAGAAAGAGAGGGAGAAAGAGAGAGGGATGGAGAAAGCTGCATGTGTGGGGGGGTTCCACAACCTCAGAATGTGTTTCACTGACAATTGGGCAACTTTGGAAATGAGTTGAAATTGAGACTCACGCTGCAGTGAGATGGGAAAGGGCTGATAGTCAGCAAATAGCACAGGGCACATACCACCTACCACCCCCAGGGTTGGAGCACAGGGCACCCCCCCCCCCCCCCCCCCATACACACACACACCACCCCCACCCCCAGGGTCCGGGCACAGGGCACACACACCACCCCCACCCCCAGGGTCAGAACACAGGGCACCCCCACCACCCCCCCCCCCCACACACACACACACACCACCCCCACACCCAGGGTCCGAGCACAGGGCACACACACCACCCCCACACACACACCACCCCCACCCCCAGGGTCCGAGCACAGGGCACCCCCACCATCCCCCCACACACACACACACACCACCCCCACACACAGGGTCCGAGCACAGGGCACACACACACCACCCCCACACACACATACACACACACACACACACCATCCCCACCCCCAAGTTCCGAGCACAGGGCACACACACCACCCCCACACACACACACCATCCCCACCCCCAGGGTCCGAGCACAGGGCACCCCCCCCCCCCCACACACACACCATCCCCACCCCCAGGGTCCGAGCACAGGGCACACACACCACCCCCACACACACACATACACACCATCCCCACCCCCAGGGTCGGAGCACAGGGCACCCCCACCATCCCCCCACACACACACATACACACCACCCCCACCCCCAGGGTCCGAGCACAGGGCACACACACCACCCCCACCCCCAGGGTCGGAGCACAGGGCACACACACCACTCCCACACACACACATACACACCATCCCCACCCCCAGGGTCCGAGCACAGGGCACCCCCCCCCCCCCCCACACACACACACACCATCCCCACCCCCAGGGTCCGGGCACAGGGCACACACACCACCCCCCCCCCCCCCCCACACACACACACCATCCCCACCCCCAGTGTCCGGGCACAGGGCACCCCCCCCCCCCACACACACCACACCCCCCCCCCCCCCACACACACACACCATCCCCACCCCCCAGGGTCCGGGCACAGGGCACCCCCCCCCCCCCCACACACACACACACCCCCAGGGTCCGGGCACAGGGCACCCCCCCCCCCCCCCCCCACACACACACACACACACACACACTGCTAGCACTGACTGGGCGAGGTGGTGCCAGTCCCCTCTCCTACAGCAGAGGCTGCCCCTGGCTGGCAGTAACCCTGTTGCCCGGTGGCATGGTGCCTTGTTGCTGCGGCTGACTAGGAAGCAGCTACACTGGTGAGAGAGGAGGGGGAACAAAGCGGGTGGGGGGATTGGAGCAGCGCAGGAGAGGACAGTGTGCTGTGCTGCAGTTTCCAAGTGCCCTTCAGCATCCTATTCATACAGCAGCAATTACAATCCCCCCTTCAGCAGTTCTCTCACACTAGCATCTTTCCGAAGCAGCTCAGACAAGGATTGGGGAAAACATCCATTTCCAGGTATTGTAACATCTGCTGAGGGGTGATTTAAAAAAGAAAACCCCAGGACCCCATTCCCTGGGACCCGGCTGGTGAAATCCAATGTTAAATCCTCTGCAGCAGGGGTCAGAAATCACAAGCGTCTCACTGGGACAGCCAGAGTGTTGCACACACAGCCAGAAGCACACAGCACAGGCCACAGTGAGTGTCCACTGGCCGGGGGAGGGGGGCAGGAAGAGGAGAACCCTGCTTCAGAAACCGAGCAAAGCACCCAGACCAATTTCTCCCTGGACAAGAGATGTGGGAGGCGGGCATTGCCTCCTGTGAGCCTGTTGGAGCGAAGCCCAGCTTCACTCTGCAGAAATTACTCTTCAGCTTCTCTGGTGCAGGAGTTAATGAAAATTCCTTGGATTTGGCCCAAACCATTTGAAGAAACGGCTGGGTCCAGAAGCAGTTGCTTTGTCCCGAAACAGATTTTTTTTTTGTTGATTTCGTGACAAATTAATGTCGACAAAATCTCACAAAGGTGCGGAGGTGGAGAATTCTCTGGGACATTTTCAGCGGTGAATTAATGAGGGAATCGCTCCACGTTCCCATCTCGGTGATGTTTCCACACAGAAAGCGAAAGTAACGCGAGAGAGAGAGAGAAGGAGAAAGTCACTCACATCAGCACATCCCAAAGCCATTTCATTCTGGAATGTAGCCATTGTTGTAAGTAGGAGATGCGGCAGTTCTGTGGTGCAGAGCAAGGTTACATTAAGCAGCAGCATTAAAGTATGTGAGTAGTTATCAGTGAGGTGCATTGACAGGTAAATATTGGCCCAAGAGACTGGGCAGGATTTCGCTGTAATTCTTCCAGTGCCTGACCTGTGATCCAACTGAGAGGCAGGAAGGACCTTGGTTTAAAATCTCATCCATAATGCAATGATAGCATTCATGTCGACAGGGCGAGAGTACAATTCCAGGGATGTATTTCTGAGGCTGTATAAGGCTCTGGTCAGACCCCATTTGGGGTATTGTGAGCAGTTCTGGGCCCCGTATCTAAGGAAGGACGTGCTGGCCTTGCAAAGGGTCCAGAGGAGGTTCACAAGAATGATCCCTGGAATGAAGAGCTTGCCGTATGAGGAACGGTTGAGAACTCTGGGTCTCTACTCATTGGAGTTTAGAAGGATGAGGGGGGATCTTATTGAAGCTCACAGGATATTGCGAGGCCTGGATAGAGTGGACGTGGAGAGGATGTTTCCACTTGTAGGGAAAACTAGAACCCGAGGGCAGACTGAAGGGATGATCCTTTAAAACAGAGATGAGGAGGAATTTCTTCAGCCAGAGGGTGGCGAATCTGTGGAACTCTTTGCCGCAGAAGGCTGTGGAGGCCAAATCACTTGTGTCTTCAAGACAGAGATAGATAGGTTCTTGATTAATAAGGGGATCAGGGATTATGGGCAGAAGGCAGAAGAATGGGGATAGAACATAGAACATACAGTGCAGAAGGAGGCCATTCGGCCCATCGAGTCTGCATCGCCCCACTTATGCCCTCACTTCCACCCTCTCCCCGTAACCCAATAACCCCTCCTGACCTTTTCGGTCACTAAGGGCAATTTATCATGGCCAATTCCCCTAACCTGCACACCTTTGGACTGTGGGAGGAAACCGGAGCACCCGGAGGAAACCCACGCAGACACGGGGAGAATGTGCAGACTCCACACAGACAGTGACCCAGCGAGAAATTGAATCTGGACCCCGGCGCTGTGAAGCCACAGTGCTATCCACTTGTGCTACTGTATTGCCTCCGGATGAGACATATATCAGCCATGATATGATTGAATGGCGGAGCAGATGGGCCGTGTGGCCTAATTCTGCTCTTACGTCTTATGGTCTTCCTTCAGTACCCCACTGGGGTGTCAATCTGGACATTATGCTATATTGCCATTTAGTGTCCAAACGGTAGGTAGGGTTACGGGGATAGGATAGGGACATGGCCTAGCTAGGGTGCTCTTTCGGGGGGGGGGGGGGGGCGGTGTAGACTCAATGGGCCTCCAGCACTGTAGGGATTCTATAGGGATTGAACTCACAGCCTTCTGACTCACATTTGAGAGTGCCTCCTACTGAGTGACAATGAAAGTTGTTCAATTAAGTGGAACTGTGTCTGATCGCTGGCAATGGTGGGTGCACTTATTCCAAAGGACACATTCTCTTCCTGCCAACCATCGCAACAAGAGTTTGTGTAGGTGATGGTGCAGTGGCATTCTCACGGGAGTAGTGATCCAGAGACCCAGTAGCTAGTAACCCAGGGTAATGCTCTGGGAACACGGGTTCGAATCCCAGCACAGTATATGGTGGAATTTGAAATCAATGAAAATGTGGAATTAAAAGTCCAATAATAATTAATAATCTTTATTAGTGTCACAAGTAGGCTTACATTAACACTGCAATGAAGTTACTGTGAAAATCCCCTCGTCGCCACACCCAAGCACCTGTTCGGGTACACAGAGGGAGAATTCAGAATGTCCAGTTCGCCTATCAAGCACATCTTTGGACTGTGGGAGGAAACCGGAGCACCCGGACACGGGGAGAACGTGCAGACTCTGCACAGACAGTGACCCAGCAGGGAAGAGAACCCGGATCCCTGCCGCTGTGAAGCAACAGTGCTAACCCACTGTGCTACCCTGCTGCCCTGTGATGATCATAAAAATTTATTGTAAAAATCCACCTGGGTTTACAAAGGAAATCTTCCGGCCTTACCTAGTCTGTCCTGTATGTGACACCAACCCCACAGTAATAATAATCGCTTATTGTCACAAATAAGGGTTGTCTCTTAGCTGTCCTCTGAAATGGTGCGGTAAGCCATTCAGTTCAAGTGCAATTAGAGATGGACAACAACTGTTGGCTTTGCCAATGATGCTTACATTCCATGAATGAATGAAGAAGTGTGTTTCCCATGGGTAGAAACTCGCTGCCGGTGCCCCAATGCCATTCCTCTGGCAGCACAAACCCATGGTGCTCAGCCCGTTACTATTCAGGGACCAACCTTTCAGGGATCTTTGCTGAAAAAAGAAACAAATTGTCAAAGCTTTTTGTCTTGCACTCACCAGTATAGATTTGCAGGAACACCAAATCTCAAAGAACATAACAATTTCTACTTCATGAGGAAAGGATGCTGATTGGTTAGCAAGTAGACTCTAATCAGTAGGGGCAGCACGGTAGCATGTGGATAGCACAATTGCTTCACAGCTCCAGGGTCCCAGGTTTGATTCCGGCTTGGGTCACTGTGCGGAGTCTGCACATCCTCCCCGTGTGTGCGTGGGTTTCCTCCGGGTGCTCCGGTTTCCTCCCACAGTCCAAAGATGTGCAGGTTAGGTGGATTGGCCATGATAAATTGCCCTTAGTGTCCAAAATCGCCCTTAGTGTTGGGTGGGGTTACTGAGTTATGGGGATAGGGTGGAGGTGTTGACCTCGGGTAGGGTGCTCTTTCCAAGAGCCGGTGCAGACTCGATGGGCTGAGTGGCCTCCTTCGGCACTGTAAATTCTATGATAAAAATTCTATGAGTACAGGCATTGCCATGGAAAATGCACCAGGGAAAAGTTAACCTCCAAGCTTTTGTTTAGCTTCAAACTAAGCAGGTCAACTCAGATTGGTCAAGACGTTGTCATGGGAAATTAACCAGGGATTGGCTGATCCCACAATTTTGTTTGGTTGTAGAAGGCACAATGCCTGGACATGCTCCTTGTGTTTGCAAAGGACAGGGCTCTGCATGTTAAACCCATGTCCCAGAAGCCTCCTCTCGCATGTTGAGTGAATGCTGAAACATCCCAAGGTTCTTTGAGCAGAAGGGCAGAGGAGCTTTCCCAGTGTCCTGGCCAACATTCGTCCCTCAACCAACAGCAATGGAAAGACTGAAAAAGAAACACATTTATTGCTGACTGTTCTATGTGACATGTTGCTATATGCTAGGTGATTGCAAGATGTCATTGTATGTGAGGCAGTTTTACAGGCTACAAGGAGAAGCAACAAGGTACGATATAAATTCAGTGTGCAGAGAGGTTGCTGTGTTTCCTACACTACTGCTTATACAAGATTAGGCACTGCCCTGGGCACGTTATTGAGGCGGACATTCCCAGTGCAGCACTGAGCGGGTGCTGCACTTTCAGGGGTTCTGCCTTTCAGATCAGATGGCAAATTGTGGTCCTGTCTGTATTTCTAAGGTGAGTATGAGTGATTCCATGGTGAGTGTGAGAGAATCCACGATGAGTGTGAGAGATTCCATGGTGAGTGTGAGAGAATCCATGATGAGTGTGAGAGATTCCATGGTGGGTGTCAGCAATCCCATTGTTATTGTTCCCCCAGAGATCCTACAGATAGATTGCACCCAGAGTTCTTAAGGATGACTCCAGTAACTCCTATAGATTACCCCCAGTACTCCTATAGATTACTTGGGTAACTCCTATAGATTACCCTCGGAAATCATATAGATTACCCCAGCGACTCGTATAGATTACCCTCGAAATCATATAGATTACCCTAGCGACTCCTATAGATTACCCTAGGAAATCATATAGATTACCCCAGTGACTCCTATAGATTACCTCAGTAACTCCTATAGATTGCTCTCAGAGCTCACATAGAGTATCTCCAGATGTCATATAATTTACCCCCATTATCTCCAATAGACTACCCTCATTAGCTCTTATAGGCTGTCTCGTGGCCCCTATAGATTACCCCCAGAGATCCAATAGATTCCCCCCACTAGCTGCTGTAGATTACTCTCAGTGACTTTTATAGATTTTACCTGGAGCTCCTATAAATTGCCCCCAGTAACTCTTATAGATTACCCCCATCAATTCCTATAGTTTACCTCAGTAACTCCTATAGATTGCCCCAAGAGCTCCAATGGAGTACCCCTGAGCTCATATAGATTACCCCAATGAACTCCAATAGGTAGTCCCCAATAACCCCTGTAGACTACCCCCAGAGGTCCTATAGATTACACCCAGTAACCTTCATAGATTACCCCAGTAACTCCTACAGATTCCCCCCAACTCCTAGAGATTATTTCAGTAACTTCTATTGATTTCCTTGGAGCTCCTATAGAATTCTCCCAGAGCTCATATGATTATGCCCATTAACTCCAATAGATTAGTCCCATTAGCTCCTATAGACCAGCCCGAGTAGCTCCTCTGGATTACCCCCATTAACTCATAGATTATACCATTAACTCCTATCGATTGCCCCAGTAACGTCTATAGACTATTCTTTTACTTCCTATGGATTACCCCAGTAACGTTGATAAATCACCCTGTCAACTCGTCTTGAGACCCCATTAGCTCCGATAGGTCACCCTCATTAACTTCTGTAGGTTACCCCCAGTAACTCCTATAAATCACCTCAGCATGTACCAAAGGAATCACCCATGTAACATCCAAAAAATGCCACCAACATCGTTACTGCCGATTATCTCAAACATTTTGTGTTTAAGGTTGTCTCCTCCTTCATAGTGATTTTTATTCTAAGCTGGGCCAGTTTGGTAAAATGAGCGACTCCTTTCGAGCTTGTATTGTGTACCCTTGTGCGCACATGAAAGCACCTTCAAAGGCGAAGGCGTCCTTGGAATCCCGCATTTGCCAATCAGGGTAGTCTGACCAAATGGACAATCAGGGCACAGAAACGTGAACCAATCAGGGCAGTGAAAAGCAGTCCGATGCCAAGCTATTTGGGGAAAGTAAATTTTGCGCCCAGGCCAATATTTATCTCTCGGCCAACATCGGCGAAAACACAGATCATCCGGTTGTTATCACACTGCTGTCTGTGGGATCTTGCTGTGTATACATTAGCTGCCCTGCTACCCACATTTCAACAGCAACCACACTTCAAAAAGTATCTTAAGTGGCCACAAAATCCTTTTGGATTTGATTTTGACTTGGTCTGATTTGATTTATTGTCATATATACCGAAGTACAGTGAAAAGTATTTTTCTGCGGCCAAAGGAACGTACACAGTACGGACATAGTAGACAAAAGAATAATCAACAGAGAACATTGTCAAATGGTACATCGACAAACACTGATTGGTCACAGTGTGGAACAAGGGGCCAAACAAAACAAATACGTGAGCAAGAGCAGCATGGGGCGTCGTGAATAGTGTTCTTACAGGGAACAGATCAGTCCGAGGGGGAGTCGTTGAGGAGTCTTGTAGCTGTGGGGAAGAAGCTGTTCCTATGTCTGAATGTGCGGGTCTTCAGACTTCTGTACCTTCTGCCTGATGGAAGGGTCTGGAAGATGGCAATGCCTGGGTGGGAGGGGTCTCTGATAATGCTGTCTGCCTTCCTGAGGCAGTGGGAGGTGTAGACAGAATCAATGTGGGGGTGCCAAGCTTGTGTGATGCGCTGGGCTGAGTTCACCACACTCTGCAGTTTCTTGCGATCTTGGACCGAGCAGTTGCCATACCAGGCTGTGATGCAGCCGGATAGGATGCTCTCTATGGCACATCTGTAGAGGTTTGTGAGAGTCGATGCAGACATGCTGAATTTGTTTAGCTCCCGTAGGAAATAGAGACGGATATCCTGAGTTTGTTAAAGGCGCCATAGAGATGCAAGTCTTTCTTTGTTGAACCTGTGCCACTTGACTCTTTAGTTTGCTGAAAGAGTTTCATCTCAATTAGTTTTGTGGGCCATTGTCACTTAAACTTTCCTTGAGGTCCATGTTGGAGACTTGCTGTAACACTCTTTCGCAGGGCTCATTATCTTAATGCTCATTGTGGGATCTTGCTGTGCATACATTGTCAGCCTCCTTACAGGACAACAATGGCTACACTTTGAAAGTAGAAGTGTTACATACGAGAGCGAAGCGCTTTGGGATGTCCAGCACTCCTGAAAGACGTTAAATAAATGGGAGTTCTTTCTGTGTTTACCAACCGTGACATTTGTTATCGAGGGTCAGTGATTGTGACAGAGATATTCAGTAAAACTGTCGGCGGGAGATTAATGCCCATGGGTTAAAAACAAAATCGTGAGCAGGCTGCATTTCCAGCTCCCTGGACCCAGTAATTAGGACTGGGATCTTGTCGTTGAACCTATTATTAATGCTGAATGACCCTCCCTCAACACAGAGAATCGTATTTAATGCTAATTACATGGATATTACATTAGGTAAAGCTCCCATCTATTGAAAATTCCTTCAGCCATTGATGAGGCACAGAGGCTGTCTCCATTGTGGTTGTTACTGACACAACCATTGGACTGGAACAGGCACCTGAACAACAATAACTGCATCAAATTGCATCTATATTGCTTCACTACTGCAATAAAATGTCCCAAGGCACTTCGCAGAAGTGTTATCAAATAACATTTGACACCAGGTCTCAGAAGGAGGGGGATGTCAGGGTAGGTGCTAACCAAAGGGATTGTTAGAGAAGTAAGTTTGCAAGAATTAAAGAGAGCTCGCAATCTGTAATAAAAACATGAAAATGCCGGAAGAACTCAGCTGGTCTGGCGGCATCTCTGACTCGATGGGCCAAATGGCCTAATTCTGCTCCTATATCTTATGGAACAGAGCTTGGCGTGAGTTAGGACAAGAAGGAAAAAAACAGTTATTATTTCTTATTTCCCTGTTAGTTTCTATTTTTTTCCTTCTTCCAGACAAGGTCAGGTTTATGGAGGGTGAACGATGGGAGGTTGACCGGGAGCGCATCACTCCCATCTCACGCTGTTTGCGTCTCATGCCCCTGCATGTACAATCTCGAGTGGTTGAAAAGTAATCCGCTCCCGCCCATGTGCCTCGGGCAGGGGGAGGGTTTTGATCCTTATTAAGCAGCCTGGTTTTCAGTGCAGGACTCACAGGAGTTACACGCTCAGCATCCGACCCATTCCACCGTCCAGTCCTCTGAAAGGTAATTGTCCAGTGGGATTCACACAGATTTCCCAGATCATTGCACCAGCCTCTGTGTCCCCTGAAGAACTCTGCAAACTTTTGCTGCCTTGAGGTTTGCTTGCGATGTATTAGTGGCTGCCAGATTTAACACAACGACTTTCCCATATAAGCCAGGCCTGGGTAAGTCCAGTTTGCAGAGGTGCTCCAGGCAATTGACGTCACACCCAGTCAACATCATTGAAGCGTTTCCACGCAGTCCGCAATCTTTCATTCTAGTGTTTGCAGCCAAAGGATAAATATATGCCAAAATATTGCCAAAACACAGTACCCTGAAACCACATTGTGGGCGGCGCGGTAGCACAGTGGTTAGCACTGTTGCTTCACAGCGCCAGGGTCCCAGGTTCGATTCCCGGCTTGGGTCACTGTCTGCACGTTCTCCCCATGTCTGCGTGGGTTTCCTCCGGGTGCTCCGGTTTCCTCCCACTGTGGACATGCTGAATTCTCCCTCTGTGTTCCCGAGCGAACAGGCGCCGGAATGAGGCGACTAGGGGCTTTTCACAGTAACTTCATTGCAGTGTTAGTGTAAGCCTACTTGTGACAATAAAGATTATTTTGTATTGTGGGAGGTATCTGAGGATGGGCGGGGCGTAGGGGGTGGGGGGAGTTTCTGGATCAACACCACCACCTAGTGGAAGCACATCAAACTGAAGTGGAATAAGGTCCGATCATTGGTTTTCCAGCAGCAGCTTATTCGGCCCAGCCCGTTTCTGCCAGCTCGTTGAGTGAGTTGTCCAATGAATCTCGGTGCACTCACAGTGCCCTCCCTCCCGATTGTCTCTGCAAACTTTCTGTTACCAGGCACTCTGAGTCCAGGGCCGCAAACCCCCCAGGACTCTCCAGGAATGGAAGGTCACTGTTTTGCACACAGCAAAAAAAAACCAATTGTTTTTTTTTTAATTTTCTTTGAACGGTTCCCTTTACCAGATATGGGAATTAACAAGAGGGGGAAGGCTCCGACAGTCAAGCGAAATCCAATTGGGTAATGAGTCTTTTTGTTTTCGGATTGGTGGAGCAAGGCCGTAAGCCAGGAAGATGGATGTTTCGGCCAACAATGGCTGGAGCGTTGGCAAGGGGGGAGGGGCGGGTCATGTGATGAAACTTCCAGGAATATGGTTAATCACAGTCAGAGACCCTGGGCGGGATTCTCCCCTACCCGGCGGGGCGGGGGGTCCCGGCATAGCGAAGTGGCGCCAACCACTCCGGTGTCGGGCCTCCCCAAAGGTGCGGTATTCTCCGCACCTTTAGGGGCCAAGCCCTCACATTGAGGGGCTAGGCCCGCGCCGGAGTGGTTGGCACCACGCCGACTGGCGCCCAAACCGGCTCCGGCGACCTTTGACACCCGCCGCCTGGCGCTGGGGCTGGCCAAAAGGCCTTCGCCGGTTCGCGCATGCGCCAGTGTGTCAACTGCCGCTGACGTCACCACCGGCGCATGCACGGTAGGGGGATTCTCTTCCGCCTCTGCCATGGTGGAGGCCGTGGCAGCGGCGGAAAAAAAAGAGTGCCCCCACAGCACTGGCCCGCCCTCCGATCGGTGGGCCCCGATCGCGGGCCTGGCCACCGTGGGGGCACCCCCCGGGGTCCGATCACCCTGCGCCCCCCCCCAGAACCCCGGGGGCCGGCTCGCGCCGCCGATCCCACCGCCACCAGAGGTGGTTCAAACCACGGTGGCGGGAGAGGCCTCTCCGACCCAGCGGGGGGGTCGGAGAATTTCGCCCCCTATCTGAGTTAGAAAGTTGCCCACTCCAGGCGCCTGAGCATGTGATAGAAAGTTGAAAAGATTCACGGCACAGAGGGCGTCCAGTCCAAGTCAGCCGAGAACTGACTATCCAGGGCTGCGTTGTCAGAGGCACCCGACGGAATTCTCCCAAAAAATGACTGTGTCATTTCAGGCGGGAAAACGGGGTGGGAATCACGTTGGCTGTTCCCCCACGCTCCCACCGCGATTCTCCCACACTTGGACATTTGATCGCAGCCTGGGCCGAGAGGGTGTGTGGGACCCGATGATGCCGGCACGTCTGGCCTCACAGAGGGTGCCCCGATCACAAAGTGGGAGTGCAGGCCTCCCCCAAGCGCCCCCTCGAAGGATCGCTGGCATCGTGATCCTCCCAAAGTGTCTGCCTTTTGGCCGAGATCAGTCCCCCCCCCCCCCCCGCCCCCCCCACTCATCGGCACCAGTGGACCCCCTGTATTGGCCACTGTGTTTCCGACATTACAGCAATGACTATACTGTCCTGCTCTGTCCCCGATAGCCCGGGAATACCGATGGATTCTGAGTCCCCATCCCCCATCCCCCCGGATGGTCAGCACGGCTGGACACCATTCTTGGAGTGCTAGCGTTGGAAGATAATTCTCACAGCCAGGTGTCTCTGGCTTCGATTGGTTTGAGCCTATTTCTGGACACACCCACCATCGGGAACATCCTTCCTGCAGCTACCCTGTCCGGTCCTGTTAGAATGTTATAGGTTTCTATCAGATCCCCCCCTCATTCTTCTGAACTCAGGGGAATACAATCCTAACCGACTCAATCTCTCCTCGTACGTCAGTCACACCATCCCAGGAGTCAGCCTGGTAAACGTTCGCTGCACCCTCTCTCGAGCAAGAACATCCTTCCTCAGATAAGGAGGCAAAAACTGCTGAACAATACTCCAGGTGTGGCTTCAACAAGGCCCTGTATCATTGCAGCAAGACATCCCGACTCCTGTCCTCGAATCCTAACGCTGTGAAGGCCAACATACCATTTGCCTTCTTTACCGCCTGCTGCACCTGCATGCTTACCTTCAGCGACTAGTGTACGAGGACACCCTGGTCTTGTTGCACATTCCCTTCTCCTAATTTATGGCCATTCAGATAATAGTCTGTTCTCGTTTTTGCTACTTAAGTGGATTACCTCACATTTATCCACCTTATACTGCATCTTCCATTCATTTGCCCACAGACAACTTGTCCAAATTGTGGTGATATGCATCACTGTAAATACACAAGGGGTTAATGTACATACACTACACCTAGCTAGACACTAGAGGGAGCACCAGAGACATCATAACACACAGGCAACCAATAGGTCAATAAGATAGGATACGACCAATGGGCATTCAAGGCATATACAGAGGTGACACTACCACAGGGGGGGCATTACACCAACCCATATAAAAGGACACCGCACACATTATCTTCCTCTTTCCAGTGGAGACACTTAGTGAGTACACAGGGTTGATTGAAACACATCAAACCCACCACGTGGATTGTAGCAGACTGGTTTGTCAGTCTTAGTAGCTATAGCAGGAATAACAGGAGAGTCAAATCCAAGTAGGAGAATCGTTAACAGTTTAATAAATGTGTTAAAGCTATCTCCAAGTCTGAACCTTCCTTTGTCAGTGTGCACATCAAGGAAGCAGTTTATGCGACATCAAGAGCGTAACAAAACATGGTACCAGTGAGTGACTGTTAAATCCATATAGTTACAACTCAACAAACAGTGACAACCAGCAACAGCACCCAGGCAAGGTGATGTTCGAGATTCCGGTTCCACAGCATCTCAGGTATCGCGGCAATCTCAGTGCAAACTGGCGTGTGTTCAGGCAGAGATTCGAGATCTACCTGGTAGCGTCCGACTTAGATGCAGTGAAAATAAAGTTTCTATTTACCATCGCGGGTAAAAAAGCAGCAGAAATCTTCGAGACCTTCAAATACTCAAGAGCGACTTCCAGGCAGTCCTGGATAAATTCCAAGAATTCTGTGAGGAATATACAAGAAAAAACCACAAAAGAGCCGCCAGTACAGACCACGAGGCGAAGGTAGGCTTTCCATTGCAGAAAACAGCAGTTTTGATTGGCGGCCATCTTGGAAAAGGGGTCGCATATGCGCAGTTGAGAGAAGGGCGCAAAGCAAAGGAACAGCGATCTGCGCATGCACAATCCATTCCTACGCTCTACGTCACAAGTGTCATGACGTCAGAAGCCCCCAGGCCACGCCCACTTAAAGGGGAAATGTCCCAAAACACAAAAAACTAGTTTTGAAGCCGTAAAACCCGATTCATTCACCTGGAACGACAGCACAATGCCTGAAATTCGACCAGTAGCTGAAAGTAACCTCCGCAGAACCCTGCAACATGCAGTAAGCACCTTCCTAGAAGATGATATGGTCTTGGAAGACAACGACTCAGACGAAGATTTCATCTTGGGAGGTGGCTACCCCAGCACCAAATCCGAACCGCAACTAGACATGTTGTACATTGAAGACCCCGGCGACGAGTTCTTCGGATTGGGGAATCCTCAGTCCAGCATATATGACATCCCGACTCGTGAGTGCAGGATTATGCTGCGGCCTGACACCAAGAGACAGAGAGCGGTACAAGCCCACAGAGAGCGGCCTGCTGCCACACAGAGAGTGGTCCACGCACCGCTAAGGGTCCCAGCCTCCACACAGAGAGTGGTCCACGCACCATAAAGGGTCCCAGCCTCCACACAGAGAGTGGGGTCCACGCACCATAAAGGGTCCCAGCCTCCACACAGAGAGTGGCCCACGCACCGCGAAGGGTCCCAGCCTCCACACAGAAAGCGATGAAAGACTCCACAGTGAGACAACTGCACATCTCCACACAGAAAGTGACTCCAGTGACACAAGCCTCCACAGCGAGCTCGTGGACAGCCTCCATGATAGAAGCAACGCAAGACTCCAGAGCGCAGTCCTTGCATGAACAAGAAGTGATGACAGTCTCCACAGCGAGACCAATGCACGATTCCACACAGGCAATGCTGCAAGACTCCACAGAGGGAGTGACACAAGCCTCCACAGCGAGCTCATGGACGGACTCCACGATGGAAGGAACGCAAGACTCCAGAGCGCAGTCCTTGCATGAACAAGACCATGAGGGTCTAGCAACCTCCTCTGAGCAACCAGCAGCAGACGGTGCAGGTCTGCCATGCTCAAGTGAACAGCAAGCAGACTACAACAGTCCACCCAGATTGTTTGAGCCACCAGAAGAAGACTCTGACAGTCTGCCATGCTCAAGTGCAAAGCAAGAAGACACTGAGGCTCTACCCACTGTATGTGAGACAAGTGACGACGGCATCCCACTTCCCATACAAGATGTGCAACGTGATAGACCTCAGCTAGTGTGTACAGAGGCACTCGACAATCACAGTGAGACTACGGGTGACTCCGGTGACACCACGTTAATTCAATCCTCATCCGCTCGAGCCTCTCCACAAGCAAATGCATTCCTGAATGTTTTGACTCCGGACGTGGAGCATCAAGAAACCTCAGCTGACTCAAGTGAGCCTGCAATGACTCCGGGCGGGGAGCGGCAAGAAACCAAAGCTGATTCAGGTGAACCAGAAGGGGCTCCAGACGGGGAGCATCGTCCAGCCAAAACTGACTCAGGTGAAACAGACCAGCCTCCAGACGGGGAGCATCGACAAGCCAAAGCTGATTCAAGTTAGCCGGACATGACTCCAGACGGGGAGCGCCGCAAACTCAGTGACGGCACACTCAAGGAAACAGCAGATCCCACAAAGCACGCTGACACGAGTAACTGTGTGAAGGACTCGTATTATCCACAGAGTGTGGTCCTTGAGCGCAGCAAACACAACAACAAAACCAACCAACACAACAACACAACCTATGAAAACCACGTCAAAGACAGTAACAAGAAGCGTACCAACGGCAACAACGTCGACAACTGCGACAAAAACAACAACAATGGAACTACGACTGGTACGACATGGTACAACTCTGCAAATGCGGGACACTGGTACTGCTCAGCTCTGTACAATGGCATACCATGGCAGGGCGACACAGATTGCATACATCGCCACCACAAGCAACGAAAGAAAACAAGAGTCCCAATCAGATAACAAAGTGATTTGACCGCTTCTTGGTTCCTTAAGCACAGGGACACTGACGGCGTTCACAAGGACATTCTACCATCAACATCACCAACTCACCAACAAGACAAGAAAGCCACTTGACCATGTTAATTAATGAACTTTGGACTCATACATATGATTTGGACTTATTGTTTAATGATCACTGTTTTCATGATTTGTACATATCATCATTTATCTACCTAGTTTGTTCAATTTTCTTTAACACTGTACAGAAAATGTGTTACACAAAAAAGGGGGGATGTGGTGATATGCATCACTGTAAATACACAAGAGGTTAATGTAGATACACTAGAACACTGTAAATACACAAGGGGTTAATATAGATACACTAGGACACTGTAAATACACAAGGGGTTAATGTACATACACTACACCTAGCGAGACACTAGAGGGAGCCCCAGAAACATCGTAACACACAGACAGTCAACCAATAGGTCAGTAAGATAGGACACGACAAATGGGCATTCAAGACATACACAGAAGTGACATTACCACAGGAGGGCATTACACCAACCCATATATAAGGACACAGCACACATGATCTTCCTCTTTCCAGTGGAGACACTTAGTGAGTACACAGGGTTGATTGAAACACATCAAACCCACCACGTGGATTGTAGCAGACTGGTTTGTCAGTCTTAGTAGCTATAGCAGGATTAACAGGAGAGTCAAATCCAAGTAGGAGAATCGTTAACAGTTTAATAAATGTGTTAAAGCTATCTCCAAGTCTGAACCTTCCTTTGTCAGAGTGCACATTAAGGAAGCAGCTTATGCTATGTCAAGAGCATAACAAAACACAAATCACATTGAAGGATCTCTGCATCCTCCTCACAGCTCACCCTCCCACCCAACTTGGTGTCATCTGCAAATTTAGGGATATTACATTATGTTCTTTCATCTAAATCATTGTGAATAGCTAGGGTCCCAGCACCAATTCCTGTGGTACCCCACTAGTCACTGTGCCACTAGTCAGCAGCTGTGTGTGTGTGTGTGTGTGTGTGTGTGGGATCTTGCTATGCAAAAAATTGACAACTACGTTCCTTCCATTACAACAATGACTATACTGCAAAAGTGCTTAATTAGCTGTTAAACAGTATGGGGAACCCTGAGGTTATGAAAGGTGGTACATGAATGCAAGCTCTTTAAAAAATATATATTTTGAAAGTTCTGATTGAATTTTCTCCCTCCAGCCTTTGAGGCGGCACATTCCAGAACATCATAACTCACAGCTTAAAAAAATAATTCCCCCCCCCCCCAGGGGATCATTGGTGTGCGGAACCAGCTGAATGGAAAGTCACATCAGCCAAGCGATAGAGAGAGTTAACAAGAAAGCCGTGAAGAATACTAAGTACACAGAGTGAAGGAAGCAATCGAGAATGTGGCCAATCTGCAGCCACTCATCTTCCATCTCCTGCTCCTGGTCATGACGCTCCACGCACTGTTTGATCTCCTCCACTCCCTCAGCGATCTTCCGCAGCAATGCCTGAAGAGTCTCGATCTCCGGCGGCCAGGACCTCTTCACCTCGCAGTCTGCAGGGGATCAAGAGTTCATCAGTAGGACCACGCCCGCGGGAGAGGTTTGGGAGGACTGACGGGCCGGCTCAGAGGGTAGGGCTTTTGAAATGTCCTTTACTGCACCGTCAATGGTGGCCCACCTCTGTGATTCCATTCCTAAATGTCTCTACCTCTCTCTCCTCCTTCACAACATAAACTTGGGAACTTGGTAGTGTGGTGGAAATGTTCCTGACCTCATAACCTGGAGGCCTGGGCTAATGATCTGGGGGTGTGCCTTCAAATTACTGCCCCCCCCCCCCCCCCCCAAAGCTGGTCATACTTAACTTTCATTAATAATCAGAATTGGAAAGCAGGTCTCAGTAACGGTGACCACAACCATTGTTGATTGTTATTTTAAAAAAATATCCATCTGGTCTTTTAGGGAAGGAAATCTGCCGTCCTTACCTGGTCTGGCCTACATGTGACTCCAGACACACGGCAATGTGGTTGACTCTTAACTGCCCCCTCTGAAAAGGCTGGCTCAGACTCTCAGTTCAAGGGCAACTAGGGATGGGCAGCTAATGCTGAACTTTGGCAGCCACTCACATCCCCGTAAAAAATTTAAAAACACACCCCGAGCTTTGGACCATCAGTGCAAATACCTCCTTATGCTGCTCCGTGTCAGCCATTGTCAGTGAGCTTTCCATGGAGCTTCTCCAGGCATTTCACTTTATGTAAGGTGCTATATCAATGCAAGTTGTTTTTCATAGAATCACAGAATTTACTGTGCTGAAAGAGGCCATTCGGCCCATCGAGTCTGCACCGGCTCCTGGAACGAGCACCCTACCCAAGCCCACACCTCCACCCTATCCCCATAACCCAGTAACCCCACCCAACACTAAGGGCAATTTTGGACACTAAGGGGCAATTTAGCATGGCCAATCCACCTAACCTGCACATCTTCGGACTGTGGGAGGAAACCGGAGCACCCGGAGGAAACCCACGCAGGCACGGGGAGAACGTGCAGACTCCGCACAGACAGTGACCCAAGCCGGGAATCGAACCTGGGACCCTGGTGCTGTGAAGAAACAGTGCTAACCACTATGCTACCATGCTGCCCCATTCTTGCTCCAAATACTTGATTTCTATCAACGCACTTCATGAGAAATATTTCCTTACTTTCCAGTGTTTCCCTGCTCTTCCCCAGAGCACCGGTTACTCTTCAGTGACCTGTCCATCGACTGCGAGTCTGGGCTGTGAGCTATTTGACCGGGGGGGGGGGGGGGGGTGGCTGAGGCTGATGCCGCTGGTATTTCCAGTAGGGGGCAGCAGATAGCTATGGGCAAGCAGGAACGCAGGATGATTCTACCCTGCTACTGGTGAGAACTCGGCGGAGGGGGGCTAATTTATATCCTGCAGATAGGCTAATAAATAATCAATACCAATTATAATATTGGAGTGGCTAAAAGGATTAAATTACAAAGGGCAGGTTGTCTGCACAAAGCCTAAATTTCCTCAAATATTGAATATTAAGGGTCGGTCTAATTGAGGTATTTAAGATGATTAAAGGAACTTCTCTCTCTCGCTCTGCTACTTTCGCTGATGGGAGACAGTCCAGGACAATAGGGGGCAACCTTCACATTACAGCCAGACCATTCAGCGGTGATCTCAGGTAGCATTTCCTCACACAAAAAGGAGTCGAGATCAGAGGGATTCTGACTCTGCCTCTAACCCCGTGCTGCACCTGTCCTGGGAGTGTTTGATGGGGACAGTGTAGAGGGAGCTTTACTCTGTATCTAACCCTGTGCTGTACCTCTCCTGGGAGTGTTTGATGGGGACAGTGTCGAGGGAGCTTTACTCTGTATCTAACCCCATGCTGTACCTGTCCTGGGAGAGTTTGATGGGGGCAGTGGAGAGGGAACGTTACTCTATATCTATCCCCGTGCTGTACCTGTCCTGGGAGTGTTTGATGGGGACAGTGTCGAGGGAGCTTTACTCTGTATCTAACCCCATACTGTGCCTGTCCTGGGAGTGTTTGATGGCAACAGTGCAGAGGGAGTTTAACTCTATATCTAACCCCGTGCTGTACCTGTCCTGGGAGTGTTTGATGGGGACAGTGTAGAGGGAGCTTTACTCTGCATTTAACCCTGTGCTGTACCTCTCCTGGGAGTGTTTGATGGGGACAGTGTCGAGGGAGCTTTACTCTGTATCTAACCCCATGCTGTACCTGTCCTGGGAGTGTTTGATGTGGACAGTGCAGAGGGAGCTTTACTCTGTATGTAACCCTGTGCTGTACCTGTCCTGGGAGTGTTAGATGGGGACAGTGTCGAGGGAGCTTTACTCTGTATCTAACCCTGTGCTGTATGTGGTGATATGAGTGGGAGCACTGCCATTGGTGCAGAGCATTGGTTTCCCATTGGCTCTGGCTGGTCATGTGCCTCTCGTCTGATTGGCTGGGACTAGTCATGTGACTGCTCACCAATTGGTCGAGAGGCAAGTAGATCCCGCCTCCGAGGCGGGGTATAAGTACCCAGGTTTCCCGACGGTCGGCCTTTCTCTGTAGTCGACCACCGGGCTAACAACTAGCTGATTAAAGCCACAGTTTGGATCTTCATCGTGTCTCGCGTCCAATTGATGGTACATCAATTTATTCAGTTAGAGTTTTGGAATGGAGCATCGCATCAAGCCTGACTGCCTCCGCACCAGCCCGCATGCCTCAAATGCGTCTGCAATCTTTAAACATTGGCTGGCGTGTTTCAACAGTTACCTGACAACTGCAGCCAGCCAGCCCACCAAGGAGCAGAAACTCCACATCCTCCACTCGTGCGTGGGCACGGCGGTATATTCAATAATTGAGGACGAAAGTGATTATGACGCGGCCATGGATATCCTGAAAGGACTCTTTCTCCGGCCGGTCAACGAAGTTTACGCACGGCATCTTCTGACGACCAGACAACAGTTCCCTGGTGAGTCACTCGATGAATTCTACCAGGCCCTCACAGCTCGAGGGAGAATGTGCGCCTTTCCCCAAGTTTCTGCGACATGGAACTTTTAATTAGAGACGCTTATGTTGCCGGCATGCAATCCTCCTCTATCCGCCAACGATTGCTGGAGAAGGACGCCCTCAGCCTAGCTGAGGCACGAACCCCCCTTGCAACCTCCCTGGAGGTCGCCGACCTGAACGCTCACGGCTATGCGCCCGGCCGCGCAGCAACCCCCTGGACCTCATGGCACGCACCAACCCGGTCCTCCGCTGACCCCGACCCCCCCTGCGCTGCGGGACGCTCCGACAAGCTATCGGGGCCCCGCTGCTATTTTTGTGGCCTGTCTAAACACCCCCGTCCGCGTTGCCTGGCCCGCTCCGCTCTGAGTAAGAGCTGCGGGTAGAAGGGCCGCTACGCGGTGGTCAGCCAGACCAAGTCGGTTGCTGCTGTTCCGCGCAGCGACCACGGATCGCCCCCCCCCCAGGGCCCCGCGCCGCGCACTGACCTCTCCGGCCCGCCTCTCGGCCCCCGCAACAGGCCCACGGTCCTCCCGACCCGCGCTCCCGGCTGCCCCGACCGGCCCGCAGACGCCACTGACACTGCCCCCAGCTGCCATGAGGTTCCCACGGGCACCGCCATCTTGCGTCCCGGACGCCACGTGCTGGTCCTGGGCGCCGCCATCTTGGGCCAACACGGAAGGCCCTGCCAGCGATTACTCTGCCACCGAGGATGACTTGGAACTCCCACCACGACTTGCTTCCATCACACTCGACCAGTCGCGACCACGCTCGCTCGCCAAGACTACGACAACGATCCAGCTCAACGGACACAAGACGAAATGCCTACTGGACTCCGGGAGCACGGAAAGTTTCGTCCACCCCGACACGGTAAGACGCTGCGCGCTCCCCATCCACCCAGTTAAGCATAAAATCAAATTGGCCTCGGGTTCGCACTCCGTCCAAATCAGCGGGTGCTGCATAGCGGACCTCACGGTCCAGGGGAGGGTTTTCAAAAACTTCAAACTCCTCATTCTCCCCCGTCTATGCGCTCCGGCACTCTTGGGCCTGGATTTCCAGTGCAACCTGCAGAGCTTAACCTTCCAATTCGGCGGTCCTATTCCCCCCCCCCCCCCCCCCCCCCTTACTGTCTGCAGCTTCGCGTCCCTCAAAGTGGACCCACCTTCCTTGTTTGCTAATCTCACCCCAGATTGTAAACCTGTCGCCACTCGGAGCAGACGATACAGTGCCCAGGACCGGACCTTCATCGGGTCCGAGGTCCAGAGGCTCCGTAAGGAAGGATTTATCGAGGCCAGCAACAGTCCCTGGCGAGCCCAAGTGCTGGTAATTCGGACTGGGGAGAAAAACCGGATGGTCATTGATTACAGTCAGACCATCAACATGTTTACGCAGCTGGATGCGTATCCTCTCCCCCTTATTTCCGACCTGGTCAACAGGATCGCAAAATACAAAGTCTTTTCCATGGTGGATCTTAAGTCCGCCTACAACCAGCTCCCCCTCCGCGCGAGTGACCGCAAGTACACCGCGTTTGAGGCAGATGGGCGCCTCTACCACTTCCTCAGGGTTCGATTCGGTGTCACAAATGGGGTCTCAGTCTTCCAACGGGAGATGGACCGAATGGTCGACAAGCATGGATTACGGGCTACCTTCCCGTACCTCGATAACGTCACCATCTGCGGCCACGACCAGCAGGACCATGACATCAACCTCCAAAAATTCCTCCGAACCGCAAAACTCCTTAATTTAACTTACAATAAGGATAAGTGCGTGTTTAGCACCGACCGTCTAGCCATCCTCGGCTACGTAGTGCGTAACGGAGTAATAGGCCCCGACCCTGAACGCATGCGCCCCCTGATGGAACTCCCTCTCCCCAACTCCCTCAAATCCCTCAAACACTGCCTGTGCTTCTTTTCCTATTACGCCCAGTGGGTCCCCAACTACGCCGACAAAGCCCACCCCCTCATCCAGTCCACCTCCTTTCCCCTGTCGATGGAGGCCCGCCAGGCCTTTAGCCGCATCAAAGCGGATATCGCAAAGGCCACGATGCATGCTATCGACGAGTCCCTCCCATTCCAGGTTGAGAGCGAAGCGTCTGACGTAGCTCTGGCGGCCACCCTGAACCAAGCGGGCAGACCCGTGGCCTTCTTTTCAAGAACCCTCCACGCTTCCAAAATCCGCCATTCCTTGGTGGAAAAGGAGGCACAGGCCATAGTCAAAGCTGTGCGATATTGGAGGCACTATCTGGCCGGCAGGAGGTTTACCCTCCTCACAGACCAACGGTCAGTGGCTTTCATGTTCGATAATGCACAGAGGGGCAAGATCAAGATCGACAAGATCTTGTGGTGGCGGATCGAGTTGTCCACGTACAACTACGATATCTTGTATTGTCCTGGGAAGCTCAACGAGCCTTCCGATGCCCTATCCCGCAGTACCTGTGCCAGCGCGCAGATTGACCACCTCCGCTCCCTCTGCCATCCAGGGGTCACCCATTTTTACCACTTTATTAAGACCGCAACCTGCTCTACTCCATTGAGGAAGTCAGGACCTTCACCAGGGACTGCCACGTCTGCGCCGAGTGCAAACTGCACTTCTACCGCCCCGAACGAGCGCATCTGATCAAGGCATCCCGCCCCTTTGAACGTCTCAGTATAGAGTTCAAGGGTCACCTCCCCTCTAACAACCGTAACACATATTTCTTGAGTCTTATTGACGAATATTCTCGCTTCTCTTTCGCTATTCCCTGTCCCGACATGACCACAACAACCGTCATAAAGGCCCTCCTATCCATCTTCTCCCTGTTCGGCTACCCCGCGTACATCCACAGCGACATGGGGTCCTCCTTTATGAGTGATGAACTGCGTCAATTCCTGCTCAGCAGGGGCATAGCCTCTAGCAGGACGACCAGTTATAACCCCCGGGGTAACGGTCAGCTGGAGCGGGAGAATGACACCATTTGGAAGACCATCCTGCTGGCCCTATGGTCCAGAGATCTCCCTATCCCCTGTTGGCAAGAGGTCATCCCCGACGCCCTTCACTCAATCCGGTCTCTCCTCTGTGCTACCACTAATCAAACACCTCATGAACGTCTTCTTGTTTTCCCATGGAAGTCGTCCTCAGGATCCCCTCTCCCGACCTGGCTGGCCGCCCCCGGGCCCATCTTGCTCCGGAAGCATGTGCGGGTGCACAAGTCCGACCCGTTGGTTGAGCGAGTCCAGTTACTCCACGCCAACCCGCAGTATGCGTACGTGGAGTATCCCGACGGTCGGCAGGATACGGTCTCCCTCCGGGACCTGGCACCCGCCGGCGTGCGGCCCTCTCCTCTTCCATCAACACCCGCCCCCCCCCAACCCCAATTCCCCCCAGCGCTCCCCGCGCCCCCACGACCCAGCGCATATACCCCCTCTTCCCCGATTATAGCGTCTCCACCACCGGCCCGGAGTACGGAGACACATCTACGACCGACGCTCCCGGAGGCAAGGATGACCATCGGCCCGACGTCACCGGCTCCACTGTGACGGTCCTCCAGAACACCACGGGCACCCGACAGGCTGATCGTCTCCATCTGATGCAACCATGGGACTTTATTGGACTCTATTGTAATTTTTGTTTGCATCCTAATGTAGTATGTAGTATTGTTTATTTTGCCACGAGCCAGTGGGCAACCCATATCTTCTCGATTATCTCTACTCAGACCACCAGTCCTCGGACACCCCCCTCTCTTACCCTCACACCCCCCCCCCTCCGCCTTCTTTCTCCACAAGGGGTGAATGTGGTGATATGAGTGGAAGCACTGCCATTGGTGCAGAGCATTGGTTTCCCTTTGGCTCTGGCTGGTCATGTGCCTCTCGTCTGATTGGCTGGGACTAGTCACGTGACTGCTCACCAATTGGTCGAGAGGCAAGTAGACCCCACCTCTGAGGAGGGGTATAAGTACCCAGGTCTCCCGGCGGTCGGCCTTTCTCTGTAGTCGACCACCAGGCTAACAACTAGCTGATTAAAGTCACAGTTTGGATCTTCATTTTGTCTCGCGTCCAATTGATGGTGCATCACTGTTCCTGTCCTGGGAGTGTTTGATGGGGACAATGTAGAGAGAAATTTACTCTCTATCTAACCCTGTCCTGTACCTGTCCCGGGTGTGTTTGATGGGGATGGTGCAGAGTAAACTTTACTCTGTATCTAACCCCGTGCTGTACCTGTCCTGGGACTGTTTGATGGGGACATTGTAGAGTGAGCTTTTCTCTGTATCTAACAACATGCTTTACCTGTCCTGGGAGTTATTGAGTGAACTTTACTCTGTATCTAACCCCGTGCTGTACCTGTCCTGGGAGTGATTGATGGGGACAGTGTAGAGGGAGCTTTACTCTGTATCTAACCCCGTACTGTACCTGTCCTGGGAGTGTTTGATGGGGACAGTGTCGAGGGAGCTTTACTCTGCATCTAACCCCGTGCTGTACCTGTCCTGGGTGTGTTTGATGGGGACAGTGTGGAGGGAGCTTTACTCTGTATCTAACCCCATGCTGTACCTGTCCTGGGAGTATTTGATGGGGACATTGTAGAGTGAGCTTTTCTCTGTATCTAACAACATGCTTTACCTGTCCTGGGAGTTATTGAGTGAACTTTACTCTGTATCTAACCCCGTGCTGTACCTGTCCTGGGAGTGATTGATGGGGACAGTGTAGAGGGAGCTTTACTCTGTATCTAACCCCGTACTGTACCTGTCCTGGGAGTGTTTGATGGGGACAGTGTCGAGGGAGCTTTACTCTGCATCTAACCCCGTGCTGTACCTGTCCTGGGAGTATTTGATGGGGACGGTGTAGGATAGCTGTGAAACTTTTTTCTTGGGGAATACAATTAGCTGCAGTGAAATGGTTGATGTCATGAGCAGCTGTGCGGGGGGTTGGTTGGATGTTGGCAGCGAGTGCGAAGGGGAGGGAGGAGGCTGTTTGAAAATTAACCTGGGGTTTCCCAGAGTGGAGTTGTTTTTCATTCCCAAGTTCAATGCCCATTAACTCAGATGTGCGGAGAAGGAACAGGAGGAGCGATGGACTGATGGAAAGAGATGGATGTTACCTTGGTCTGTGATGCTGACATTCTGTGGGAGGCGGGACATCTGGTGGTACACACGTTGTTTTCCTTTCCGCCAGAACAGCTTTGCCCCGTAAACCAGGACGATGGTCCTGAGCCAAGGCGGGACGGCCTTCCTCTGCTTGCCATTCTGGTGGATGACGTTAATGACGATGATGGTCTCAAACAAACTGGTGACCATAAAGGTCAGAGACACCAGGAAGAAGATGGCTGCAACAAGACCAGTGAAAGCAAGAACATCAGATTGACATGGGCAGTGGAGTAGGAAAACAGCGGCTCTGCTTCTGTGCGTAGAACAGGCACTGAAATTAGGGTCTGCCTGCCTCTTGATGTCTGCGTCCAGCAGTCACCATTACATTGGAAAAAAAATCACGAGAAATAAAACATTTTCATGCAGCGAGTGTTCGAGTGCGCCGCTTGTGAGCGTGGTAGAGGCTGCTTCAATGCAGGCATTCAACTGAGAATGAGACTGTTACTTGAAAAGGAAGAAGGTGCAGGGTTATGGGGAGAAGAAGGGCAAGCAGCTCTCAGCGAATTGCTCATGGGGAGAGCTGGGGCAGACACGATGGGCCAAATGGCGTCATTCTGCACTGTAACAATTCAGTGATCGTTGAGATTCTTTTCAGGGACCTGACCACAACACCCAGGCTGACATTCTAATTGATGATCTGTCGCTGCACCATCAGAAAAAACACATTCACTCTCTCCGGCTCCGATCTAGAAACTGCACAGAGTCTAGTTTCCTAAATTACAACAGCAAACACACGGCCATTCGTTAGCGAGGAAGCGCTTTGGGATATTTTGAAGTTGTGACAGGCATTATAGAGATGAGAGACTTTCTCTCTTTGGTTGACGAGTGACGTTGGTTAACAAAGCCAGAAACAGGGAACAATAGAGGAGAGCCAGGGAGGTGGGGGGGGGGGGGGGGGGGGGGGGAGTTGGAATGGGGGCAGGGAAACGTTAACCAACCTGACATCCACAGGAACAGAGAAAAAGGAGAACACAGGCGGAGGACGGGAGGGCCGGATGAAGCGGCAGCGTGCACGAGAAGACAACGGCAGCGAAATCCGACCGGGAGAAATGAGGGGCAACATCGGCACCAGACCCACTCAAGGATTGCCCTCCCGAAGTGTCTCGCCGGCACGAACAGATGCCCACTTACGTAAATATAGATATATCATATCCTGTGTACATAACGTCAAAAATCCAATAAAAAGCATTTTTTTTAAAACAAAGCCATAAACTGTTCAAACAATAGACTTTGGCCCATAACCAGAAACATCCTTTACCTGGAGAGTGATGAGACTGTGAAACTTGCTACCGCAGGGAGTATTTGACATGAGCAGCTTCGGCGCAAGGAGGAGCAAAGGAACAAGAATAAACCATTCAGCCCCTCAGCTGTTCAATGAGAACGTGGCTGAGTTGTATCATAACTCCACCTAAATGCTTTGGCTCCAAACCACGCGTATCTTTGGCTAACACTCTTAAATTATTAATTAAGCTCATAGCTTTTTCCATTCACGCTGCTTTGTTAAGCTGTCAACCATTAAGATCATAGCAGCCATTCGGCCCATCGAGCCAGCTCTGCCGTTCAATCAAATCTGTTTGCGGCCTAAACTCAACTTTCCATCTGCCCCCATAACGCTCAGCCCCCAGTCAAACTCTGTCTTGAATAAATTTAATGACCTGGCTTCCACAGCTCTGTGAAGAAGGGAATTCCAAACACGAATGGCCCTCTGAGAGAATGAGGTCCTCCTCCTCTCCCTTGTGAGTGTGCGACCCCCTTATTACGAAACTGTGCCCCCTGTTTCTCGATTCCCTCAGGAGGGGGAACATCCTCTCAGCTTCCCCCGCCTGTCAAACCCCTTCGGAAACCTGTGTGTTTCAGTCAGGTCACCTCTCGTCCTTCTAAACTCCAAACAGTATAGGCCCGACCTGCTCAACTCCTCCTTACAGGACAATTGGGAAGGTCGCTCATTGTGTTGTCTGAGTCAGCAGTGAATATATTGACCTGACTCTTCAGAGGAGTGCAAATCGCAGTCGGATTGCCTCTCTGTTGCTACTGGCCATTCTGGAGCTCTGCTTTTCTATCTGGGACTCCCAGCCTGGCTATTCCAGAAATGCGGAGTGTACCTTCAATCAACTGCTTCCCCGTAGCACTGTCTCATCCCGGGGAAGACAAGCCTTTTATCCGGCACTAGCTGTGTATTCTGTTAGGTAAGTGTCCAAAAGCTTCTTCAATAGGATGGGGAGAGAAGGTAAGGGGTTAGGGTGGCAGATGGGTGAAGTGGGTAGGGTGGCAGATGGGTAGGCTGGTCGATGGGATCAGGGCACAGTTGAGTCCAGTTGAGATAGGGGGATGTCAGGTTGTGGGCTAGTCAAGTCCTGTCGGGGGTAGTTGGGTGGTCAAAGGGGGGGTTGGGGGACAAGGTGGTCATTTGTTTAGTTACCCAGGAGCTAGGCTAGTTCCTACGTAACTATACAGCTAAGTAAGTCAAAACCGTCGAAAGCCTCTGACTTTTTCAGAAGTTCCAGAGAGCAGAGGAAATGCCCAGTGGAAGATCAAACCTCCCGAGCAAGCCCACAGAGTCAGTGTATTGGGATTTCCGAAGTGTCCCAAATCGTAAATTCTGGGGTATGTCAGTTCTCCGCCTATCTAGAGATGGGAAGATCTGGGCCGGTGAAAAGCTGAATCATCAGCACAGATCATTGTGGGACCTCATTAGTTATTCCTAGCGTGATAAATATGTAAGGGAGAAAGAAATCTGTTAATGAGCTGGAATGAAGTAGGGCAGGAGGAAGTTTGTATTGAGCAGAAACACCAGCATAGATTCGATGGACCAAATGGCCTGTCCAGAAACTGTAAATTTTGTGTAATTTTACAAGGCGTGTACCAAGAGGTGATGATCATGGATTGGAGGAATAGGGAATCACAGTGGAGTGCGTATAGGTTTGGAGGCAGCAACATCTCTCGCTTACATAGCCCCATCTAACATGCCAGCTGCATGCGATAGGTTGGGAATCCAAACGTGACAAATTACATTTCTGGTTAGTAAATAAACGAGTAAAAGACGCCATGTTAAGTCTCTGATCTCAATATTCATATTTGCGAAGCCTGTAAACTAAAGCTTTTTGTACAGTTGATGATAAAACAGGAAGAGAGCACACAGGGATCCAAAGTGCTTTTACTTCCTTGGTTACTGAATTGTGGCCGTTATTTGTTCAATAAATATGCACCTGGTGAGGTTATTATGTGCTTTGTGAGTGTGTGAAAGGCATATTATGGAGACCTGGTTGCGTGCACACAGAGGTCCATTAATACACACACGCACACACTTCAATATTGATACACACACAAAAAAAAAGTTGCAACTTCAGGTGACAGACACACGTATATTACCCACAATTTCTGCTCATGGTTAGAAGTTTGAGTATGTTGCAGATTCTTTGATCAGCAGTGTTCAGAAAGGGTGACCGGGAATAGCTCTATCGCGGTGAAGAGAGGTACAAGACTTTTCTTTAATAGTCATGGGATGTAGGCATCACTGGTAAGGCTGGTGTTTGTGGCCCGTCCTTAACTACCCCTGGCAGCAGTTAAGAGTCGACCACATTGATGCCAATCAGGAGTCACATGTAGGACAGATCAAATAAGGATGGCAGACGTCCTTCCCTAACGGGCATTCAAAACCAGATGGGCATCCAAGGAAGGGTGATGGTCCAGAGGAGGTTCACAAGAATGATCCCTGGAATGAAGAGCTTGTCGTATGAGGAATGGTTGAGGCCTCTGGGTCTGGACGCGTTGGAGTTTAGAAGGATGAGGGGCGATCTTATCGAAATTTACGGGACACTGCGAGGCCTGGATAGAGTGGATGTGGAGAGGATGTTTCCACTTGTAGGAAAAACTAGAACCATTGGGCATCATCTCAGACTAAAGGGACGATCCTTTAAAACAGGGATGAGGAGGAATTTCTTAAGCCAGCGGGTGATGAATCTGTGGAACTCTTTACCGCAGAAGGCTGTGGAGGCCAAATCACTGAGTGTCTTTAAGTCAGAGATGGATAGGTTCTTGATCAATCAGGGGTTATGGGGAGGAGGCAGGAGAATGGGGATGAGAAAAATGTCAGTAATGATTGAATGGCGGAGCAGACTCGGTGGGTAGAGTGGCCTAATTCTGTTCCTATGACATACGACAATTGTTAGTAGTTTTGTGGTCAACATTAGCAAAACCAGCTGCCATGGTGGGATTTGAATTTATGTGCCCATGTTCTAGGGCATAATCACAAAAAGCTAGTATGCAGGTACTGCAAGTAATTAAGAAGGCTCATGGAATGGTACACTTTATTACGAGAGGAATTGAACATAAAAGTTAGGAAGTTATGTTTCAGTTATACAGGGCATTGGAGAGAAGACATCTTAAACATTGTGGACAGTTTGGTTCTCCTTATTCGAGGATGAATGTAAATGTGTTGGAGGCTCAGACGGGGTTTACTAGATTCATACCTGAAATGAGCGACTTATCTGATGACAAAGGAGACCCGGGGAATGTGGTTTATTTCGACTTTCAGAAGGCTTTCGACAAGGTCTCACACAGCAGATTAATATGGAAACTTAAAGTGCATGGAATTAGGGGTGGTGTCTTGAGATGGATAGAAAGCTGGCTAACGGCCTGGAAGCAAAATGTTGGAATAATTGGGTCTTTTTTTTAAATTGGCAGTGACTAGTGGGGTACCACAGGGTCTGTGCTAGGACCCCAACTGTTCACATTATATATTCATGATTTGGATGAGGGAACTAAATGTATTATTTCCAAATTTGCAAATGATACAAAGTTGGGTGGGAGGGTGAGCTGTGAGGAGGATGTAGAGATGCTTCAGCGGGGTTTGGACAGGCTGAGTGAGTGGGCATGGTAGGTGCAGTATAATGTGGATAAATGTGAGGTTATCCGCTTCGCTAGCTACAGTAGGAAGGCAGATTATCATTTGAATGGGTGCAAATTAAGAGTGGTGGATACTCAGCGAGACCTTGGTCTCCTCGTTCATCAGTCGCTGAAAGTAAGCATGCAGGTACAGCGGACAGTAAAGATGGCAAATGGTATGATGGCCTTCATAGCGGGAGGATTTGGGTATAGAAATAGGGATATTTTACTGTAATTGTACAGGGCGTTTGTGAGGCCACAGCTGGAGTATTGTGTGCAGTTTTGGTCTCCTTACCTCAGGAGGGATGTTCTTGCTGTGGAGGGAGCACAGCGAAGGTTTACCAGGCTGATTCCTGGGATGGTGGGACTGTCATCTGAGGAGAGGCTAAATTGGTTAGGATTATATTCATTGGAGTTTAGAAGAGTGAGAGGGGATCTCATGGAACCGTATGAAATTCTGACAGGATTAGACCGGATAGGTTCACAAAGAATGTTCCAGATGGTAAGGAAGTCCATAACTAGGGGTCATAGTTTGAGGATAAGGGGTAAACCCTTTAGGACTGAGGTGAGGAGAAATGCTTTCACACAGAGAGTGGTGAATCTGTAGAATTCGCTACACAGGAAGTAGTTGAGGTGAAAACATTGTGTAATTTCAAGAAAAAATTATATATAGCTCTTGGGGCAAAAGGGATTAAGGGATATGGGGGAAGGTGGGATCAAGGTATTGAATTGATGATCAGCCATGATCATAATGAATGGCAGAGCAGACTCAAAGGGCTGAATGGACTCTTCTTGCTTCTATTTTCTATGTATGGTTCGGGGTAGATGGGAGTATAGAACTCAAAACACAAATATATCATCCGTGATCATATTGAATGGCGGTGCAGGCTAGAGGGGCTGAATGGCCTCCTCCTGCTCCTAACAATGAAAGGCCAGGTCTTACCTATCAGCGGAGTGTGGGTTGAGTTACTGGGCAACAGGTCCTTTACGATGATGAGGAATACGGAATACCCCAACATGAGGGTCATCTTAAAGGAGGCTCGGTCAAAACTGTGAGTGGGCAGGTAGAAGCTCATGATGTCGGTCGCCATGAGGAAGGCACTGGGAATGAGCAGGTTCACAATGTAAAACATCGGCCTTCGCTTTATCGTCACCTGCAGGGGAGAGAGGTGAGGAACTGCGTGAGGATTTCTTCCGGACACTCAACAAGAGCAGCACTGGAAGCACAGAAATAAATTACACCAAAAACAGAAGTTAGATAAATACATCATAGAATTTACAGTGCAGAAGGAGGCCATTCGGCCCATCGAGTCTGCACCGGCTCTTGGAAAGAGCACCCTACCTAAGGTCAACAACTCGACCCTATCCCCATAACCCAGTAACCCCACCCAACACTAAGGGCAATTTTGGACATTAAGGGCAATTTATCATGGCCAATCCACCTAACCTTCACATCTTTGGGCTGTGGGAGGAAACCGGAGCACCCGGAGGAAACCCACGCAGACACGGGGAGGATGTGCAGACTCCGCACAGACAGTGACCCAAGCCGGAATCGAACTTGGGACCCTGGAGCTGTGAAGCGATTGTGCTATCCACAATGTTACCGTGCTGCCCACAATGCTGCATGCTTCATAATCTCCAAGTTGCAAAGGGGTTTGATCAGGTCGACGCAAAGAATTGGTTTCCACTTGTGGAAGAAGCCAGACCTTGGGACCAGAAATATACTATAGTCAGCAACTAATCCAATCGGGAATTCAGGGGAGACTTGTTTACCCAGAGAGTGGTGAGAATTTGGAACTCGAGACCACAGGTAATAGTTGAGTCGAAAGATGTATTTAAGGACAATCTGGGTAAATATATGAGGGAGAAAGGGAAGGCCAATATACTGATGGACTGGGTGTGGGAGGAGACCTTTGTGGAGTATAAACACCAATGGTGCTGTTAATACCTGGTTCTGTGCTGGGAATTCTATGTTGTGCTGGATAATATTCAATTCTGTGCATTTTAATAGTGGCCATTAAAGATTGCAGAAGGGAATAAGAAATAAAATTTTGCTTTTTTGTAAGTTTTCATTTCAGGATTATCCTCTCTTTAAAGTGTCAACCCTTGCAGGGCTGGGAACCCCTTCCACCTCACCTCAAATACCCATCCTCGAGCGTGAATAGTGACTGAGAAACTTACCTTAGAAACTAGGAGCAGGAGCAGTAATAATAATAATAATCTTTATTGTCACTGGTAGGTTTACATTAACACTGCAAAGAAGTTACTGTGAAAAGCCCCTAGTCGCCACACTCCGGCGCCTGTTCGGGTACACAGAGGGAAAATTCAGAATGCCCAATTCACCTAACAAGCATGTCTTTCGGGACTTGTGGGAGGAAACCGGAGCACCCGGAGGAAACCCACGCAGACACGGGGAGAACGTGCAGACTCCGCACAGCGACCCAAGCCGGGAATCGAACCTGGGAACCTGGAGCTGTGAAGCAACAGTGCTGCTCACTGTGCATTCGGCCCTTCAACGGAGGCTTCACAGTAAAGTTCACACCTGAGCCTCAGCCAGTGTCCCAACACAGCCACTTTGCAGAAGAAGTCACCAATAGCAATCAGCAATGAAAACCCTCGCTGATTTCTCTCTCCTATTTTAGTAACACTATGATTGAGGGATTTCAGTTACGTGGCCAGGCTGGGATTGCTCTCCGTAGGGCAGCACGGCAGCAGAAGTGGCTAGCACTGTGGCTTCACAGCACCAGGGTCCCAGGTTCGATTCCCCGCTGGGTCACTGTCTGTGCAGAGTCTGCACGTCCTCCCCGTGTGTGCGTGGGTTTCCTCCTTGTGCTTTGGTTTTCTCCCACAGTCCAACGATGTGCAGGTTAGGTGGATTGGCCATGAAAAATTGCCTTTAGTGACCAAAAAGGTTAGGAGGGGTTATTGGGTTATGCGGATAGGGTGGAAGTAAGGGCTTAAGTCGGTCGGTGCAGACTCGATGGCCCGAATGGCCTCCGTCTGCACTGTATGTTCTACATTCTAAAGCAAAGGGGGATGTAGCAGAGGCACTCAAAATCATAATGAGTTTTGGTAGAGTGAAGAAGAGATTTCAAAGGGATAGCACAGACATGATGGGCCAAGCAGCCTGATTTCTGCTGTATGAATCTGAGCCCAGGTTTATGGAGGTTGGATGAAGAATCTCAGCCACCAACTGAAAATGCCTCCAGAAACCAGCAGAGCCCGAGATCTGAACCTGGGGCCTTGATTGCTCCCGCCCTCCCTGAACTACGAGGAGTGAGGCAGCACAATGATTTACCTCCCATGATACATAATCATAGCTTGCCCAGTCATCCAGGAATTTCTTCTCCGAAGCCTCAATCTGGATGAGCTCCCACTCTCCTTTGCTTGCAAATATTTTTGTGGATTTGGAGGTGACCTCCTCCGAGGTCTGTTCGAGGTGTAGTTTCACATCGTAATCTGCAAAGCAGGAGGTTTGGTTCTCAGAAAGAAAAACCTTCATTTCTATAGCACCGTTCACAACCACGAACGTGGCAAAGCCACCGGCAATTCATTGGCCGGGATTCTGCGATATCGCGGCCAACACCGGCATCAAAACCGGCCCGAGCGACGCTGGCGACAACGGGTCTCCAGGCCCGGTAATCCTCCTGTCCTTAGGGGGTTAGAACGGCGCGGGAGTGCGGTGCGCTGCTCCGGTGCCGAAAGGCTGGCCTGCACGGCCGGCACGGGTCCACGCATGCGCGAGGTTGCCGTCTCCGCGCCGGCCCCCGCACAACATGGTGGAACCCTACAGGGGCCTGGCGCAGAGGAACAAAGGCATCCCCTGGAATGTGCATGCCCGCTGATCTTGGGCCTGGCCACCATGGAGGCCCCCCCGCTGGAGTCGGATCCTTCCCGGCCCCCTACCAGGACGGCCCCCGCAGCCAGAACGCCACAGTCCAACCGGGCGGGACCGTATGTAAACCACGCCGGTGGGACTCGGCGGAACTCAAGGGGCACACGGACCATCGAGTGTGGCGAATCACCAGGGGGCGCCTTCAATGGCCCCCAACCGGCACCACGGCGACCGCGCGGGCCCAACATCAGAACGGCGTGGCGGGATTCTAGCGCACCCCCCCCCCCCCCCCCCCCCCTCCGGCGATTCTCCGACCCGGCGCAGGCTCGGAGAATCCCGGCCATTACCTTTGAAATGTTGGCCTTGATCTTGCCCCACAGGCCGTCTTTTTGGCGATGGGGGCATGTAAACTACCCACCCAATCACCTTCCCGTCCATCCTCAGGAGGAGGTAGCTGTGCGCTAGAATATGCAGCATGCCTGCTACATTTACATCAGTAATTGAAGGTCAATTAGGCTTGTCACCACGATGATTGGCCCAATAATACACTCCCTCTACACCGTCCCCATCAAACACTCCCAGGACAGGTACAGCACGGGGTTAGATACAGAGTAAAGCTCCCTCTACACTGTCCCCATCAAACACTCCCAGGACAGGTACAGCACGGGGTTAGATACAGAGTAAAGCTCCCTCCACACTGTCCCCATCAAACACTCCCAGGACAGGTACAGCACGGGGTTAGATACAGAGTAAAGCTCCCTCTACACTGTCCCAATCAAACACTCCCAGGACAGGTACAGCACGGGGTTAGATACAGAGTAAAGCTCCCTCTACACCGTCCCAATCAAACACTCCCAGGACAGGTACAGCACGGGGTTAGATACAGAGTAAAGCTCCCTCTAAACTGTCCCCAACAAAAACTCCCGGGACATTATTTTTTTTAAAATTATTCTTCTATGACTGGCCAGTCCAGTTCCTTGTCAACCACGTTGCTGTGGGCCTGGAGACCAGGTAAGGGCAGCAGATTTCCTTCGTTTTGGAGCATTAGTGAACCAGATGGGTTTTAATTATTATAATAGCTTCCAGGTCACCATTACTGAGACAAGCTTTATATTCCAGATTCTACTCCTTCAGCGTCAATTTCACTAGCTGGAATGATGAGATGTGTGTCATAATATACACACAAGCATATGATGGTGCATATACACACACTGACTGACACACTGAAAGACCAATCAACACACAGCAGCCAATCACCAGACAGGACACGGTCACTATAAAGCCAGAGGGCACTAGTTTTCCCGCTCATTCAGGATGCAGCCTCTGAGACAGACAGAGCCCGCAGTCAGTAGCACAAACATCTACCATGTGCCGGCAGTATAGTCTAGTCAGGTTAGCCATAGGTCTTCAGTCAACCTAACGTAGTGTCGACCCACAGTGCAAGTATGTTCAATAGCTCATAGTTAAATAAAATTGAGTTGTACCTCTACAAGTGTTGGAAGCCTGTCTCTCTCACTGCTCTGGTAAACGCAGTCCTCACAGACCCAGCTTACCCAACACATCAATTTGAACCTGTAGAACCAGAGCATTAGCCTGGGTTCCTTAATTACCAGCCCAGTGACATAACCACGATGCCACCCAGTATTGGGTTAAATACATAAATCTCCCTCTATGCATCCCATTCAACCCTCTGTCTCACACAGCAAACGCCCTGACTCCTCTCCGGGACGGTCGCTGAACTCGGTTTGTGCTGTGTGCCAATCCTGTTCAAAAGTTGGGTTTGCCCCCTGTGGAGGGATCTCTACGTCCTTGCTGATATTTTAATTCAGGCAATCAAAATACTGCAGATGCTGGAATCTGAAACATAAACAGAGAGTGCTGGAAACACCCAGCATCTGTCGGGAGAGAGAATCAGAGTTAACACTTCGACCATTTGACTCCTAGTCAGGACAGTTCAGATGAAAAGCCCAACAGACACGAAACATTAATTATAGCATTAACTTAACTTTAACGGAACACAAAATTCTCTTTTCTCTCCCCACAGGTGCTGCCAGGCCTGCTGAGTCGCCCCAGCATTCTCTGTTCTTCTGACTTTAGGTTAAGGCGTCCGAACGTTAAGTTACAAACGTCCTGACTACTGTGGAACTCAGACACCATAAAAACACGTCAATGAGCCATTACCTCGTAAGGTGATTGGTGAAGCTGAGAGTGGACATTTCTGAATGTCAAATGGGAAGTACAAGATGTTGAGGTTACAGGAGCTGACAATCCTCAGAGGTCTTCCATAGATCACCTTCCCCGTGTGATGCACGTACAGGTACAGCAGCTCGGGTGACTTATCCTCGTCAACCCTGTTTGGCAACAGAATAAATTCAACCTGTTAACGTCTCGCTTTCCTGTCAGTTTTTCAAACATGCTCGTCAGACGAGTGGGAAAAGGACCCATTCTTTCAAATCAGTGTGAAGACAAGTGAGTGTCAGGCCATTCTCAGCAGTCAGCACCATCATGGTCCTGAATCAGAAGGTCATAAGTTCAAGCCCCGTTCCAGGAATCTAAGTGACTCCCAATGCTGCATTGGCAGAATTGCTGTCTTTCAGATGAAACACTGATGGAATGTTGGTTTTAGATAATGCCCGTTGACTTCCTGGGGCAGGGCTGGCTGACATTTCCCCTGTTTAATGAATGGGCCAAAGCTCCCGAGCAGTGGCAATCAACATCAGATTGGCGCTCTGCTGGTATTGTACTGCCAGCACCAGAGCTCTATCTTTCTGGCCTAGACTCCCAAGCCAGGCCTCTTCGGAAATGCGGAGCCTACCTGTTCTTAGAATCGATCCTTGCAGTGCAGGACCGGTGGGGGGGGGGGGGGGGGGGGGGGGGAGAGATTCCAAGCTATGGCTCCATTTTTCCAGTACTAGCCGCTGTAATTTTAGTGAGTCTTCACTCGCAAACACGGGGCAGCACGGTAGCACAGTGGTTATCACTGCTGCTTCTCAGCTCCAGGGTCCCAGGTTTGATTCCCGGCTTGGGTAACTCTCTGTGCAGCTTAGGTGGATTGGCCGCGCTAAATTGCCCCTTAATTCATAGATCATAGAATTTACAGTGCAGAAGGAGGCCATTCGGCCCATCGAGTCTGCACCGGCTCCTGGAAAGAGCACCCTACCCAAGGTTAACACCTCCACCCTATCCCCATAACCCAGTAACCCCAACAAACACTAAGGGCAATTTTGGACACTAAGGGCAATTTAGCATGGCCAATCCACCCAACCTGCACATCTTTGGACTGTGGGAGGAAACCGGAGCACCCGGAGGAAACCCACGCACACACCGGGAGGATGTGCAGACTCCGCACAGACAGTGACCCAAGCCGGAACCGAACCTGGGACCTTGGAGCTGTTAAGCGATTGTGCTATCCGCAATGCTACCGTGCTGTTGGAAACAAAAAAGAATTGGATACTCTAAATTTAATAAAAAAGAGAAAACCTTTGGGTCATTTAAAAAGCTTCTCACTGTCTTAGCGAGTAGGTGTGTACTGTGCTGGCCGGGGAGGGGATGGCGTAATGGTATTGTCACTGGACTAGAATCCAGAGACCCAGGGAAATTCAGCGGGGCCTGGGTTCGAACCCCGCAACGCCAGACCGTGAAATTTGAATTCAATAAAACACCTGGAATTCAAAGACTAATGATGATGATAAAACCATTCGCGATTGTCAGAAAAATCCATCTGGTTCACTAATGTTGATTAGCGAAACAAATTTGTCGTCCTTACCCTATCTAAGCTACAGCAATGTGACAATGTGATTGACTCTAACTGCGCCCGGAAATGGCCTGGCAAAACTTCACGGTTAGTTCGGTCAAGGTTAATTATGGATGGGCCTAGCCAGCGATGCCCACATCCCATGACTGAATGATAAATAGGATCGGGTGTCAGGATGGGTAGGGTATAGCAAGGTGATGAATGGCAGGGTGGTGGGTGGCAGAAGGGTAGGGTGGTGAGGTCAGATTGGGTTGTGAGGCAGGGCGATGGAGAGTCAGGAAATCGGAGGGTCCTGGAGGAGACGTAGGAGGGTCAGAACGTCAGGGGACAGTCAGAGGGCTGGGCGGCTGTCGAGGTGAATCAGTTGTATAGTTGTTCAGGAGTTAGGGATGGTCTTTTTTTCTGTCTGACGTTTCCTGGGTAACTATCCAGGTAGGTTGGAATTCTTGGATCCTCCAACTCTAACACAGAATTTCAGAGGATTCTGGATTCAGCAGAGGTACCCAGCAGGAGCTGAAACCCTGCCAATTTCCATGGAGTCCTGGTACTGGGACTTCCATAGGATCTCCTAGTGCATCTACTTGGGGATGACTAGGGTATGTCCATCTGGAGAGTGGGAGCTTTGTGCCATGAGTTAGTGTGAGAGTATCTGTGCATATGTGTTTGTTAACATGTGTGCACAACGTGCATGAATGTAAGTGTATGGGTATGTGCTTGTGATGTTTGCTCCGCGGGATGTGTACAAGGTTCATCTTAATGTGTCTAGAATTTTGTGTACATGTGTGTGAGGGAAGCTAAGAGGTGTTATGGTCCCCATCCCCTGGATATAAAATCAGGGGTGCCCACCTAGGAGAAGAAAGGTCATCCCACAGTTCACGGTCAATAGGCTGGAGGTGGGATTTCTGCCACACGGGGAAATGTTGTCTTGCCTCAGAGAGAGACCACCAATCAGAAGCTGGCAGCTCTCGATGTACTGTTGTGACAGCAGGAGCAGTGGCCACGGCTGGTACTGCAGTCAGGTGATGAGGAAGCAATGGATGAGAATGTCGGAGGCATGGTTAGTAAGTTTGCAGATGACACCAAGATTGGTGTCATAGTGGACAGTGAAGAAGGTTATATAAGATTGCAACAGGATCTTGACCAATTGGGCCAGTGGGCCGATGAATGGCAGATGGAGTTTAATTTGGATAAATGTGAGGCGATGCATTTTGCTAGTTCAAATCAGGGCAGGACCTACTCAGTTAATGGTAGGGAGTTGGGGAGAGTTACAGAACAAAGAGATCTAGGGATATAGGTTCATCGCTCTTTGAAGGTGGAGTGGCAGGTGGACAGGGTGGTGAAGAAGGCATTCAGCATGCTAGGCTTTATTGGTCAGAATATTGAATACAGGAGTTGGGATATCTGGTTGAAGTTGTACAATATTTTGGTGAGACCACATATAGAACATAGAAAAATACAGCACAGAACAGGCCCTTCGGCCCACGATGTTGTGCCGAACGTTTGTCCGAGATTAAGAACAAATTAATCTACACCCCATCATTCTACCGTAATCCCTGTTAAAGGACAAAACAGCAAGAACATACGATGGAGAATAATGAGCACAATAGAGAGAGATGCACAGATATAGCATAGAGGAGAGAGAGACACACACATGCAGATGACAGACAGAGGTGATATAGGATTATATGGAATATTGTGTTCAGTTCTGGTCACCCTATTATAGGAAGGATATTGTTAAACTAGAAAGAGTGCAGAAGAGATTTACGAGGAGGGGCTTTTCACAGTAACTTCATTGAAGCCTACTCGTGACAATAAGCGATTTTCATTTTCATTTCAGGATGTTACCAGGACTTGATGGTCTGAGTTATAAGGAGAGGCTGGATAGGCTGGGACTTTTTTCCCTGGAGCGTAGGAGGCTTAGGGGTGATCTTATAGATGATCACCTATAGGGGTGATCTGGTTTAGCTCACTTGGCTAAATCGCTGGCTTTTAAAGCAGACCAAGCAGGCCAGCAGCACGGTTCAATTCCCGTACCAGCCTCCCTGAACAGGCCCCGGAATGTGGTGACTAGGGGCTTTTCACAGTAACTTCATTGAAGCCTACTCGTGACAATAAGTAATTTTCTATTTCTATAAAATAATGAGGAGCATCGATAAGGTAGACATAGCTGAGGTAGATAGTCAACATATTTTTCCAAAGGTAGAGGAGTCTAGAACTAGAGGGCATAGGTTTAAGGTGAGAGGAGAGAGATGCAAAAGAGACCAGAGGGGAAATTTCTTCACACAGAGGGTGGTGAACATCTGGAACGGGCTGCCAGAGGCAGAGGTATAGGCGGGTACAATTTTGTCCTTTAAGAAGCAGTTAGACAGTTACATGGGCAGGGTGGGTATAGAGGGAAATGGGTCAAATGTGGGCAAGTGGAACCAGCTTAGTGATAGAAACTGGGCAGCATGGACCAGCTGGGCCGAAGGGCCTGTTTCCATGCTGTAAACATCTGTGACTCTACAAGGTGTGGCAGACTGGAACTTTGTAGGTGTTTAAGGATAAGGGAGAAGGGTTGGTGAGGTGGAAAGGGGACATAGTTTGAGGAGCCATGGGTGGAGTGCATCCTAGGGGGTATGGTTACAGCTTGGCGGTGTGGGGGGGGGGGGGGGCTTGCTCTAATCGGTCAGGGGGCTCGTTAAGGAAGGACCCACCACTGTTTACCCCAGCCAGTGCCAAGAGGTCTGCTGGGCTGGTTGTTTGGCATCCTGCTGCTGGTTCAATACTGGCAGTGGTGGGATGAAATTCTAAAGTTGGCATTAATTGCCCAGCAATTGGCCCAGTGATGGGCATGCTTCACTGAGCTATCTCTGCTGTTCTGGTATCATTATGGTGGGGGCAGGGGCAGTTGGGTAGGCAGTGAGCATCATCCTTTCTGGGTTTGATTTGCCCCTGGCAAATTAAGCGTTCCAGCGGAGGAGCGATAAATTGAGAGCTGTGTGTGTGTGTGTGTAGGGGACATGTGTACCTGTGATTGTGTGTTTCAGTGTATCTAAATGCGACTCAAATCAGAGGTGACAGCTGGGGGCACTGAACTAGCGGGGACACAGCGTGTGTGGAAAGAAGTGACAAATTGGCAAGTAAATATCAGGGACAGGTGATGTAACCAGAGTGAGGCATCGGGGGGGAAAGGCTTGAAGCTGAAACCCAACATGTGGACCCTCAGTCGTGGCTGAGGATTGGTGATGTGAATGTCCACGTACATCTCCAGCATGAGTGTGTCAGGAATCCAGAGCTTCTCCTTTGGCAAAGCTACAAATTCTTTCCCGCTGAAATCCGATGGGTCCCAGACCAAGAAATCATGGAACCAGCTCTGCAAGAGAAAACAGAGGTTATTTTACATCCTGTGATGGTGAGAACCTGGGAAGGCAGCCACACCACCCCCACCCCCCCCCCCCCAATCCACCCCCTCCCCTATCAACCTCCAAAATCCACCCCCATCCCCATCAACCTCCCCAATCTACTCTCTCCCCCATCAACCTCCCCAATCCACCCCCTTCCCCATCAACCTCCCCAATCTACTCCCTCCCCCATCAACCTCCCCAATCCACCCTCTTCCCCATCAACCTCCCCAATCTACCCCCTTCCCCATCAACCTCCCCAAGCCACCCCCTCCCCCATCAACCTCCCCAATCTACTCGCTCCCCCATCAACCTCCCCAATCCACCCCCTTCCCCATCAACCTCCCCAATCTACTCCCTCCCCCATCAACCTCCCTAATCCACCCCCTCCCATCCACCTCCTCAAACCCCACTCACCCCATCAACCTCCCCAATCTACCCCCTCCCCGCTACTGGCTTTTAAAATTTCCGAGTGTGATCGGCTTCCTCAAATGCTGGGCATCCCACGCATGTACACCCCGGATCCAGCAGTGCGCAGGCCCAGAGCGGCCAACCCTCTTCTCCAGACATCTACACGCTTTCCCAGGCCCAATTTTTTTTTAAAGCGATGGAGTCTTCCTGCCAGGAGCGGCAGCAGAGAGCAGCTCAGATTCCCGGTACGTACACTGATGCCACCCACCCTGTACGTCCGCGCATTGGACGCAAAATCACGGAGGAGAGATTCCTCCACTTTGTAGCAGCCAGCAAGCAAGGCAACAGGACAGCGAAGAGCTGAAGAAAGATCATTTTGTAATAAGGAAGAGAGGGCCAGAGACACAAACAGTCCAGGGTCTCACAACAAAACCTGTTGGGGAGAGCTGCTCAGGACAGTCCACGGCGGGACAAAGCATTGCCAATGTGAGCTCCAGGGTCTGGTGAACAACTCATTAAGAAGAAGCTGAAATCAGGAAGAAAGCTGTAATAAAGATGATTTCTTGAGATTATAGCTTTATTAATTGTGTCAGCTTCATTGTGCAAATCAAGATGCATTGCCTATGTGCGTTATATGCAGGGAAGTACTGGCAAATGACAGTTTAAAACCATCAAAACTTCAAAGGCATTTGAAGAATCAGCATGGTGAGTTCAAGGACAAACCTTTTGATGCTTCTCAAAGGATGCAGTGAGAACTGGTGCTGGATATCAGGACATCAGGCCCCATGTCCTGCCCATCTTGGCCCTCCTCCTCGTCAGACGAGGCTTGACGTTCCTCATTCTCCTCCTCAAGCATGTCGCCCCTCTGCTGCGCGATGTCATGCAGGACACAGCAAGCCACCACGATGCAGGAGACCTTCCCTAGGGCTGTACAGGAGGGCCCCTCCAGAGTGGTCCAGGCACCTGAACCACATCTTCAGCACGCCAATGCACCATTCGGCCCATCGGGTCTGCTCTGCCATTCAATCATGGCTGATATCATAGAATCTTTTCTATAGTGTTGGGTGGGGTTACTGGGTTATGGGGATAGGGTGGAGATGTTGACCTTGGGTAGGGTGCTCTTTCCAAGAGCCGGTGCAGACTCGATGGGCCAAATGGCCTCCTTCTGCACTGTAAATTCTATGTTACTATGTTACAATATACTTAATTAACTGCTCTCCCAAAACGCCCTTTCATCTTCAGTGGTCTGCATACATATACATTAATGTTAATCTATTCCTGCACCTCCTTTAGAGTTTCTTCCTTTACTTCATATTGTCTCTCCATATTCACCCTGCCAACATGAATCATCACAGTTCTCTGCATTGAACTTCATTTGCCACTTGACTTCCCAGTCCACCAACACGGCTCCATCCCTTTGATGTTCAAGACTACCCTCATCACAGTTGGCAACATTTCCAATTTTAGTATCATCTGCAAATTTTGAAATCATGCCCTGTAAAACCCACGTCTAGGTTATTAATATTTATCAGAAAGGGCAAGGTTCCCAACATAAACCTGAGGGAACTCCACTTCAAACCTTCCTCCAGTCTGAAATAGAACTATATAAGGCGAGATTGAACAGTTTGGGTTTATACTGGCTGGAGTTTGGAAGGATGAGAGGGGATCTGATCTGGATATATAAGATATTAAAAGGGATTTATAAAGTACACGTAGACCAAATGGTTCCCCTTGTGAGGCAATCTAGAACGAGAGGTCACGGATATAGGTTGAGAGGTGATAGATTTAGAACTGAGACGAGGAGGAACTACTCGCAGAGGGTGGTGAATTTGTGGAACTCGCTGCCCTATAGTGCAGTGGAATCGGAGTCAATAAATGGTTTCAAGAAGGAGACAGATATATCTCTGATATTAAAAAATGGCTTAAAGGGATATGGGGAACAGGTGGGGAGGTAGATTTGAGAGTAGGAAGAGATCGGCCATGATCTGGTTGAATGACGGAGCAGGCTCGAAAGGCTGAATTTGACTACTTCGGCTCCTAATTCCTATGTTCCAATGCTCGTATGTTCCTATGTTCCTCTGTCATTTTGTATACATATTTGCTGCTGTAGGCAGACTTTTCCTGACCGTAAATAGGCCAATGTTTACTGGGTCTTAATAGATTGGAACCCACCAAAAAACTTGCAAGTACCAGAAGCAAGCATGGTCATCCCTCAACTGACATCGCTAAGAAAGTCATGGATTGCCTGGTGATTATCACATTGCTGCTTGTGGGAGCTTGCTGTGCACAAATTGGCTGTGTGATAACAGTGACTATGTGTCGAAAATGACTTAACCAGCTGTTAGACATGTTGGAGGTCATACGGAGTAGGTGCAAGAGTAGGCCACTCGGCCCTTCAAACCTGCCCCACCATTCAATAAGATCATGACTGATCTGAGTGTAACCGCAACCCCATGGTCTTGAGGCTATAAAAGGCACTATGTAAATGCAAGGCTTTCATTCTTCACCCAAAATCAATCACTTACCTGCTCCATCCAGATGTAGGTCGTCAGAATTTCTTGTTTCTCGTCCTTGGAGTGAAAGTAAAATGAGAATCGTCAACATTTAACATCTGAAAACTTTAGCCAAAGCCTGTCCAAAATGTAAGAGCGCAGGTTTCAAACCTCTCCGTACCAGGCCCAGTATCGCGTGGAGGTTAATGGTGATGTTAATGTCCAATGTTTGACTGAAATTCTTCACCGGGCGAAATGCACTGTTTTCAAAAACTTCAGCGAACGTCTTTGTGAACCGTACTCCGTCTGAGTCAGAGAGGCTGAGGTTGGACAAGTTAACTGGAAATGAAAAAGAAGGTGAAATGACTTTCCAATCACTCCTCTGACACCCAGTAGGACCAGAGGGGAGATGAGGAGAAAGTCTGTTTATGCCGTGAATTCATTTGGATTTGGCGACCTTGAGAGATTGGTGAAGATTGGACGAAGTTGAGGAGGAATTTCTTCTCTCAGAGGGCACTGAATCTATGGAATTTATAACTGCGGAGCGCTGTAGCGGCTGGGTTATTAGGTATTTGCAAGACTGAAATAGACCGATTTTTAATCAGTAAGGGAATCGAAAGTTATTCGGATAAGGCGGGAAAGTGGAATTGAGGATTGGAGGATTGGAGTAAAAAGACACAGGGATTATGCTGCAGCTATACAAAATCCTGGGTAGACCCCACTTAGAGTCACTGTCAGCAGTTCTGGGCACCACACCTTAGGAAGGATATTTTAGCCTTGGATAGGGTGCAACGTAGGTCACAAAAATGATACCAGGATTGCAGGGGTTGAGTTACAAGGAGAGATTCCACAAATTAGGCCTGTTTTCATCTGAATTTAGTTTAAGTATTCAAGATATTAACAGGGGAAAACAGAATAGATAAAGATAAACTATTTCCACTTGTTGGAGATTCTAAAACGAGGATGGCATAGTCTAAAAATTAGGGCAAGACTGTTCAGGCGAGATGTTAGGAAGAATGTGTTCACCCAAAGGGTGGTAGAGGTTTGGTATTCTTTCCCACAAACAGCAGTTGAAGCTAGGACAGTTATTCATTTTAAATCTGTGTTAATTTTTGTTAAGCCAAGATATTAAGGGATATTGGCCAAAGGCAGGTACATGGAGTTAGGTCACAGATCAGCCACAATCACATTGAACGGTGGGACAGGCCCGAGGGGCTGCATGGCCTACTTCTGTTCCTATGTTTGTTGTTATTATGAAGGTGGAGCAGAATTGATGGGCTCAATGGTCTACTTCTGCTCTTAGGTCTTCTGGTGAGCATATGAAAAAGGAGCAGGAGTAGGTCATTCGGCCCTTCAAATCTTCCCCGCCATTCAGTAATATCGTAGCTAATCGTCTATCTCAGCTCCAATTTACTACCCTAAACCTATCCCTTAAATCCATGTGTGACAAAAATAAAATCTAGCAATCTCTCTCTGAATATTCACATCTGTATGGGGAAAGGATTTCAAGATCCACAACTTTGGAAGCCGATTCAATAGTAACATTCAAAAAAGACATTTGATAAATAGTTAAAACATAAACGTTTGAAGGGCTATGGGGACAGTGGAATGAACCTTTCTTTAATTTATTCATTCATGGGATGTGGGCGATCCCTAATTGCCCAATCCTAATTGCCCTTGAGTGCGTGGTGGTGAGCTGCCTTCTTGAATCGCTCCATCCCATGTGGTGTAGGTACACCCATAATCCCAAACTGACCTCGCTGTCCCACTATCTCCCCATAGCCCTGTATCAATCCCAAACCAATTTCACTCTCCTGATTTCTCCCCACTGCCCTGCATCCATCCTAAACTAATCTCAATACCCCACTCCCTCTCCAGAATCTTGTATGAATTCCAAACAAACCTTACTGTCTCACTCTCTCCCCATAGCCCTGCAATCCTAAACTAATCCCACTGCCCCACTCTCTCCCCGTAGCCCTGTATCAATCCCAAACCAATCCCACTGCCTCACTCTCTCCCCATAGCCCTGTATCAATCCCAAACCAATCCCACTGCCCCGCTCTCTCCCCATAGCCCTGTATCAATCCCAAACCAATCCCACTGCCCCGCTCTCTCCCCATAGCCCTGTATCAATCCCAAACTAATCCCATTTCCCCGCTCTCTCCCCATTGCCCTACATCTATCCCAAACTAATCCCACTGCCCCGCTCTCTCCGAATAGCCCTGTATCAATCCCAAACTAATCCCATTGCCTCGCTCTCTCCGAATAGCCCTGTATCAATTCCAAACTAATCCCATTTCCGCGTTCTCTCCCCATAGCCCTGTATCAATCCCAAACTAATCCCACTGCCCCACTCTCTCCCCATAGCCCTGTATCAATCCCAAACTAATCCCATTGCCTCGCTCTCTCCGAATAACCCTGTATCAATCCCAAACAAATTCCACTTGCCCTGTTATTTCCCTATAACTTTACCCTCGCTACAATGTTGAATGGAATCATCTCTGTTCTCCGCCCAGAGGAAACTGCCTCACCCCTTCATTCTACTGAAGAAAATCCTTCAGTTATTTTGGACAACTTCTTTTAAATCTGCTTTTAGTCTTTCCTGTTTCAATGGAAATATACATTCATTTCAGGAGACACAAGTTCTTACCCTGAAACAGACAGATGAACGTTACAGACAGACAGAAGGATTTCCAATCAGCCCTGAAGCCGAGAACAGTGTAGCCACCGAGAGCCATCCCTCACAAACAGTGTCAACAGCTCAAAGACACATATATAGCAGCACCCTGGTCATCCCCATGGTTACTGGCCCAGCTCTGTCCAATAAACAGATAGACTATTAACCCCTTCACTCCTGTTTCTCTGGTGAGAACTCCTGTGTTCCTTTTCAATCAGGGTGACTGTATTGTTAAAGCAGGGTCATTAATATTTAACCCTATCGAAGTACAAGTGTGCAATGGAGTACTTAGGTGCAGTGAAGCAGTTTGAGCATTTATAGAATTTCCCACATTTCAGTTTAATAATGATGTTACGTATCAGAGAATGCATCTCTGCTGGTGAAGTGTCACGTGATGTGCAGGGACGTCGTGTGATATTCAGAGTTTTTGCCCAGGCTTTTCAGAGTTCTCCATCTATGAGCGACACCTCTTCATAAACCTCCCATCATGTTTGTAAGAATCCAGAGTGTGGGCAGCTCCAAGCCTTGTCTCTTTGCCACCACCAAAGAAGCACAACAGAAGTCAAAACTGGCGATGAGGATTGAGGCTGGAGAATTCGCTGGAAGAAGGAATTTGTCGACTAAACAGTAGAGGCGGCACTGGGAGCAAAGGAAGATCCTCGAGAAAGGACACACACACACACACACATCAGGCAAAGCGCTGCCACCAATGCTGAAGGCCTTTAAAACAAACATTTTTCAGGACAGCACGGTGGCGCAGTGGGTTAGCCCTGCTGCCTCACGGCGCCGAGGTCCCAGGTTCGATCCTGGCTCTGGATCACCGTCCGTGTGGAGTTTGCACATTCTCCCCGTGTTTACGGGAAACTTGCTTGCTGTTGCTTACTGTGGGCAGCACGGTAGCACAGTGGTTATCACAGTTGCTTCACAGCTCCAGGTTCCCAGGTTCGATTCCTGGCATGGGTCACTGTCTGTGTAGAGTCTGCACGTTCTCCCTGTGTCTGCGTGGGTTTCCTCCGGGGGGTTCCGGTTTCCTCCCACTGTCCAAAGATGTGCGGGTCGGGTGGATTGGCCATGCTAAATTGCCCTTAGTGTCCAAAAAATGTTAAATTGGGGTTACTGGGTTACGGGGATAGGGTAGATACGTGGGCTTCAGTAGGGAGCTCTTTGTAAGGGCTGGTGCAGACTCGATGGGCCGAATGGCCTCCTTCTGCACTGTAAATTCTATGATTCTATGAAGTGAGTGGAGTCTGGGCTGCAGGGACCCCACACACGATGAAGGTAAATGAGCTGTGGGGGATGGGGATTTCGAAGCCTGCTGTCTCTGATTGGGCCACTAATCGCCGGGGGGGGGGGGGGGGGGGGGTGCAGTCGAACTACAGTCAAACAAAACAAAAAACATTCTGGTTTCTTGTAATAAAGATGTTCGTTTGTGATGTGCTTTATGAGAATCGGAAGGGAGGTTGGTTGATGTATAGGCCCTAGGAGCCGGGATCTGAAGTGGAGGAAAAAACAGGCACCATGGACAGATGGAGGTTCCAATTATATCTGATAGCAGATCAGACACCGGAGGACCTACAGGTCAAAACATTTGTGTGGTGAATTATACTGCATTGTAATTCACACTGTATTGCATTGCGTTGTATTGTGTCCTTGTGGGCTCTGTATGTGAGCCGTTGCGCGGCTCTGCCCATAGGGGGAGATAAGGAGTTTGTACTGGGCTCCACCCTTGGCTCCGCCTATGGCTCCTCCCACTAACCGGAAGTATAAAGTGCTGCGGCCGTAAGCCTGCTCTCAGTTCCTCTGGTCGCAGGCTGGCTTAGTTGTAAGACTATTAAAACCACAGTTTACTTCCAATCGTGTGTCTAGTGATTTGATGGTCACATCAATTTGTCAGCTCAGTCGGGAGTAACATTTTTATGCTGCTACAGAATTTAGTTCACCGAGTAAAACCAGGAGATAAGTCCTATAATGAACTAATGAAAATCTTAGAGGAACATTTCTCCCCCTGACTGTTATTGGTTTCAGAAAGGTTTCAGTTCCACTGTTGTAGTCAGGAAGGAAGTGAAAACATTTTACAATTCGTGGCGACTTTAAGAAGGTGAGCAACATGGTGCGAGCCACGCTTGGTGATACTCTTTGTGACAGGTTGGCGTGAGGACTCTGTAGTGAAGCTATTCAAGAGAAGCTATTTGCTTCAGTGATTTAATTCAAAAAGCTGCTGTTGAAGTTGCCACGTCTATGGAGCTAGCTACAAAAGCTAGCCATTTTGGGCAGCACGGTAGCATTGTGGATAGCACAATTGCTTCACAGCTCCAGGGTCCCAGGTTCGATTCCCGGCTTGGGTCACTGTCTGTGCGGAGTTCGCACATTCTCCCAGTGGGTGCGTGGGTTTCCTCCCACAGTCCAAAGATGTGCAGGCTAGGTGGATTGGTCATGCTAAATTGCCCTTAGTGTCCAAAATTGCACTTAGTGGTGGGTGGGGTTACTGGGTTATGGGGTTGTGGGGATAGGGTGGAGGTGTTGGCTTTGATAGGGTGTTCATTCCAAGAGCCAGTGCAGACTCGAAAGGCCGAATGGCCTCCTTCTGCACTGTAACTTGTATGTATGTATAAAAGAAGCTTTGCAGATAAGGGCTGGAGCGAAGATTCACAAAATTGATACCTCAAGGAGGAAGGCAGCAAATTTGGTGGGTTTTTTTGGGTCAATCGCACCCTATAATCCTCAATCGGCCCAAATGTAAGGTGCGGTACCTGAGGTGTAACTTATCATGTAGCAACTATTGAGTGTTTAAATAGGAGGCAAAATGTTAAACAAAGTGCGTCAATTATATTGTGCGTGTTTGCTCCTTTGTAGGCAGAGCAAGTCGCGTGCAGCTTAAAAGCAGTGCAGGCTGATGGAACCATCAATTCAGCGAACAAGTGTAGTTGGATCTGAACAGAGGCTTTAATACACTTACAATAGAGCCAGCCTATTCGTCGTTGAACTTCAGGTGAATTGGCAGGCTGGCTCTAAGGCACTGATCTTTATACATCGGTCCCAGGGGGAGGAGTCCTGGGCGGAGCCAAGGGAGGAGCCCAGTACAAACTCTCGCGTACTCCCAGAGCGACTCCCCCTGGTGGTCGGATAGTGCAACTGCACTTACAATGGGTAGATAACGAACATATATACGTGGAGTGATATTGGCAACTATACATAGTGTGAATCACATTCACCACACAGGCCATTTCAAGAATTGATCATTTTAATAAAAAATAATAACCATATGTTCCATCATGCTCCAGTGAAATGCCTTTGGATACTTCATGCTGCACAAATGCCAATTATTGTTGGTGAGAATTGGAAGAATGGTTTATATTCTGGAAACCTTCGGCTCCATAGACGTATGACCCTTCCCGTCACAAGGGGCAGCTGGAAACACAGCATTCTTATCATTTCTTTCCATATTATATCAGAGAGTAGGCAGGGCTCTTGCCGGGGTGCTGTGTCAAATGTTTGTTCCTCAATCATCGCTAAACCCTGTCTTTCTGGTAATTTATTTTGTTGTTGTTTGCACAAATATAATGTCCCACATTACAACCGTGACCACACTTCAAATGTAATTTGTTGAGCTTCAGGATGTCCTGCGATGGTGAAAGGTGCTATAGAGGTGCAAAGGCAGCACGGTTGCATAGTGGATAGCACAATCGCTTCACAGCTCCAGGGTCCCAGGTTCGATTCCGGCTTGGGTCACTGTCTGTGCGGAGTCTGCACGTCCTCCCCGTGTCTGCGTGGGTTTCCTCCGGGTGCTCCGGTTTCCTCCCACAGTCCAAAGATGTGCGGGTTAGGTGGATTGGCCATGCTAAATTGCCCGTAGTGTCCTAAAGAGTAAGGTTAAGGGGGGGGTTGTTGGGTTACGGGTATAGGGTGGATACGTGGGTTTGAGTAGGGTGATCATGGCTCGGCACAACATTGAGGGCCGAAGGGCCTGTTCTGTGCTGTACTGTTCTATAAATTGCCCTTAGTGTCCAAAATTGCCATTAGTGTTGGGTGGGGTTACTGGGTTATGGGGATAGGGTGGAGGTGTTGACCTTGGGTAGGGTGCTCTTTCCAAGAGCCGGTGCAGACTCGATGGGCCGAATGGCCCCCTTCTGCACTGTAAATTCTATGACTTTAGGCTGGATTCTCCATTGCAGCGGCTAAGTGCCGGCTCGAATGGAGAATTTGCGGGGGTTTGAGGGGCTAGCAGCAGCACCGGGTGAAACCCCCGGCTCCCACGCCGAAAATGGCCAGAGAATGGCCGGGTCCCTGGCCGCGCATGTGCACAGCGACGACCTGCAGCGGCCGTGCCGTACAACATGGCGCCGGCCATGGTCAGACCCGCCCCACCATCCGCGATCCCACATCCCACCCCCTGGCCACGTCCCCATAGTTCCCCCCCAGCCCTCGCGAAAGCCCCCCCCCCCCCGGCTAGTGGCACGGATCCCGGCCAAGTGTGGCGGCGCTGGACATAATCCGCATCTGCCAAGCCTGGTTCCTGACCGCTCAGACCACACGTGTCCCACGCGATCGGAAACTCGGCCCAACGGGGGCGGAGCATCGTGGGAGGGCCTGCACAATGCGCAACCTGATGACGCCATTTGAGAGGGGGCAGAGCATGGCTGACCCTCGTCTAGCCAGCGCCGGCTCTGATTTGGGCGTCAGAGTCCATTCTCCACCCGAAAGCCGATTACGATTTTGGCATCGGACAAAGGAGAATCCCGCCCTTTATTTTTGATCCCAAACTTTCACGCCCCTTTGTTATGGAAGCTCTTCCGTCTTTGCCTCACCAGCTCTGTCGCTCCACCATAAGTCACTCGTTAAAACTGACCTCTTTGGCCAGGTTGTCAGTGCCATCTTGTGTCACTCGCGGTCGGTTATAACCCGCATGAGATCCACGGGGTTGGAGCAATCAGTCTCCCTGTGAGTCTCTCCGAGGACCAGCTCCCCCGCTGAGGGGGCAGGGAGACTGAGAATATCCGTGATTGAGTTCCATAGAAAGTTGGCCAGGTATGAAACTGACAGAGCAAACCCGGCTGGGATCTGATGTGTATTGTAAATAGAACTGCTTTGAAATAAACGTTTTCTTGTACCTACTCAATTCAGACTTGTCTGTGGCCTACTAAACTGGCGATGAGGATAAAACTGGACTACTGTTAACACTGCTACACTGTTGGACGAATAAACACTTCTTTTACCCTGCTGGAGTAAGGTTAGAGTGATTTTTGAATCACACAGATGCCTTTTTCAGAAGATTGGGCATTTTCGACACAAGTTTAGAGGGTTGGTCACTGTACACAGAACGTATGCGTCACCTTTTCCGAGTGAACACTGTCACCGATGTGGGTCGACCATCAGTGATGTTACTGATGGCCTGTGGAACCTCATACTTATATAGAGCCACAAGTCTGGATGCTAAGACTTTTCAAGAACTGATAACCCCAGTAGCACAACACTTCAACCCTAAACCTATTGGTACAGAGATATCATTTTCACACGTCGGAGACGATGCCAGGAGAGTTTGTAACCGAGTCTCTGACAAGGCTATGAAAACTAGCCCAATTTTGTGAATGCAGAAGTTTCCTTTCCGAAATGCTGCGCGGCCATTTCGTCTATGGCGTAAATAACATGGCGATTCAGTGGAAGTTGCTGGCCGAACCCTGCCTGGACCTTCAGCAGGCAGCGCAAATTTATCTTTCGGGGGGCAGCACGGTGGCCTAGTGGTTAGCACAACCGCCTCACGGCGCTGAGGTCCCAGGTTCAATCCCGGCTCTGGGTCACTGTCCGTGTGGAGTTTGCACATTCTCCCCGTGCCTGCGTGGGTTTCGCCCCCACAACCCAAAAATGTGCAGAGTAGGTGGATTGGACACGCTAAATTGCCCCTTAATTGGAAAAAATAATTGGGTAATCTAAATTTTAAAAAAAAAGAAGAAAAAAAAAAAATTTATCTTTTGTGCAGCAGTGCTGAGAGAGGAGTGCGAGAGATCCAGGGGATGGAGGTAAACACCCTAGGACGCGCCCCCTCCCCTCCCAATGAGCTCCGCCGCCGCCCCCCAAGACTGAAACCCTGCCCTGGACCGGGTATTGTCGAGGCCAGGTCCGTTGGTCAAGAACTAAAACGCCCTGATGGGTACCTCCCCGTAGACAGTAAAGAGAGAGAGAGCCCACGCATTGTGGGGCATGTGGATGCAGGAGCCACCGGCAACGCAAGGTACGGGTCAGCCAGAAACCCCGGCACCCCGTTCAAGGCAGGCACCAACCAAGGGTTCGCACTTTCTACCTGGACCAGCCAGAGGAGGATGCATGCAGCTGCATTGCGGCATCAAGATAACCGTGCAAGTTAACGGCCATCCATTAACATGGAACCCAACATGGAAGCTGCAGTTTCAGTTATTGGGAAGCAGACCTTCGATATGATATGGACGAGGATACAGCAGTTAGGTCTGCGGGACACCGAGGCAACATTAGCGACGTACACTGGTGAGCCGTTCGCCATTGCGGTATCCACAATGACCCCGGTAGTTTAGGGGCAACAGTCGGTGCGGCTCACATTGATCATAGTCAAGAGACACGGCTCCAGCCTGCTTGGCCGCGATTGGCTAAAACACCTACACCTGGACTGTCAGCAAATCTTCCAAATGGGATCCGGGGGTCTGTACGAAGAGCGAGGGAAATACCCCGAGGTTTTCCAACCCAGATTGGGGAAAATAAAGGGGACCGTGGCAAAAATCCAGGTGGACTCGGATGCACAACCTTAGGGTTCACTTACACTTTGTTAGCAAACTTTGAGTCTGAATTCAGCCAACTTGAAGCTTGGGGATTATTAGACCGGTACGTTTCGCCTTCTGGGCAGCGCCAGTGGTGTCAGTGCTCAAACCTGATAAGAGTGTAGGGACTATAAGATGACGGCCAACACGGTCTCCTGGCTGGATGGCATTGAGGATCAATGTGCAAAACTGGATTGGACCCTGCTTCCCGTAAATACATCACCATAAACACCCATAGAGGCCAAACGAGTATACACCAGCCTACCAGTTGGAGTGTCATCAGTCTGTGCCATATTCCTGAGGGTAATGGAAAACATATCAAGAGGATTGCCACGAGTGACAGTGTGTCTGGACGACATGTTAGTCACAGGGACAACTGAACAGGAACATTGAAATAATTTGGATGAGGTTCTCGGTCATTTCTCAGAGATGGACATTCGCCTGTGAAGAGAAAAATTCAGGTCCCTGGCGAGGGAAGCGGTGGACCTGGGCTACGGAGTGGACCGTGAGGGGTCACACCCAGTCGTGGAGAAAATACGGGCAATTCAGCAAAGTCCTGCACCAGAAAACATGATGGAGTGGTGGTCTTTTTTGGGATTGGTAGAAATCCCCCCCCACCCCGGCCGGCTCCACCTCCTCTTGAAAAAGAACCAGGAATGGGCACGGAAAAATCAACAGGAAGACAAATTCACACAAGTGAAGAAACAATTGGCTTCCTCAGGATTGTTGCAGCATTATGACCCCACCAAACAACTAATCATGTGTGATTTGTCACCAGACAGCATTGTGCCGTTTTATCACACTGTATGGAAGGGAGAGGCCGGTCGCTTTCACCTCCCGGACACTGGCCGTGGCCGAGTGCAATTGTGCGCAAGTTGAGAAAGAGGGTCTGGCAGTTGTCTTCGCCCTGTGGAAATTTCACCAGTATGTGGACTGTCGACGGTTCATCATCATTGCAGATCACAGCGTCTGCTGGGCCATTTTAAAGAAGACAAAGTAATTCCGCCCATCACGTCTGCCGGGATACCGCGTTGGGCCCTCCAGCTGGCTGTCAATGGGCATCGTCCTGGTACCCAGATTGCAAACCCGGATGCATTAAACCTCCTGCCTTTGCCAACACCCTCTCCTTCTCCTCCCAGGACTGACGAGGTAGTGGATTTGCATTTGTTCCTCTCCAATAACAAGGGCGGGACTATTTTGCTACATTTCGATAGGTCACTCAGACCAATTCAAGGGTCAGTGGAGAGTAGTTTAAGAGGGCATCAGTGTTTGGTCTGGCAGAGTTAGCCAGGAGCCGTCAAAATAGGTGACCATGTCCATACAGCTGTCGGGCTATTGTTAGCTCTGAGCAGCCGGGTTCACAGGCTCCATCTGGAGGGCTTGGGAAAAGTCAAGGAGAGCTACAGTTACGCCAGGAAAGCTCTAGTGCAGACGTGGGAATCCAGGGGAATGCTGTCTCAGGAGGCGCGATTGAAAGCCCTGGGAAATGTGCAGTAGCTGAGGCAGCCTGAAGTGGGACTTCTGAGGCTCGATTTTCAAAACTGCAGAATAGTAATCCCTCGTGGACAGATTTTTGATGAGATTTGGTGACTCGCAGTATCCCTGAGGTCTGTCTGGGTTACTGAGAAACCTGTGGGACCTGTCTTAGCCACATCTGCCATTTGATGTGCTCTGTGGATGTTCGACTGCAGTTTGTCTGTTAATACATACATACGGGCAGCACGGTAGCACAGTGGTTAGCACTGTTGCTTCACAGCTCCAGGGTCCCAGGTTCGATTCCCAGCTTGGGCCACTGTCTGTGCGGAGTATGCACGTTCTCCCCCTGTCTGCGTGGGTTTCCTCCGGGTGCTCCGGTTTCCTCCCACAAGTCCTGAAAGACGTGCTGTTAGGTAATTTGGACATTCTGAATTCTCCCTCTGTGTACCCGAACAGGTGCTAGAGTGTGGCGACTCGGGGCTTTTCACAGCAACTTCATTTCAGTGTTAATGTAAGCCTACTTGCGACAATAAAGATTATTACTAAAATGAAACCTTGTGTTAATTCTGAGTGTTGAAGTGTAAGCTATATATATTGTAGATCATTTTATTTTTCTAACTTTGTACAGTGGTGTTTATTTTATTTGTTCAAATTCGCTTTATTCACTGAGTAAGCGTCTTGGATCTCGAACTTTGTCTGCCTTAAACAGAAAGTTACTGGTCCCTACCATACCAAGAATATGGGGGCCATGATGTGGAGATGCCGGCGTTGGACTGGGGTGAGCACAGTAAGAAGTCTTACAACACCAGGTTAAAGTCCAACAGGTTTGTTTCAAACACGAGCTTTCGGAGCACGGCTCCTTCTTCAGGTGAATCCTTGTGTTAATATGGGGGATCTCGTCCAGGATCAAAGACAAACTGGGGGTTCTTGCAGGAATTGGAATCCACAAACTACACATGATGGTACCTGCTGAGGTTGGGGTGGTAAGACTCCCACTTGTGTTACAGACACGGGGATGAGGTTAATTGAATTATTATTACTGTTCCCCTCTTCTTCTGCTCATGTTTGAATTTCTATATTAATTTGTATCATTTTTCTTCTTCAGATGAGGCTGTGTTGCCTTTCCCAAACCCCGGTGTATGAGGTCCAATGTTAATAATTCTTTATGGGAAAACCAAGCTAGGATTTATTATCGCATTCAAAACCCGAGAGATCGATCGCGATACACATTCACACCCACGAGCCTACAAAGTAGAAAGGCAGAGAAGGAAGTCACAAATTGCGGGTTGCTTGAAAGAAAAATCGCAAAAAGGTATGGGCATTAATTAAGAATATCTAATTCGCCTAACAAGCACGCCTTTCGGTACTTGTGGGAGGAAACCGGAGCACCCGGAGGAAACCCTGCATGGGTTTCCTCCGGGCGCTCCGGTTTCCTCCCACAGTCCAAAGACGTGCCAGGTGGATTGGCCATGATAAATTCACCTTTGTGTCCAAAAAGATGAGGTGGGGTTACTGGGTTATGGGTTAGGGTGGAGGTGCGGGCTTAAGTAGGGTGCTCTTTCCAAGGGCCGGTGCAGACTCAATGGGCCGAATGGCCTCCTTCTGCACTGTAAATTCTATGATTTTACCGGAGACAGAAATGGAGGATCTAAAGGACACTGCAGAGTTCTGGGTGGCGGTTTTCAAGAATGAGGGTACGTTCAGTCACATGATACAGGAGCATGATGAGCCATCTTGCAGCATCTACAAGATGTCGCCGTAACTTCCTCAGATCCGGAATACCAGTGAGCTTCCCTCTGGAGTTCAAGTTTGAATCGAATGAGTACTTCACGAATGAGGTGCTCGCGAAGCAAAGACATACCAGATGGAGACGCGGCCTGGTTGGTCAGGCTTCTTCATATTTGCAATCACGAGGTGCACAGGCTGCCACATCGACTGGAAGAAAGGAAACAATGTCACACTGACAACCATTAAAATGAAGCAGACCCATAAGGGTCAACCTATTCATAAGGCAGTCATGAAGCTCTGCAGCAAGACTCGCTGCTGATTTGGAAATTGGTCAATTCCTGCATGAACACATACTTCCACGGGCGGTTTTATGCCTCACGGGAGACGATGATGACAAGTGTGAGGATATCGACTCCGATGATGAGGACTACGGTGATATTTACAAAGACCATGAATACGATGAAGAAAGGAAAGGCTCGGAGGATGAGCCAGATGAGGACGACTATGCAACGCCAGTAAGATTGTTTGGCGGGATTGACGAGGTGGTCACAAGAGACGGCCAGTCTGCGCAGGGCACCACCGAGAAGTGTGAAAGCTCTGAGATGGTGCACACAGAGATGGAAAGTGAGATTGCAGTAGCAGACACCTCGGAGGAAAACAACTGTAGTCTGGGAGTAGGGAGTAGAGGAGGATAGACATATTTTACAGTAGCTCCACAATAGTTAATTGGTGTTCGTAGTTTATTGCTTTATTTATCCTCGGTCTCATCACCCAGTTGTCCCATAATGAATTATTTAAACTAGATGTTCTATGGTTCATCATTCTCTTCGGTCAGTCTATAGAACATGACATGGTACCAGGATGGTTGATTTACTAAGAACTCAAAGATTCTGTACAGAAAAACCGAACCACTGAAGATAAATTTGAAGGATGAGGAAGAAGATGCATCTTTGCTACTAACCGTGCAAGCTACTCACATCTGGTGCTCAGCGCACGATAAAACTTCGAAGTCTGGGATGGAAGACATCAAGGCATCTCAACAGCGTTGGATTACCGGTAACGTAGACGAGAATTGGAGGGTGTTTAATCAACAGTTTAAGCTCTATGTTGCAGCCCTTGGTCTGCAGATACAGCCCGATGAGAGACACATCGCGTTGCTGCTCACAGTAGCAGGTCCCCAAACAATTGACATTTTCAACACTTTTGTCCTTGAAAACGAGGCTGATAGCAAAAGCTTCGAAGTAGTGTTTAAATAAAAAGTGTTTAAAAAAACGAAACCATTGAGCCCTATATATTCCGTATGCGCACCCAGAATGTGGGAGAGGCATTCGATAGCTTCCTCACTGACTTTTTAAAATAATAACCTTTATTGTCACAAGTAAGCTTACATTAACACTGCAATGAAGTTACTGTGAAAAGCCCCCAGTTGCCACATTCCGGCGCCTGTTCGGGTACACAGAGGGAGAATTCAGAATGTCCAATTCACCTGACAGCACATCTTTCGGGATTTGTGGAAAGAAACCGGAGCACCCGGAGGAAACCCACGCACACACGGGGAGAACGTGCAGACTCTGCACAGATAGTGACCCAAGTTGTAAATCAAACCTGGTACCGTGGCGCTGTGAAGCAACAGTGCTAACCACTGAGCTGCCTTAAAATAATTAGCAGAGAATGGTTTTTATCCATCGGCATCTCGGTTATGGGCCCAGCATGCTTCTGCTGTGCCATTCTGCTCCATTTGCGATTGAAGGCCCAGTTGTGCAACTTCAGCACTCTCCAATCGTCAATGACACGCAATCAGATAGTTTACGGAATCTCCAATGAGAAAGCGCGCGAATGGCTTCTGCGAGAAACAGACCTGCAACTTGAAAGTGCGATTCAAATACGTCATGCCAGGAGGCTAGCAGCAAAGCAGCTCAGCGCGCTGAATCTACGGCATTTTGTCACGAAGACAGAAGAGGCGGCAGTGTGGTGACGCTGCTGAATAAGAAATGTGCTCCCAGTGCGGGCGGCCATCTTGAGCAGTCAACCCGATCCTCCATTTTGTGTCTGCGACATGGCAAATGGCATTTGCCACAGCCATGCCCTGCTTATGGAAAGATGTGTGCCATCTGTAATGGCAGGAATCCTTTTGCAATTACCACTGACCAGAAATTTAATTGGACTAGCCATATAAAACTGTGGCTACAAGAGCAGGTCAGGTGTTAGGAATCCTGCGGTGGGTAACTCACCTCCTGACACCTCAAAGTCTGCCCATTGAGATACCCTCAATTATGACACAGGAGAGAAGATAGGTAATTCGAAGGCTTTAATCATCTGAGAACTGAACAGCAGCCGAGAAGTGTGCTCATCACATGCTGCCGAGTGAGCCTCATCTTATATACCATTTCCTGGGGGCGGAGCCAGAGGCGGAGTCCCCCAGGGTTCCAAGCCCGGTCTTAAAGGGCCAATGCATTAAAGGTAAGGTACCGTTACAGCAGCTACTGATAACATTCATCACACCCACCATCTACAAGCACAGAGCAGGAATGTGATGGAATACTCTCCCTTTACCTGTGTGATGAATGTTAGAATTTAAGATGTGTTGTGTTACAGTTATTTGGTGCAGTAAGGGTTAAAAACCTGGGTTAGTGTGTGGAAGTGCTGCAGTCACATTTTGAAATCACCTTGGTTTGAAAGCGTGGGAACCGGGGGGGGCGGGGGGGGGGGGGGGGGGGGGGGGGGGGGTTGCAATTAAAGCTTGGTTGAAAAGCTTGGGCTAATGAAATTTTGTTTTGACTAAGGGGATTCCCTGTGGAGTTAATTAGATTTCAGCTTGGTACTGTGATGCTGTTGCTGGGTGGAGCTAAGGCATCAGGTATTTGGCAAAAAGCAGTTCAGTTCCGAGCTGATTGAAGCTGTGTCCAGAAGTCAAGCAGTTTTGCTCTAACTGCAGTTCAGTTAAAAGAGGTGAACAGTCTTTAAAGCAGTGCAGACTTGTCTGAGAACAAGGGGGAGCTGAAACAAGCTGAGAAACAGCTTCTGAAGACATACAGTTTCTGCATGATTCTGACAGGAGTCAGACCTTGCCTTTATAGCAGTCTCAAGAGATTTCTCTTTCTCAAAGAACATTTCTGTAAAGCAAGTATTCCTATGTGCCATTGGTAGTAAAGTGGATTGAGAGTGGAGATGTTTATTTTCTTGTTGTTTTAAGTGGAAATAAAGATAACACTTAAGGGAATTGTATTCACTGTATCGATTAACATTGTTTAACGGGTAAATTGTAAGCTGTTATGGATTGGCAATAAATGCTGATCAAGCCAGCGACACCCATACCCCACAAAATAATTTTTTTAATGAACACCTTGAAACCTAATGTACTCATTCAGTCATTGATAGAGGCTGTTCATAAGATTTGTGTTCCAGGTGTTCTGTAGAAAGAAAAAGTATTAACAGCCGGTTTCAATTGGATTTATGAATCTGTTCTCTTAGTCAATTTATGAAGTTACTTGGAAAAAGTATTTTTTGACTGTGACAATTGCTCCTAGTTTATCTGTTAAATGGGGTAGATTTTATATTGGGTAATGATTTGACCAGCAGAGATGTTAACGTGGTGACAACTGTGTTGCAGTAGCTGTTTCATCATGCTGATCTTGACAAACTCCCGAAAATGATTGCCACCGAACATTAGAAGCTTATTGTCGATCATGAGCAATTGCAAAAAAAAACGGATCAGTCCTGAGAACCAATTTTCACATAAAAGATGAATTTGCTAATGAAAAATGAAAACTTGTAAGAATATGTGATTATCAGTCACCGGTAAGTAGAATCCTTGAATGAACGTTTGAAATGACTAAATGATAAACTAGTAGAAGTAAATTGAACAAAGGTATATCTTCTATTAAATGTTAATGAAGTTCAAGCATCAGCAGTCTTTATTAAATACCATTAAAAATGCCATGAATAGGAAAAGAAATAGTTGGTGAATTAGAATGGTTGGCTGAACGCAGAATTTAAAAACAAGACTGATGAACTCACTGGGACATCAAAATGAAAAGAGCAATAACATTTTGAACCGTGAAATAATCTTGTGAATAAAGAGGATAAAATGTGTGTTATAGAAGAACAGTTCTAGACTTTAAAGGTAGTGAGAATCCAAGGGGACAGTTCACAAAAGACTATTGTTATAACCCCCACAAGGTGCACAGGGAAACCATAATCAGTCTCGCACGGGACCCGTGGAATACAAGCTTCCCCGATAGTGGGCAGAGGCTCACTCAGCTGGGGCTCCTAAGGCCGAGCGTCAAAAACAGCCTGAGAGGGGACCAGCATGTTTGTTCTCCCAACACGGACTGTGAATTGGACAGAGTTATTGCCGTGGGCAGACTTTGTGTTCTGTTAAATAAATCCTTTATCATTCCTACCGCTGACTTCCTGGTCATTAAAATCATTTAAAACTATGAGAGTGAATTGAAATCATGTGGTTTGTGAATTGCGAGAAATACTTCAAGGATTGGACAGAAAGTTAAACGTCCAAAATGAGGAAGCTGTTGTCATCACTCAGAAAGAATTAAATAAGGAACATTTGGAATTGAATTAGAAGAAATTAAAAGGTCTCAAAGTGCTCAAAGCACATCCCAACAGGAATATCACACACTCTTATATGAACACAAAAGGTAGCTCAATAACATTTCAGAAACAGCCAAAAGAGCTTTTGATCAGAGGAGAGATGGGGTGTCAGCACACAAAGAAGACATTTTGATCTTATTGTCTCCAAACGAGCAATTACCATGTTTCAGAAATGAACTTAGTGATGGAATTGCACCTACAGGCAATTTGGGCTGTGGACTTTGCAATGTTCTCCGTTTTGTAAATCAGGATGTTTTGAGTACGTAGTGTTGAACAAAGAACATCAAGCTAAGTGAATGGACAAAGCTGTTTTATTTACACTACTTAAATAAGATTCGAACAAGTTACCAGGTAAAAGTTATTAAATTAAACTATACGGGGCAGCACGTTGGTGCAGTGGGTGAGCACTGCTGCCTCACGGCGCCGAGGACCCAGGTTCGATCCCAGCTCTGGGTCACTGTCCGTGTGGAGTTTGCACATTCTCCTCGTGTCTGTGTGGGTTTCGTCCCCCACAACCCTAAGATGTGCAGCATAGGTGGATTGGCCACGCTAAATTGCCCATTAATTGGAAAAAAATCAATTGGGTACTCTAAATTTATATTTAGGTTTTTTTAAATTAAACTGTACAATATCTCGAACTACAGATCTCTCAAGTATGCGACTAATCTCTCTCACGCCGAAACACCTTCTCCCAGAATCCCAGGAGTCACATGATATTTTTGTGACTGCTCCTTATCTCCATCTGGTGGTGAGAAGTATAACATCAAATTGTTAATCTTTGTATTCCTTATAATATACATATTGTTACAGACTTGACTGAAATATTCTTCGCAGAGTTAAAGGAAGGATGTAAGAAAGAAATGCAGATGCTGTGTTGTGTTAATGCTATGATGTTCAAATCCTGCTAATCTCACTTGTTACTTGAACTTGCTTTTGTTTCAGTTCAGCTTGCACAGCTCTGCCGATACAAAATTTTAATGAGATTTGGTGACTCACCGTGTCCATGACGTCTGGGTGGTTGCTGTGATATCCATGGGATCTGTCTTGACCGTATTTGCCATTTGCTATGCACTGTGGGGTGTTGGAGCGCAGTTTGTCTGTTGATATATATGGACTTAATGGGAAGGAGTTTTCGGCTTCCCCGCCCAGCAACCAGAAACCCCCGCCCGAGGTCAACGGACCTTTACATGGTACCCGTCAGTGGCGATCTTGCAGCGGGCGCAGCCAAAAAATCCAGCCCAACGTTAATTCCGAGTGTTAAAGTATAACCTAGATTTATCATAGGTTACTTTACTTTTCTAACTTTATTTTGTTTGTTTAACCCCCTGCAATCTTGTGGCTTTTTTCTCTTAGAAAGTATCTTGGACCACAAACTTTGTCCGCTTTAATCAAAAGGTTACTAGCCCCTAACTGAATCGTAGCAAGGCCTTGTGGGAGGCTGGTGCTGGATCATAACAGGTCTCCCCCATAAAATCTGTGCATCAAATGGCTGGAACAAGAAATGACAATGATGTGCGATATTTCAGACTGTGTCAAATGCTGATATCAAAACCATCAAATGTATTCTGCATTCCAATTTCATTTCCTTTGTTTGTTGACACAGGAAATTAAAAAGGTTGGCTTGCAAAGTCATTCTTTCTTAGTAACAAGGTGCCATATGTCGCCGTGTTTTTGTAAATATTTCTGTTAAATCCCAGTCTAAGTTGTTTAATATCAGCTTGAATGTAAACTAATCCATCAGGATCAAATTGATGGCGAATGGTTCAATTGCCTTGTTCTCTCTTTTCGAAATGTAAATATTTTCCAGGTTTCCCTTTGGAGAGATATCTTCTGTATATGCTTGAAAAAACAGAGGCTGGATTTATTTATCACCTTTCACAACATCTGGATGCCTTTGCAGCCAAGAAAGTATATTTAAAATGTAATCAGCTGTATTGTAACTTTGTAATGTGGCAGCAAATCTTGTGCCCACCAAACTCCCGCAAACAAGATTGTGTCAATGACACAATAATCAGTTTTTAGGTGTTGGTTGAGATAGAACATAGAACATGCAGTGCAGAAGGAGGCCATTCAGCCCATAGAGTCTGCACCGACCCACTTAAGCCCTCACTTCCACCCTATCCCCGTAACCCAATAACCTTCCTAACCTTTTTGGTCACGAAGAGCAATTTATCATGGCCACCTGACCTGCATGTCTTTGGACTGTAGGAGGAAACCGGAGCACCCAGAGGAAACCCACGCAGACACGGGTAGAACCTGCAGACTCGGCACAGACAGTGACCCAGCAGGGAATCGAACCTGGGACCCCGGCGCTGTGAAGACACAGTGCTATCCACTTGTGCTACTGTGCTGCCCAAAGAACTCCCCACCTAGGTCCACTCCCCTGCCCTATCCCCGTAACCTCACCTAATGAAATGAAAAGAAAATCGCTTATTGTCACAAGCAGGCTTCAATGAAATTACTGTGGAAAGCCCCTAGTCGCCACATTCCGGCACCTGTTCGGGGAGGCTGGTACGGGAATTGAACCCGTGCTGCTGGTCTTGTTCTGCATTACAAGCCAGCTGTTTAACCCACTGTGCTCAACCAGATCTGACTAGAACCAGGTGATTTCTTCAATACACGACCAGGGGGTCTTTTACACCCACTTGAGACGGCAGGGGGAGTTAGGTGCAACGTCTCATGAGAAAGACGGCATCTCTCACAGTGCAGCACTCCCTCAATAAAGGAGAAAAGAAATCCCTGAATATCTCAACATGCTTTACAGACATTTCAGTATTTTTGAGGTGCACTGACTGTTGTAATGTAGGGAACGTGGCAGTCAATATCTACTCAGCAAATTCCAACAAAAAGCAATGTGAAAATGACCAGATACTCAATTCTTTATGTTGTTGATTGTGGGCAGCAAAGTAGTCAGTGGTTAGCGCTGTTGCTTTACAGCGCCAGCGTCTCAGGTTCGATTCCCGGCTTGGTCACTGTCTGTGTGGAATCTGCACGTTCTCTCTTTGTCTGCGTGGGTTTCCTCCGGGTGCTCCGGTTTCCTCCCATAAGTCCCGAAAGACATGCTTTTAGGTGAATTGGACATTCCGAATTCTCCCTCAGTGTACCCGAACAGGCGCTGGAATGTGGCAACGAGGGGATTTTCACAGTAACTTCATTGCAGTGTTAATATAAGCCTACTTGTGACAATAATAAAGATTATTATTATAGGGGAAAATATTGGTTGGAACACCTCTCTCTTCTTCAGAATAGCACCATGGGTAGATCGGACACATTCACCGAGGCATTTGAGAGAATGAGCCTCAGACTGAAGATCTGGAAAACAAAGGTTCTCTACCAGCCATTCCTGCTGCCTGAAACTGCCCCAACCATCAAGATCCACAGTGAGCCATTGGTCAACGTGGATCATGTCCCATAGCTCAGGAGCCTCCTATTGGTGCGAGCAGGCATTGATGACAAAATCCAACATCGAGCCAGTGCAGTCTTTGGGTGCCTGAGGAACAGAATATTCGAAGACAAGACCTCAAACCCAGCACCAAGCTCATGGTCTACAGAGTAGCCGTGGTCCTCGCCCTCCTGTCCACATCAGAAACATGGACAATGTACAGCAGGCACCTCAAATCACTGGAGAGATATCACCAACGCTGCCTCCGCAAAATCCGGAAAATCTACTGGCAGGAGAGGCGTACCAACATGAGGGTCCTCTCCCAGGCCAATATTCCCAGTATTGAGGCACTGGTCACATTCGACCAGCTGCGATGGGCGGGCAGCATTGCCCATATGCCCAACACAAGACTCCTGAAACTAGTGCTCTACCCCGAGCTCCGCAATGACAGGCGATCACTAGAGGAAATGCTACAAGGACACTCTGAAAGCTTCCCTAAATAAATAAAACATCCCCATCGACACGTGGGAATTGCTTACCTTAGAACGCACAAACTGGAGAAGAAGCATTGGCATAGGCAGCAATCACCTCGAGTGTCACAGGGTGGAGCACACGGAGGCCAAGTGTAAACAGCAAATAGGGAGCACAGAATCCAGAGCGTCCCACCCACCTCATCAAACACCACCTGCCAAACCTGGGGCAGAGTCTGCCGATCCAGAATGGGACTGTTCGGACACCACGGACCCACCTCCCAGGACTGGAAGCAAATCATCCTCAAAGCTGACGGATGTTTGAAGAGAGAAAGAGAGAGAGAGAGGCTAGAACTGTACACAAAACTCCAGCTGTGGCCTCACCAGCATTTTTTACTTCATTACATCCCTGCTTTTATATTCAATACCTCGTCCAATAAAGGAAAACATTCCATGTACTTCCTTGTCCATCTGTCCTGACACCTTCAAGGACCTGTGGAAATGCACTCCAATGTCTCTCACTTCCTCAACCCCTCTCAATGTCTTCCCGTTCATTGAGCATTCCCTTGTTTGTTTGCCCTCTCCAATTACATAACTCACACTTTTCCAGATTGAATTCTACCTTCCCCTTCTCTGCCCACCATTGATACCATTCTGGAGTTGACCCCAATCCTCTTCATTATTAACCACATGGGCAATTTTTGTGCCATCTGCAAATTTCCCAAATATGTCATCTACGTTTAAGTTTAAATCGTTAATTTATACAGCCAACTGCAAGGGCCCCAACACTGAGCAACAAATTTATCACTTTATTCTTTGCTCTAAAACTGAAATGGCTCAATCCGAGCTCCAACACCTACAGAGTCAGGGACAGGGCCTTCAAAACAGTCACTGATGAAGATTTGATTTAATGAGGACCTTGCACCAATTAAGCAAATCCCAAAATGACACACGCAAGGCACCATTCTAAAGGATAAGACAGCATGCGTTCTCCACCCAATCCAAATAGGCAAAGAAGGTACCTGATGTGACCATCAATTCACTAGAGACATGATTGGAAGTAAACTGTGGTTTTAATAGTTTACAACTGAGCCAGCCTGCGACCAGAGGAACTGAGAGCAGGGCTTACGGCTGAGCACTTTATACTTCCGGTAGTGGGAGGGGCCATGGGCGGAGCCAAGGGTGGAGCCCAGTACAAACTCCTCATCTCCCCCTATGGGCAGAGCAGCGCAACGGCTCACAGACAGAGCCCACAAGGACATAATACAATGCAATGCAATACAGTGTGAATTACAATACAGTATAATTCACCACAGTACCATAAAACATCCTTTGACCTTAGCAAGAAAGAAACTTTAATGAGAGGGTTGGTGATAGTACTATGGGACGGTACTAGAGGACTATGGGAAATGACATCAATGGATGACCAACACACGGGAGATACCAATTCCAAGCTGATCAACCAGACCAATTCCGCACCCCTTAAGCTAATTAAGAATTAGCCACACCTCATTAAGGCCAATCAGAAAACAATAACATCATTGATGGTGCTGTGGGTTGTGGCTAGGAAATGGTTAATAGACAGCAGCTTTCAGTGAGCGAGGCGCACCAAGTTTGAAAGTGCAGGTTGCAGAGCCTGCTGTCCGCAGGGAAGCAGCCGATCCACCGAGATTAGGGGGAGAGAATGGAAGCCGGGTGTCACGCTGCACCCTGAGCTGTACCGGAGAACAAGAGCTGTAGCACGCTGACCTGCTTTGCTAAGTATTATTTCACAACCTAAGTTAAATTTCCTGAGTCACTTCACCGGTCTGTCTCCTGTTGCCTTGATTGGTTAAAGTCTCAAATGAACAAAGTTGAATTTGAGTTCAAATAATACCCAGAGCTCCCACAACATACATTGCATTACCCTAATGGGCGGCATGGAAGCACAATGGTTAGCACTGTTGCTTCACAGCACCAGGGTCCCAGGTTCGATTCCTGGCTTGGGTCACTGTCTGTGTGGAGTCTGTACATTTGCCCCGTGTCTGCGTGGGTTTCCTCCGGGTGCTCCGGTTTCCTCCCACAAGTCCTGAAAGACGTGCTGTTGGGTGAATTGGACATTCTGAATTCTCCCTCTGTGTACCCGAACAGGTGCCGGAGTGTGGCGACTAAGGGCTTTTCACAGTAACTTCATTGCAGTTTTAATGTAAGCCTGCTTGTGACAATAAAGATTATAAAAAAGAAATAATCAATTCTTCTCGTTACTTCCTCAAAAAAGTCTATTATGTTAGTAAGAAATGATCGTCCCTGAATAAACCATGCTGACCATCCCGGATCATTCCGTGCCTTTTTAAGTGATAGTTTATTCTGTCTCTCAGAATTGTTTACCGAAGTTTTCCCACTGCTGAAGTTAAACTGCTGGCCAGTAGTTTTCTGGCATTCTTCATAATAATAGTACAGTGTTCGCAAACCTCCAACTCTCTGGTACCTCACCTGTATCTAGTGTGGATTGAAAATGACCCTCAGATCAGCCCACTATTACCTCCCTTTCTTCCTTCAACACCCTGTGATATAACTCATCCGGCTCTGGTGATTTATCCACCTTCATAAATACCGGCTTCTCGAGGACGTCCGCTCCCACAGTACGTATTGGACCTAATATTTCACATTCCCTCGTTTTAGCTGGAATGCCTACATCATCAGCCCCCTTAATGGCGACAGAGACAAAGTATTCATTGAGAACCCTGCTGACATCTTCTGAACCAACTCACTGTTTAGCATGTACAGCGCTGATGGGCCCTACACTTTCCTCAGTTATTCTCTTGCTCTTAATGCACTGGTAAAACACCTTAGGATTTTCTTTGATTTTTACCTGCCGATGTGTTCTCGTATCCTCTCTGCTCTCCTATTGAGATTATTTATGGACCCTGCTTCAATATCGGTTACATTGTGGAAAAGTGTGAGAAGGAAGGAGAAATTTAGGCATAGACTATTTTCTAAATGGGGAAATGCTCAGGAAATCAGAAGCACAAAGGGACTTGGGAGTGCTTGTTCACGATTCTCTTAAGGTCAATGTTAGCATTCATGTCAAGAGTGCTAGAATACAAGACCAGGAATGTACTTCTGAGGCTGTATAAGGATCGTATCTAAGGAAGAAAGTGCTGGCCTTGGAAAGGGTCCAGAGGAGGTTCACAAGAATGATCCCAGAATGAAAAGCTTGTTGTATGAGGAATGGTTGAGGACTCTGGGTCTGTACTCGTTGGAGTTTAGAAGGATGAGGGGGGATCTTATTGAAACTTACAGGATACTGCGAGGCCTGGATAGAGTGGATGTTGAGAGGATGTTTCCACTTGTCGGAAAAACTAGAAGCAGAGAACACAATCTCAGACAAAAGGGACGGTCCTTTAAAGCAGAGATGAGGAAGAATTTCTTCAGTCAGAGGGTGGTGAATCTGTGGAACTCTTTGGCACAGAAGGCTGTGGAGGCCAAACCACTGAGTGTCTTTAAGACAGAGATAGATAGGTTCATGATAAATAAGGGAAGAAGGCAGGAGAATGGGGATGAGAAAAATATCAGCCATGATTGATGAAGGAGCAGATTCGATGGGCCGAGTGGCCTAATTCTGCTCCTATGTCGTATGGACTTATGAAGAAAGCCTGAGATTTCTATAGCACTGTTCATGCTCTCAGGAGATCCCAAAGTTCTAAAGCCATCAGGTTATCTTTTGAAGAGGAGCTATTATTGTAAATGAGGAATTCTCCATTCTGGCTGGTCTCTCTTATTATTATAGTGTTTTAATAAGTATCTTCCTGTTTCATTATGTGTACGGATGTCTTTAACAAAAGTGTGCATGCATGTGTGCCATTGCAGGGAGCGAGGGTTTTCAGTTTTGCCACGACAAACTTATTGTTAGTTGTGTTGAGCTGCTGCTGGTGTCTGAAGCTGAGCTGTGTTATACCCTCAGTATTTGCTGGAGTAAAGAAGGTTTAACTTCCACAATGCATTTGACTGCCTTTCTTGTGGTTTGAGTTGCCACGTCTGTCTGGCGATGAGGATTAAATAGGACAAGAAAAAAATGTGAGGTGACGCAAAGTTTGTACAGTGAGTAGCCAGTTTGCAACGTGGTTGGTGGCAATGGCTATGTTTGGCACTTGTTAACGAGTTTGTGGAGGGGCTCGAGGACTGGACTGGAGTATGAGGGAAGGTTGGGGCATTTTTCTCCTGGTGAATGAAATTGCAGGTGAAGGGCGAAAGCACTCAATTCTCCTGACTGTATGTGGAACAAAGACTTACAAGCTAATGAGGAATTTAGCAACACCATGGAAACCAGGGGACATTTCATTTGCAGACTTAGTTGTACCCGTTCATGATCATCGCCAACCGTGGAGAGTTAACGTCTCGAATTCGGATCACCCTCCTGCATAAAAATGTAAATTGTTTGAAGATGATTTTAAACTGTAAGAGAAAAGGTGGGATGCTGGCGAAAGATACAATTCAGTTTCTGCCGGATGATGACCCATCCGCCGCGTATTTCCAGCATTTTATTTTTGACAAATTGTCGGGAGTTGCAGATCGGACCCCTGCCTGAAGCTGACACGGTTTGAAACGGGCGGGGTGGCTGCGCTTTGGTGAAAGAGTCATCCAGACTCCGAGCGTCCACCCTCTTCTCTCTCCACAGGCGCTGTCAGACCTGCTGAGATTGTCCAGCATTCTTTGTTTCAGATTCCAGCATCCGCAGTGATTTGCTTTTATTTTTACTCTTTGGCCCGTCCGACTTTCCGTCTCTCTCCTCCTTTACCAATATGGCGGCGGCGTGCGGGGCCAATGAGGGAGGGGGGGCAGATAACCAAGATGGCGGAGGGACCGGGGTCAAGAGGCGGGGCCGGAGTCAGGAGGCGGTTCCGGGGCCATCCTCCCCAAGATGGCGGAGGGGCCGGGACGAAGGGGCGGGGCCAAGGCGTGGCCGGGGTCAGGAGGCGGGGCCGGGGTCAGGAGGCGGGGCCAGGGCCATCCTCCCCAAGATGGCGGCGAAGCAGCGAGCGGGTCGGAGAGCGGCCCGCGAGGCTGGTGCTGAGGCGGAGGCCGAGCAGGTGCTGCCGCTCCAGGCCGTGGTGGTGGCCGACAGCTTCAACAGGAGGTTCTTCCCCATCACTAAGGACCAGCCGCGGGTGAGGGGAGCCGGGCTCAGGCCGGGCGGGTGTCTCCGCTCCCATTCCCATGTGGCAGCGCCTGCGGGTCCCTCACCCCGTAACCCCCTCACCCCGTCACCCCGTCAACCCCTCACCCCGTCAACCCCTCACCCCGTCAACCCCTCACCCCGTCAACCCCTCACCCAGTAACCCCACACCTCCTCACCCCATAACCCCCTCACCCCGTCAACCCCCTCCTCACCCCTAACCCCCTCACCCCGTCAACCCCTCACCCCGCAGCCCTAACCCCTCACCCCTCACCCCTAACCCCTCACCCCTAACCCCTCAACCCCCCCCGTCACCCCTCACCCCGCAGCCCTAACCCCTCACCCCGTAACCCCCTCACCCCGTCAACCCCTCACCCAGTAACCCCCTCACCCCGTAACCCCGTCAACCCCTCACCTCGTCAACCCCTCACCCCGTCACCCCGTAACCCCGTAACCCCCCCACCCCGTAACACCCCGTCACCCCGTAACCCCCCCTCACCCCGTAACCCCCCTCACCCCTAACCCCCCTCACCCCGTACCCCCCTCACCCCGTAACCCCCTCACCCCGTACCCCCCTCACCCCGTAACCCCCCTCACCCCGTAACCCCCCTCACCCCGTAACCCCCCTCACCCCGTAACCCCCCTCACCCCGTAACCCCCCTCACCCCGTAACCCCCCTCACCCCGTAACCCCCTCACCCCGTAACCCCCCTCACCCGTAACCCCCCTCACCCCGTAACCCCCCTACCCCGTAACCCCCCTACCCCGTAACCCCCCTACCCCGTAACCCCCCTACACCCGTAACCCCCTCACCCCGTAACCCCCTCACCCCGTAACCCCCTCAACCCGTAACCCCCCTCACCCTGTAACCCCCCTCACCCCGTAACCCCCCTCACCCCGTAACCCCCCTACCCCGTAACCCCCTCACCCCTTAACCCCCTCACCCCGTAACCCCCTCAACCCGTAACCCCCTCAACCCGTAACCCCCCTCACCCCGTAACCCCCCTCACCCCCTCACCCCGTAACCCCGTCAACCCCGTAACCCCCTCACCCCGTAACCCCCCTCACCCCGTAACCCCCTCACCCCGTAACCCCTCACCCCGTAACCCCCTCACCCCGTAACCCCCTCACCCCGTAACCCCCTCACCCCGTAACCCCCTCACCCCGTAACCCCCTCACCCCGTAACCCCCTCACCCCGTAACCCCCTCACCCCGTAACCCCCTCACCCCGTAACCCCCTCACCCCGTCACACCCCTCACCCCGTCACACCCCTCACCCCCGTAACCCCCTCACCCCGTAACCCCCTCATCCCGTAACCCCCCCCCCTCGCCCTCCCTACCCCCTCGCCCTCCCTACCCCCTCGCCCTCCTCCCCTACCCCCGCCCTCCCTACCCCCCTCGCCCTCCCTACCCCCCTCGCCCTCCCTACCCCCTCGCCCTCCCTACCCCCTCGCCCTCCCTACCCCCTCCCCTCCCTACCCCCTCGCCCTCCCTACCCCCTCGCCCTCCCTACCCCCTCGCCCTCCCTACCCCCCCCTCGCCCTCCCTACCCCCTCGCCCTCCACCCCCTCGCCCTCCCTACCCCCCCCCTCCCTACCCCCTCGCCCTCCCTACCCCCTCGCCCTCCCTACCCCCTCGCCCTCCCTACCCCCTCGCCCTCCCTACCCCTCACGCCCTCCCTACCCCTCACGCCCTCCCTACCCCTCCTCCCTCCCTACCCCCTCGCCCTCCCTACCCCCTCGCCCTCCCCTACCCCCTCGCCCTCCCTACCCCCTCGCCCTCCCTACCCCCTCGCCCTCCCTACCCCCTCGCCCTCCCTACCCCCTCGCCCTCCCTACCCCCTCGCCCTCCCTACCCCCTCGCCCTCCCTACCCCCTCTCGCCCTCCCTACCCCCTCGCCCTCCCTACCCCTCACGCCCTCCCTACCCCCCCCTCCTCCCTACCCCCTCGCCCTCCCTACCCCCCCTCGCCCTCCCTACCCCCCCCTCCCTACCTCCCTCCCCCTCGCCCTCCCTACCCCCTCGCCCTCCCTACCCCCTCGCCCTCCCTACCCCCTCGCCCTCCCTACCCCCCTCGCCCTCCCTACCCCTCTCGCCCTCCCTACCCCTCACGCCCTCCCTACCCCTCACGCCCTCCCTACCCCTCACGCCCTCCCTACCCCCTCGCCCTCCCTACCCCCTCGCCCTCCCTACCCCCTCGCCCTCCCTACCCCCTCGCCCTCCCTACCCCCTCGCCCTCCCTACCCCCTCGCCCTCCCTACCCCCTCGCCCTCCCTACCCCCTCGCCCTCCCTACCCCCTCGCCCTCCCTACCCCCTCGCCCTCCCCACCCCCTCGCCCTCCCTACCCCCTCGCCCTCCCTACCCCCTCGCCCTCCCTACCCCCTCGCCCTCCCTACCCCCTCGCCCTCCCTACCCCCTCGCCCTCCCTCCCCCCTCGCCCTCCCTACCCCCTCGCCCTCCCTACCCCCTCGCCCTCCCTACCCCCTCGCCCTCCCTACCCCCTCGCCCTCCCTACCCCCTCGCCCTCCCTACCCCCCTCGCCCTCCCTACCCCCTCGCCCTCCCTACCCCCTCGCCCTCCCTACCCCTCACGCCCTCCCTACCCCCTCGCCCTCCCTACCCCTCTCCCTACCCCTCGACCCCCTACCCCCTCGCCCTCCCTACCCCCCTCGCCCTCCCTACCCCCTCGCCCTCCCTACCCCCTCGCCCTCCCTACCCCCTCGCCCTCCCTACCCCTCACGCCCTCCCTACCCCCTCGCCCTCCCTACCCCCCCCACCCCATCAACCCCGATGCCACCCTCACCCCCTACCCCACTCCTAACCCCCACCTGAAACCCCTTCACCCCCTACCTCACCCTCACCCCCCTCACCCTCCCCCACCCTACTCTCACCCCCTCCCCCCCACCCTTCCCTCATCCCCCCCCACCCTACCCTCACCCCTCCCTCACTCCCTAAACCCCATCACCCCCCACCCTTACCCCATATCCCCCAACACCCATATCCCCCATCACCCTCTCCCACCCTTACCCCCTACCTATCCCTCCCTCTGGATACTCCGCTCGAAAACCCTAACCTGCTGCTTCCCCTGGGTGCCCCCCCAGCTGCCCTAAGTCTCGCCACTGCCCTGGGTGCCCCTCTGTCCTGCCCTGGGTGCCCCTCCATCCTGCCCTGGGTGCCCACCCCCCTTGTTGCCCTAAGCGCTGCCCGGGCGACCCTTCCCCCGCCTTCTCCTGCTGCCCTAGGCGCACCCAGACCCCCTCCATCCATGGAACATCAGCCAGACTTTTCCTTCCAATGCTGTCTGATCAAAAGACCAAAAGGTGTGGCACAGGCCGGTTTATCTCAGTGGGCTAGGCAGCTGGTTTGTGATGCAGAACAATGCCAGCAGCGCGGATTCAATTCCTGTACCGTACTCCCTGAACAGGCGCCGGAATATGGCGACTGGGGGCTTTTCACAGTAACTTCATACTTGTGACAATAAAAGATTATTATTATTGGTTGCGGAAGAATTGGATTATGAAGGCCCCTGAAGCTGTATTTTTATACCATTTTTAATGTGAAGTGTCACAGGAATTGTTTGTCAGAGAAAATGTGCCCTGAGGCGCATGAGAAATTAGGACAGCATACCAAATACTGAGTCAAAGTGCTAGGTTTGAAATAGGTAGGAACCAGAGCTAATAGCGTGAAAGGGTATGTGGAACAGAGTGAGGAACCTCTATATCCTGGAGCCAGTTCTGTTTAATGCTACCTTCTCCTTTTCTGAAGGCACCAGCTTCTTTCTGGGGTCGGGTTGCTGCTTTGCCCACAGTACCTCTGAGCGTAGTGGCCGGATGTTGTGAGGACAATCAAAGTACAATGCAATCCTCATCCCCAAAATCCATGCACTCCGACTTGCAACAAGGGTCACGGTATCAGCCACGGAGGATGCCCAGTTGATTTACTACTCTAATGCGGGGCACCTGCAAGTCTGAATTGTACTCCACCACTGCCACTCTGGTCAAACGTGGCCAAGTTTAGCACAGACCGGTTTAGCACCTGGATCCTCTTTGCTCTGTGAAGCCCAGTTGCTCCCTGGGTGCTCTCACTGAACCCTGGGGAAGTGGGGCCTTGTTTATTGTAACCAGTGTGCATGCAGGGCAGATCTGATGTTTGAGCTGATTAAGGTTTGCCTGTTGGCCAATGTTCACACGTGTGTCTTTCTGTTCTGCTGCAGGCCCTGCTCCCTCTTGCAAATGTGGCAATGATTGACTACAGCCTGGAGTTCCTCACTGCAACGGGTGTCCAGGAAACCTACGTCTTCTGCTGTTGGATGGCCCAGAAAATCAAGGAGCACATTCAGTAATGAGGAGTTCTAAAATTTGTTACTGCTGCTTTACACACTGAACTACAGCATACAGGAAATTGAACATCTGTAATCATAAGATAACACAATCTTACAGCACAGATGGAGGCACTTGTGTCTGAGTATTTGAAAGACATATTCAAATACTTCTTTTCCCCTGGTTTTTCCCCATTGTCTGCAAGGATTTCCTTTACAAGTACTGATATGTGGTGAGAGGGTGACATAGTGTAATAGAACATAGAACACTACAGCGCAGTACGGGCCCTTCGGCCCTCGATGTTGCGCCGACCTGTGAAACCATCTGAAGCCTATCTGACCTACACTATTCCATTTTCATCCATATGTCTATCCAGTGACCACTTAAATGCCCTTAAAGTTGGCGAGTCTACTACTGTTGCAGGCAGGGCGTTCCACACCCCTACTACTCTCTGAGTAAAGAAACTGCCTCTGATATCTGTCCTATATCTATCACCCCTCAATTTAAAGCTATGTCCCCTCGTGTTGGTCATCACCACCCGAGGAAAAAGACTCTCACTGTCCACCCTATCTAACCCTTATGTGCCCGAACAGGACATCCAGAGGCGTGGTTAATGTTCTGGAGGCACAGGTTCAAATCCCACCATTGGAGCATGCAAATTCAATTAATAAAACCTGGTTATAATAAATATAACAAATAAAATTGAAGGTTCGTTCCAGTAATAGTGACCGGAAGGCTATCTTTGATTGTTGTAAAAACACCCTGATTTCACTACGGGAAGGAAATCTGTTTCCCATGTCTGGCCTATACATGACTCCAGATCCACAGTAACATGGTTGAGTGTTAGCTGCTCTCTGCAATGGCTGGCACTCAGTTCAGAGCAATAAGGGGTGGGCAGCAAATGCTGGCCTTGCCAGTTACACGCACATCCCATGGAATAACTTTTTAAAATCCCTTTTTAAAGGGATGATGGTTCAATTGAATCTTCCAGCGGCCTTTCAGGCAGCACAGTCCAAATCATAACTAGCTGCGTGAAAACATTCTCCTCGTCTCCCTTTGACCCTGATATCACCAATGATAGATGACCTATTCTAATTTTCCACATCAGGTTCATTCAGTGTATTCACGCCAAGCCACTTTCTATTTATATAAAAAAAACAAGATATATCTCCGTAACATAGGGCGGCACTATCGTGGTTAGCATTGCTACCTCACAGCGCCAGGGTTCGATTCTGACCTTGGGTGAATCACTGTTTGGAGTTTTCACTTTCTCCCCGTATCTGCGTGGGTTTCCTCCCACAGTCCAAAGATATCCAGGTTAGGTGGATTGGCCATGCTAAATTACCGCTTAGTATCAAAAGACGTGCAGATTATGTGGGGATCTGGGGATAGGGTGGGGGGAGTGAGTCTAAGAGGGTTGGTGTTGACCCGATGGGCCGAATTGCCTCCTGCACTGTAGGGATTCCATGGAATATGCAATGCTCTTGTGTGTTTACATTAATTTATCACCTCCGATTGCTCCCATCCCCAGTGACAAACATAGACCTATTCTGTTGTTGTATGTGCTTTCACCAGAATCTTCTGGTGTGAAAATTCTCGATTGTCCTGCAAGATTCCACAAATAGCTATGGAATACATGACCAGATAATGTATTTTGAGTTTGTTCGATGCATACATTAATAGTACAGAGTCAAGAGTGACCATTAGATATGTTCTCCTTTTCAACTTCAAGGCCCTGCTCCAAGGTTTCTGAATAAAGTAATTTCTTGTGGTTTCACAATAGCAATTCCTTGGCTGTGAAATAATTTGGGATTTCCTGAGGTCAAGATATTCTCTATTTAATGGCCCCTCTTTAAAAGACATTTAACGCAAGTATTAAAATGGAGATTCTATTTCTGAAAACATCCAGTTGCAAGTTCTGCTCCTGTGCTGCATGGGGTATTTATTGTCTGGGAAGCTCAGGGCAGTGGGGGGGGGGGGGGGGGGGGAGGACATACAAAAATTGCTGATCAAAATTTTGGAGGCAACAATCCATTTATAAAATAATAGCCGTTATCCGCTTGCGTGTGTAGCTGAAACCAAATATAGTACTCAGTAACATTCCCTTTAGGTTTTCATTCAAGCTCACGGGTGACGTTTTCAAGTGCATGGGCCCTTTAAATCTCTTTTGCGCGGCCCTGCACACACGATAATTTTAAAAGGACCAACCTGTGCATGGCCTGCTTGCGGATTTTGGGGTGTGGCACGGTCGCACAGCTTCCAGGGGACCCCCATCAACAAGAGATGATTAAAGTGTGACACATTTATATCCAACGGTACAATTGTGGATTCGGGCACTTATAATGGGGAGAAAGGTTGATCAGCAAGTAGCAACAGATGAAAGATTTTATTCAAACAGGTAGCACGGTAGCATTGTGGATAGCACAATTGCTTCACAGCTCCAGGGTCCCAGGTTCGATTCCGGCTTGGGTCACTGTCTGTGCGGAGTCTGCACATCCTCCCCATGTGTGCGTGGGTTTCCTCCGGGTGCTCCGGTTTCCTCCCACAGTCCAAAGATGTGCAGGTTAGGTGGATTGGCCATGCTAAATTGCCCTTAGTGTCCAAAATTGCCCTTAGTATTGGGTGGGGTTACTGGGTTATGGGGATAGGGTGGAGGTGTTGACCTCGGGTAGGTTGCTCTCTCCAAGAGCCGGTGCAGACTCGATGGGCCGAGTGGCCTCCTTCTGCACTGTAAATTATGATAATCTGGAGGCGCTCATAAAATGTCCGATTGGAAAAAAAAAAACACATTCTGGTCTAACCCCAGTTTATAAATTCCATATTTTCATGGCCTGTTGTGTATTCCTCAGGAAATCAAAGTGGAGTCGGCCCACGTCGCCAAACACCATCCACGTAATGAGTTCTGAGTCCTACCGATCGTTGGGAGATGTCTTGAGAGACGTGGATGCAAAGTCACTTCTCCGCTCGGACTTCGTACTAATATATGGAGATATTGTGTCCAACATTAACCTGTCCAAGGCATTGGAAGAGCACAAGTGAGTGGTGCATTTGGTGTGGGTCTTGTTAATTGGTATTATTGGGTACTGGCCACCCAGTTATATCAGTCATTGACTGTTATTGGATAATCTATTCAAGATGCATTATTTTTCAGATGTGTCCTGCAGCGGCCTCTCTCCATTGCTCTTTATAGAAATTTCTCCCATCTTTCCCCAAGCTGAGGGGTCAGTTACCAGGGGGGCATAGATTAAAGGTGGTTGGTCAAAGGATCAGAGGGGACTTGAGGAAAATACATTTTGCTTCGGGATTCAGCGGGATTGGGACAGGCTGAGTGAGTGGGCATACGCATGGCAGATGCAGTATACGGATAAATGTGAGGTTATCCACTTTGGTAGCAAAAATAGGAAGGCAGATTATTATTTGAATGGGTGTAAATTGAGAGAGGTGGATACTCAGCGAGACCTTGTGTCATCATGCATTGTGGATAGCACAATTGCTTCACAGCTCCAGGGTCCCAGGTTCGATTCCGGCTTAGGTCACTGTCTGTGCGGAGTCTGCACATTCTCCCCGTGTGTGCGTGAGTTGCCTCCGGGTGCTCCGGTTTCCTCCCACAGTCCAAAGATGTGCAGGTTAGGTGGATTGGCCATGATAAATTGCCCTTAGTGTCCAAAATTGACCTTAGTGTTGGGTGGGGTTACTGGGTTATGGGGATAGGGTGGAGATGTTGACCTTGGGTAGAGTGCTCTGTCCAAGAGCCGGTGCAGACTCGATGGGCCGAATGACCTCCTTCTGCACTGTAAATTCTATGATAATCAGTTGCTGAAAGTAAGCGCGTAGGTACAGCAGGTAGTAAAGAAGGCAAAGCGAGAGAATTTGAGTACAGGAATACAATTGTATAGGGTATTGGTGAGGCCACACCTGCAGTTTTGGTGTCCTTATCTGAGGAAGGATGTTCTTACTATGGAGGGAATGCAGCGAAGGTTTATCAGGCTGATTCCTGGGATGGCGGGACTGTCATCTGAGGAGAGACGAAATCAGTTAAGATTATATTAATTAGAATTTGGAAGAGTGAGGGGGGAAATCTCATAGAAACTTATAAAATTATTCAGGGTAGATTCAGAAAGAACGTTCCCGATGGTGGGGGTGGAGCCCGGAATTAGTTTGAGGATCTTTTAGGACTGAGGTGAGGAGAATTTCTTCACCCACAGAGGGGTGAATTTGTGGAATTCACTACCACAAATAGTAGTTGAGGAGAAAACGTCGTGGAATTTCAAAAAGGAATTAGCTATAGCTCTTGGGCTAAAGGGATACGGGTATTGAACTAGATGATCAGTCATGACCGTTGTCATTAAAGAAAACCCACTGTGTACTGGTCAGAAATAGAGTGACAGTGATATCCTGTGATAGTTTAGTAAATGTCAACTCTGTACGTTGCCAAACGTATATGGAACAGGGAATTAGAATGAGCGGAAAGTTGTTGAAATATTCCATTGAGAAAAGGTGATGGCAGCTGGCATGCACTTCATAGCTGCTGCAGTGACTGGCTTCTGCTGTGTGAATTAGCTGCACTGTGTGGCTGGGTTGTGGGCACTTTTGAGCTGGTCTGCTTGCTGAGATAAGGCTATGTTTAACTTGGCCTGCCCGTTTAAAACAACAGCTCGGGTATTTCCCACAAGGAAAGGGTTCAAGTAGACGAGCCTCAAGGTCAATTTGAAGCTAATTGCTGAGGGAATTTTCTGCAGGTTGGTGGTTGCTGTTGGAGCTCCCCACTTTGGGAAGAGGCCAGAAACTGGAAAGTTATTGCCGACACAAGACATTTAAATGAAATGAAAATCGCTTATTGTCACGAGTAGGCTTCAGTGAAGTTACTGTGAAAAGCCCCTAGTCGCCACATTCCGGCGCCTGTTCGGGGAGGCTGTCACGGGAATTGAACCGTGCTGCTGGCCTGCTTGGTCTGCTTTAAAAGCCAGCGATTTAGCCCAGTGTGCTAAACCAGCCCCAACATTTAGTTCCTGGTGCCAACCTTTCTTAGTTGCAGCAATTTTTGCAAAGGACGGCATCGATGCAGCCTCTTGAATGTCAGTAACACCCAGTGTTGGCAACGCTCCTCGTGTCTGATACTGTAACGTTGTCACTGCCACTTTGTCATGGTTCAGGATCTTTGATTTCCCCCCCCCCCCCCCCCCCATAATAAAAATTTCAAAATGAGCTACATTTAAATATTGGGAGTTTAAAACAAAGTGTAGAATGAGAGAAAAGTTATGCTGCAGAAAGAGACCATTTTAATCCCACTTACTGCGGCCTTGCAGGTAGCAGATGCAAATACCTTTCAAATGAGTTGAGCATCTCAGCCTCAACCACCAACTTCTATTCGCGTTAAGTTAATTGTAGAATAATAACAAAGTTTATTACACACATTGAAATTATCTCCCTAAAAGATTCCAAGTGGTATTTAATTCGACAGCGCATCTCAAGTAACTCATGTACCTCACGCCCATTGTGTTGGGATGTTTCTGGTCCTAGGTTGGGTTATCTGACCGAGGCCCCTCTCCCAGGCTCCTCCTCATTATGAGTGGGGGAAACTGAGTGAAACACACCATTGGTCAGGTTTTTAAACAGAAAAGTGCCAGGGCAGGCTTTGGTTGACCGAAGTTTAGAACAAAGGAGAGTAGTGAAGTTACAAAACCAAACCATGAAAGATCTCTCGAGACACGCATGTTGGATTGTCCGAGTATCCAGTTCAGAGGTTACTAGGACAACCTATTGTTACTGTCCTGAGTTATACTATCTTATTTGGCATAGATCCTTAGCACAAAGGAAACCATTCGTCCTATTGGGGCAGCAGGGTAGTACAAGTGGATTGCACTGTGGCTTCACAGCACCAGGATCCCAGTTCAATTCCCTGCTGGGTCACTGTTTGTGCGGAGTCTGCACGTTCTCCCCGTGTCTGCGTGAGTTTCCTCTGGGTGCTCTAGTTTCCTCCCACAGTCCGAAGACGTGCAGGTTAGGTGGATTGGCCATGATAAATTGCCCTTAGTGACCAAAAAGGTTAGGAGGGGTTATTGGGTTACGGGGATAGGGTAGGATATAGATATAGATATAGAACAGTACAGCACAGAACAGGCCCTTCGGCCCTCGATGTTGTGCCGAGCAATGATCACCCTACTCAAACCCACGTATCCACCCTATACCCGTAACCCAACAACCCCCCCCTTAACCTTACTTTTTAGGACACTACGGGCAATTTAGCATGGCCGATCCACCTAACCCGCACATCTTTGGACTGTGGGAGGAAACCGGAGCACCCGGAGGAAACCCACGCACACACGGGGAGGACGTGCAGACTCCACACAGACAGTGACCCAGCCGGGAATCGAACCTGGGACCCTGGAGCTGTGAAGCATTTATGCTAACCACCATGCTACCGTGCTGCCCATAGAGTGAGGGCTTAAGTGGGTCGGTGTAGACTCGATGGGCCAAATGGCCTCTTTCTGCACTGTATGTTCTATTGTGTCTCTTCAATTCAGTCCGTCGCCCAAACAATTTTCCCATAAGCCTACAACTTCCTCATTTTTAAATTCTCTGTTGCCTTTTGAAATTTTCAACATGATCTTGCTTCTATCCCCCTTTCAGATAGTTTATTCCGGATATTAACAACCCTTGTGTGAAGGTGGCCAGCGGGAAAGAAAGTCTCCTGATTCAGCCACCAATTTTGCATTTGTCCATGGAAACAGTTTCTCCCTCCTTGCCCCATTGCAATCCCATAAAATGTTAAATAGGTCCAGTTACCCCACCCCCTAATTTTCTCTGCTCTTGGAGAACCACATCAGCTTCTTCAGGGGCAGCACGGTAGCATGGTGGTTAGCATAAATGCTTCACAGCTCCAGGGTCCCAGGTTCGATTCCCGGCTGGGTCACTGTCTGTGTGGGTTTCCTCCGGGTGCTCCGGTTTCCTCCCACAGTCCAAAGATGTGCGGGTTAGGTGGATTGGCCATGCTAAATTGCCCGTAGTGTCCTAATAAAAGTAAGGTTAAGGGGGGGTTGTTGGGTTACGGGTATAGGGTGGATACATGGGTTTGAGTAGGGTGATCATGGCTCGGCACAACATTGAGGGCCGATGGGCCTGTTCTGTGCTGTGCTGTACTGTTCTATGTTCTTCAGTCTTTCTATGTTTCGCAACCATGGTATCATCCTGGTGAAACTCCTCCATACCATCTCCAAAGCCTGGACATCTTTGCTCAAGTGTAGTGCTTCAAATTGCGCACAATACCCCAGCTGAGGCCTAACCAGTTGAGGGGTAGCACAGTAGTTCGCAATGCTGCATCACAGCGCCAGGGTCCCAGGTTCGATTCCCGGCTTGGGTCACTGTCTGTGCGGGGTCTGCACGTTCTCCCTGTGTCTGTGTGGGTTTTCTCCAGGTGCTCCGGTTTCCTTCCACAAGCCCCGAAAGACAATCTGTTTGGTAATTTGGACATTCTGAATTCCCCCTCTGTGTACCCGAACAGGCGCCAGACGGACTTTTCACAGTAACTTCAGTACAGTGTTTTTGTAAGCCTACTTATGACGATAAAGATTATTATTATTATGATTATTATTATTAACCACTGATTTGAAAATGTCTTGTTTTTGTATTCAGTGCCTCTATTTACAAATCCAAGGATCCCATAGGCTTCCTTCGTAGCTTAATCAACTTGCTGTCACCTTCAAAGATTTGTGGCTAGGTAGCTCGTGATCCCTTTGTTCTTGCACCCATCAAAATGGTCGGACTGGACACTCGGACAATCCAGCGTGTGCGCCTCTAGAGATCTTTCATGGTTTTGTTTTGTAACTTCGCTATCCTCCTCCATTCTAAAACTCAGAGTCTACCAAAAACCTGCCCTGGCACCTTCTGTTTACAAAGCTGACTAAGGGTGTGTTTTAGTCAGTTTCCCTCATTCATAAGGGGGTGGAGCCTGGGAGAGGGGCCTATGTCAGATTATATTGTCCCTCTCCGTGTTGCTGCTCTCTAATTGTGTCACATCGCCCCATTAAATTGCATCTGCCACCTGTTTGCCCATTTCACCATCATGCTTACTATTTCCTACTTTGCCAAGTTTTGTGAAACTGCACTTCTTTTAACTAAGTTCAGTCACAAGAAAAATAAGGGTACTTGTAGTAACCCCTGAGGGATCCTGCTGCATACTTTCATCCAGTCCGAAAATCATTGGTTCACTGCTACCCTCTAACTCCTCTCATTTAGCCTTCAATGCGGAGAAGTGTGAGGTGGTGCATTTTGGTAAGAACGTGGAGAGACAATTAAAAATTCTGCAGGAGCAGAGGGACCTGGGTGAATAGGTGCAGAGATCATTGAAGGTGACCGGACAGGTGGAGAGCGCAGTTAATAAAGCAAATGAAATTCTGGTCTTTATTAATAGGGGCATAGAGCACAAGAACAAGGAAGTTTCGCTGAACTTATACAAGACATTAGTTAGACCTCAGCTGAGATATTGTGTACCGTTCTGTGCACCACACTATAGGCAGGATATGAACACATTGGTGAGAGAGTGAAGATGAGGTTCACAAGAATGGTTCCAGGAATGAAAGACTTCAGATATGAGGATAGATTGGAGAGGTGGGGACTGTTCTCTTTCGAGAGAAGAAGACTAAGAGGAGATTTGATAGAAATGTTCAAAATCATGAAGGGCTGGACCAGAGGGGCTAGATGGGGAGAAACTGTTCCTGCTCATCAAAGTATCAAGACTGAGAGGGCACAATTTTAAAGTGCTTTGTCAAAGAAGAAAATGTGATGTGAAAAAACACTTGTCCACACAGCGAGTGGTTGGGGTCTGGAATGCATGGCCTGGGAGTGTGGTGGAGCCAGGTTCAATCCAGGCATTCGAGAGGGCATTAGATGATTATTTGAACAGAAACAATGTGCAGGAGTACAGGGGTGGGGGAAAGGCATCTGCTTTACTGCCTTCCTCAACTTTCTTTGCCACTTGTACACTCATGAATATCACAAATGTAAGACCTTTAGGCCACTGATTACCATGTTTACACCTGAGAAATAAACTAAGACAGGCTTGGATTTGTAACATTCTTGTTAAGTCTGATATCCCAACCCCATGGAAGTGGAATTCATGGGAATGTCAAACCATTCTTGTAGCTCTTTATCACCTGCTGTTCCTTGCGTCTCATGTTTTGTAGGGCACGGCGGAAGATAGAGAAGAATGTGTCTGTCATGACGATGATTTTTAAAGAGTCTTCGCCGGGTCACAGGACGAGGTGTCAAGAGGACGACGTTATCGCAGCCATCGACAGCAAAACAAGCCGAGTGCTGCACTATCAGAAAACTCATGAACTGAAGAAATTCCGATTTCCCATGGTGCGTTTCATTGTACTGGAATAACTGAATTGGTCCCTTCTCGCTGGAATATTACTGTATGTACCTCAGTCCCCACAGCCTGTCGTGAGCACAGTTTTCTCGAGATGTACTGGATGATATAACTTCCAAAGCTGCCCAGTATCTCAACCTTCCGACTGCATGGAAAACTGACAACCTGGCACATGCAACTTGGTGTATTTTCTTCCTTTGCACTGTGCACAGCGTGAGCAGCTATTGGAGACTTCAGGCAGGTTCAAGCAGCTGCATGCACTGTTAACAACTGGGGAGGAAGTCGGAAAGCTCAGACTTCAGGCAGCTGATTGATGCAACCTGAAGACTTCAGGGTGTCTGAACTCAATTGAGTTTTTAGAGATGGCTAAGTACTTAACGGAGCTTCATGAAATGGCGAGCATACTTAATGCTCTTTAAACTCTTATCTTTGTCATTGACGTCTATAATAATGTCAAATGTTTAGCACCATTTGGCTAATGTAGATGGCAATAGTCACTGGAAAGAGGGTCTGGCACTGTACAACACTGAGGCACAGGCCTGTCACTGTAAAACACTGGGACACAGGCCTATCACTGGGACACAGGCCTGTCACTGTACAACTCTGGGACACAGTCCTGTCACTGAGACACAGGCCTGTCACCGTGCAACACTGGGACGCAGGCCTGTCACTGTGCAACACTGGGACGCAGGCCTGTCACTGTGTGTCACTGGGACACAGGCCTGACACTGTACAACACTGGGACACAGGCCTGTCACTGTGTGTCACTGGGACACAGGCCTGTCACTGTGTGTCACTGGGACACAGGCCTGTCACTGTGTGTCACTGGGACACAGGCCTGTCACTGTACAACACTGGGACACAGGCCTGTCACTGTACAACACTGGGACGCAGGCCTGTCACTGTGCGTCACTGGGACACAGGCCTGTCACTGTACAACACTGGGACGTAGGCCTGTCACTGTGTGTCACTGGGTCACAGGCCTGTCTCTGTGTATCACTGGGATGCAGGCCTGTCACTGTACAACACTGGGACGCAGGCCTGTCACTGTACAACACTGAGACACAGGCCTGTCACTGTGTGTCACTGGGACACAGGCCTGTCACTGTGTGTCACTGGGACACAGGCCTGTCTCTGTACAACACTGGGACGCAGGCCTGTCACTGTGTATCACTGGGACACAGGCCTGTCACTGTGTGTCACTGGGACACAGGCCTGTCACTGTGCGTCACTGGGACGCAAGCCTGTCACTGTACAACACTGGGACACAGGCCTGTCACTGTGCGTCACTGGGACGCAAGCCTGTCACTGTACAACACTGGGACACAGGCCTGTCACTGTGTGTCACTGGGACACAGGCCTGTCACTGTGTGTCACTGGGACACAGGCCTGTCACTACAACACTGGGACGCAGGCCTGTCACTGTGCGTCACTGGGACACAGGCCTGTCACTGTGTGTCACTGGGACACAGGCCTGTCACTACAACACTGGGACGCAGGCCTGTCACTGTGTGTCACTGAGTCACAGGCCTGTCACTGTGCAACACTGGGACGCAGGCCTGTCACTACAACACTGGGACGCAGGCCTGTCACTGTGTGTCACTGGGACACAGGCCTGTCACTACAACACTGGGACGCAGGCCTGTCACTGTGTGTCACTGAGTCACAGGCCTGTCACTGTGCAACACTGGGACGCAGGCCTGTCACTGTTCAACACTGGGACACAGGCCTGTCACTGTTCAACACTGGGACACAGGCCTGTCACTGTTCAACACTGGGACACAGGCCTGTCACTGTGCAACACTGGGACACAGGCCTGTCACTGTGTGTCACTGAGACACACGCCTATCTCTGTACAACACTGGGACACAGGCCTGTCACTGTGTATCACTGGGACACAGGCCTGTCTCTGTACAACACTGGGACGCAGGCCTGTCACTGTGTGTCACTGGGACACAGGCCTGTCACTGTACAACACTGGGACACAGGCCTGTCACTGTACAACACTGGGACACAGGCCTGTCACTGTACAACACCGGGACACAGACCTGTCACTGTACAGCACTGGAACGCCGTGTCGCGTCTTTTCGTCCGACGTCACTTCGTCCAACGACACTTCGTCCACGTCTTTTGGTCCAACGTCTTTTTGTCCGCCCGTCTTTTGGTCCAACGTCACTTCGTCCAATTATCCAATTACAAATTAACTCCGTTAATTTACTTGCTAAAATGCAAGTAATTGATAAAATGCAAGTAAAATGCAAGTTGAAAAATGCAGTTAAAAAGTTAAAAAATCTAAAAATGCAGTTAAAAAATCTAAAAGTTTACTAATTACTTAAAATTCCCGAAATTACTTAAAATTGATGTAAATTGTAAATTCCCGAAATTCCCTAAAAGTTAGATTTCCAGAACTGTACCCGAGAGAGAATAATGGGGAGAGGACAAGATGATTTGATATTCTACAATTCTGACAGACACAGATATAAGTGGGAGTCTAATTGGATTTAGACAATGAGTGCAGTTCTGAAAGAAGCAGATTTAAACTCGATTTTCGTCGAGTGATTAAAACCTCTGGTTGACAGTGGGTTCTGACATTACAGGTCTGAAATGATCAAATATTCCATCAGATACAATGGCTCTCATCACGCTGGAGCATACATGGGTGAATATCCTGCAGCTTATCTTAATAATGTCTGGAGATCAAGCAGCACAAATGCAGAACTCAACTTCAAGAGGCAAAATAGGTGGAGAGGATCCTTGAGCAGTAACATTGAAAAACTAAATTAAACTATTTGTAATTGGATAATTGGACGAAGTGCCGTTGGACCAAAAGACGGGCGGACAAAAAGACGTTGGACCAAAAGACGTGGACGAAGTGTCGTTGGACGAAATGACGTCGGACGAAAAGACATAGCACCCTGGAACGCAGGCCTGTCACTGTACAACACCGGGACGCAGGCCTGTCACTGTACAACACCGGGACACAGGCCTGTCTCTGTACAGCACTGGGACGCAGGCCTGTCACTGTGTCACTGGGACACAGGCCTGTCACTGTACAACACCGGGACACAGGCCTGTCACTGTATAACACTGGGACACAGGCCTGTCTGTGTACAGCACTGGGACGCAGGCCTGTCACTCTGTCACTGGGACGCAGGCCTGTCACTGTACAACACTGGACGCAGGCCTGTCACTGTACAACACTGGAACACAGGCCTGTCACTGTACAACACTGGGACACAGACCTGTCACTGTACAACACTGGGACACAGGCCTGTCACTGGGACACAGGCCTGTCACTGGGACACAGGCCTGTCACTGTACAACACTGGGACACAGGCCTGTCACTGTACAACACTGGGACACAGGCCTGTCACTGGGACACAGGCCTGTCACTGTACAGCACTGGGTCACAGGCCTGTCACTGTGTGTCACTGGGACACAGGCCTGTCACTGTGCGTCACTGGGACACAGGCCTGTCACTGTACAACACTGGGACGCAGGCCTGTCACTGTGTATCACTGGGACACAGGCCTGTCACTGTACAACACTGGGTCACAGGCCTGTCACTGTACAACACTGGGACACAGGCCTGCCACTGTGTATCACTGGGACACAGGCCTGTCACTGTGCGTCACTGGGACACAGGTCTGTCACTGTACAACACTGGGACACAGGCCTGTCACTGTACAACACTGGGACACAGGCCTGCCACTGTGTATCACTGGGACACAGGCCTGTCACTGTGCGTCACTGGGACACAGGTCTGTCACTGTGTGTCACTGGGACACAGGCCTGTCACTGTGTATCACTGGGACACAGGCCTGTCACTGTGTATCACTGGGACACAGGTCTGTCACTGTGTGTCACTGGGACACAGGCCTGTCACTGTGTATCACTGGGACACAGGCCTGTCACTGTGTGTCACTGGGACACAGGCCTGCCACTGTGTATCACTGGGACACAGGCCTGTCACTGTGCGTCACTGGGACACAGGTCTGTCACTGTGTGTCACTGGGACACAGGCCTGTCACTGTACAACACTGGGACACAGGCCTGCCACTGTGTATCACTGGGACACAGGCCTGTCACTGTGCGTCACTGGGACACAGGTCTGTCACTGTAACACTGGGACACAGGCCTGTCACTGTGCAACACTGAGACACAGGTCTGTCACTGTAACACTGGGACACAGGCCTGTCACTGTACAACACTGAGACACAGGTCTGTCACTGTAACACTGGGACACAGGCCTGTCACTGTGCAACACTGAGACACAGGTCTGTCACTGTAACACTGGGATACAGGCCTGTCACTGTACAACACTGGGACACAGGCCTGTCACTGTGCCACACTGAGACACAGGTCTGTCACTGTAACACTGGGACACAGGCCTGTCACTGTACAACACTGGGATGCAGGCCTGTGATTGTATAAATAGCCTGGATAGTGTACGTGTTGGTTAATGTATTTCTCAGACTTGGGACCAGCAGGTGGACTGCAGTGGCCTTTCCATCTTTTTGAACTCCGACAGACCTGTTCCCCAGTATTGTGCAGTGAATGACCTGTGCCACCAATACCGCACCCTAGCTGAGCTATGCTGGAAGCTATGCTACAGCTGTACAAAGCCCTGGTTGGAACACATCTGGACTACTCTGTTCAGTCCTGCACACTGCTGTTTAGAAATAATATATTAGCTTTGAATGGAGTTCAGCATAGATATCTCAGTATAATAGCTGGACAACAAAGGTTACATTACAAGGAGCGATGACACAGAACATAGAACAGTACAGCACAGAACAGGCACTTCGGCCCTCGATGTTGTGCCGAGCAATGATCACCCTACTCAAACCCACACCCTATACCCGTAACCCAACACCCCCCCCTAACCTTACTTTTTAGGACACTACGGGCAATTTAGCATGGCCAATCCACCTAACCCGCACATCTTTGGACTGTGGGAGGAAACCGGAGCACCCGGAGGAAACCCACGCACACACGGGGAGGACGTGCAGACTCCGCACAGACAGTGACCCAGCCGGGAACCGAACCTGGGACCCTGGAGCTGTGAAGCATTTATGCTAACCACCGTGCTGCCCGTGAAACACAGATTTCTAGAATTTAGAAGATTAGGTATGCTTTGTTCAACGTTTTGAAGATACTAAGAAGAACTGATGGGATAAATAAACTATTTCTGCTGGTTTGGCTGTCCGACCAGGGACATAAACTAAAAATGAGAGCCTGGTCTTTGCGGAGTGAATTAAATAAAACTTCAGGTCAAGAGTGCAAAGTGTTTGGGACTCTTGACCAGAAACGGTGATTGGCACAAGGTCAATTATTCATTTTAAATTTGAGATTGATAGACCTTTGTTCGGCAGAGATATTAAGGGATGTGGGGCAAAGGCAGTTAGGTCCTGGACTGGCCATGTCAGTTTACGCTGGAACAAGCTCAAGGGATTGAATGTTCCTGTTCATTTGTTCTTGCGTACAGTGGCATAAGACGGAGGACCAGACGTAGGCCTCTCGGCCTGTCAAGTTTGATCTGCAATCAATGAGATCGTGGCTGATCTGATAAGCTAATCCTCAACTCCACTTTACCCCATAAGCTTTGATTCCCTCACTGATTAAAAATCTGTCTATCTCAGCCTTGAACATACTTAATGAACCCAGCCTCCACAGCCCACTTGAGGTAAAGAATTCCACAGATTCACTCCCCCCTCAGAGAAGAAATACTACTCATCTCTGTCTTAAATCGAGACTCCTTATGCTCTGATTATGCCCTCTGGTCCTAGACTCTCCCACAAGAGGAAACATCCTCTCAGATTCGACCCTGTCAAACCCCCTGAGAATCCCATATGTCTCAATAAAGTCGCCCTTTATTCTTCGAATTCCAATGAGTACAGGCCCAACCTACTCAACCCCTCCTCATAAAAACATCCCTCCATACCCGGAATCAATCCAGTGAACCTTCTGTAGACTGCCTCCACTGCCAGTCTATCCTCCCTTAGATAAGGGGACCAATACTGTTCACAGTATCCCAGGTGTAACCCTCTCCAGCACTGCACTCCAGTGGTATATGTTCTTATGTGTTCACGTTTGGAGGGACAGAAATTAAATTCATACGCTGGGAGCTCGTAATCCAGAATTTGGCCATGGAGATCAATTATTCCGACATGATTTTAAAAGCGTTAACTTGGGTTGGGAAGAAAATCCTGTAGGATGCATTAATTAATCCCAAAATCCTGGTATCCCCTTGGCAAGCAAAGTTCTTTACTGAGAGCAAATCCATAACATTTGCCATAATTTTACTGCACACCCACTATTGCACTTCACTATAATCTAATTCACAAAATTGCTGTACTTTACCTTCAGAATGTTTGAATTATCATTTCTGTGGGTCACATGGTAGAGATGATGTTGCCAATAAAAGTTGAAATCCAAGTTCTCAGCAATTTTTTTCCCCCATTAGTTGCTGATGCTAACTCTCATGGTGAGGCTAGAGCGCTAACAAGGTCTATGCTGGCGCCTCGGTTTTTAAACTAGCAGAAACCTTTTGCCTAAATGTTGCTCTTGTCTTCCTTTCCCCAGCCCATGTTCCAGAGTAACAGGGATGAGATTGAAATCCGATACGATCTTCTCGACTGTCACATAAGCATCTGTTCACCGCAGGTGAGTGAAGATGATGTGTCCTAATAATTTGACGGGGAAAGAAAGATTTTGGGGCAATCGGTAGCCACTTGATAGTGGCTCTGAAACTTGTGTCTATTGTGCTGATTGAAGTAGAACGAAAGATTTGCATTTATATTGCACCGTATTTCCAGCACAGGGACAGGCCATTCAGCTGGTTCATGTTGGTGTTTTAATGCTTCACAAAGCCTCATCAAGCCTTACTTCATCTCACCTTATCCACATTTCTTTCTATCCCTTTCTCCCTCGTGTTTATCTAGCTCCTGTTCAAATGCATCCGCACTATTCACCTCAACGGCTCCTTGTGGTAACATGTTCTGCATTCTAGCCACTGTCTGGATAAGGAGGTTTCTCCTGAACATTCTGTTGGTTTTATCAGTGACTATCTTGTGCTTTTGGCCCCTAAATTTTGGATTTCTTCCCAAGTAGACACATCATCTTTTCATCTACCCTTTCAGCCTCTTCATAATTTTAATGATCTCCATCACGTCACCCCTCAGCCTTCCCTTGCCTAGAGACAAGTCTTTCCTGAATGTTGGTAACTCTGAGTCCTGGTAAATAGAACCTTTTGTGACCTTTGCGTGTTGCAAAAAGTACCATGCAACTAGTTACTTGTATAGTCGTTCACTTTTGTAACAACCCTAGAAACCTGGGGAGCTCTGTTCATGAGGGTGGCGACGCCAAATTGTTTTTAGTCTTTTATTTGCGATGCCAGCTCCTCAAACCGATCCACTGAGAAATAGATGCGTAGAATTTAAGATAACGGTGATGTAAAAAAACAAAAATGAACGGTAGGAAAGCCGAAATAGAAATTGCGTCTCCGCTCCATCAATGTTTGAAAGAGGATCAGTGTTTCAGTTTGAGACATGGCTTGAAGGAATGAGGGGGATTCTGTGTTGAAATCGCTAACCTCACCAGTTGCCTCCCTCCCGGACGTTGAAGGGCTTCCTGTGATTTTCCAACAAGCTTGGGGTTTTTAATTTCAGCCATGGGAAGTACCTCCATCATCTCTAATGTTTAATTTCCTTTCCAGGTCGCAGAGCTGTTTACCGATAACTTTGACTACCAAACCAGGGACGACTTTGTGCGTGGGATTCTTGTTAATGAGGAGGTGGGTTTTCAATTTGATACTTTGCTTTATTTAAGTTAAAAAGTAGCCTGCAGATTTCCTCTCCGTCCTTTAATATGGTGTGGATCCAACTCTAGTCTTTCCGTCCTCTCATGAGAAGGTGGGCTTTAGATATCATAGCTCTGTATTCTGCAGTTGTATGCCCTCTCATCCCCCCAGTGCAGCATATGTTCCATGAAGCCTCCTCGCAAGTGTCTGTTGGTGGGTGGCAATTACCGAACTTTAGAATGATAAAGCCACCTAGCAAAGTGGAAAATTGCCCAGGCATGTCCTGTCCACAAAAAGCAGGACAAATCCAATTTGGCCATTATCTGTCTACTCTCGATTATCAGCAAGTGATGGAAAGTGTCATTGATAGTGCTATGAGGCGGCACTTGCACATCAATGCTGAGTTTGGGTTTCTCTAGAGTCATTCAGCTTCTGATTTAACTACAGCCTTGGTCCAAACATGGGCGAATGAGCTGCAATCCAGAGGGACGGTCAGAGAGATGCTCCTGACACCAAGACAGCATTTCACTGAGTGTTGTATCAAGGTGTCCTATCAAATCGGAAGTCAATGAAAATTGTGATGGGGAGGAGGAATTCCCCACTGACTGGTATCATGTCAAATACAAAAGAAGATAGATGTGGTTGTTGAAAGCCAATCATCTCAGTCCTGGGACATCGTTGCTGGAGTTCCCCACGGTAATGTCCAAGGCTTAACCATCTTTAACAATATTCACAATCTTTATTGGTGTCACAAGACGGCTTACATTAACACTGCAATTAAGTTACTGTGAGAATCCCCTAGTCGCCACACTCCAGCGTCTGTTCGGGCTACACTGAGGGAGAATTCTGAATGTCCAACTCACCTAACAAGCACGTCTTTCGGAACTTGTGGGAGGAAACCGGAGCAGCCGGAGGAAATTCATGCGGACACGGGGAGATAGTGCAGAATCCACACAAGACATTGACCCAAGCCGGGAATTGAACCTGGGTCCCTGGCGCTGTGAAGCAACAGTGCTAACCAATATGCTACCATGCTGGTAGGGGGCTGGTTTAGCTCACTGAGCTAAATCGCTGGCTTAAAGCAGGCCAGCAGCACGGTTCGATTCCCGTACCAGCCTCCCCGGACAGGCGCCGGAATGTGGCGACTAGGGGTTTTTCACAGTAACTTCATTGAAGCCTACTCGTGACAATAAGCGATTTTCATTTCATTTTTCATTTTATTTTCATGCCGCCCTTAGCTGCTTCATCAATGACCTCTCCATCCTAAGGTTAGAAATGGGGGTGTTTACTGATGATTGCATAATGCTCAACAACATTCACAACTCCCTCAGATACTGAGCAATCAGTGCCTCCATGCTGCAAGACCTGGACAACGTTCCGGCCTCGTGCTGGTCAGTGACAAGTGGCAAGTGCCAGGGAATGACAGCCACCAGCTTGAGAGAATCTAACCATCTCCACTTGATATTGAATGGCATCACCATTGCTGAAACCCCCATCCTGGGGGTTACCATTGACTGGAAACTTAAAAACTGTGGCTGCAAAAGCAGGTCAAAGGCTGAGAATTCTGCTGCATGTACCTCCGCTTCTGACTCCCCAAAGCCTTTCGACCATCCGCAAGGAGTGTGATGGAATACTCTCCACTTGCCTGGGTGAGTGCAGCTCCAAAAACATTCAGGAAGATTGATATAATCCAGGACAAAGCAGCCCACTTGATTCCCACCCCATCCATCACTTTCCACCTTTCCTCCCTCCAGCACTGGTATACGGGCTGCATTGAATACCATCTATAGGATGCACTGCAACTCACCAAGGCTTCTTTGCACATCCCAAATAGGCAACCTGTAGTGCCTAGGAAACCAAAGGCAGCAGATGCATTGGAATACCACCACCTGCAAGTTCCCCTTGAAATTCCACACCAACCTGACTTGGAATTATGTCTGTGTCGCTGAGTCAAAATCCCGAAACTCCCTTCCTAACAGCATTGTGATAATATGCATACTGTAGTTCACCTCCACCTTCTCAGGGCAATTAGCGATGGCAATTGTTTGCTGGCCTAGCCTGTGACGCTCTCAGCCCATGGATGAATAATTACAAGAAAGACTACTCAGACCACCATGTCTCCATTAAATTCAATCTGCCATGTGTCAGACCATTTACCAATCTGTGTCCTCCTGAAGTCTGTTCCTATCCTACTCATTGTTTAAGACATTTGAATTTCGTATCATCTGCAAACGTGATGGTCTTAACCGTGGGAGATTTGTAAAGGCCAGTGGTGTCAATCACATGTCACAGGTACTCAACGGAGGATTGGAAAAACTCTCACCTGTCCGTACGGAGTCTCAGACCGTAGTCTTCCAATCTGCATTATAATGATTCTATGGCTACTGCAAAGTCGTATGCATGAAGGAAATAACAAGGACTTATTTCTGGTGGCCTGGACTTGATGGTGAGATTGAAGAAAAGGCTAGAACATGTTTGTCCTGTGCAAAGGTAATAAACCTGCCTCCTTGGCTCCCCTGCATCCATGGAAGTGACCTGAAAATGCTTGACACAGTTTACATGTGGGTTTTGCAGCACCTTTCTAAGGACACATATTTTTAGTAACCGTTGACGCTCTCACCAAATGGCTAGAAGTCGCTGTGATGACATCTACCTCATCCAAGAAGACCAATGAGAAGCTCGGAGAAGTGTTCGGTGGCTTTGGATTTCCCTAACAGCTGGTTACAGACTTGGTCTCACAGGAATTTGCGAACTCCCTACGAGAAAAAGGCATTCAGCACATTCCATCTGCACCATATTACCCTACCACTGATGGATTAGCAGAACGCTTCATCCAAACCATGAAACATGCTTTGAAAACAACCAAAGAACAAGGTTCGCTTATCCAATGCCTCAAATTCTTACTGGTCTATCGGAGCACCACACATGCCACGACTAAGATCTCTACTCATAAAGAAAAGACAGCTGCTTTCTGCATTTGATCTTCTAAACCTCCAACAGCCAAGGAGATTGTGTGACAACTAAAAAACAAGCACATGTGGAACGGCATGAAAGCAAGATGGCTGGACCCCGCCAATGACGCAGTTCGTTATGAAGCAGTTCATCCCAACGATGCCTCGGCCAACGACTACAATGCCCTTTGGGGTCTGAACCCTCCATCCCTTCACCTTGTCGTCTTCCCTGCCTCTCTGACTCCGCCTCCACCCCTCAATGTGTCTCCCCCTTCAGTCCGACTTCTCCGTCCAATGTCTGAACCCCCACCCCACACACACCTTTCAAACTTAATTGCTGCCTTTAAATTGTCCCTTTAAACATTTGCTTTACAGCAGCTCATGCTGTAGAAAGGGATGTGTCTTCCAACTCTGTGCTTCAGTTACTCCATGCCAATGCAGCCAGGGGGGGCTCGCTTCTCCCAGTTTGAGGGACGAAGATTGGGTGAGGCAGGGGCTTTGGAATTTCAAAAAGGGTAAGCACTCCAGAGTGGCAATCTGCCGGTGATTGCCTTTCCAAGGACGTGCAGGCCGTTATTTAGTTTCCCCGCCCATCATATATTTTTCTAGTTTTATGTTATAAATAACCAGAGATAATGAATTTCACACTGAAGGAATTTAAACTCTCAACATCTGGTTTGCTGCTTCAATGACACTCGACCCACTGTCACTTCCTAAGTTTAAAATATCACTCTGCACCAACCTTTTCAAAGGTGCTTGTAGTCCGATCTGATTTGGGCATTGAAACATGTTGACCCTTTTGTGTTTTAGATCTTAGGTAATCAAATTCACGCGCACGTGACGTCTGACGAATATGGAGTGAGGGTCTCCAATCTGCTCATGTATGAGGCGGTGTGTTCAGATATTATTCGTCGCTGGGTCTACCCCATGACACCAGAGATGAACTTCACGGACGACAAGAAAGGGTTCAATGTCCACCTGCGGCACAATCTCTACCGAGGGTCAGAGGTCAGCTTGGGCCAGGGAAGTGTGATGGAAGAAAATGTAGTCATTGGCCGAGGCACCATTATTGGGACTAACTGCTTCATAACGAACAGCGTCATTGGCCACAACTGCATTATAGGTGGGTTACTCTGCAATTGTATTCAGTTGGATGTTCATTCACATGTCTTTATCTAATGATTGAGTTGGTTGCTGACTGGTCCCCTGGAGCAATAAGAGCATAAGAAATAGGAGCTGGGGTGGGCCATTTGAATCTTCCAGCATTCAACGAGATCATGGCTGGTCTTCTGTTTACAATTCCACTTTCCTGCACTATCTCCATGTCCCTTAATCCCCAAAAATCTAACGACCTCTGCCTTGAATAAACTCAATGACTGAGCATTCACAGCTCCCTGTGCTAGAGAATTCCAAACATTCCCAACCCTTTGAGTGAAGACATTCCTCCTCATCTCAGTCCTAAATTTCCAATCCCCCATTCTGAGACTGTGATCCCATCTTCTCAATTCCCCAGCCAGGGCAAACCTTTTCTCAAGTTCTATCCTGCTAAGCCCCTTAAGAGTTTCATGTTTCAAACAGATCTTCTCACCATAGGCCTGGTGTACTTGATCTCTCCTCAGAAAAATCCCCTCATCCCGGGAACTGGTCTAGTGAACCTTTGTTGCACACTCTCCAGGACAAGTATATCCTTCCTTCGGTAAAGAGACCAAAACTGCACACACTACTTGAGGTGTGGCCTCACCTTTCCAATTGCTGCATGTTTCCTTGTGTGTCAGCTTGACTCAGTTGGCCACTCTCAGTCACAATTTGTGGGCTTGAGCTCCACATTAATTCACGCGCTCATCATCCAAGCTGATGTTCCTTAATGCCAGTAATAAGCGAGTACCGTCTTTACAATGATATGTTTAGACAAGACCCGACCAGCTGGCCGACTGCATTAACACTCCACATTCATGCAAAATGCCTCATGTACACCTTCATCAACACTGTCTCATCTTCCATCAACACCATCCTCCCTGGCACGCAATGCCATACACTATTCAGTCCTCACTTTACCTGCACTTTGTCCCACACTTGCATCACTCCTGCTTTTATCCATACTTAATCCCTCCAAGCTCCGTTGGTTCCTCCATGAATTGATTTCAAAATTTTTGTCCTTGTTTTTAAATATCTCCATGACCTCCCTCATCATAGCTGAGTGATCGCATCCCCTTACATGTCTGTGTACTCTTGAATACTGAGCCTCTTATCCGAATGTCCATATTACCTAACAGCACTTCTTTCGGGACTTGTGGGAGGAAACCGGAGCATCCGGAGGAAACCCATGCAGACATAGGGTTTTATTAGCTGAGGCATAGAATATAAGCAGGGAGATTATGATGGAGCTGTATAAAAGGCTGGTCAGGCCACAGCAACTTTGTGCAGTTCTAGTCACCACACTATAGGAAGGATTTGATTGCACTAGAGAGGGTGCAGAGGAGATTCATCAGGATGCTGCCTGGGCTGGAGCGTTTCAGCTATGAAGAGAGGCTGGATAGGCTGGGGTTGTTTTCCTTGGAGCAGAGAAGGCTGAGGGGGGACCCGATTGAGATGTACAAAATTATGGGGGATGTAGATAGGGGAGAAATTAAGAAACTTTTTCCCTTAGTAGAGGGGTCAATAACCAGGGGCATAGACTTAAGGTAAGGGACAGGAGGTTTGGAGGGTGGGGGGGGGGGGGGGGGGGGGGGGGGGGGGGGGTTCACCCAGAGGGTGGTGGGACTCTGGAACTCACTGTCTGAAAGGGTGCAAGAGGCGGGAACCCTTTCAACATTTAAGAGGCATTTAGATGAACACTTGAAATATCACAGCAGACAAGACTATGGATCAAGTGCTGAAAAATGGCATTAGAATAGATAGGTGCAGACACAATGGTTTAAAGGGCCCCTTTCTGGGCTGTAAAGGTCTAGGGCTAGAGTTCTACGGTGGTGCACTACTGTCTCACAGCAACAGAGACCCGGGTTCAATCCCGGCCTTGGGGGACTGTGAAGTTTGTACGTTCTCCACATGTCTGCATAGGTTTCCTCCAGATGCTCCAGTTTCCTCCCACAGTCGAAAGATGTGCAGGTTAAGTTGGGTTATGGGGATAGGTGGGGGGGGAATGGGCCTAGATAGGGTGCTCTTTCAGAGGGTCAAATGGCCTCCTTCTGCACTGTCGGAATTCTATGGTTCTATGGAGTATTAATTCACAGCCCCTGAAATCGATTTCTCCGTATCTGATCATCTCCCAGATCCCAATCTTGGAACATTTTAAACTACCTCCAGCATCCGGCGCATTCTGTGGGGGAAATTTTGTTGGAAGAGGCTTCCTTCCTGAATGGCCTGGGTTGTGTGGTACTATTTCAGTATCACCACCAGGGGGAATTGTAACAACAATCAAACAAGCACCTTTGCTCATTTCTCAATGAGATATTTCTTCTGATGTGTTCAGATTGTATTTCAGCATCTCCACCTTTGGGGGAAGACAGGGCAGATGCAGGCCTGATCGTCCTTTGCTTCCTCTATTTCTTTTTTTCCTTCAATGCACTTCCCATTTGACATGGGTGTTTTTGAAAAACAGAATGGGTAATGGTGGCTAGAGGGCTGATAGATGTGCAGATTGTGCACTCAGTCAGAACCCATCTGCATCAAGGCAGGCTGACACGTGCTTTCCTTTATGGATTTGGGGAAGCGTGAAGATTATCTGAGACTTCAAGCTCTGAGATCAACAATTATAGAAAACGTTCCGTGTCAGAGCATCGCAGGAGGAGCGAAATGAGCGGCTGGCAGGAGGGAGTGGGGCAGGAGGGAGTGGGCCGTGCATCACAGACAAGAGCCACAGCTGGAAATCTGAAATGAAAGCGGCCAGAAACGCATTTCACAGCCGATTAACTACTTTTGAAGAATATCGGCTGTTGTAATGCAGCGACGGTGACATCTTATACCAGGCCCATGGCTAAGAAACAGCCAGGCATGACTCTCTGGTGTCGAACATAGCTCAGCGTAGCAGTCTCACCCCTAACATCAAGGCGGTGGATTACAATCTCACCCTAGAACTGAGCACTTAATACAGGATAACGACACCCCCACCCCCACCCTGTCCAGTACTGAGGGGGGCACTGTTGAAAGCACCGTCTTTCAAATAAGACCTTAATCTGAAACCCACACTGTTGTAAAAAGTCCTCTGCCATTATTTTGAAGAGATGGGGTAGTTCTCCTGGGGACCTTGTACAATGTTTATCCCTAAACCAAAGGTACTTTAAAAAAAAAGATTATCTGGCTATTATCATGTTGCTGTTTGTGGCATCTTGTCATGCATAAATTAGCAGCTGCATTTATAACAGGGGCTGAGATATACCTGTTGGGAGTTCAGGGGAAAATCAGAACCTGGGAAAGACTTTAACGAAAGAGAAAATGCTGGAAAATCTCAGCAGGTCTGGCAGCCTCAGTAGGGAGAGAAAAATGCTAACGTTTCGAGTCCAAAGGCTCTTTGTCAAAGACTTTTACGTATCACTTGAGCATGAATGAGTGTTTTGTTTTTTCCCCGCTCCCTCCCCACAGGAGACAATGTGAAACTAGACCAGGCCTACATCTGGAATAATGTCTATATTGGAGATGGGGTCGATATCTGCAGATCAGTTGTATGCAGCGAAGTGGAGGTTAAACCCGGAGTCATATTGAATGAACGTTGCGTTTTAGCATATAACGTAAGTCTGACTCGATCTAATGCAGAAAGCTTGTTTGTTGCCTGAGGCATTTCCCCATAAGCACCTTTAAGTAGGCATCGTCCAGCTGAGATTCTTCCTATTCTCAAACTTCCAGCTTTGAGAATTAGAGGTTGATGATTCGAAAGGATGGGTTCCCCAGACTCTTTGCATTTTGGGTCTGCTGGTTGGTGATGCGGCGCTGGGTGACTCACGTGTTTGATTTTAACTGCAGTTCCTGTCATACAGCAGAACCCTTGACTGTAACCTCCCATCTCTCACCCCTTATCTCTGCGTAAATTGACTGAGGTTTGGTGACGGAAACCCGCAATGTTCACCCCTTGAACGAGCAGGGACAGCAAGTGAATGGGAACACAAACACCCAAGTAGGATTGCCAGATGAAATAAAATGTGTTCACATAATCACAAAATTGTCACGACGCAGATGGAGACTATTTGGTCCATTATGCCTGCACCAGCTCTCCAAACAAGCATGATGACTTAGGGTGGCATTCCCCTGTCTTTTCCCCCACACATTTTTTTCTATTCAAACAATCATCAAGTGCCCTCTTGAAAGCCTCAGTTGAACCTGCCTCCACAACAATTCCAGGCAGTGCATTCCAGACTCGAACCACTCACTGTAACAATGCTTTTCTCACATCGCATTTGCTTCTTTCGCAAATCACTTTAAATCTGCGCCCTCTCGTTCTTGATCCTTTGACGGGCAGGAACAGTTTCTCCCTGTCTACTCTGTCCAGTCCACTTGGAGCAGTCCCAACCTCTCCGATCCATCCTCAGAACTGAAGTTTCTCATCCCTGGAACTAGTCTTGTGAACCTCTTCTGCACTCTCTCCAATGTCTTCACACCCTTCCTATAGTGACACCCAGAACTGTGCACAATATTCCAGCTGAGGTCAAATTACTGTCCTAGTGTTCAGCATAACCTCCTTGCTCTTGTACTCTATGACCCTATTAATAAAGCCCAGGTTACTGTATAATAAAAGCAAAATACTGCAGATGCTGGAAATCTGAAATAAAAACACCTCTCATTAAGACATTCTGCTATCTCACCTTTGGACACCATTAATACTCTTCATCCCTTAATCCTCCAATAACGCTCCCCTTTGTCTTATGCCCATGACAAATTTGTCCATACCTCCTTTGCCCCATTGCCTCTGCCCCCTTTCCAACACTATATTCTGTACATTTCTACCTTGCTTCAGTTCTGTAGAAGGTTAATTTAGATCCGAAAGATTAACTCTGCACAGATGCTGCCAGGCCTGCTGAGTTTATCTAGTATTTTCTGTTTTTATTCTAGGATGCTGCATGTTTTATTAGCTGCCCTCTCCTGCCACTTGAACGACTTATGCACATATGCACTCTGGTTCCTCTGCTCCTGAACCCTTTCAAATTGTACCCTTTATTTTTACTGTCTCTCCATGTTCTTCCTACCAAAATTAATCACCTCACACTTCATCTACCACCTGTCTTCCCACTCCACCAATTCTTCTGTGTCCTTTTGAAGTTCTGTATTGTCCTACTGACAGTTTACAGTGCTCCCAAGTTTAGTATCACCCGCAAACTTTGGAATTGTCCCCATCGCACCAAGATCTAGATCATTAATATATATCAGGAAAAGCAAGGGGCCCAATACCGAACCCTGGGGAACACTGCACTGCACACCAAGCCAACAAAATATTCATTAACCATTACTCGCTGTTTCCTATTACTCAGCCAACTTTGTATTCACATTGCTGCTGTCCCTTTTATTCCATGAGCTACACCCTTTCTTACAAGTTGTGTGGCACTATATTGAATGCCTTTTGAAAGTGCGTGTGCACCACTTCAACAGCATTGCCCTCATCAACCTTCTCTTACCTCCTCACAAAATTCCAAGTTAGTGAAACACGATTTTTCCTGAAGAAATCAATGCTGGCTGTTCCTAATCAATCCACTTATTGCCATGCAACTATTAATTCTATCTCCAATGATTGTTTCTAGAAACATCTCCCACCACCAAAGTTAAAGTGACTGGCCTGTAATTGTTGGGCTTATCCTTGCAACATTTTTTGGACAATGGCGTAACGTTTGCAATTCTCAAGTCCTCTGAGTCTAGGGAAGATTGAAAGATTACGGCCAGCGCCCCTGCAATTTCCACTCTGGCTTCCTTCATTATCCTTGGGTGGATCTTACCCAGTCCAGTGCCTTGTCAACGTTAAGTACTGCAGTTTATCCAATGTCCCCATGTCAGTTTTGAACCCCTCTAATGACAGAATTTCCTCCTCTGTCACCATGGCCTGGATAGCATTTGCTTCCTGGCTAAAGACAGACTTAAAATATTCATTTTAACACCTCAGCCATAGCTCCTGCCTTGATGTTTAGATCCTCTATTTGGTCCCTAATTGGCCATCCTTCTTTTACCATCCTTTTACTATGTCTGTGCCTTCCTGGAGGTTGCATCACATGTGATCATTGCTCGGCACAGCATCGAGGGCCGAAGGGGTTCTATGTTATCCCCATATTCTTGCCATTAGTCGGCCATCCATCCTTATGACATAATGCTTTCCTGCACTACTTGGAAAGGGTTACGGCTCATTACCCAAGTGGACGATGTATGACTGTCAGCCCAAACACTCTTTTTTTTTTTCCCCTCCAATTTCAATATTTTTATATCTGGTAAAGAGAAATGTTCAGAGAAAAATGAAAAAAAGAACAATCTTTTTTAACGTCGCTATGATTTTTCGCCAGGATTGCACACAGCAGTGTCCTGGAGGTCTTCAATTCTTAGAGACTCCTGGCCAATGCTGGAGGATTGGCAACACTCCTCCTAAGTTCCCCTTCAGATCGCACATCATTGCTTCAATGCCATTGTCTCAAAATCCTGGACCCTCTCCCTAACAACTCTGTGGGCTACTTTCACCACACTCACTGCAGCGGCTCACAAAGGCGGCATATCACCCCCTTCTGAGAGGAAATTATTGCTGGGCAATAATTTATTTAAAATGTATTATTTCTTGGGATGTGGGTGTATTCGTTGCCTGTCCCTAATTGCCCTTGATCCCAATGGTTTGCTAGGCCATTTCAACCACATTACATCTGGGCCGGACCAAGTACATGCGGCCGGCAGATTCCCTTCCTCAAGGAGCATAAGTGAACAAGATGGATCTTTATGACAATCAGTGATAACGTTATGGCCACCATTACTGAGAATAGCTTTATTTTCCAGATTTTTATTTAGTGAATTCAATTTCCATCAGATGGCATGGTGGTATTTGAACCTGTGACCCCAGAGAATTAGTCTGAACCTCTAGATTCATAGTCCTGTCACATTGCCACCACAATCCTGTTGTATCACCAATGCCCAAATCCCAGGAATGAATGATTTTTAAAAAGAGATTGTCTGAAGAGATCTTTTCTTGCAGTGAGCAGGGAAGATTTTGCAAATGTTTTGCCAATCCAAAGACACTATACTGTCCCAGTCAGATATTACAGTCACTAAAGTTGTTGACATCCTGATCCTGTGAAAGGCTCGTGACATTGCGTGCCACTGGGTGATCCAGTGCATAATGAAACACTCGGAAGGTGTTGCCACTCTCATGAGGCTGTGCTTTTTCTGGAAAGAGAAAAGGCATGAATTTGTGTTTGAAACAGGCTGTGCTGAAATTGCCCAGTCGGCTTATCAGCAGCTGTGAACAATGCAGGATAATGCAGCCAGGTAGAGAGAGATCATCAGAATGCTGACTAGCCTGATCTCTTCTGAAATGCTGAGGGTTGCAGAATCGCAGGACAGAAACGAGCCAACTGGCCCAACCATTATTTATGCTCCTCCCAAATGGTTGGCACGGTGGCACAGTGGCTAGCACTGCTGCCTCATAGCACCAGGGACCCGAGTTCAGTTCCAGCCTTAGTTGATTGTGTGGAGTTTGCACGTTCGCCCAGCGTCTGCATGGGTTTCCTCCCACAGTCCAAAGATGTGAAAGTTAGGTGGATTGGCCACGCTAAATTGCCCCTAAGTGTCCAGGATTGTGTGGGTTAAGTAGGGTTACGGGGTTGCAGGGAGGGGGTCTTTCAGAGGGTCGGTGCAGACTCGGTGGGCCGAATGGCCTCCTGCACTTAGGGATTCTGTGATTCAATGAATGGGTCTGCTGGCACCGTGCATTTCACTTTTGGTGAACATTCTTCATTTATTCTAATGACCCACCTCGCCATTGTAGCCGGCATCTCTGGGCCCATGGTTGATACTTTCTGTTTGTCACAGTGTTTCTGTGTTGGGGGCACTGTGCTGCCACTGGATCCCAAGGACCTTTCTGAATAGCGCATATGAGATGAATGGGGCTGCCCACTGGTGTTTCTGATATATATAGTTCAGGTTTCAGCAGATTATACATTAGTCTAGTTAGGACACAAACATCACAGATCCTTAGTCATGTGGCTGTTGTGAGTTGGGTTTTTTTTTCAGTCTGTTGCCTGAAGCTTTCTAAATGCCACAGCAGCATTACCAATACAAGCAGATATCTGCATCCCCCTTTCGGCCCCTATGCTAATCACCTGAACTACCCCATGTGGTGGCTGGTTCCCCAGGGAATAATAAAATACTATGGCATAGGAGGCCATTTGGCCCATCAGTCTGCGTCAGCTCTTTCAAAGAATAATCCAGACAATCCACAGCCTCATGTCAAATTTCCTATTGTTTTAAGCCTCTGAGGATTGTTTAGATTGTAATGTGTTTATCACAATTTTTTTTTCAAGTTACCAAGTGAAATAATAGCCAAGATGCAGATTTCCAAGAATGTTTACCTAAAAGAAACAGCTATGTCCTTTGGGGGAAGCTATGGTGGATGCACTAGAATTGATGCGGTCACACTTTTCCTAGGTGGTTGTGGGGCCTAATGTGACCTTTCCAGAGGGTACTGTGGTGTCCTTGCACTTGCCAGATGAAGAGGAAGATGAGGATGAGTTCAGCGATGACGCAGCAGCAAACAGCACCCCTTCAAAGGCAAAGGCCAAAGGTGAGACAGTCACGCTTATAGCACCGGCCGGGCCCAATATCGTCTCTGTGTCAGAAAGTTGTGTGTTCAAGCCCCTCACAGGCACCAGTCTGGCCCACAGGTCTGGCAGCATCCATGGAAAGAAAAAAAACAGTTAACGTTTTGATTCCAATGTGACTCTTCTGTGGAACCCAGGGTTACTGATATCAGTCAGAACAGCATCTGGAACAATGGAGGGGAAATTCCAAACATGGTTCCCTGTCCAGCTAACTTTCAGATAACCTTTGCTGATGTTGGAGCTGCCAAAGGGCTTCGATGGATCATTTGGCAAAATACCTTGTTGCTGCTCTTTAACTAGCCAGTAAAGAGAAGTTATATCAAAGTGGTGTTGAGGTTCTCCCCCAACGCCAGTGCTCATGTTGCTGCAGGCGCATGGCAGTGCAGCAGCTGGAAAGGTGCCATGCAGGCCTTGTTCTATGCAATATAATGCATGGGTGCAAGCACCCAAAAAAATTTAAAGGTCCCGCTTGCTGTTGCACCTGACCAACAGAATTGTAACGGGAACATTGCCCCCTCCTTTCCCAAGAGGCTATTCCCACACGCTGCCTTCGCTGGATAAATTGGCCTTGGTGTCCACAAAAAAGGTGAGGTGGGGTTACGGGGATAGGGTGGAGTGTGGGCTTCAGTACGGTGCTCTTTCGAAGGGCCGGCGCAGACCCGATGGGCCGAATGGCCTCCTACTGCACTGTAAATTCTATGAAACTAAATACATGATTAGCAAGTGTAATGAATTCACACTGTGAAGTAGAGACAACCCTATCTTTTTCTCATTCCATCTGTTGTTGCGCAGGCTACAACAAGGCTGAAGTGGGATCACAGGGCGTTGGATACATCTGGAAAGTTGCTACCGAGCTTGAGTGTGAAGATGATGAGCTGGCGCAGGATATATGGGGTAAGGACTTTCAGGCGATCGGATCAGGAAACTTCAGCAAGTCTAACCCACTTGACCTTATACAGAGATCAACCACAACCATTCACTTTTTCATCATGAGCTGCAATCTGTCCTCTGGCCAGAAAGACGTACAATTGCATCTGAGCCACTGATTGTCTGGGTCTATGTCCATCCCTGATAAATTATTCCGCAGTTGCATACTCTGCACACAGTTGCAGTGCCACCTTTCAGACGAAACGTTAAACTGAGGGCCCATTAGAGCCCATAACATTACTTTGAAGAAGAGTGTGAGAGTTATCCTTGGGTATGCTGGCCAATATTTAGCTTTCAACCAACTTCACTAAAGCAGATAATCCATCTCATTGCTGTTTGAGCGATATTGCTGTGCACAAATTGGATGCTGCATTTTCTACATCAGAAAGTACCTCGGTGGCTGTAAAGTGCTTTTGGGCAGCCTGAGGTTGTGACTGGTACTATAGAAATGTACGTTTGTTCTTTTTCCTTTCTCTAGGTGAAAACGTACAGAGTCGGACCATTTGGCCGAACTAGTTTATGTGGCTTTCCCCTCCATGCGAGTAATGATTGAAGCTAACTTTCACCTTGCAGAAGTTCAAACGTTGAGTAAAATAATCTTCAGATCTGCAGAAGAACCCTGAGCAGTTATGACAGTGGCCAGACTTCTGATACTGATCAGTTCTTCAACAGTTTGACAAGTATATCCTATGCATCATGTGATTGGCTTCTTTCACTACATCAGGATTTTACAAAATGCTTTACTGTCAGAAAACAGCATTGCTTGTGTCGATGAAGTCGACCCAAATCTGAGCGCTTGCCTCTGACGCTATCATGCAAGGCTCTCCCTAATAATATGGGATAAGAGCAGTGGAAACACTGTTGCCAATTTCAGGGCTAGCTTCAAGAAATTGTTCCTCTCCTTCACACGACAAGGAAGCTTAAGGAGGCTACAGTTACCATGGCTCATCAGATAATTCACCCATAATAAGTCACAGAAATTATGCCTATTTAAAGGTCATTTGTGGGACATTATTAGCTTCTGGCTTCACTTGAACTTTACTGGAGACTAGTCTGCATTCACGAAAGGTCTCCAGGTGGCCTGGGACCTCTCTGTGCCACAGTGACTGCCCATGTGACCCACTCTACCTGCTGAGAGGGTTACCTTCCACTTTCCCGTCTTCTCATCACAGGTTTTTTTTTTCTCCTTTGCAGGTCTAACGTTAAAGTCCGAATCTGGGAGCGAGAGTGAAAGCGAGGCGAGTGTCGACTCACAAGAGATAGACAGCAGAAGTGTCTCGCCACAGCTGGATGATGCGAAAGGTGAGGTTTCATTTGATTCTGGGTATCCACGGGAGCTCAGGTCAGGTCTGACCAACTGCTGCATTGACTCCAGGTCCGTGCAGATTTTAACCAGGGCAGTGTTAGTGGGTCTTGCAATCTGCCTCGACATCCCAGGGCTACAGAGATGATCGGTACTCTACCCACTGGACTCACTGCAGGAGTTCCCCAGGCTAGTGCCAAGGCTCAACTATCTTCAGCTGTTTCATCAGCTTCCATAGTAAGGTCAGAAATGGGGATGTTCATTGATGATTGCGCAAAGCTCAGTATCACTTCCAACTCCTCAGATACTGAAGCAGTCCATGGCTTAACTGCAGCAAGACCTGGGCAATATTCAGATTTGGGCCGATAAATGTCAAATAGCATTTGGGCCAGATAAGTGACAGACAATGACCAACTCTAACAAGAGGGAGTCTAACCATCTCCCCTTGTTGGATATTGAATGGCATTACCATTGCTGAAACCTCCGGCTGCAGTGCTGGCTGACTCCGTACACACTCCCACCATCAACAACCTCGGGGTTACCATTAGCACAAAACTGAATTGGACTAGCCATATAAACACTGTGGCTACAAGAGCAGGTCAGAGTCTGAGAATTCTATGGCAAATAACCCGCCTCCTGATTTCTTGTCCATCATCTACGAGGGTCAAGTCAGGCCTGTGATGGAATACTTTCCGCTTATCTGTAGTGCAGCTCCAACAGCAGTCAAGAAACTTGGCACTATCCAGGACAAAGTGGCATGCTTGATTGGAATCCTACCCACCACCTGAAACATTTACTCCACCACTGGCACACCATGGCAGCAGTGTGTACCATCTGCTTGATGCACTGCAGTAACTTGCCAAGACTCCTTTCAAATTAAGGGTAACAGATGCACGGGAATATTGCAACCTGCAAGTTCCCTACCAAGCCCCACACTATCCTGACTTGGAACTATATTGCCATTCATTTTTGCGGGATTAAAATCCTGGAACTCTCTCCCTGACTGCACTGTGGGTGCACCTACACCACATGGACTGCAGTGATTGAAGAAGGTGTCTTGTCACCACCTTCTCGAGGGCAGTTGAAGATTGACAATTATATGCTGGCCTTTCTAGGATCGCTGACATCCCACCATCAGCCAGAAACGTGTGGGTGCGGGATATTCACTCTGTCGGGTGTACTGCAGCAGCACACTGTTATTTTAATAAGAACATCATCTCCGTGACAAGCCTGACACTGACACATATTTCTTCCTTCACCATTTCTGCATCCTGCAGTTTTCTTCCCTACTTCGCTCTAGGAGCAGCTTCATTACGAGGGCTGCACAGAGCAGGGAGGGGTGGCGGTGGGATGTCAGATGGAAGGCTCATCACCTCCGGGCTTTTTGAGATGGGCGATAAATGCAGCAGTGCCAATATCGCCCACATCCTGAGAATTAAATACTTAATTAAACTGCAAAAGTAGGATCAGCGGACTCAAGTTTAAACAAGAAAAAGTTAAGGAATAATTATCAGGAAGTTCTTCTCACAGAGCGTGTTCAGTATGGGCAAAAAGCACGGTTTTAAGAACCAATTAGATACTGCAGTGGAGGAATTTGCCATCAAGGTAGGATGAATTACGATGGGACGAGTGCTCATTGCCGTTTTTGTAATTATCCCATGACCTCAATTCACACAAAAATGTGAACCATTCTGTTCCAGGAGATTCCAGATTCCAGTCTGAGCAAACCTGCTTGGACACGAAATCAAAAACTATTTCAGCCGCTCGGGTTCGGATTGACAATCTGCCCTCACCGCATATCCCGGCAGCAGATCCAGAGTTAGCTCACCGACTGAGCACGGAGGTGTTAAACCCCTCAAGTTAGCTTTGACCGTGTATCCCTGATGTCTGTGTAATTGGACTCTGAAATCTGCCTGCAGTGTTATCTCCTTGGTTTGGCAAAACTATCTTTGAAATCCAATCCTCCGGTTGGCAAACTTCCTGGAGAGTGTGGGCTTGCTATGGCCTGATAAGCCAATGCATATGGAGCAGGAATTTAAAACCAGTCACAGTGGTTTATTTGTGATGGTGATGTTGTGCTTTCTACTTTTCAATGGAATCTTGGAATAATACAGCACAGAAGGACTGTGTCATCTCATTGATGAAGCTATCCAATTAATCGCTCTCTCTCTCTGCTCCTTCCCTATTGCCTGCAGGTTTTTTTTCCTTTTCATGAGAAACATAAAATTATGAAGGGATCAGGTAGGATAGATGCTGGGAGGTTGTTTCCACTGGCGGGTGAAAGCAGAACTAGGGGGCATAGCCTCAAAATAAGGGGAAGTAGATTTAGAGGAACAACTTCACCCAAAGGGTTGTGAATCTATGGAATTCCTTGCCCAGTAAAGCAGTTGAGGCTCCTTCATTAAATGTGTTCAAGATAAAGATAGATAGTTTTTTGAAGAATAAAGGGATTAAGGGTTATGGTGTTCGGGCCGGAAAGTGGAGCTGAGTCCACAAAAGATCAGCCATGATTTAATTGACTGGTGGAGCAGGCTCGAGGGGCCAGATGGCCTACTCCTGCTCCTAGTTCTTATGTGTGTATCTATTTCCCTTTTGTAAGTTATTGGTAAATGTACTTCTACCACCCTTACAGACAGTACATTCCAGTTTCCATAACCTGCTGCATTAATAAAGAAGTTTCCTCATTTCGCCTCTGTTTCTGTCATGCCCTCGGGGTTATCGCACTTACTGAGACAGTTTCTCTTCCCTTATTCTCTCAGAATCATTCATGAATTTTTTTAAATTTATTTTTTTTTAATTTAGATGGTCCAATTCATTTTTTCCAATTAAGGGGCAATTTAGCGTGGCCAGTCCACCTACCCTGCACATCTTTGGGTTGTAGGGGGCGAAACCCATGCAAACATGGGGAGAATGTGGAAACTCCACACAGACAGTGACCCAGAGCTTGGATCGAACCTGGGACATCGGCGCCGTGAGGGAGCAGGGCTAACCACTCCGCCACCGTAATGCCCCTATCATTCATGAATCACAGAATTGTTACTGTGCTGTGGGAGGCCATTTGGTCCATTGTGTTTGTGCTGGCTCTCTGAACAATAAACTCACTAGTTCCATTCTCCCCTCCTTCTCCCTGTAACTCTGCAAATTCTTTCCAAATAATAGTCCAATTCCCTTTTTAATGCTTTAATCGAACGTGCCTCCACTGCACTCTGGCAGACCCTGACCATTCGCTGTGAGAACATTTTGTTCCTTGTATCACTATTGCTTCTTTCACTAATTATTTTAAATCTGTGTCCTCTCATTCTCAATCCGATCCCGAGTAAGAACAGTTTTTTCTCTTATCAACTCTTTCCAGCCCCCTGATGGGATTGAATGCCTCGATCAAATCTTCTCTCAGCCTGGTACCTGGTCAGAAAACTGGCCAATCAGCCCAACCTATTTATCCTACAACTCCTTTCTCCTTTGTACTTCTCTAACTTCTCCTTTTTATTTTATTCTTTCATGGGGTGTGGGCGTTGCAGGCAAGGCCAGCATTTGTTGCCCATCCCTAACTGCCCCTGAGAAGGTGGTGATGATCACCTTCTGGAACAGCTGCAGACCATTTGGTTTAAATGGCCTGCAGCGGTTTGGTACAATGGAATGGCTTGCTGGGATATTTACAGGTCAACCACATTGCTGTGGGTCTGGAGCCGCGTGCAGGCCAGACCAGGTAAGGACTTGCTGATTTTGTTTCCTGACATATTAATCAACCAGATGGGTTTTTATAGTGATCCATTAATTCATGGTCACCATTACTAGCTTTCAATTCAGGATTTCGTAATTACAAAGAACAAAGAAAATTACAGCACAGGAACAGGCCCTTCAGCCCTCCCAGCCTGTGCTGATCCAGATCCTTTATCGAAACTTGTCGCCTATTTTCCAAGGATCTACTTCCCTCTGTTCCCCGCCCGTTCATATATCTGTCTCGATGCATCTTAAATAATGCTATCATGCCAGCCTCTACCACCTCCGCTGGCAAAGCGTTCCAGGCACCCACCACCCTCTGCGTAAAAAAACTTTCCGCGCACATCTCCCTTAAACTTTTCCCCTCTCACCTTGAAATCGTGACCCCTTGTAATTGACACCCCCACTCTTGGAAAAAGCTTGTTGTTATCCACCCTGTCCATACCTCTCATAAGTTTGTAGACCTCAATCAGGCCCCCCCCCTACCTCCGTCTTTCCAACTAAAACAATCCTAAGTATCAACCTTTCCTCATAGCTAGCACCCTCCATACCAGGCAACGTCCCGGTGAACCTCCTCTGCACCCTCTCTAAAGCATCCACATCCTTCTGGTAATGTGGCGACCAGAACTGCACGCAGTATTCCAAATGTGGCCTAACCAAAGTCCTATACAACTGTAACATGACCTGCCGACTCTTGTACTCAACACCTCGTACGATGAAGGCAAGCATGCTGTATGCCTTCTCGACTACTCTATCGACCTGCGTTGCCACCTTCGGGGTACAATGGACCTGAACTTCCAGATCTCTCTGTACATCAATTTTCCCTAGGACTCTTCCATTGACCGTATAGTCCGTTCTTGAATTAGATCTTCCAAAATGCATCACCTCGCATTTGCCTGGATTGAACTCCATCTGCCATTTCTCTGCCCAACTCTCCAATCCATCTATATTTTGCTGTATTCTCTGACAGTCCTCCTCGCTATCTGCAACTCCACCAATCTTCGTATCATCTGCAAACTTGCTAATCAGACCACCTATACCTTCGTCCAGATCATTTATGTATATCACAAACAGCAGTGGTCCGAGCGCGGATCCCTGTGGAACACCACTAGTCACCTTTCTCCATTTTGAGACACTCCCACCACTATTCTGTCTCCTGTTGCCTAGCCAGTTCTTTATTAATTGAACTTAAATTCCACCAGTTCAACCAGATGGGTGAGATTTGAACCCATATCCCTACAGCATTAGCCTGGGCCTCCGGATTACCAATCCAGGGGAATTAGCACATCACCACCATCTTGTCTTTAATGCATCTAATCAGTTTATCTCAAACATTGCTTGTGGTGGCGAATTCTCAGTTCTCACACTCTGGATAAAGAAGTTTCTTCTGGGCTCCTTGTTGGATTTATTAGTGACTATTTAATATTTATGACCGTTAGCTTTGGATACCCCCACAAATGGGGGCAGCCCCTCCACGTTTACCCAATCAAACACTTTGATAATTTTAAACGCTCGATCAGGTCAACCCTCAGTCTTCAACCGTCAGAGATTAGACAACTCAGCGTTGATCGGATTCCAGCCTTGCACCTCCCTCATTTTGGTGGTTTGGCTCCTCACTGGATAAACTAGTTCAGCTACTTCATTCAGACTTGTTAAAACATTTTCTTCATGTGTACGTGTGTCAGGACAGTCATGTTATAATTAAAACAGAAAGTGACTCGCAAAGAAAATGTGTGCAGTGCTTAACTCTTGAGGGCTGTAAGCAGATGCGCTGGACTAAAACAGGCTGATCTTGACTGAAGCAGTGGCAAGAAACTCTAATGAGCTCTTTCACAGGGATCGGGGAAAAGACACTGGAAGAAACACTATGTGTATTGAAGCATACAATCTGTGATGACGACAACGGTCGAATAAGCTGTCAAAAGTCATTGTTGAAATTGTCCATGGACTGTGCCACTTGGGTTAGGTAATAGTGTCCATGGGACATCAGGAGAGGGAGAAAGCTCATATGCAAGAGCGAAAGATATGCAAGACGAGAAAAAGAATCTAAAAATGTTTGAGTCCAGTTTTGTTGCTGTAGCCACTGTAGTTTTCACGTTGCTTAATTTTGAATTACTGCTCTAATACTGACAGAAGACATTGTCGGGATCTCATTTTGCATCAAATTCTGCCTCAACATTCCATCTTCCCCATTCTGCTCCCCTTTCACAGTTTTCCATAATGAAGTTCTTGGCACATTGCAACGCGGCATGGAAGAAAATATTTCCTGTGACCATCTTGTACTCGAGATCAACTCTCTCAAGTGAGTAGCTATTAACCTTTAGGTGCTCAAACCCAGTTTTGTGGAAATAATGTGCATTTGTGAAGTGCCTTTTTATGCCTCTTGCTTAAGATAAATTATTGCACAGTGTAGTGATTGTCATGTATTCAAGTAATGCTCTTGGCCAATGAAATGTCACGTGATACGCAGCGACGTCAGTGGAGAGTTTTGATGGGTTTTTTGGGGAGTTCACCATCTTACCCTGTTGAACAATATCTCTTAAACCCTGCACTATGTTTTTATGAACTTAAAGCCTGGCACCTCTACTTGTTCTCTTTGGGGCTGCAACAAGTATATAACAGAAGAGAATACTGGCGATGAGGATTCTGGCATTTAAAAAAATTATTGATGGAGGTTTTGGCCATAAACAACAATGGACTAAGATTTGGCGGTCTGGAGAAAATGATTGTCGACACTGAGGCTGGCGACAGGTTTGTGGCAAGCAAAATGAAAGCCATTCAGATTGTAGAGCGATGCGGCGCGTCAATCGATAGATTGTGAAATTAATTGAGACCCAACCGTGAGTTACTGGAGTATATATTTTTAACAAAGAAACAAAGCGATACACTTCGAGACAAACTGGTTTGTGGACTCAGAAATGGAAGCTTGATTGAAGGTGCATTAATCAGAAAAGTGCTATGGAAATCGCTACATCCATGGAATTCGCAGCGAAAGAGGCTTCGTTGATTTGGTGTCCGAGCAAAAGCGGTTCTACAAAAAAATCTACCGTATCATCGCTGTACTTAAGTGGGACATTCAGCAGGAGAATGTTGCAGTAAAGAGAACAAATGCAAAAATAGTGGTAAAGTAGGCCACATCGCCAGAACATGTTGGTCACGCCAACCTTCATCAACACAAGAAATATACCAAGAAAAACACAGCTACGTCTGCTGGTTGAGCTTACCAATTAAGTGGTGGAGCTAAAACATCATTCGGGGGCAATGTGTCAAGTCAGCTTAAAGAATTCAAGCTTGGTGCCTGTCGGATAAAGAAATCAGCAACGCTTTACCCAAAACTTAATGCAACACTATCAAGATGGAATTGGATACGGGTACTGCAGTATCACCCATACCTGGGACAATATACAGTCAGAAGCTAAAACATCTACTTTTACATCCAATGTTGTCGTGAGGACATACACCAAAGAGGTTGTGCCACTGAAGACATCAAGGTAAATGTGGAGATTAATGGTCAAAAAGCAGAGTTACTGGTCCATTACAATCCAAAGCTGAGGTTACAGCTTGCTTGTGACTCCTCATCCTCTGCGGTTGGCACGGTTGTCTCGCACATAATACCCTCAGAAGAGGAACGATCGATAGTATTTGCCTCTAGAATATTAACCAGCACTGAGTCGAACTATACTCTACTCAAAAAAGAAGCTTTGGGCATCATTTGTGGCGTAAGAAGGTTCCGCCATTACCTTTGTTGGAGCCATTTTACACTTTGACCATTGACCCTTAACTACAATCTTTGGACCATGTCAGGGTGTTCCTTTAGTAGCTAGACGATTACAAAGATGGTCTTTGATCTTGTCGACACGATTATAACACCCAGTATCGTAAGTCAGAGCAGCACCAAAATACTGCCACCACAAGTCAAACAAGATCAGGAAGTCAAACAAGAATCTTATGAAAATCTCCCAAATATCTTAGCTCTCATGTTGAAAACATACCGGTAACTTCAGCTCAATACAAAGGTATAAGAGAACCAATCCAGTGATGGGGAAGGTTATGGAAATGATACAAAAAGTTAACTAACAAATGTGCATTGAAAGGATCCAGACCTCAAGCCTTCCATCACCAGGCATCTTGAGTTGACAGTTCAGAGTGAAGTTCTGTGGGGTAATCGAGTGATCATTCTGCCGTGCCTACAAAAGAGAATCCTAGAACAGCTACGTGAAGGACATACTCACCCTTCACCTGTGCTCGCAGACCTATGTCGAATCTCAATCTGGCATGGACTTGATGTTGACTTTCCCGTCCTTGTTTTTAAATCCATCTATGGCCCCACTCCTGTCTGTAAATCGATAACCTCCTCCAGCCCTATAAGCCTTCAAGGTCTCTGCCCTCCTCCAATTCTGACCTCTGGCACATCCCCAGATTTAATCAGTCCTTCACTCCTTCACCAGGTTGGACCCTGAACTCTCCAATTCCCTCCTTAAACCTCTCATTGTTCTTTCATTTTTAAAATCTGTCTTTTGACCGTATGTTTGGTCACCTATCCGAAGATCTCTGTATGGCTTGGTGTCAGAATTAATTTGTTTACACTCCCATGACGCCCCTTGATTCATTTTACTATGTTAAAGGCATTATATAAATGCAAGCTGTCATGGTTTATTTTTAGATATGCTTATAATATCACCATGAAGGACGTGATACAGATCACCATTAACGTGATCCTGGACATCCCCCTGCAAACGCACGGAGCTGGTGCCTCAGCTGCCCAATACAGCAACACACTCATCTCGGTGAGTATTTGGATCAAAGGAATAATCCTGGTGGTGGTGAAAGGTGCAGTAACTCGGGTGAGCAGAACACGTATGGGAGAGTGAGTTCTCGGGTTGAAGATTTTCCTTACATGTCAGAATGGGGCCATTGGGTGGGTCGATGGCCCCATTCTGTGGGGACATTAAGGGACATTCTGAATTTGTTTTGCCAGGGCACAGAGTCATGAAAGGGTGAGGGTATGGGAGGCTCAGTGATGGTTACACTGGAGAATGCAGATGTGGTCTCTGGGCCCAGAGTTTCGCATAAGCAGAAGCTCTTTCTCAACGTGGCCACGCACGCTGCTACCTCCTAAAGTAGAGGAAGCCATGACTCGACTCCCAGTAAATGAGAGTGGGAAGAAAATGGGAACACTACAGGGAACATATATCAGAAAGTACACGTGGTGTTCCCATGGCATCTGTACAAGTGAGGCACAAAGGACTTGGTGTGCCAGATGTTTTGTTTCTGCCAAAAGCCTGTGCAAAACAGATAGTTGGGAACTTTATAGAAACAAGAATAGGTTTTCGACTCCTCAGGCCTTCAGTTCATTTTACATGTCTGATCCATATCCCATAACACCCTTCGTAAGATTCTAGCAACTTCAGCCTTGAAAATCACAATTTACTTCCAGAAATCCTTCACTGTCGCTGGGTCAAAATGCTAGGACTCCCTCCCTAACAGCACTGTGAGTGTACCTACACCACATGGATCTTGTAGTGCATCTTATAAATGTACACGCGGCTGCCACTGTGCGTCGGTGGTGGAGGGAGTGAATGTTTATAGATGGGGTGTCAATCAAACTTCTATCAGAGGAGCAAGAATCCATATTTTATCCTTTGAATGAAATGGTGCTTCCTGATTTCACACCTGAATGGTGGATTGGTTTTGTATTTTCCCCCACCAGGGGAAGTAATTTCTCTGCTTCAACGATACCCAATACTTTGGTCATTTGAAATACCTGGTTTAGATAAATCATAACCAGGTTTCTGTCCTCATGATGTAAACTTTCAAGTTCTGTAATTTTACAAGATGAATTCATCCTGAACCCCCTCCAAAGCCAGCGAAAGGAGCGTGTGGTAACCCTGACACCCCACACACATTCTCACCACCATCTGCCCCACCTATGACAGCGACTGTAGATCGCACATTGGACTCCACAGTCACCTGAAAACTCATTTTTAGTGTGGAAGCAAATCATCCTAGACTTCAAGGGACTGCCTAAGAGAAGAGAATCCTTCCTGTGTTGCTGTGTTCAGAACTGAATGCAGCTTTATCTAATAATAGTGTTACTTCCTTTGTCTGTGTAATCTAACCCATTTGCAATAAAGGCCAACATTCCGTTAGCTTTTTTCAATTGTCGTTTTTTCCCCGTGCACTTGCCTTTTTTATTGATTCATGGGATATGGGCTTCACTGCCTGAGTCAGGATTTATTGCCCAACACGAATTGCCATTCAGAAGGTGGTGGGTGAGCTGCTTTCTTGAGCCGCTGCAGTCTATGTCGTGTAGGTACACCCACGGTTTTGTTAAGGAGGGGGTTTCAGGATTTTGACCCAGCGACAGTGAAGGAACGGCGATATATTTCCCAGTCAGGGTGGTGAGTGACTTGGAGGGGAACCTCCAGGTGGTGGGGTTCCCAGGTATCTGCTGCCCTTGCCCTTCCAGATGCCAGTGGGCGTGGGTTTGGAAAGTGTTGTCGAAGAAACCTTGGCAAGTTCCTACAGTGCATCTTGTAGATGGTACACACGGCTGACACTGTGCGTCGGTGGTGGAGGGAGTGATTGTTTATGGATGGGGTGCCAATCAAACAGGTTGCTTTGTCATTGCTGACACGGTTGAGAGGGGGGCAGGATTGGCAGTTCAATATTCCAGGATATAGGATCTTCAGGCGAGGAGAAGGAGGTAAATGAGGAGGGAGAGTCGAAATTTTGATCAGGGAATGAATTACAGCAGTAAGAGTAGACAGGAAGAAACCTTTCCCGTTGGTGGAGGGATCATTGACCGGGGGCGGGGGGCACAGATTAAGGTCAGAGGCGAGCGGTTTAGAGGGGATGTGAGAAAAAACATTTTTCACCCAGAGGGTGGTGTGCGTTTGGAACACTTGCGTGGAGGCAGAGACCCTCATAACATTTAAGAAGTATTTCGATATGCACTTGCGATGCCAAGACAGATAAGATACACTGCTGGAAAATGGGATTAGAATACTTAGGTAGTTGTTTTGACTGGTGCAGACCCGATGGGCTGAAGGGCCTTTTTTTGTGCTGTAGACCTCTTATGATTCTATAGCCCATCTGGTTCACTAATCTCCTTTGGCGAAGGAATCTGCTGTCCTTGCCTGCTCCGGCCTATATGTGAGTCCAGACCTACAGCAACATGGTTGACTCTTAACTGCTCTCATGGGCAACGAATGCTCGCCTTGCCAGTGACACCCAGATCCCGTGAACAAAGAGAAAAAACTGTTTGCCACAGGGCTGTACACAGTCACGCTCTCTGTACGCTAACTGTTGGCCTGAAAGAATCAGCTAGACGCTCAAACTTCCACCGCTGAGCAGAAGTTGTGTGTAACGTGTGTGCGTGATTGCATCTGCCTCCTGAACTTTAAACTTCTGTGTGTCTATTAATTACCAATTGACTGTTTTTGAAATAGAAGTCAAAATTGTTATGTGAGCAAGCATGGCCTCACATCTGTGCACAGCAAGGTCACAGAAACAGCAATGAGGTGAATGGCCAATTAATCTGTTCCAGGAGGAGTAAGAACGTGTCAGGCAGGTTATTCATATCTTCAGAGGGGCAAGAGGATGCAGTTTCAGCGAGCACTGCTCTCCAGGTGCAGCTGTGAGACGTGACTGGGAACGGTTGTACTAAGTTGCCAAACAGCCAAAAATGTGAAAAATGCTGGCACCGTGCTCTGACTACATGGAGGCAGATGAAAGAACCTGGTTTGCTATTACTGACATGCGATAAGCATCACTGCAGGTCCATGTATGAACTTGCAAAGGAGGAGCAGGAGTAGGCCATTCGGTCCCTCTCGCCTGCTCCGCCATTTGATAAGATCGCGGCTGATCTGATTGTGGACCGTATTTTCCTGTCCATTCCCTGCCCCCCTTGACTCCCCTATCTGTCGAGGGCCTATCTCACTCTGCCTAAAAAATATTCAATGACCTGGGCTCCGCTGCTCTTTGGGCAAGAAAATTCCTTAGACTAATAGGAAAAGTTTCTCCTCATCCCCGTTTTAATGGGAGGCACCCTTATTTTTAAACAGTGCCCCCCAAGGGGGAACACCCTCTCAGCGTCCACCCTCAGGATCTTTTATGTTTCAATAAGATCACCTCCCCTGAATTCCAATGGATATGGGCCTAACCTGTTCAACCTTTCCTCACAAGATAACCCCTTCATCCCAGGAATCAGTCAAGCGAAGCTTCTCCAAATGGTTTCTTCCTTCAGGAGACCAAAACTGAACATATTACTCCAGATATGGCTTCACCAATGAAATTGAAAATTGAAATTGAATTGAAGTGAAAAATTGAAAATTGCTTATTGTCACGAGGAGGCTTCAATGAAGTTACCGTGAAAAGCCCCTAGTCGCCACATTCCGGCGCCTGTCCGGGGAGGCTGGTACGGGAATCGAACCATGCTGCTGGCCTGCTTGGTCTGCTTTAAAAGCCAGCGATTTAGCCTGGTGAGCTAAACCAGCCCCTGCAATGCCCTGTAAAAGTGCAGTAAAACTTCCCTACATAATGTTTCATTCCCCTGCAATAAACAACAACATTCCATTTACATTCTTAATCACTTGCTGTGCCTGCAGATTAGCTTCTTGTGATTCGCATACCAGGAAATCCAGATCCCACTGCTGCAGAGTTCTCCGTTTAAATAATATGCAGCTTTTTTTAAGTCTTCCTCACAACGTGGATTGGCTCACATTTTCCTTTATTGCATTCCAGTGTGTGCACGGTGCTTCTATAGGCTGTATCACAAATTGTACCACAGTTTACAAAGTCTTAACGTCTCGCCCATAACAGTGGTTAGCACTGTTGCTTCACACCACTAGGGTCCCAGGTTCGATACCCGGCTTGGATCAGTGTCTGTGCGGAGTCTGCACGTTCTCCCCGTGTCTGCGTGGGTTTCCTCCGGGTGCTCCGGTTTCCTCCCACAGTCCGAAGACGTGCAGATTAGGTAATTTGGACATTCTGAATTCTCCCTCCCAAACAGGCACCGGAATGTGGCGACTAGCAGATTTTCACAGTAACTTCATTGCAATGTTAATGTAAACCTACTTGTGACAATAAATATTTTTATTATTTGAGTGGGGGCTGCAACAAAGCTTTTGGAGTGAGGCAAGAGCTGATCCCTGCAGAGTCACTGGTTATGTCGTCTTTTTTTAAATTTACTTACGGACATTGTGGACACAGACCTTTCACTCAGTGATGCAGCAGTATTACTTTGCGAAAACCCTGGTTGGATTGTCGGGTTGGACAAAGATTTGGGAGCGCACAAGAGCCTGGGATGTTGCCAGCCTTTCAGCAAGTGATTAAAAAGGTCAAGACTTTTCACTGGCGCAGAATGCCGGCTGATTAATTTAGTGGTTTTGCAACTAATGTCACAGTTGGGTTGTGACAATCGGACAGAGAAGTGCTGGGGGATTAATGTGAACCGGTTAGGGAAGAGAATCTGAGCACTCTACTGGAATACCATTTCCAAGGAACAGACCTTGAACCTGTGCAGTGGAACAAAATGGGTCAAATCCCTTCACTGCAGATGGTGAAATTTGAATTCAATACAAAATCTGGAATTAAAAGTCTAATGATGACCTTGAGTCGATTGTTGTTAAAAGCCCATCTGGTTCATTAATGTCCTTTAGGGAAGGAAATCTGCCGTCCTTCCCTGGTCTGGCCTACACGTGACTCCAGACCCACAGCAATGTGGTTGATTCTTAACTGCCCCCTCAAAGGCAATTAGGGATGGCCAACAAATGCTGGCACAGCCTGCAGCCGCTGTGTGCTGGAGATCATAGATCATAGAATTTACAGGGCAGAAGGAGGCCATTCGGCCCATCGAGTCTGCACCAGCCCTTGGAAAGAGCACTCTACTGACGTCCACACCTCCACCCTATCCCTATAACCCTACCTAACCTCTTTTGGGCACTAAGGGCAATTTAGGATGGCCAATCCACCTAACCTGCACATCTTTGGACTGTGGGAGGAAACCGGAGCACCCGGAGGAAACCCACGCAGACACGGGGAGAATGTGCAGACTCCGCACAGACCCTGACTTGCAAATATATCGGCCGTTCCTTCACTGTCGCTGGGTCAAAATGTTGAAACTCCCTCCCTAACAGCATAGTGGGTGTACCTACACCACATGGACTGCAGGAGTTCCAGAAAACTCCCCCTCACCGTCTCAAGTGCAACAGGGCATTAAATACTGACCGTGTTAGTAAGGAGCCAGAATGATTACTTTCCCCCTGCCCCAAGATAAATCTATGCGGTGATCTGAATGCTAGCTTATTCATGGGGCTGAGAAAGCAGAATTTAAGGTGTTGCGTCAGTGTTTTTTTTCTATGCATGATCGAGAATCTGCACAATGTGGCATGACCATGAAACATGGTGCCCTATTCTTCTTGCACCCCGTCATCATCTGGTACGTTGAACTGATAACCTGAAATCAGAATTTCTCTATACTCATGTGGCAGAGCTGAGATTACAGCCACCAGTCTCAAATTGCAAGTGAGAGGGAACTGTGACGTTTCCCCCCCCCCCTCTATTTCAGCTTCTGAAGAAGTGGGCGCCAGTATTCAAGAATTATATTAAGCGGACTGCCGATCACCAAACCTGCCTGGCTTCTTTTGAAGAGTTTTTCACGGAACATGAGGTGCTCTGGCCTGCCCTCGTCAAGGTACTGCGCACTTTCACTTCCCATCTTCTCGTTTGTTTATCGGCCACTGACATCCAATCCCCACCCGCTGGGATTCACTGTTTCAGTGCTTTCCTGAAGTGCTGGCCAGGGCAACTAAAGGGTTTCTGTCTATTTCTGTCCATAACCGGCTGTCCTCATAGCAGCAGCGGGGGAGGGGGGATGGGGGATGGAGGGGGGATTGGGGAGGGGGGGAGAGAGAGAAGGACATCTCTTTGCTGCCCTTTAGCTGCACAGTTGAAATCTCGTGTGAGACAGAAATAAATATTCCATTCCTGTCACTTCACAGCCAGGTATTTCCCTGCTGCCATCCATGCACAAGATCTTTTCAGCAGAGGTCAGTGATCAGGTGCAGTAATCCTGACTGATAGATCCCTTTCTGCTGAGCTCAGGCATCACTGTGGTCTGAAGCAGAGCCTGCCCTACAACAGCTGAGGTGATATAAGTCACTGCTGACTGGGTGGGGTCTGCCTCCAAACTGAGCTGTACGTAATTCCCTGGTGAGTTAAAGAATCAAAAAAAAGCAATTCCTTGCATATTTGTGGAGATAGTGGACACCGCGAATAGAGCAGGCAAAACTTGTTAGAAAACCTGTCAACACTCCCAGGACAGGTACAGCACTGGGTTAGATACAGAGTAAAGCTGCCTCTACACTGTCCCCATCAAACACTCCCAGGACAGGTACAGCACGGGGTTAGATACAGAGTAAAGCTCTTTCTACACTGTCCCCATCAAACACTCCCAAGACAGGTACAGCACGGGGTTAGAGACAGAGTAAAGCTCCCTCCACACTGTCCCCATCAAACACTCACAGGACAGGTACAGCACTGGGTTAGATACAGAGTAAAGCTCCCTCTACACTGGCCCCATCAAACACTCCCAGGACAGGTACAACACAGGGTTAGATACAGAGTAAAGCTCACTCTACACTGTCCCCATCAATTACTCCCAGGACAGATACAGCACGGGGTTAGATACAGAGTAAAGCTCCCTCTACACCGTCCCCATCAAACACTCCCAGGACAGGTACAGCACGGGGTTAGATACAGAGTAAAGCTCCCTCTACACTGTCCCCATCAAACACTCCCAGGACAGGTACAGCACGGGGTTAGGTACAGAGTAAAGCTCCCTATACACTGTCCCCATCAAACACTCCCAGGAAAGGTACAGCACGCGGTTAGATGCAGAGTAAAGCTCCCTCTGCACTGTCCCCATCAAACACACCCAGGACAGGTACAGCACAGGGTTAGATACAGAGTAAAGCTCCCTTTGCATTGTCCCTATCAAACACTCCCAGGACAGGTACAGCACAGGGTTAGATGCAGAGTAAAGCTCCCTCTGCATTGTCCCCATCAAACACTCCCAGGACAGGTACAGCACAGGGTTAGATGCAGAGTAAAGCTCCCTCTGCATTGTCCCTATCAAACAGTCCAAGGAAAGGTACAGCACGGGGTTAGATACAGAGTAAAGCTCCCTCTGCATTGTCCCTATCAAACAGGACAGCCCCTCCGAACTGATTCTTTCCCAACACATGAGAGCAGTAGATTTTCTGGAGGGTAAGCTTTGCTTCATCCAATTTATCCAGCTGCAGTTCGGGTTGCTGATAAAAATCAGGATAAGCAGTGCTGGCCAAGTATCCCTTTCCTGACCCAGGACACTCGGGACCTTTGTTCTGCCCCCGCTGAGCCCAGTGCGCTCATTGTTTTGGCACTTTGAACTGTTGCCACTTGGTGGTGCTGTTACCTTCATTGTACCGATTGCTCGGAAAAAGGTGACCAGAGTCAAAAATGTTTTTACTCTTCGTGTTTGGCTGTGCTGCTGAGAAGCATTTGGCAGCTGAGAGACAGTGCTGCAAGTGGCTGCTGTTAGTGGATTCCACTCTCAGGCTGGCGGTTGTGTAAGTAACAATCTCCCAACCATGTCCTGCAACGACTGACTAGAGTTTACTGGTGGCTGACCCTGTCCCGCTGTCTCTATTCCTACCTGGTGGCTGACCCTATCCCGCTGTCTCTATTCCTACCTGGTGGCTGACCCTATCCCGCTGTCTCTATTCCTACCTGGTGGCTGACCCTATCCCGCTGTCTCTATTCCTACCTGGTGGCTGACCCTATCCCGCTGTCTCTATTCCTACCTGGTGGCTGACCCTATCCCGCTGTCTCTATTCCTACCTGGTGGCTGTCCCTATCCCGCTGTCTCTATTCCTACCTAGTGGCTGACCCTATCCCGCTGTCTCTATTCCTACCTAGTGGCTGACCCTATCCCGCTGTCTCTATTCCTACCTAGTGACTGACCCTATCCCGCTGTCTCTATTCCTACCTGGTGGCTGGCCCTATCCCGCTGTCTCAACTCCTACCCGGATGGCGACAGCTTGGAGGAGTTGTCAGAAAGGTGCTGAGGTGTAGAATCGTTGAGCAGCAAAACAGCCGATGCTCTCACGAGACAAGGAAGCAGGAAGTTGTTTGGAAGGGGTGGGAATGAAATAAAATAAATGGTGATAATGAGTGTGTGAAACATCCATGCTGTGTCCATCTGCTCTGAGAAATGTCCAGCTGTACAATTCCAGTTTCTGCCCTTCCAAATGTGTGGAATGCCTGGTGGGAGTTTTTCAAACTGAAGAACTCTGGGTTGACGCCTGTTGGCGGCTGGTGATATTAATGTGCAGATTCACACAGCCTCAAAGACCGACTCTTAGTTGCATAACGGTTTTCCTCTGACACATTACGCAACAAGCAAAGGGTGACAGTTTGGAGAAAGTTTAACAGAAGGTTGTTCAACATCTCCCTATACACAGTCAGGCCCTCTTGAGAGAAGGTAACAACTCGCATTAAAACGGCCCTTAATGTAGTTGAGTGTCCCAAGGCACTTCAAAGGAGTGTTGCCAAACAAAATTTATCCCTGAGCCAGCTCAGGAAATATTAGTACCAGTGCCCAAAAGCCTGGTCAGAGAGGTAGGTTTTATTAAAGGAGGGAAGATATGCTTAAGGAGGAAATTCCAGATGTTGTGATCTCATCGGCTGAAGCCACCAATGGCAGAGTGGTTAATTTGGAGGTTAGCAGAGGGGAGCGCGGGGATCTCGGAGAATTGTGGGACTGAAGGTAATTCCAGAGATGTCGCTTAACCAGGATTCATTGCAGTTCAGTGAGCGCGATGGGTTGAGTGAGACTCGGTGCACATTAGGATATTGGCGGCAGAGTTTTGGATGGGCTCAGGTTTATGGAGGCAGGGTTGACAGATCTTTTAAACTGGAAGCTGAAAGGTTTATTCTGTATCTGGCTCAGGCACTGATGGCGTTGTATCAGCTGGAAGTACTGGCTGAAGAGACCATCCTCGCTTGGTTCTCTCAGAATGCATCTACAGAGAAGGGGAAAAAGCTTCGAAAACACCAAGGGGTAAGTGCATTGCTGCCAATCTCCCTTCACATCATTGGTCTCAGTGGGAGTTACATTAATGAATTCTCTACCATTGCAAGGTTGAATCATAGAACCCAGGAGGGGTCCATTCAGCCCATCCTGCCTGTGCTGGTTATTTGAAAGAACTATTCAATTAATCTCAGAGCCTACATTTCCCCTCCTTTCCTTGTCAAATATGTATCCAGTTCCCAATTGAAACTTACGATGGAATCTGCTTCCACCGCCTTTATGGGATTGCAATCCAGATCATAACACATGCTGCAATTCCTCATAGACCACTTGGATTTTCTTACCAGTTATCATGTTGAAACATGGAAACTCACTGGAGGAGGCCATTCAGCCTGTCGTTCCTTTGCTAGCTCTTCTAATCTTACACTTCCTCATTTTGCCCGTGACCCTTTAAGTCTTTCAAAATTATTTTTGAAAGACATGGGCGGCATGGTGGCACAGTGATTAGCTCTGCTGTCTCACAGCGCCAGGGTTCCGGGTTCAATTCTGACCTCGGGTGACTGTGTGGAGTTTGCACTTTATCCTCGCAACTATGTGGGTTTCCTCCAGGTGCTCCGTTTTCCTCCCACAGTCCAAAGATAGGCAGGTTAATAATAATCTTTATTGTCACAAGAGGGGCTGGTTTAGCACACTGGGCTAAATAGCTGGCTTCTAAAGCAGACCAAGGCAGGCCAGCAGCACAGTTCAATTGCCGTACCGGCCTCCCCGAACAGGCGGCGGAATGTGGCGACTAGGGGCTTTTCACAGTAACTTCATTTGAAGACTACTTGTGATAATAAGCAATTTTCATTTCATTTCAAGTAGGCTTACATTAACACTGCAATGAAGTTACTGTGAAAAGCCCCTATTGCGGCGCCTGTTCGGGTACACAGAGGGAGAAGTCAGAATGTCCAATTCACCTAACAAGCACGTCTTTCGGTACTTGTGGGAGGAAACCGGAGCACCTGGAGAATCCCACGCAGACACGGGGTGACCGTGCAGACTCCGCACAGTCACCCAGCGGGAATTGAACCTGGGACCCTGGCGCTGTGAAGCAGCAGCGCTAGCCACTGTACTGTGCTGCCTCAGGTGGATTGGCCATGGTAAATTACCCCTTAGCGTCCAAAAGGTTAGGTGGAGTTACGGGGATAGGGTGGGTGCGTGGGCCCAGATAGGGTGCTCTTTCAGAGGCACGGTGCAGATCCGATGGGCTGAATGGCCTCCTCCTGTACTGTAGGGAGTCTGTGATCTATGATTTATGGAATCAAGAACCACCACCTTTTACAGGTCAAACATTCCAGGTCCTGACAGCTCTCTGAGTGAAATCATTTTGTCTCGTCTTCCCTTGCGATCCTTTACCAATGATTTTAAATCTGTGACCTCTGCTGGTTGGTCCACTCAGAGGTATTGGATTTTCTCTAACTACTCTCTCAAGACCGCACACAACCTGAAAGTCATGATTAGGTCACCTCTGAACTTCGTATGGTCCGAGGGGAACAGTCCTAACTTTTCTAACTTCTCCTGTGCCCCTATCTGCGTACTCTGGTTCCCAACCCTTCTGCTAGGGGAAACAACCCCCCCCCCCTGCTCACTCTCTGAAAACCCCTAATTTTCTGTTGACAATTTCTATATAAGCTGTACACTGAAACATGCAGCGCTTAAGGCGTTCGCCTGTGCTGCAGATCAGAAGGATCTGTGTGGCTACGGTTGTAGTTTTCATTGGCCATGTTAAATTGCACCTTGTGCGCAGGTTAGGTGGATTGGCCATGATCAACACGCGGGGGGGGGGGGGCCTAGATAGAGTGCTCTGTCAGTTGGTTGGTGCAGACTTGATAGGCCGAGTGGCTGCCTCCTGCACTGTAGGGATTCTATGGATTTTTTGAGACATGTTGGCACGTCATATCGAAAATATTCGAGTGTGTTCTAGGCGGCACACCACCAAGTGTATCCACTCGTCTGCTGACCAGAAGCTCCCAAGTGCTCTTCGAGCTAATCACAGCCAAAGCGCTGCCATTGTCCAGGTCAGTGGACCAGATCCAGGCTTCCGCAATTTCCACTCCCAATAACTATCTTAGCCCAGCTGCGAATGTGTGTACATATCAGTCACATGGGAATGGGAACAGGTTTGGCTCTGTTGCTTTCCTCTGTTGAAAATCCTGGCGATGCTGCTAGGCATCAGGAAGGCACGCAATTTGGCCGTGACATCAGAACATTCTCAGTATCGCTGTAACCATTAATCTAGAACGTTCTCAGTATCCCTTTGACCCTTCACCCCGAACGTTCTCAGTATCCCTGCTCCCATTAGTCCAGAACATTCTCAGTGTCCCTGCACCCATTAGTCCAGAACGTTCTCAGTACCATTGTAACCACCCAGAACATTCTCCGTATCCCTGCACGCTTTAGTCCAGAACATTCTCAGTGTCCCTGCACCCATTAGTCCAGAACGTTCTCAGTACCACTGTAACCACCCAGAACATTCTCCGTATCCCTGCACGCTTTAGTCCAGAACATTCTCAGTATCCCTGTAACCATTAGTCCAGAACATTTTCAATATTCCTGCACCCATTATCCCAGAACATTCTCAGTATCCCTGCACGCTTTAGTCCAGAACATTCTCAGAATCCCTGTAACCATTCACCCAGAAGACACGTCGTATCTCTGGACCCATTAGCCCAGAGTAAGTCATCACCTTCAGGGTCGATAGAGACATGAGTCAGCATCTTTGTTGAATAGGGGTATTGAGTTTGCATCTTCAGGGAGAAGGGGGCAGTGTTTGGTGGAGAAGGAATCATAAACAAGCCAGAAGTAAAACTGACTTGTCTTTTCGTAACGGAGATTGGAAGCAACCTTGAAGGTATCTGTTAGTGTCACTAATTTGTTGAGGCCTCGGATAGAAAATGAGCAATCTGATCTTGAATAACAACTGCAGCTGGATATGTGGCAAAATAGACGTATTTATCCTGGGACTTGTTGTGGGTGGTTTAATTGTATTGAACAAGGGCAGCTCTCTTTGTTGTGTACGGCAAACATCCTGCAAACAGGGCGAGATTAAAATAAAAGCACTAAGTGTTGGAAAAAGCCAGCAGGTCTGGCAGCCTGTGTGTATAGAGAATCAGAGTTTGAATATGACTCCTCTTCAGGAATCAGGGTGGGTTTGATGCTGTGTAGGTTTTTGCATGTTCACATTTCCTAACTGGCTCCTTTGTCCTACAGCTCCAGAGGTTTATCAAGTGGCTTGAAGAGGCAGAGGTAGAATCATCTGAGGGAGAGGATTAACCACATCACACAGATTCACATGGAGCTCTCACAAGCTGCAACGTCACCAGTGCCAGAAGTGCCCGGTCAGGTCGGCCAGACCTGAAATTCATTTGTTTGTTTAATTTTTAAGTGCAAGGAGTAAAAGAATTCCTAAGAAGAGTGGAAAGGCTCTGATCGGATGGGAATGGTCTCTTGCCATTTGATGGGTCCTGCCAATTTCTGCACTTTGGAAACACTTCAAAACTGGCATGGTCTTTCACACAAGGGACTGTGTTTGTATCGCAAATCAGATTGGTGGGATCAAAGTCTCTGCTCGCTCTTAAGGATTGTCTGTGGAATGGGTTTGGGCTACTCATTAAGCATGAGTGCACATCATAAAACACACCCTCAGTCAGCACCAATTTCTTCATCTTGAGCAACAAAGTCAGAGCCTGGCTGGTGTGGGAAATGGAAAAACGCGTGATCATCTTGCAGTAAGGGGCTGGAACAAGTTATGATAGTGTAAAGGTTTACTTTGTTTCTAATCTTTGACATACCTGTCCTGGGAGTGTTTGATGGGGACAGTGTAGAGGGAGCTTTATTCTGTATCTAACCCCGTGCTGTACCTGTCCTGGGAATGTTTGATGGGGACAGTGTAGAGGGAGCATTACTCTGTATCTAATCCCGTGCTGTACCTGTCCTGGGAGTGTTTGATGGGGACAGTGTAGAGGGAGCTTTACTCTGTAGCTAACCCCGTGCTGTACCTGTCCTGGGAGTGTTTGATGGGGACAGTGTAGAGGGAGCTTTAATCTGTATTTTACCCCGTGCTGTACCTGTCCTGGGAGTGTTTGGTGGGAACAGGGTGGAGGGAGCTTTACTCTGTATCTAACCCCATGCTGTACCTGTCCTGGGAGTGTTTGATGGTGACAGTGTAGAGGGAGCATTACTCTGTATCTAACCCCGTGCTGTACCTGTCCTGGGAGTGTTTGGTGGGAACAGGGTGGAGGGAGCGTTACTCTGTATCCTGTGCTGAAAGCACTTGGGGGACATAATTGAGGAAATGTAACTAATACACATTGTATCGAACACTTCTGTAACTAGGCCACAGTATATCTTGAGAGTGCTTGCTGCCAATTATAGTTTCAAAAAAAGTGTTCCATCCCTAGCAAGAACATCCCTTCCATCGAGGGGCACCAAAATTAATTCAATTGAAAGAAAGTGTGACAGATTACAGGTGGGGATGTTAAATTGAAAGCCCCCCACTGCTGTTCTTTCCGAAATGCGTCGCTACATTCTTCACTGAACTGGAAAATAAAACCGCGCTGTTCAGGGACTCCTTCATCTTCCAAAGTTGCCTGAAGGGAAATAACTTTGTAAATAACTCTTGTCCCCCCCCCCCCCCCCCCCCCCCCACACATACACACACACTCTTGAATGTTGCTGAGTGATTCGGAATAGGTACGAGGCAGAGTTACGGCAGGTCTGTGGTGCCAAGAAGGCCAGACTGTGGTGTTTGTCGGAAGAGCTTTCCTCATATTTGTACTCCCGTTTTCCTGAACAATAATGTGGAGATAGAGCCCTGCACATTCTCGGGCAAGCAAGCCAATTCGTCATTGTCTCCTTACAGAGTATGACTTGATGAATATATGTGGAGATAATGCAACAGCAAGCAGTGTGGATGGTGAACGGTCGAATCCATTCTGGTTGAAAGTCCCTGAGGTGTTCTCCCCAGTCTGTGAGCAAGCTGGTGTCAGCAGGTCAAGCAAGGAGTCTGCTAAACCAGTCCTCCATGTCCCATCCTTCTCCTTCCTGGTCCCTGATCCCTTCTGGAAATCCCCTGTGAATTAGAACAGGATCAAGCTCAGTAGTGATGCCCTCTGTGGTCGAATAGCCACGCTCCGTGTCAGATTTGGCACGCGAGAGATGGTTATTTTGGCAAAGTATTTTAAAACTTTAAGCTCCAATTGGACCAGTACCCCATCTGGAGATGGCCCTCGTCGGACACTGTACCCCAGAATGAATCCAGCCCCCTGTGGACCTATAACCCAGCTTTGACATGCAAGGACCCATCTCCTCTGACCTGGGTCTGTAATCTGACATTGAGACAGTCCCTGGGCACTAATGGTTCCTGTGAAAAAAGGCCAAATACTGCAGATGCTGGAAATCTGAAATAAAAACAGATTGCTGGAAATACTCAGCAGCTCTGGTAGCATCTGTGAGAAAGCGAGAAACAGGGGTTAGTGTTTCAAATCAATGTCTCCATCAAAATTTAAGGAAGGCTCCTGTGGAACCCACAGCCCAACATGGACAATTTCAGTATCTATGAAATAATATCACTTTGTTGAAGCCTGTGGTTTTTTTGCGCAGTGTTGTCTCCAGTTGTTAGCAAATGAATGATAAACAGGAAGTTTGGGTCTGCAAAGTCACGCTCCGTGTAGGTGAATAGCAGTGAGTTCAGCTGCCGTTTGCTGAGGCAGGGAGGAGCGGGCTTTTTAAGTAATAATGAAAAGATGCTTTTACTTGAGAGAAGCACAGTCATCGGTGATTCCCCGGCTAGCTCGCTGTGAACTGCACTGGGTAGCAGTTATCTTGGCCGTGTCTTTTTAAACTAGACTGGTGCGATCTGTTTAAATGGGGTAGAGTGAGACTGGGAAGGAAGGGCACTACCCTGAAACTGGCATTAGGCTGTGGCTGAAACTTTTTGTATTGTGGTTTTTGGGATTTAATTTTTTTTTATGCGCATGTGCGAGGCAGTGAAACAAAACACACGAATCTCAGAAGATTGAGTATGTAGACATTGGCCCCAAATAAAGTCTGTTTCAGGAGGTTGCGATCCAATTGTAAGTGGATCGGATATTTATTGTAGTTCCTGCACCATTCCACCAGCCACCCCATACCCACCATGCTTTCTTTCTGGCGCATTGAACTAAAGCACAGAAACATTTCTAGATGCCAGCCTTGTGGTGGCAGTTTGGGGGCATGGAGGATTAATCAATGCGCCAGACCGCTCCTGCAGCTAATTTGGATTTAATGACGATTAATAAACTCAACATGATGGCGGATGGAGCATGTCTGTGAAATGTGTGACTCTTGTCCGAAATTGGGTCTGTCTGGAAGGTTACTATTTAAACACACTCCACCGGTGCGTGTGAAGAGTTGGGAGAGGTGTTGATTGCCTGCGGAGTTGAAATCTCACCCCTGTGTCAGTGGCTTCATGCCCCACTCTCGGGACTTGCGATACTGAGGAAGCTGCTGCCAATCGTGTGATAAACTGAGGCTCCGATCTGCCAACTCAGATGCAAGCAAGAGATTCTGCAGCACTATTTTGAAGAACAGTGGGGAGCTTTCTCCGGCTGCCTGCCTAATATTTATCACTGAATCGGCATCGCTAAATTATCTGCTCATTGTCACATAGTGGAATTTTCACTGTGCAAATTGGTTGCTGTTTCCCACGATGCAATCATGGCTTCACTTCAGAAGTATATTGTGGGTTATTTAATGACTAAACGTCGTCTAGCCGGATCAAGTCACCTTCCTTTAAATTCAATGGGATGACGCTTGCTCGCTCCCCTCACATAAAAACTCTTTTCTCAGGCCAGCTAAAGCGTGAGTTACAGAGTTCCCCTCCATGTCGCAAACTCTGCTCGTTAACTGACATGGAAAGGGTGCTTTGTTTTATATTTGAACATTGAATATTAAGCGATTTGAGGATTATTCCAGTTATCAGCTGGCATAATTCCTCCTGTGAAAGATTTTGTACCTTAAATCCCCTTTCCAAAGCTTTTTCATTGTTGGATGTCTCAGTTCTAATGGCCGATGAGTGCATTTTAAGACCTTGAGTGTTGTACTCTGAACCAAATCGGTAGTCAAAACTAAAGAACAGTTAAATTGATTAAAAAAAGATCAAGGTCCATCTGGTTGACCGTCTCCTGGCCATTGCCTCACGCGTCAGTAATGGTTGCGATAATAATCACAGCAATTAATCTCGATCAATAAGTCTACAACAGACCCAGACATGAGTGAGGAAAACCCTCCGTGGTGGGAGCTTTGGGAACCTACGGTCCAAAGTCACCTGTTCCTCCCAAACATGCTATATGTCATGTCTCAAATTACCCGTACACTGGATCTCAGAACCTACCTACTTTCCATTTGGATGAACAGTCTCAAAGGGATCTGTTCCATGACTTGACCATTCACTCACTGAGATATGGTTTCAGCAGGTTCATCTTCTTTCTAATGTGGGCAGTGTGCTCTGGTTCGGCGGTTCAGTTAGTTTTCACACTTCAGTGCCACCTCCCTCGACCCCGCCCGCCACTTTCCCTAATTATCAGACTGCTTATTTATGAAAAGATGAAATGAAAATCGCTTATTGTCACGAGTAGGCTTCAATGAAGTTACTGTGAAAAGCCCCTAGTCGCCACATTCCGGTGCCTGTTCGGGGAGGCTGGTACGGGAATTGAACCGTGCTGCTGGCCTGCCTTGGTCTGCTTTAAAAGCCAGCGATTTAACCCAGTGTGCTAAACCAGCCCTTATGAGTATTGAATGAGCAGAAATTTACTCTGAGTAAATATGGGGAAGACTGACTGCATTGTTTTTGGCCCCTGTTACCAACTCTATCTCTGTGCCTGGCAACGATCTGAGGCAGAACCAGATGGGTTCACAACCTTGCTGTCAAATTTGACCTTGAGATGAGCTTGCAACCACGTTTCCTCGTCGATACTGAGACCACCTTATTTCCGCCTTCATAACGTCCGCCTGCCTCAGCTCATCTACCGCTCGAACCCTTTATATGTTTGTTACTTCCAAATTTGACTATTCCAACACCTTCCTGCCCACCTACGTTTCCTAAACTTGGTCATCCTAAACACTTGCCCTTATTGTAACTCTCGCCAAGTTCTGTTTACCCATCACCGCTCTGCTCAATGATCTTCACAACTCACTTAAGATATCGGGCCCGATCCAATGGTCACGCTGTGCTGGAAAAGCAGCTCGCTGCACCTCAGCGTAGTCGTTGAAAGCCGGGAGACCCCGCTCCCGGGCTCTACCTGGCTCGCAACGCCTTGCAGGATCCAACACAATCTCGCTAGACGTTGCGATGTGAATCCCGCCCACAATGGGCGACATCACATTTTAGCAAATCTGTATATTCAAGCGAGACCGCTAGTTTGACTCGTGCAGATTTCCGAGGTACCTGAGGCTTTGGGATTCATCCCCTTCACCTTAAAGACCCCTGGTGAGAGCCGTTCAGCACTTGTCCCCACAAATGGAAACCAGATGGAATGGCACTCGGGGTCTCCCAAGAGGATCGGAGGCCCTCAGCTTCATGCCCTTTGGTATGTCCTGGTACTGCTGGTGCCACCTGGGTACCTTGGCGGTGCCAGCCTGGCATTGCCAAGGTGCGAAGCTGGAATTTTGTACGCACGCGACATTGGGCCGTGTTGCCCGACATGGGTGTTATCGGGGTGGAGGGGTCGAGGATTGTTTCGGGAGCCTCCGAGATCAGGACACAATCTAGAAGTTGCGTTACAATCTCTCGCTGGAATGGGGAGTTGTGGTGAGTGGAGCTTCCCGTTGTACAAACCGGGGCTAGAGGCGGTTGTTTCCCGTTCAGGCCCCTTTGCATTGCGAGCGCCAGAAACACATAGCTAAACACACTCGCTAGGGGACTTTGTTCCCTTTTGGGAGAATCGCGCCCATATTCTCATTCTGGTCTCTCGAGCACCCCCATTTTAATCTTTATTGTCACAGGTAGGCTTACATTAACACTGCAGTGAAGTTACTGTGAAAAGTCCCGAGACACCACATTTCAGCATCTGTTGGGGTTCACAGACGGAGAATTCAGAATGTCCAAATTGCCTAACAGCACGTCTTTCGGGACTTGCGGGAGGAAACCCACGCAAACACGGGGAGAACGTGCAGTCAGTGACCCAAGCCGGGAATCGAACCTGGGACCCTAGCGCTGTGAAGCAACAGTGCTGACCACAGTGCTACCATGCCGCCCAGACGTTACTGCTTCCAGCTGCCTAGGCTTTAAGCACTCAGATTCTCATCCTGTACCCCTCTGTCTCTAACTGTCTTTATTGCTTCAAAACTCTCCTTACAACCTAGCTGTTTGATCAAGCTTTTGGCTGTGTGCCTTAATATTACCTTACGGCTCCGTGTCAGAATTAGCTTCACAATGCTCTTGTGAAGTATCTTGGGATAATTTATTATGTTGCATAAAATAAAAGTTATTCTGAAACAGCTAATGGTTGACATTATCTAGTCTTTATTGAATCCTAAAAGCAGCAGGGGGGCTGTCGTGCTGAAACTGTGCCTTGCACTGATCAACTCGAAGTATAATTCAAATACCGTGTCCGATATGCAAGACATTCATTCAGGACCTGCAGCTTTGTAGAGAGAAAATTGCAGGCTGATCCCTATTAGATTAGGAGGAGGGAAGACAGAAGAAGCTGAGGCTCCTCTGCAAGTTTGAAAAGAGCAGCACAGGATAGCATGAACTAGAAGCAGGAGTAGACCACTCGGCCCTTCGAGCCTGTTCTCCCATTCAATTAGGTCATGACTGATTTGACTGTAACCTTCCGCCCACCCCCAGCAACCTTTCACCCCCTTGTTTATCAGAAATCTCCCCACCTCTGCCTTGAAAACATTCAAATACTCTGCTTCCAGAGGAAGGGATTCCAAAGACTATCTAACCTCGGAGAGAAAAAAGTTATTCTCATCTGTCTGAAATGGGCGATCCCTTTTTTAAACTGACCCCTAGGTCTAGATTTTCCCAGAAGGGGAGACCCCTCTACATCGACCCTGTCAAGACCTCCCAGCATCTTGTATGTTTCAATCAAGTTGCCTCTAAATCTTCTAAACTCCAGCAGATACAAGTTTAGCCAGCATTTAAAAAAAACAAGCTTAGCCTGTCCAACCTTTCCTCATAAGGCAAGGGCTCTCATTCCAGTAATAGTTTAGTAAACCTTCTCTGATCTGCATCCAATGCATTTACATCCTTCCTTAAATAATGGAGACCAATACTGTACAGAATATTCCAGATGTCAACTTACCAGTGTTCTGTACAAATGAAAAATAACCTCCCTACTTTTGTATTCATTTCCCCTTGCAATAGACATTAACATTCTTTTAGTTTTCCGAATAACTTGCTGTATCTGCGATTCATGTCACCCAGATCCCTCTAAATCTCAGGACTCTGCAATCTCTCATCATTTAGATAATAAGCTTCTATTTCATTCATCCTGCCAAGCTGAATAATGTCACATTTGCCCATGTTATACTCCATTTGCCGTATTTTTACCAACTCACTTAACCTCTCTTATATCCTCTTCATGACTTCCTTCCCTATCTATCTTTGTATCATCAGCAAATTTAGCAACCATACCTTTAATCTCTTTACCCAAGTCATTTATATAAATTATTAAAAGTTGAGGGTCCAGATATGATCCCTGTGGCACACTCGCCACATCCCACCAGCCAGTAAATGACCAATGAATGCCAACCCTCTGCTTCCATTTAGCCAGCCAATCTTCTATCCATGTTACCCACTACACTATGAGCTTTAATCACCCACAATAACCTTTGATGTGGCACCTTGTATGCCTTCTGGAAATCTAAATACAGTGCATCCACCGGGTCCCCTTTATCCACAGCGCATGTGGTGGCTCCTTCAAAGAACTCCAATAAATTGGTTAAACATGGTTTCCCCTTCACAAAGCCAATGGTCGTTCAGCACCTGCTTCCCTTGGCTGAAGAGCATGGAACTTGAGATCATCATTTGAGGATAAGGGTTCGGTCAATTGGGACCAAGATGAGAAGTTTCTTCAGAGTGCTGAATCTTCGGAATTGTCTGCCCAAAGAACTGTTTCACCTTGCTTCAAATGACTTGTATTTATATTGCGGATTTAATGCAGTGAATCGTCCAGCGGTGCTTCTCAGGAGCATTGTGAAGCAAGATTTAAGACCAAGCCACTTAAGGCAATATTAGATATAAAACAGGATTGTTCTGGATAAATTCAGCAGGTCTGGCAGCATCTGTGGCGAGGAACAGAGTTGATGTTTAGGATCCAAATGACCCTTCTACACAATATTAGGACGAAAGCTTAGTCAAAGAAGTAGATTTTAAGGAGTGTTTTAAACGAGGAAGTAGAGAATCGGAAAGGTTAGGAGAGAGAGCATACTCTGTCATAATTTAATTTTAAAATTCTCGTCCTTGTTTTCAAATCCCACCCCTCCCTATCTCTGCCTCCACCACCTCACCTTGCTCGTCTCCCACTCGCGACCCTACAATTGGCAGCCTTGCCTTGAGAAAACCTGGACACTAATGCGAGGAATTCCCATCCTAAATCTCTCCAACTCTTGAGACCCTCTGAAAGCATTGACCAAGTTCTTGGCCACCTGTCCCAATGTCTCCTTGTGTGATTCCATGTCAAGTTTAATCTGTTTGTGCTGGGAAGAACATTGGAATGTTTTCCAACATTAGAAATGTTTACACATACACAAGTTGTTACTGGACCAAGCCAGCAGTTTGAACTACGTTCTGCTAAAGAGAATGCATGTTTAATAATCTTCCAGTTCATGGTTTTTAAGGAATGCCCTTGGAGCTCAGATGGTCATTACACGTTTATCAGTACCAGACAGCAGCACTGGAAAGGAGGCCTGTGCGCTGAAGGTGCAAAAGTATTTCGTAATAATAATCTTTATTAGTGTCACAAGTAGGCTTACGTTAACACTGCAATGAGGTGACTGTGAAAAGCCCCTAGTCGCCACACTCCGGCGCCTGTTCGGATACACAGAGGGAGAATTCAGAATGTCCAATTCACCTAACAGGCACGTCTTTCAGGACTTGTGGGAGGAAACCGGAGCACCCGGAGGAAACCCATGCAGACACGGGGAGAACGTGCAGACTCCACACAGACAGTGACCCAAGCCGGGAATCGAACCTCGGATCCTGGAGCTGTGAAGCAATAGTGCTAAGCACTGTAGTACCGTGCTTGAAGGGTCTCGGGGTCGGGGAAATCTCGGACAGGATTTGGAATCACTGGAGCACCACAATCAGCGATAATTAGAGATGGAGTCCTCATTGTCTTGCAAACACTGGTGAGGAACGGGGCTGATATTAGGATCAGAGTACTGCCAATGCAATCCAGGTGTATAGGGGTTCTGGAATGTGATGGGGTAGGGAGTCTTGAGTTCTGATGTCTATCACGATTATAAGTGTTTATGCAGTACACACAACTGCTGTAGTTGGAGGAAGGGCTCCAAGCAATATTGGAGGAATACAGGGTGCATCAGCCTTTGTATGTGTATTGGATGGGTGGCAGGGTGTGGGGGTGATGAAGAGCAGGAAAATTGGACTCGGACCCACTTGACCTCTTTCAGATCAGTAAGTACCATTCTCCCGTATGCTCTCACCTATCACCTATGACAATTACAGCCTCGGGCAATACCCCACCCACATCCATACACATACTCCCAACATCAAGTTCAGCCTCTCTTTATATTCCTGCTTTAAAACCTTTCGAGTAACTGTTTTGCCATCAAAACTAATAGATGGAAAATCACAGGCTGCCTTTGCGCACTCCCAATAGGTTTTCCTCACATGCATCAGAAATATAAAGTTGATTCTATCGAATACTGTCAGTGAGATTCCAGGCACGATAAATATTCATTTCCATACACCCTCATCAATCGCTCAGAAGTGTCTCCATTAGGCAGTTTGTTAAGTTGCAAACTGGCAGAGGGGGGATATCATTAAACCTCAAAAATGGTGCAGAGGAGAAAGATTTTTACCTCTGCATATACACAGAAATCAAGGTATGAAGTGACTTAAGAAAAAAACATTTCATAAATAATTTATTTTTAAAACCATCAACAAAAACATAACAGATGCTGTCTGTTTAAGCAGTTGGTAACGGCGGCTGCAATAAAACTGAAAATTCAATCTCTGGCTTTTTTCTCCTCTCTTGGGTATAGGCTAAGAAATTCTAATTCTCAGAGGACATTGGGGGGGGGGGGGGGGGGGGCGCGGTTGCAATGGTCACAGAACTTCCCCAGCTGTTGAGTTGATGTACAGGCTGGGGAAGTTTGCAAACTGCACGTGCTCCGAATGCAGCGATGTGGTTAATGCTCTCCAATTGAGTTTGAAACTTATCCAGTTGAAACATGTTGAAGGGAACTTTTTCTTTTAAGAAGGCAATGAGAGTCACCAGTGTGTCAATTCAATTGTGTCATTGTGAAATACCTACTGCTTGTATTCTATTTGTTAACATGCCCAATTCAGCCCAATTTTCACCGACCAACATTGGCTCCTCCTGGTCCCTCGCCCCTCTCAATGCAGCATTTTCTACCTCAAATCTCAACTCATGGCTGACAATGGATTGGATTGGATTTGTTTATTGTCACGTGTACCGAGGTACAGTGAAAAGTATTTTTCTGCAAGCAGCTCAACAGATCATTCAGTACATGGAAGAAAAGGGAATTAAGCAAAATTCAAGAAAATACATGAGAATACGTAACAGGGCAACACAAGATATACAATGTAACTACATAAGCATTGGCATCAGTTGAAGCATACAGGGTGTAGTGTTAATGAGGTCAGTCAATAAGAGGATCATTTAGGAGTCTGGTAACAGTGGGGAAGAAGCTGTTTTTAAGTCTGTTCGTGCGTGTTCTCAGACATCTGAATCTCCTGCCCGATGGAAGAAGTTGGAAAAGTGAGTAAGCCGGGTGGGAGGGATCCTTGATTAGGCTGCCCGCTTTCCCCAGGCAGCGGGAGGTGTAGATGGAGTCCATGGATGGGAGGCAGGTTTGTGTGATGGACTGGGCGGTATTCACGACTCTCTGAAGTACCTTGCCTTCAGCCCTAGATTCTAGGTTATTATTTCCGCATTTGAGGCAATCTGCAATTTCGGCGCGAATTGAGGTGAAGTCAGTTCCACAATAGAAGCTTAGAATCCACCTGAACCGGCGCAATGGGGCACCTGGCATTTAACACTGCCTGTGGGTGTGTCTAAGAATAGTAACCTGGTGCACTTTTGTGAACACAGCTGAAGATGGGTTTATCCACAAAAGTACGCATTTATAATCAGTGTTTGGACCAGTAGCAAAATAAAGCCGATTTTGCATAATTAAAATGATTATTTTAAAAAACTATACTGAATCATTTCCAGGAGCAAAGTACAGTTTCTGCATTAATTAAATATTTAATATTTGAAAACTTTTTAAAAAAGAAATGCCTTGATGCCTAAAGAAAGCTTTAACATTTAATTCAGAACAGACCCCATCCAATGGCCACAATTGGCAGGGACCTGCCACCCTCGCCAATAAATATTGAGGTCATGGGTAGTGGGGTGTGATCATTTGTAGCACAATGTTTTCTAAATCGATGTCAATAGATCAGGAAACGCATTGTGGTAAAAGTCACCCACTCTTGAAATTTCACAATCTTTTGTGCTGGTTTGCATTAAATTGTGTAGCTGAACTTCTATCCTCTAACCTTGGTTTCTTGTGTCTCCCCCCCCACCCGCCCTTTGTCACACTGTTGGTGGTGGCTCCCTTGGTGGTTCAGGTACCCTTCCAAACCACACTTGCTTCGGCTTGGTGTCTTTGTGTCCCTGTGAAGTTTCAAAGGCACAATATGTGCATCCGTGTATAAATAGATTGTGTGATTTTTGATATTTCTGTTTTAAATTATTAAAATTATAGAATTACATTGAATTCAGCTTACAGAGACGAGTCATTCAGCCCAACTGATCTATGCCAGTGTTTATGCTCCACATAACCTCCTCCCGCCCCTCTATCACACCCTATCAATGTGGCCTTCTTATTTTATCCCTCATGCGATTGTGTTACTTTCCCTTAAGCACATTAATGTCATCAGAGAATCCCTACAGTGCAGAAGGAGGCCATTTGGCCCATTGAATCTGCGCCGACCCTCTGAAAGAGCACCCTACCCAGGCCCCCACCCCATCCTCGTAACCCACACAACCTTTTTTGGACAGTAAGGGACAATTTGTCATGGTCAACCCACCTAACCTGCACTTATTTGGACTGTGGGAGGAAACCGGCGCACCTGGAAGAATCCCACACAGGCACGGGGAGTATGTGCAGACTCCACACAGACAGTCACCCAAAGCTGGAATTAAACTTGGGTCCCTGAGCGCTGTGAGGCAGCAATGCTAACCACTGTGCCATTGTGCTGCCATTTTGCCTCGACTGCTCCTTGTGGCATTGAGCACCACACTGGATAAAGAAGTTTCTCCTCAATTCCCTTTTGGATTTATTAGTAACTATTTTATATATTTGACCCCTAATTTTGTCTCCTCCACAATCAAACTCAGTTAATACTTGCAGCACAAAAGGGGGTCGATCTATCTATAGGAATTCCTTGGTGTGGAGGATGATTCTTTGCAGGCTAGGCTGTCCTCCAGTAAGGACCTCAGTTGTCGGCTGATTGAGGTGGGGATGGATTATTGGCTTGAGCAGCTGCCATCTCTTTCCACCTATCCCAACGTTCTCTCTCAATGGCTGCTCTTGTTTGGAAGGTCTTCATGATGAATAGCCATCTTGTTCTTGATTGGGCATCTGTTTCCCACATGTTGATGTTCATCGAGCAGACCTCATTGAGATTTTGCGATTGTCTTTAAAACATTTCTATTGGCTCCTGTGTGAATGCACTCCCTGGCGTAGCTCTGAGTAGAGCACATGTTTGGGAAGGGGCTTGAGTCAGTCATTCTGACAACATGTCCCATCCACCTGAGCAGATGTGAGATTATCCTGGCCTCTGTACTTGGCATGTCTGTGCCTCGGAGAGTGCTCATGGTTGTGTTCTTGGCGTCCCATTTGCTTCACCAGAACTTTTTTTTAAAAATATTTTTATTGGCATTTTTCAGTTTTTACAGAGTAACAGCTCAATCTGTGGCAGTGTTCTTGAAACTTTTTTTCTGGGGACCCATTTTTACCAACTCGGCCAACCTTCGTGACCCACGCCGGCCGACCTTCGTGACCCACGCCGGTCGACCTTCGCGACCCACGCCGGCCGACCTGCGCAACCCACCATTTTCTCTTACTTTGTTTGCTGCTGACAAAAATGGAGGAAATGGTTTTGGGTCCCTTTGGCCCTCGTACCCGCTCCTCCAATGGAACCTGTTGGATGAAGGTGAAGCCTTCCTGGTGTCGGAAAATATAAAGTCTTCATCTGTCCAAAGTTCTGCATTTTTTTCCTGTAAAATTTTATCAAATAAACCCCCCCCCCCCCCCCCGAACTTGTAAAAAAATAAAAATGAATAAAATAAATGAAAAAAAAATTAAATGAATAAAATAAATGAATAAAAACCACGACAGAACTTGTAAAACAAAAAGCTGCAACCGTTTAAAAAAATAACGGCCGCATTGCGCATGTGTGCCCGATTATCGGCGCCGATCATCATGCGCGCATGCGCAATGCGGCTGAATTTTTTTAACATGTTTGCGGTCGCTTGCAGCCGGCATTAGCACAGACGCCTGTTTAGCACAGGGCTAGATCGCTGGCTTTGAAAGCAGACCAAGCAGGCCAGCAGCATGGTTCGATTCCCGTAACAGCCTCCCCGAACAGGCGCCGGAATGTGGCGACTAGTGGCTTTTCACAGTAACGTCATTTGAAGCCTACTCGTGACAATAAGCGATTTTCATTTTCATTTCATTATGAAAAGCCGACTGCTGCGCGGGGATTTGCGCTATTGGGAGCGCCGCGGACAATGGTTCCACGACCCTCCCGACACCCACCCGCGGGTCGTGCCCCCAACTTTGAAGAACACTGATCTATGGTGCAGCTGGTATTTACATATAGAGTCTTCTTATTTACAGAGATTTTTACATGTGTTCCCTCTGTTTCCCCCCTCCCCTCCCTTCCCTTCCCCCCCATTGATAGTCTGGTTTCACAAGATCCTTCTAAGACAGCATTGATGATGTTGTTCGCAAGGATATTTATACAATATCAATAAGTTTTCAAACTTTAGCACCATAGGGTCGCCTGGGTAGAACCACTACTCAATAAGCTTTGAGTTTAGAGTGAGGTCTGATATCACAATTCTTGAAAACCTGGGAACGTAATTTACTACAGGGTGACTTAGCGCATTGGATTTGGTGATGTACTTCATCATCAATGTCAGCTTTTTTGGGATAGATAGCTTCCGAGTTATGGGAAGTGAGGGACATTTCCGAGCACTTCACCATGAATCTCAATTAAGGTAATTGCATTTGATACATTTGGTGTAGGATGGTAGAGGACTTTGTTCTTCCTGGTGTTCAGGGCATGTCTCATTCAGTGGTGTGCCATTGCACCAGTACTATTCTCAATCTCCCTTGGAGTAACTTACTACTGATCAGCCCTTTTCTTTCAGGTGTGGTAATTAGCCCTGGCACCTGTGCTCTAGATAGAAAATACTGTTATCAAGGGGATCCCAAGCTGCAATTGTTCTTTTGAAACCAATGGTTGAGGTCAGTATTGTTCAGTACTTTGGACTGTGGGAGGAAACCGGAGCACCCGGAGGAAACCCAGGCACCCACGCACTCACGGGGAGAACGTGGCTAGGTTTCTAAGTCAGGATGACATGTGACTTGAAGGGAAAATTGAAGGAGAGGGTATTCCCATGCACCTGCTGCCCGTGTCCTTTTAGGTGGCTAGAATCATGGAATTGGGATATGCTGCTGAAAATGCCAAGGTGAGTCGCTGAAGGGCATGTTGGAGCTGATACTCCGAGCACCCAGGGCGTGCTGGCACAGTGGTGGAGGGAGAACCATGTCCTATCCCCATTTCAAGCCCTCACTGAGAGTGGCTAACTTGAGCACAGCACAGGACAGAATCTCAGGGTGTATGAGTCACTTCCACGCTGGGATATGCACTTAGCAACCAATTCATCAGGGGGGGGAGCACAAAGTGATGAAGCAGGTGGTGATAGATAGATTTGCAGCAATGCGACTTTCTGCAAGGAAATGAACGTATGATGCAGTTTTGCACCTGGGCATTGGATGTAGCGATATCTAACATTATTAGGGCAGCACGGTAGCATTGTGGATAGCACAATTGCTTCACAGCTCCAGGGTCCCAGGTTCGATTCCGGCTTGGGTCACTGTCTGTGGAGTCTGCACGTTCTCCCCGTGTGTGTGTGGGTTTCCTCCGGGTTCTCCGGTTTCCTCCCACAGTCCAAAGATGTGCAGGTTAGGTGGATTGGCCGTGATAAATTGCCCTTAGTGTCCAAAATTGCCCTTAGTGTTGGGTGGGGTTACTGGGTTATGGGGAGAGGGTGGAGGTGTTGACCTTGGGTAGGGTGCTCTTTCCAAGAGCCGGTGCAGACTCGATGGGCCGAATGGCCTCCTTCTGCACTGTAAATTCTATGAAAATATTTCACAGCGACCTTACCATCCCCAAGACATTTGCGGTGGGAAAAGAAATAAAACACAACTGAAGAAGCGGATATGTTTGGAGAGGCACGGTACATCAGGTCATCTCTGAAGGAAAGGAGAGAGGTGGCAGGACTTTGTAATGGATTGAAAGAAGGGGAATATGAGAATTGGAAGAAGAGTTGAGTCTCACGCAGTTTTTTAGACCAGTATTTTCAGCCAAAAATCATGGGATCGGCTTACACGGGTGACGTTTCTGAGGAATTGACGTGTGTTTGATTTGGGTGCGAATGAAATCCAACTGAAAAGCCTCACTGAAAGGAACCAAATAAAAACCAACATGAAAGAATTCATATTATTAACATTTATTTCATAACATTTCAAACAAAATCCATATTAATTATCTAGCATTTATCCATTTGAATTCCCTATAAACTAGAAACATTTCAGCCAACACAACATTACAACAAATCAACTACAATATTTCACAATGAAATCACTCAGATCACCAAACAATTCATCCCAGTCACCTGGGTGTATCACATCATCATGTGGACCGTTCATCGTTGTCATTGACACTAAATTTGGCATCATCATTCGACAATAAATTATCTTTGGTACCATCGAGCGCATTCGATATTTCACATTTTAGAAATGACTTTTTGACAATATTGGGGTCATGTTCATGGTACATCGTCCACGACCCATTGACATAATGTTGCTACTGAGTGTGCTTGCAGCCCTGATTGAATGCTTTCAATCTTTCAACATCCAATAGTTCCACATCTTTTGGATACTGTCCTTGAGAGATTTATTTATGCACACAGGCAAAGACTGAACAAAACTCGGAAGACATGGGAATGGCTGACACGTCAGTGTTACTCGATTTCACATTACTGACTGCATTATCGATGAGGTGGGATTCGAGGCAACCAAACCTTTTTCTTTGCATCGTCTTTCTACAGTCGTAGATTCAACAGCACAAAAAGAGGCCCTTTGGCCCATCGTGTCTGCGCCGGCCTTTGAGCACCTATCTATTCTAATTGCAATTTCCAACACTTGGTCCATAGTCTTGTATGCTGTGGTGTTTCAATGTTCATCTGAATGCTTCTTAAATGTTGGGAGCGTTCCTGCCTCTACCACCCTTTAAGGCTGTAAGTTCCAGATTCCCACCACCCTCTGGATGAAAAGGTTTTCCTCAAATCCCCTCCCCCTCACCTTAAATCTATGCCCCCTGGTTATTGACTCCTGTACTAAGGGTAAAGGATCCTTCCTAGCGACCCTATCTATGGCCCTCATCATTTTTGTACACATAATCAGGTCTCCCCCTCTAGTCTCGAATTCCACATTTCTTTGATCGATATGTTGCAACTGCCTTCATGGATGACAGCAGCTTCCTGATATTCCTCTCTGGGGATAGATTTTTGCTTGAATGTCACCATCAGCATTTATTTTGTTCCATCCGCCATACAAGATGGAACCACTGTGAACCGTGTCTTCTCGTTGCCCAGATGTGTCAACAAGGACCATTTTTCAACAATTTTGGTAACAGTCTTGTTTACTGACATGTCAAGATGTTTGATCCATATTTCTAATTCAAGCTACTCGATATACATTCTTCTCCCAATGTTGTGTGATAAAACAGTGGAAATTGATGACTTCATGTCTGGGTTCGGGACAGGTGCTGTGAAATTTTCATTTTCTGATGGCCTAATAAGTTATGCCTTTTCATGAATCTCGTGTACCATCCAGCTCTGACCTTGAATCCTGGAATACCACTGTTTTTCACTTTTCTGAAAGTGTGGATTAGGATGGCTCCCAGTTGGTAACATGACCCTTTTACCAATGCTCCTTAACCCATTCTGCCACTTTTTCCAGTAGTTTGAATTGAGCTGCATACTTCCTAGTCCTCCTTGAAGGCATCACATGGTACAAATTAGTCTTATCTTTTGTGAAATTGTTGGAGAATTGACAGAAGGAAAACCGAAAGATTCCCACTTTCCCACGAAAGATTTCCATCAAATAAATGAACCATAATAAATACTGGTAAGTAGTCAATAATCACAACACAGTTTGATCCCTGAAAAACTAGAATCCATTTTTACACAAGGGCCACGGTTCAGTGGCCTCGTCACACCCGACTTAGTGCCAGGACGAGGCTGTTGAATCACGAGAGGCTTCCATCGAGATTCGCGACGCTCAAATCGTCTCGCGAGATTCAGTTGAACCTCGCGAGGCGTCACTACCTGGATCTCGCTCTCGCTGGGCAAGATCCAGGTGTGCATATTTAAATAAGCCATTCACAGAATCACAGAAAATACACTGCAGAAGAGGCCCTTCAACGTATCGACCAAGTCGAGAAATTGGGCTCATTTAAATATGTGCTTCCCCATTTCACCCGGGGCCTGGGATTCATCGGTTCGCCAGCGAAACCTCAACCGGGCGCCATTTGCTACTGGTTTACAAACTCGTGAACCTGTCGTGATTGCACCTCGGGGGGGGGGGGGGTCTCATTGGTGAGTTGAGACCTCCCAGGTGAGGGTGGCACCTTGTCACTGCTGTCCGGCATCGTGGACTGCCAGGGTGGCTCTGTCAGACTAGCAGGGGCACTGCCAGGGTGCTGGGCTGGGAGTGCTTGGTTGCCCATACCAGTGGTCAGGTCCCGAGGGGGCCTTGGCCGTAAGAGGCGGGGTGAAAGGGGCTCGAGGACCGCACAAGAGGTAAGTTGGGTGAAGTGGTAGGGTCCTGAGGACGCGGAGGTGGGGGCGGGAGGTTAAATGATCAGGGCTGCTTTTAAAATGGGACCCGATCCACGAATAGTCTTCCTGTATTGGAGAGCTCAGCTCACCAATGCAAGGAATTACTTCAATGAAATGAAAATGAAAATCGCTTATTGTCACAAGTAGGCTTCAAACGAAGTTACTGTGAAAAGCCCTTAGTCGCCACATTCCGACGCCTATTTGGGGAGGCTGGTACGGGAATTGAACCCTGCTGCTGGCCTGCCTTGGTCTGCTTTAAAAGCCAGCACTTTAGCCCTGTGCTAAACCAGTGGACTCAACGGGGAATTCGCTGAGGCCACAAAACCCAGCAAAGTGCCGTCGAATAGCGGGGTCTTTCTCGATCCTACAGACACCGAGAAACACCCCACTAAACCCAACATTCAGCCAACTTTAACTCAACTAAATTGCGCCCAAAGCTTTTGAAGAATCGTGCTTTTATTCGGTCAGAAGTCACGGGGTCGACTTTTCTGTGATTCTTACACCAGTTGATACAGTAAATTGTATCACAGAGGAGAGTGGCGAGGGAGGGATTCAAAGAAAGGGATGAAGCTTTAAAGTTGACGAACTGGCTGAAGATCAAGCAGCATCACAGAGATTAAAACAAGTAAAAGCAAAACTGCAAAGCCTTCAACGGAACAGTTCACCCCATGAAATCCAAGATATGGTCAAACAAGATGCAAATCTATGGTTGGTGTTGCCTACTATGTAAAAATGGTTACATTTTTTTCATGGTCTCTTCATTAGCTTGGCCACTCTCCAAGTAACCTTCCTGCCAGAGAATGTGCAGTAACAGCTGCTAAAAGAATCTAAATGACCGGACTTGCATATCAGGAGCAATAATAGTTGCAAAAGAGTCAAGGTAGCAAGAACATCTCACTAGAGATAGCTCCATACCCTCTCCCACCACCAGTGAACAAAACCCTTCAGTCAGCATTGTAAACTTGCAAGATATTGAAACTGTGATACCCACGAGAAGCAGAATAAACTGCAACAGCTTGATCAGTCCACTCAAAAGCCACCAGAGAGGACACGTTTGAACCTGTACAAGGATGCTCATTATCATGCAGTCAATGCTCCTTCCCAAAGGAGTCTTCCCGAACAAGCATAGCCGCGGGATTCTCAGTTAGTATTCCAATTCAATCATCTGTTTGGGAGGCAGAGATGGAGGGAGCACACAGAAGCCTCCCCAGTGGCTCTGCTGCAGAAGGCAAGAGTAGCAGTAACATGCAGATAGAGAAGTTCTCACATTCAATGTCATTGGCTTCAGAGTATCTGGATTTCAGAAGGGAAAATTGATCAATGTTCCCTTACTCCAGACCACTATCCAGAAGCCCAGTGCTAGGAATGAGTGAATAAGAAGTAGTAGCAGGAGGTGATCATACAGACTGTCAAGCCTGCTCCACCATTCAATATGAAGTTGGCTATCTTTGGTTTCAACTCCACGTTCCTGTGTGCCCCCATATATCCCTTGATTCCCTGAGAGACCAAAACAATTTTTTTTTATTTATTCGTGTGATGTAGCCATTGCTAGTCAGTGCAGTAGTTATTGCCCATCCTTAATAATCCTTAGATTGGGATTGGTTCTAATCCATGGCGGGATTTGAACCTGGGTCCCCACAGCATGACTCTGGGTCTCTGGGTTACTAGTCCAGCGGCAATGCCATTACTCCACTGCCTCCCCTTATTTACTCAACTTTTCATCCGAGGAGCCAATCTAGTGAACATTCACGGTATTGTCTCCCATGCAACTGTATCCTTCCTTATGGAGACAAGAAATGCACATGTGTGGTATCACAAACTGTCCAGACAATTATAGCAAGACTTCTTTATTTTTGTACATCAATCCCCTTCCAATAAAGACCATTTGCTCTCCTACTTGCTTGCTGCACCTGTATGCTAACATTGTGTGTTCCTTGTGTAAGTATATCCCATGTGTCTCCAGACATCAGCATTTGAAGGTGACAACACAAGTGGACAAGGTAGTCAAGAAAGCATACGGAATGCTTGTCTTCATTGGACGGGGCATCGAGTGTAAAAATTGGCACGTCATGCTACAGTTGTATCGAACCTTGGTTAGGCCGCACTTGGAATATTGCACACAATCCTAGTCACCACACTACCAGAAGGATGTGGAGGCTTTGGAGAGGGTGCAGAGGAGGTTTACCAGGATGTTGCCTGGTCTGGAGGGTGTTAGCTATGCGGGGAGGCTGAATAGACTCGGACTGTTTTCATTAGAAAGACAGAGGTTAAGGGGTGACCTGATAGAGGTCTACAAGATTATGAAGGGCATGGACAAAGTGGATGGGCAGGCACTCTTTCCCATTGTGGAGGGGCAGTCAAGGGGGTATAGGTTTAAGGTCCGTGGGGCAAAGTTTAGAGGAGATGTGCGAGGCAGGTTTTGTTCACAGAGGGTGGTGAGTGCCTGGAATGCGTTACATGGGGAGGTTGTGGAAGCAGATACATTAACGGCGTTCAAAAGACATCTTGAGAAATAGAAGAATAGGATGGGTATAGAGGGATACGGCACAAGGAAGTGCTTAGGGTTTTTGGCAAAGGTTAGTATCATGACTGGTACAGGCTTGGAGGGCCGAAGGGCCTGTTTAACTCCTTTAAAAAAATATTCTGTTTTTCTATTCTTAGAGTGAGTGAGGTGAAGAACCTCCCACCTTGTTGTTCACTTAACCAGAATACACCTTGTATCGTCTTTGAGGTGTCACACAGTTTGCATTTAGACCAGCTTTGTATTATTGGCAAACTTAGGTACATTACTCTCTGTTTTTTTTCTAATGCATTAATATAGATTGTAAATAGCTGAGGTGCCAGCACTGATCATTGCGGCATTCCTCTAGATGCAGCCTGTCAAATTGGAAACATCCTGTTTATCTTCACTGTCTTCTTCCTATTCATTAACCAATTCTCTATCTATGCTACGATATTACACCCCCCCCCCCCCCCCCCCAACCTCCTGTAGATTAGCCTTTTCCGTGGCTCCCTATGGAATGCCATTTGGAAATCCAAACGTACTACATCCAGTGATACCCCCTTTGTCCACCCTAAAACCTCAAAAAATTCTAATAAATTTGTCAAGCAGGTGGATTGGCCATGCCAAAATGCCCCTTAGTGTCCAAAGATGTGCAGGGTAGGCGGATTGGCCATGACCAATAGGTGGGGTTACCGAGAGGGGCAGGGGAGTGGGCTGAGGTAGAATTCCCCTTTTGTACAGCCATGCTGACTTGTTCTAATCATATGGAGCGGCACAGTTGGACAGTGGTTAGCACTGTTACTTCACAGCACCAGGGTCCCAGGTTTGATTCCCGCTTGTGTCTCTTTTCTCTTTGGAGCGGAGGAGGATGAGAGGCGCCTTAATAGAGGTTTATAAGCTGATGAGAGGGATAGATAGAGTGGACGCTCAGAGACAATTTCCTCGGGTGGATGTAGCTGTTACAAGGGGGCATAACCATAAGGTTCAGGGTGGGAGATATAGGAGGGATGTCCGAGGTAGGTTCTTTACTCAGAGAGTGGTTAGGGTGTGGAATGGACTGCCTGCTGTGATAGTGGAGTCGGACACTTTAGGAACTTTCAAGCGGTTATTGGATAGGCACATGGAGCACACCAGAATGACAGGGAGTGGGATAGCTTGATCTTGGTTTCAGACAATGCTCGGCACAACATCGAGGGCCGAAGGGCCTGTTCTGTGCTGTACTGTTCTATGTTCTATGTGTCACTGTGCGGAGTCTGCATGTTCTCCCCCTGTCTGTGGGTTTCCTCCGGGGAAGCTCCAGTTTCCTCCCACAAGTCCTGAAAGATGCGCTTGTTAGGTGAATTGGACATTCTGAATTCTCCTTCTACGTGCCCGAAGAGGCGTTGTTGTGTGGCGACTAGGGGATTTTCACAGTAACTTCATTTCAGTGTTAATGTAAGCCTCCTTGTGGCAATCAAGATTATTATTATTCTGCTTTTCTTAGTGCATTGTTAATAGTTTCTTAGTAATAGATTCCAGTACTTTCCCAATGACCGATGCCAGGTTAATTGGCCTGTGCTTCCCTGTTTCACTTTCCCTCCTTTCTTGAATATCAGCATTACATTTGCTAACTTACAATCTGCTGGGAGCATTCCAGCATCTGTGGAATTTTGGAAAGTCACAGCCAGTTTGTCCATCCTCACCGCTTCTCACTCTTTTAGAACCCTCGGAGGTCCTGGTGATTTGGCAGATTTTAGTCCTTCTGTTTCTCTGCTGATTTTAATTACCTTAGTTTACTCAGTCTGGTTGGCCCGAGGTTACCTTCTATTTCTGGCCATGGAGGGATTCAATGAAAGGGATGAAGCCTTAAAGTTGACGAATTGGAGCTCTCCTGGCTGAAGATGAAACAGCGTGACCGAGACCCTCAGCTGAGCTCAAATCATTCAGCCCGCACGGTTACAACAATAATAAAATTGTCAAACCTTCAAGAACTAGTTAATCCCAGTAATTCCAAACTGTGATGGATCAGATCATCATAGAATTTAGATATTACATTGCAGAAGGAGGCCATTCAGCCCATCGAGTCTGCACCGGCCCTTGGAAAGAGCACCGTACTTAAATCCATGCCTCCACCCTGTCTCCATAACCCCATCTAACCTGGACACTAAGGGGAAATTTATCATGGCCAATCCACCTAACCTGCACATCTTTGGACTGTGGGAGGAAACCGGAACACCTGGAGGAAACCCACGCAGACACGGGGAGAACGTGCAAACACCACACAGTCACCCAAGCACAGAATCGAAGTAGGCTCCCTGGTGCTGCGAGGCAGCAGTGCTAACCACTGTGCCACCCAAACCCAAGATTATACTCTAAAGATCCCTGAGGTTAACTTCGGTTTCTGGTATCTAAGTTGCACCTTCTACTGTGAAGACAGACACAAGATATTTATTCAGTGTGTTTTCCACATCCTCATTTCTCGTAATAATTTCTCCTGGCTCTGCTACTTCCTTCCTATGAACGTGTAAAAACTCTTACAATTTGTTTTTATATTCAGGGGTGGCAATACTGTTGAAATGTGAAGGGGTGATGGTTAGATTCAGTCTTGTTGGAGATGGTCATTGCCTGGCACCTGTGTGGTGCAAATGTTACCTGTCACTTATCAGCGGGAGGCTGGATATTGCCCAGGTCTTGCTGCATTTGGACACGGACTGTTTCGGTATCTGAGCAGTTAGGAGTGGAACTGAATGCTGCTGGAGATTATCTCTGTGGATGGGCTCTGTCTGGGTTTGAGGTGCACTGGCATAGCGTGGCACCGTCTGCTTCTCTACACCCTAGCATCCTAATTATTGCTTCCTCCTTGTTGGAGTCGCTGGAGCCAGTTTCTGAGCTGCCCCTGGCCCCACAGCCCTGTCCTGAGACTCGGACCCAAGCTGCCAACTGAGCACTCACCCCGAGGGGCTCCCTCCCGTTTCCCTGGCACAGCAGCCGTGCCCGGGGGGGTGGGGGTGCCAGCTGTCAGCCTGCCGCCCAGCGCTGGGCAGGGCTGTGCCGGATTGATGGCACTGGCGCTGTGACGGGGCGGCCGCTCCCCTCCCAGTCTGATTGGGGCCGTGCGGCCGCTGTCAGTGCGGGGCGGACCGGATCGGAGCCAAGCTCAGCCTCCCGTGCTCCGAGCGGCCTGTGGCACCGGGGCCGGGAGGGAGGAGAGGAGGAGGATACAAAGTATCGGCCGGGAACAGGGAACAATCGGCCGGGAGGATACAAAGTATCGGCCGGGAACAGGGAACAATCGGCCGGGAGGATACAAAGTATCGGCCGGGAACAGGGAACAATCGGCCGGGTGGATACAAAGTATCGGCCGGGAACAGGGAACAATCGGCCGGGTGGATACAAAGTATCGGCCGGGAACAGGGAACAATCGGCCGGGTGGATACAAAGTTTGTGCCGAGGGGAAGGAGACCTTGGCCGGGCTGACGGGCTCAGGCAGCCGGGGACAGAGAGCGGCCTGTGGGACAGCCCCGTGCCGGAGCCCCGAGCCGGAGCTCGGCCCGCTCCCTGGGACCGGCCATGGGCGAGACGAAGATTATTTACCACATGGACGATCAGGAGACTCCGTACCTGGTGAAGCTGCCGCTGCCGGCGGACACGGTCACTCTGGCCGACTTCAAACTGGTGCTGAATAAACCCAACTACAAATTCTTCTTCAAATCCATGGACCAGGACTTCGGGTGAGGCCGGGGGCCGGGGTCAGGACCCTGGAGCTGGGGGGGGGGGGGGGGGGGGCAGGAACCGAGGGCCGGGGGGAGGGCTGGGGCAGGGGCCGGGGGGCTGGGGGCCGGCGGCAGTCAGGGCCGAGGCCGGTCACCGGCTGACTGACCCGGGCCCTCTGCCGGGGACTGGGCTGCTCTCCAAAGCCGGGAATTGTGTTTGTTGTGGCGTCCGGGAGCCGGCTCTCCCTCCCGGGGAAGGGGCTGTCTCCCTCCCCTTCCCCTCAATCTAACCCGGCCGGGGCCCCGAGCCTCCCTCTCTCTGTCTGCGGGCACTGGAACCCTCTCCGCCCGGGGGCCGGAGTCCGGCTTGGGGGGGCGGGGAGGGGGGGGGGGGAGACACCCGGGTCCCCGAACCCCTCGCCCCGAATCGCCCCCCCCCACACAAATCGGGCCCCCCCCCACACAAATCGGGCCCCCCCCCCCACACAAATCGGGCCCCCCCCCCCCCCACACAAATCGGGCCCCCCCCCCCCCCACACAAATCGGGCCCCCCCCCCCACACAAATCGGCCCCCCCCCCCCACACAAATCGGGCCCCCCCCCCACACAAATCGGGCCCCCCCCACACAAATCGGGCACCCCCCCCACACACAAATCGGGCCCCCCCCCCCACCCCACACACAAATCGGGCCCCCCCCCCCCCACACACAAATCGGGCCCCCCCCCACACACAAATCGGGCCCCCCCCCCACACACAAATCGGGCCCCCCCCCCACACACAAATCGGGCCCCCCCACACACAAATCGGGCCCCCCCCACACAAATCGGCCCCCCCCACACAAATCGGGCCCCCCCCCCACAAATCGGGCCCCCCCCCCCACAAATCGGGCCCTTCCCCACAAATCGGGCCCTCCCCCACACAAATCGGGCCCCCCCCACACAAATCGCCCCCCCCCCACACAAATCGGGCCCCCCCCACACAAATCAGGCCCCCCCCACACAAATCGGGCCCCCCCCCACACAAATCGGGCCCCCCCCCACACAAATCGGGCCCCCCCCACACAAATCGGGCCCCCCCCACACAAATCGGGCCCCCCCCCACACAAATCGGCCCCCCCACACACACAAATCGGGCCCCCCCCCACACAAATCGGCCCCCCCCACACAAATAGGGCCACCCCCCCCACAAATCGGGCCACCCCCCCCCCCACAAATCGGGCCACCCCCCCGCAAATCGGGCCACCCCCCCCCCCACAAATCGCTCCCCCCACAAACCGCTGCCCCCCCCCCCACACACACACACAAATCGCCCCCCCCACCCACAAATCGGGCCACCCACCCCCCCCCCCCCCCCACAAATCGGGCCACCCCCCCCCCCCCACAAATTGGGCCACCCCTCCCCCACAAATCGGGCCGCCCCCCCCCCCCCCCACAAATCGGGCCACCCCCCCCCCCCCCCCACAAATCGCAGCCCCCCCCCCACACAAATCGCCCCCCCCCCCCCCCCCACAAATCGGTCCCCCGGGTCTCCCCCCCCCCCCCCCCAATCGGGCCCGGAAAATGTCGGAGCCTTTTCGTGTTGCGGTGTTTTGTTGAAAGTTGACGGGACAGAGCGATCCCGGCATTGGGAATGTTCCTGTCAGGAGCTGGGGCCTGGAGGAGCCGCTGGGCCTGACAGCCCCGGTCCTTGAGGAGGGGGGCAGCCTGGCATTGTCCCTGGCAGCCTGGCATTGTCCCTGGCAGCTACAGTCACACTGGGCAAAGGCAACAACCTGCATTTAGACACCATCTTCAACACAGGCCACTGCACACAGGCATCATCCACCAAAACACTGACACCAGACCACATAAACAGGGTTATTTTGTGGGTGGCAGAGAACTTCAGGGAGGGAATTCCAGCACTTTGGGCGGGGGTGTCCAGGCAGCTGAGGTCATGACCTCAATGGGGGCAGCGATGGAAGCTGGATGAGTGCAGAGATCTGGAGAGTTTGTGAGGCTTGGGGTGGTTTACAGAGTTCAGGGTGGGTGAGGACAGGCAGCAGCATCTGGAAGCAAATAAAACATGCATGCTACCTTTAAATGTGGACAAACAATACCTGTGCCATCAGGAAGGTGGTAAGAAGAGGTGGAGCAGGTTAATGGCCCTGCAGGAGGTTGTGCTTGCAAAGGGGCTAGAGCAATTAACCTGTCTCTGCCACTTAGACAGGCCCTGTTCCAACTGCAAGATTTTCTGTTTCCATGATCAATCCGTTTGTTTTTATGGTCCCTGTTCCTCTGAGTAGCTTCAGTTATAATTCAAGTCCCAGGTATCGGAGTACTTGAAAGTTAATTTTTTCCCACTCGTCGCAGTGATGTGTAATATTTTCCTTGGTGTTGTTTGTACTGTGGGTGCTTAAACTCCCCCCCCCCCCCCCCCCCCTCCACCAACACTACTATAATTAAATTATCAAAATGTTTGTACAGTACTGCTGGAGGCTGGTCACTGTATAATACTGTGGTACAGTACTGGTGGGGACGGGTCGGTCACTGTATAACACTGGGCTACAGTACTGGGGGGTCGGGTCTGACACTGAATAACTGGGGTACAGTACTGGTGGGGATGGGTCTGTCAATGTATAACACTGGGGTACAGTACTGGTGGGGATAGGTGTGTCTGTAACTCTGGTGCTGGTTTAGCACAGTGGGCTAAATAGCTGGGTTGTAATGCAGAACACAGACAGCAGCACGTACCAGCCTCCGATCAGGCGCTGGAAATTGGCGACGAGGGTCATTTCACAGTAACTTGATTGAAGCCTACTTGTGACAATAAGTGATTATTATTATTATTATTACAGTACTGGTGTGGACGGGTCTATCACTGTATAACACTGAGATACACTGCTGGTGGGGACAAGTCTGTCTGTATAACACTGGTACAATAATGGTGAGGATAGGTCTGTTACTGTATATCACTGGGGTACAGTACTAGTGGGGCCAGGTCTGTCACTGTATAACACTGGGGTACAGTACTAGTGGGGGCGGGTCTGTCACTGTATAACACTGGGGTACAGTACTGGTGGGGGCGGGTCTGTCACTGTATAACACTGGGGTACAGTACTGGTAGGGGCGGGTCTGTCACTGTATAACACTGGGATACAGTACTGGTGGGGGCGGGTCTGTCACTGTATAACACTGGGGTACAGTACTGGTGGGGACGGGTCTGTCACTGTATAACACTGGGGTACAGTACTGGAGGGGGCGGGTCTGTCACTATAACACTGGGGTACAGTACTGGTAGGAACGGGTCTGTCACTGTATAACACTGGGGTACAGTACTGGTAGGGGCGGGTGTATCACTGTAAAACACTGGGGTACAGTACTGGTGAGGACGGGTCTGTCACTGTATAATACTGTGGTACAGTACTGGTGGTGACGGGTTGGTCACTGTATAACACTGGGGTACAGTACTGGTGGCGACGGGTCTGTCACTGTATAAAACTGGGGTACAGTACTGGTGGGGACGGGTCTGTCACTGTATATCACTGGGCTACAGTACTGGGGGGCCGGGTCTGTCACTGAATAACTGGGGTACAGTATTGGTGGGGACGGGTCTGACGCTGTATAACACTGGGGTACAGTACTGGTGGGGACGGGTCTGTTACTGCATGACACTAGGGGGCAGTACTGGTGGGGACGGGTGTGTCACTGTATAGCACTGGGGTACAGTACTGGCGGGGACGGGATTGTCACTGTATAACACTGGGGTACAGTACTGGTGGGGACGGGTCTGTCACAGTATAACACTGGGCTACAGTACAGGTGGGGATGGATCTGTCGCTGTATAACACTGGGGTACAGTATTGGTGGGGACGTGTCTGTCAATGTATAACACTGGGGTACAGCACTGGTGGGGAAGGGTCTGTCACTGTATAACACTGGGGTACAGCACTGGTGGGGACGGGTCTGTCACTGTATAACACTGGGGTACAGTACTGGTGGGGACGGGTCTGTCACTGTATAACACTGGGGCACAGTACTGGTGGGGACGGGTCTGTCACTGTATAACACTGGGGTACAGTACTGGTGGGGATGGGTCTGTCTCTGTATAACACTGGGGTACAGTACTGGTGGGGATGGGTCTGTCACTGCATAACACTGGGATACAGTACTGGTGGGGACGGGTCTGTCACTGCATAACACTGGGGTACAGTACTGGTGGGAACGGGTCTGTCACTGCATAACACTGGGGTACAGTACTAGTGGGGACAGATGTGCCCCTGTATAACACTGGGGTACAGTACTGGTGGGGACAGATGTGCCCCTGTATAACACTGGGGTACAGTACTGGTGGGGACGGGTCTGTCACTGTATAATACTGTGGTACAGTACTGGTGGGGACGGGTCTGTCACTGTATAATACTGTGGTACAGTACAGGTGTGGACGGGTCTGTCACTGTATAACACTGGGGTACAGTACTGGTGGGGACTGGTCTGTCACTGTATAACACTGGGGTACAGTGCTGGTGGGGACGGGTCTGTCACTATATCACACTGGGGTACAGTACTGGTGGAGATGGGTCTGTTGCTGTATAACACTGTGGTACAGTACTGGTGGGGACGGGTCGGTCACTGTATAACACTAGGGTACAGTACTGGTGGGGACGGGTCTGTCCCTGTATAACACTGGGGTACAGTACTGGTGGGGACGGGTCTGTCACTGTATAACACTGGGGTACAGTACTGGTGGGGACGGGTCGGTCACTGTATAACACTGGGCTACAGTACTGGTGGGTCGGGTCTGTCACTGTATAACACTGGGGTACAGTTCTGGTGGGGACGCGTCTGTCACTGTATAACACTGTGGTACAGTACTGGGGGGTCGGGTCTGTCACTGTATAACACGGGTACAGTACTGGGGGGTCGGGTCTGTCACTGTATAACACTGGGATACAGTACTGGTGGGGACGGGTCTGTCACTGTATAACACTGGGGTATAGTACTGGTGGGGACAGATATGCCCCTGTGTAACGCTGGGGTATAGTACTGGTGGGGATAGGTGTGTCTGTGTAACTCTGGTGCTGGTTTAGCACAGTGGGCTAAATAGCTGGGTTGTAATGCAGAACATAGCCAGCAGCACGTACAAGCCTCCCGAACAGGCGCTGGAAATTGGCGACGAGGGTCATTTCACAGTAACTTCATTGAAGCCTACTTGTGACAATAAGTGATTATTATTATTATTATTACAGTACTGGTGGAGGCGGGTCTATCACTGTATAACACTGGGATACACTGCTGGTGGGGACAAGTCTGTCTGTATAACACTGGTACAATAATGGTGAGGATAGGTCTGTTACTGTATATCACTGGCGTACAGTACTGGTGGGGCCAGGTCTGTCACTGTATAACACTGGGTACAGTACTGGTGAGGATAGGTCTGTCTATAACACTGGGGTACAATACTGGAGGGGTGCGTCTGTCATTGAACAACACTGGGGTCAGTACTGGTAGGGGCAGGTTTGTCACTGTATAACACTGGGGTACAGTACTGGTGGGGGCGGGTCTATCACTGCATAACACTGGGGTACAGTACTGGTGGAGACGGGTCTGTCACTGTATAACACTGGGGTACAGTACTGGTGGGGACGGGTCTGTCACTGTATAACACTGGGGTACAGTACTGGTGGGGACAGGTCTGTCACTGTATAACACTGGGGTACAGTACTGGTGGGGACGAGTCTGTCACTGTATAACACTGGGGTACAGCACTGGTGGAGTCGAGTCTGTCATTGTTTCTGGGGTACAGTACTGGTGGGGACGCGTCTGTCACTGTATAACACTGAGGAACAGTACTGGTGGGGACGGGTCTGTCGCTGTATAACACTGGCGTACAGTACTGGTGGGGACGGGTCTGTAACTGCATAACACTGGGGGACAGTACAGGTGGGGAAGGGTCTGTCACTGTATAACACTGGGCTACAGTACAGGTGGGGATGGATCTGTCACTGTATAACACTCGGGTACAGTACTGGTGGGGACGGGCTTGTCACTGTATAACACTGGGGTACAGTACTGGTGGGGAAGGGTCTATCACTGTATAACACTGGGGTACAGTACTGGTAGGGGCGGGTCTGTCACTGTATAACACTGGGGTACAGTGGTGGGGACAGGTCTGTCACTGTATAACACTGGGGTACAGTACTGGTGGGGACGCGTCTGTCACTGTATAACACTGGGGTACCGTACTGGTGGGGACAGGTCTGTCACTGTATAACACTGGGGTACAGTACTGGTGGGGATGGGTCTGTCACTGCATAACACTGGGGTACAGTACTTGTTGGGACAGGTCTGTCACTGTATAACACTGGGATACAGTACTGGTGGGGACGGGTCTGTCACTGTATAACACTGGGGTACAGTACTGGTGGGGATGGGTCTGTCACTGTATAACACTGGGGTACAGTACTGTTGGGGATGGGTCTGTCACTGTATAACACTGGGGTATAGTACTGGTGGGGACAGATATGCCCCTGTCTTACACTGGGGTACCGTACTGGTGGGGACAGATGTGCCCCTGTATCACACTGGGGTACAGTACTAGTGGGGATAGGTGTGTCTGTATAACTCTGGTGCTGGTTTAGCACAGTGGGCTATATAGCTGGGTTGTAATGCAGTACACAGCCAGCAGCGCGTACCAGCCTCCCGATCAGGCGCTGGAATGTGGCGACGAGGGTCATTTCACAGTAACTTGATTGAAGCCTACTTGTGACAATAAGTGATTATTATTATTATTATTACAGTACTGGTGTGGACGGGTCTATCACTGTATAACACTGAGATACACTGCTGGTGGGGACAAGTCTGTCTGTATAACACTGGTACAATAATGGTGAGGATAGGTCTGTTACTGTATATCACTGGGGTACAGTACTAGTGGGGCCAGGTCTGTCACTGTATAACACTGGGGTACAGTACTAGTGGGGGCGGGTCTGTCACTGTATAACACTGGGGTACAGTACTGGTGGGGGCGGGTCTGTCACTGTATAACACTGGGGTACAGTACTGGTAGGGGCGGGTCTGTCACTGTATAACACTGGGATACAGTACTGGTGGGGGCGGGTCTGTCACTGTATAACACTGGGGTACAGTACTGGTGGGGACGGGTCTGTCACTGTATAACACTGGGGTACAGTACTGGAGGGGGCGGGTCTGTCACTATAACACTGGGGTACAGTACTGGTAGGAACGGGTCTGTCACTGTATAACACTGGGGTACAGTACTGGTAGGGGCGGGTCTGTCACTGTATAACACTGGGATACAGTACTGGTGGGACGGGTCTGTCACTGTATAACACTGGGGTACAGTACTGGTGGGGACGGGTCTATCACTGTATAACACTGGGGTACAGTACTGGTAGGAACGGGTCTGTCACTGTATAACACTGGGGTACAGTACTGGTATGGGCGGGTCTGTCACCATATAACACTAACTTGTCATGCAGTAGGAGTGATTCAAGAGAAAACTACAACTTGCACTTCATGTTGTACGATATTTTGAGCTGCCTCACAGAAGCATTATCTGACAACATGTGACACTGAGCTACAGAATGAAATAGATTCTTACATGTTTACAGCATTGAAACAGGCCCATCAACCCAGCTGGTCCATGCCGCCCAGTTTCTATCACTAAGCTAGTTTCACTTGCCTGCATTTGGCCCATTTCCCTCTATACCCACCCTGCCCATGTAACTGTCTAACTGCTTCTTAAAGGACAAAATTGTACCCGGCTCTACCTCTGCCTCTGGCAGCCCGTTCCAGATGGCACCACCCTCTGTGTGAAGAAATTTCTCCTCTGGTCTCTTGTATCTCTCCCCTCTCACCTTAAACCTATGCCCTCTAGCTCTATACTCCTCTACCTTTGGGAAATTATGTTGACTATCTACCTTATCTATGCTCCTCATTATTTTATAGACCTCCATAAGATCACCCCTAAGCCTCCGACGCGCTACGGAAAAGAGTCCCAGTCTATCCAGCCTCTCCTTATAACTCAGACCATCAAGTCCTGGTAGCATCCTCGTAAATCTCTTCTGTACTCTTTCTCATTTAACAATATCCTTCCTATAATCGGGTGACCAGAACTGAACACAATATTCCATGTGTGGTCTTACCAAAGTCTTGTACAACTTCAACAAGACGTCCCAACTCCTGTATTCAATATTCTGACCAATAAAACCCAGCATTCTGAATGCCTTCTTCACCACCCTGTCCACCTGCCACTCCACCTTCAAGGAGCTATGAACCTGTACCCCGAGATCTCTTTGTTCTGTAACTCTCCCCAACTCCCGAACATTAACTGAGTAGTTCCTGCCCTGATTTGATCGACCAAAATACATCACCTCCCATTTATCCAAATTAAACTCCACCTGCCATTAACTGGCCTAATTGGTCAAGATTCTGTTGCAATCTTACATAATCTTCTTCACTATCCACTATGACATCAATCTTGGTGTCATCTGCAAACTTACTAACCATGCCTCCTACATTCTCATCCAAATCATTTATTTATATATATATATATATATATATATATATGTCACAAATAACAGCACCGATTCCTGAGGCGCATATTAGGAAAGGTGACCAAAATGCAGTGCAAGACATAGGATTTAAGGATTATCTTGAAGAGAGTGGTGGTGAGGTGTTGGAAATGAATTCCAGACATTTGCTACCATGACAGCTGATGGCACAACCACCAACGTGAATGGTTAAAATCAAGGATGTGCAATGAGTCAGGTGTGTTAAGAAACATGAGGTCTTGGGAGTGTGGTAAGAGCTGGAAGATGTTAGAGAGAAAGCAAGGGGCAAGAACAGGCTTTGAGCAGGAGAAGAGAATTTTACAGGTGAGCATGGGTGATTGGAACTTTGTGCCAGTTAAGATGCAGGAAACAGAGTTACGGATGAGCTCAAATTTGCAACGGGTGATAGAGGTGAAGGCAACAGAGAAGGTCCAGAGTTTTGGAGACGTTAGAATCACAATCAGAACCCAGGAACTTACTCCCTAACTGCACTGTGGGTGTACATGCACCTCCACACAGACTCCACACAGACAGTCATCCAAGACCAGAATTGAACCTGGTCCCTGGCACTGTGAGGCTGCAGTGCTATCCACTATGCCATCGTGCCGCCCTTTCACCGGAGGACCGGAGAAACCCACGCAGACTCAGGGAGAACTTGTTTGCTCCACACACAATCACCAAAGGCTGGAATCAAACCCTAGTCCCTGGCGCTGTGAGGCTGCAGTGCTAAACACTGTGCCACCATGATGCCCTCATGCCACTGACTTTGCCACCTCAATCAAGTCAATATGTGAGCCCACACGACTAAGTTCCCCATCAACTAAATAAGTCCAGCAGGTATAAAAACCAAGAGAATTTTAATATGGGTGGATGGGAGCTTTACTCTGTATCTAACCCCGTGCTGTGCTTGTCCTGGGAGTGTTTGATCGGGACAGTCTAGAGCAGGGGTGGGCAAACTTTTCCGTGCAAGGGCCACATTCAGAAATTCACAATTTTAAAGGGCCGCATAGTATATTAAGTAAAATAATTACTTCACCCGGTTATGATTCTGGGCGCCTCATATAGAACATAGAACAGTACAGCACAGAACAGGCCCTTCGGCCCTCGACGTTGTGCCAAGCAATGATCACCCTACTCAAGTCAACGTATCCACCCTATACCAGTAAGTAACCCAACAGCCCCCCCCCCATTAACCTTAAAAAAAAACATTTAAAAAAAAAATCTTTTTTTTTAATGACTTGGTGGGCCGCATAAAGACCTTTGGCGGGCCGTAGTTTGCCCACCCCTGGTCTAGAGGGAGCTTTACTCTGTATCTAACCCCGTACTGTACCTGTCCAGGGAGTGTTTGATGGGGACAGTGTAGAGGGAGCTTTACTCTGTATCTAACCCCGTGCTGTACCTGTCCTGGGAGTGTTTGATGGGGACAGTGTAGAGGGAGCTTTACTCTGTATCTAACCCTGTGCTGTATCTGTCCTGGGAGTGTTTGGTGGGATCAGTGTAGCGTGAGCTTTACTCTGTATCTAACTCCGTGCTGTACCTGTCCTGGGAGTGTTTGATGGGGACAGTGGAGAGGGAGCTTTACTCTGTATCTAGCCCCGTGATGTCCCTGTCCTGGGAGTGTTTGATGGGGACAGTGTAGAGGGAGCTTTACTCTGTATCTAACCCCGTGCTGTACCTGTCCTGGGAGTGTTTGATGGGGGATAGTGTAGACGGAGCTTTACTCTGAATCTAACCCCATGCTGTACCTGTCCTGGGAGTGTTTGATCAGACAGTGTAGAGGGAGATTTACTCTGTATCTAACCCCATGCTGTACCTGTCCAGGAAATACTTAATGGGACAGTGTAGAGAGTGTTTTACTCTGTATCTAACCTTGTGCTGTACCTGTCCAGGAAATATTTGATGGGGACAGTGTAGAGGGAGCTTTACTCTGTATCTAACCCCGTGCTGTACCTGTCCTGGGAGTGTTTGATAGGGACAGTGTAGACTGTAGAGGGAGCTTTACTCTGTATCAAACCCCGTATTGTATCTATCCTGTGAATGTTTGATGGGGACAGTGTAGAGGGAGCTTTACTCTGTATCTCTGTATCCCAGGACAGTGTAGCTTTACTCTCTATTTAACCCCGTGCTGCCACTGTTCTGCAGTATGCACTGACTGCCCTGTGAAGCTGCTCCAGCTCCTGACCTTGTGACAATTGATTTAACATCTACCATGTCCTTGGGATGAGCAGAGAACTCATGCAACAAAAAACACAAATTCTGTTTGGAAAAAATGCTTCTGCCCCTTAATTAAATGCATGTTGTTCATAGGGTGTATGCAGCAGGAATGGTTTTGGCTGATCGAGCAGCAAGTGGGAAGTTCCGATGGGAATTGCTGTCTGGAATATTTGTGGTGGAGAGCTGACCGGAGATGTATGACAGGCAGCTTCTGGAATCTAATGGTCTCTGGCGTTGAATCAAAAACCCTGTCGCTCTAACATGCAGCTCTGTGTATTTGTAGAGAACCGGAGGCCCAAGTGTGGGCCTGATGAGGGCTGTCTCCTGTATTCCTGACCTTATTAATCTTGTGCGCTGTATAAAGTGGGCACAGCTCGCAGAGGTTCTAACTGAACAGGGGGCGCAGTGCCCCAGGACCCTCGCACGTCACAACAGTGAATCCACTTCAAAAAGCACTTCACTGGCTGTAAAATACTTTGGGACATCCTGAGGTTTTGAAAGGTGCTATATGAATGCAGCCCCTTTCTGCTGGGACCCAGAACCCCTGCAAGGCTTAGGAAATGAGCTGTGTCGACATTGCCTCAGTGACAGACTCAGCTGGCGTGCTGTGCCTTTGCTGGCCTTGTGGCGCTGGTTCAAGAGTTCATATCCCTAACATGTTAAATTGTGGAATTCAATTTGACAAATCTGATTTAAACTTGTCAGCAGGCACCAGAAATAAGATGATGTAAATGCTGTTGGATTGCTATTTGTGACTCCGTGCACATGCTTTAACGAATAGAGTGTGCCCAGCCCTTCCCATCCATTTTGGCCATTATATGATTCCAGTCTCACAAGTAGCTGACTCTTAATTAGTCTCAAGTGATTTAGCAAGCCCAAAGATCACATGAAACAATCGCCTAATAAGTACAATTGGTGAGAACGGCAGTACAGCAGAATTGTAGGAAGAGACAGTATGAGTGCAGCTAGTAATGGACATTAAATGCAGGCCTTGCCTGTGGCATCCTTACCAGAGAACACATTCCACCCACAGGCTCTGTGAGGGCTACGTGGCCTAGCCACTCCCCTTGGTTCACGCTGCTATGGAATGGGTTGAGATATGTCACCGTGCCACCCTGAAGCAGGCAAGCAAACTCAATGTGCACACACTTTGCATGCTGCGCATGCACCCGACGCAAACTGCGTACACGCGAACTCAACACATTCCCTCTGCTACCTTGTACCATGCCCACAAACTCCAAACATAATTCACACCTTCAAAGGCCATAAAACCTTCTAAGTCCTTGTGGTGTCGGTATGCCCACAATGCTGTTAGGTGCCGAATTACAGGACCTTTACCCAGTAATGATAGGGGAATAGTGATGTGTGTACATGTCAGGACAATTAGGATTGTGAGGCCTGAAGCTGATTGCATTCCCAGAACATCGATTCTGCTGACATTCTCAGTGATAGAAATTGCACAGGAAGGAGGTGCTGTCCACGTTAGCCTTTGGGAGGGGTAGAGCGCCTATTCACCAGAATTACACCGAATCTCAAAGGACCAAATTGTGAGCAGACATTGCATGAAGTTGGCTTCAAGTTGGCCTTGAACCTGGAAAGTTGAGGCATGATCTTTATGTGCTTAAGGTACTGAAGGAATTTGATACAATAGTCGCTATTTTCTCTGCTGGAGGAGCCCAAATTCGAACCAGAGCATTTACCCCACTTGGGGAGTGTGTCTTACCACAGGCATCTTGTGTGCTTAAAAGGGACTTTGTGGGCGGAATTCTCCGCTCCCGCACGGAATCGGGAAGGCAGTCGTGAACTCGGCCGAGTTTCACGACGGCCTTGGAGGCCGCTCCTCGCACCTTATTCACCTAGGAGCGGCGCTCCGTAACTCTCAGCCGCCAGGCCTTGACACTTGTGTCAAGGCGGCGCGCCGAGAATGACGCGACGGCGGCGCCTAAGTGACGTCAGCCGCGCATGCGCTGGTTGGCCGGCTCCAACCCGCGCATGCGCGGCTGACGGCTCCAACCCCCGCATGCGAGGTTGCCGTCCTCCCCTCCGCTGCCCCGCAAGACTGGCAGCTTGATCTTGCGGGGCGGCGGAGGGGAAAGAGTGCGTCGCTTGGAGATGCCAGCCTGACGATCGGTGGGCACCGATCGCGGGCCAGTCCCCTCCCGAGCACGGCCGTGGTGCTCACTCCCTTCTCTGCCCCCCACAAGCCACAAATGAGCATTTGGCGCCATGTTCACGACGGCAGCGACCAGGTGTGGTTGCCACCGTCATGAACCGGTCGGGAACGTCAGGCCGCTCGGCCCATTCGGGCCGGAGAATCGCCGGCCACCGTGAAAATCAGCGAGCGGTGATTCATCCGAGCGGGGGGGGTGGGGGGGGGTGGGAGAATCGCGGGGGGTGCCAGGGGGGCGTGTCGTGAGTCGTCCGGCCCTCCCGCGATTCTCCCACCCGGCGTGGGGAGCGGAGAATCGCACCCTGTGTGTTAATGAGACCATTGTAGCTTAAGATGTACTTTGTAATCCATGTTAATCTTAAAATCTGTGTGTATTTAAGATAAGAGGGGAGTAAAAGAGTATCATAATCCAACTTTTCATGTTTAATAAATGCTTTGTTCATGATGTTAAAATGAATTAGCGGTCCTGTGACTCTGTTCCTCCACGTTTTATGTAACAAAAAAAGTAATAGAATACATTTTTTAAAAAGAATTCAATTGATGTAAAGCAGTTTTTGGAGCTATAGAGATACAAGTACTTTCTTATTCGTAATGGGTCCTTTGACTTTGATGACACCTGATATTGGTGATTATATCTGTCAGCAGTGATGAAGCATTTTAACGTTGGTTGTGTATGATCCCTGTTTAATTGAATTGATGGTCACTTCACTCTGAGGTGGAATTACTGATCGGTGACTCAGCGTGTATTGTATATTTGGAAAAAGGACAGTCGGTCCTTGTCTAAGACAACACCTGGAATGTTTACTGTGTGCGGTGGAACTGTGGTGATAAGAGGAAAAGAAGCGATTTGAGTGCGGCCACGAGAACTGAGCAAGGTTGACCGATGAGAAGTTTCTCTCATCAGCATGAACTGTGAATCAGAGCTTTGTGTCCGAGCCTTTGTGTACAATTGTGCCGTGATGCCTTATGGTTCCATATCTGTTATGCTCTCTATGATGCACTGTATTCCATACTGCTGCATGATGGGGCTGCTTTAGCACAGTGGGCTAAACAGCTGGCTTGTAATGCAGAACAAGGCCAGCAGTGGGGGTTCAATACCTGTACCGGCCTCCCCGAACAGGCGCCGGAATGTGTTGACTGGGGGCTTTTCACCGTCACTTCATTGAAGCCTACTTATGAGAATAAGCAATTATTATTATTACTATTATTATTGATGTATTTGATGTGCTCTGTGCAGCTCTTCTACAGTTTGTTTCGGGTGGCCTGTTTATAATATGCGCAAGTCCAGTGATCGGGAAAGTGGAATTACACTGGATGGGATATCAATGGGTGATGGAGAGTGAGCTGGAGAGTAATTGGCAGGGTGGGATATGAAGGGGAGTGTGTAGCATGGAGAAAGCATGGATTTTTCCAGGAGTGTGGAATACTCAGTAGTCTGGAGAGAGCAAGCAGGGAGAGGAATAAGACTGAGCGATATGTTAACCTGATGAAGGAGCTCCGCTCCCAAAGCTAGTGATTCCAAATAAACCTGTTGGACTTTAACCTGGTGTTGTGAGACTTCTTACTGAGACTTCAGAGAGTAGACTGGGAGGGATATTAAAATCCATGGTGAGTGAACAGGGGTGTGGGCAGAGGCAAGGGTTGGGTATTTAGATGGAAGGGGAGTGAGCAGGGGAGATGGGTTTACTGGGTGGAATATTAAAGGGTATGGGGGGGGGGGGTGGTGCTGGGAGGTAAGTAAGAGTGTGGGATTATTGTGAGAGTGGGATATTAAATAGTTGGGGCAGTGATAGGGGTGAGGGATTAGACCAAGGGGACATTAATGCCAGCATAGACTTCTTTGTGCACTGGAACTCACCATAATTCCTTTGAAAATAACCCCATGACTGGCACAAGGGACTCAAAAAAACAATTGAAGCTCCTCAAAAACCTGCCCCTGCACAGCTGCAAAAACCCAGCGGACACAGGAAACACTCACTTTCCTATTTGTGGTTTGTTTACTTTCTTAATTGCTCCTTTCCCCTGGTTTCTGAATTTTTCTCTAATTGGTTTTAACATGGTTAGCGACAGGCTGGGACCTGTCCTCTACGAACTGCAGTTTGCTCCCTTCCCCTTCCCTCCGGACACAGAGCACCAGACTGCAGATGCTGGAAATCTGAAATAGAAACAGAAAATGCTGGACAGACCCAGCAGGTCTGTCAGCGTCTGTGGAGAGAGAAACAGAGTTAACGCTTTGAGTCCAGTCTTACTGCTCTTCTGAGGAAGAATCCTATTGAATTTGAAACATTAACTCGCTGTTTCTCTCTGCACAGATAGTGCAGATTGGTTCCTAGTCCCCATCATCCCATTGCAGCTATTGGATTTAATTCAGTGCCTCGATCAATAACCTCAAAGCTGTCGGGGAGTTTGTGCTCAAAGTTTTTACCCTTTAACGTCAACAAATCAATGCAGAGGGGGGAAATCTGAAATCCAAATGGAAATGCTGAAATACACCACAGATCAGGCAGCACGTGCAGAGAGAAAAATGGTTAATGTTTCTTCATCAACCTGAAACTTCAAGTTCTCTCAGTAGCACAGTGGGTAGCTTCACAGCTCCAGGGTCCCAGGTTCGATTCCTAGCCCCGGGTCACTACCTGTGCGGAGTCTGCACGTTCGCCCCGTGTCTGCGTGGGTTTCCTCCGGGTGCTCCGGTTTCCTCCCTCAAGTCCTGAAAGATGTGCTGTGAGGTGAATTGGACATTCTAAATTCTCCCTCCGTGTCCCCGAACAGGCGCCGGAGTGTGACGACTGGGTGATTTTCACAGTAACTTAATTGCAGGGTTAATGTAAGCCTACTTGCAGGGCAGCACGGTGGCTCAGTAGGTTAGCACTGCAGTCTCACAGCGCTGAGGTCCCAGGTTCGATCCCAGCTCTGGGTCACTGTCCGTGTGGAGTTTGCACATTCTCCCCGTGTTTGCGTGGGTTTCGCCCCCACAACCCAAAGATGTGCAAGGTAGGTGGATTGAACATGCCAAATTGCCCCTTAATTGGAAAATATTAATTGGGTACTCTAAATTTATAAAAAAAAAAATGTAAGCCTACTTGCGACAGTAAAGATTATTATCATTATTAAACCTTGACCACACCCTGTCTTGGGTCCTTGACATTGCCTGTATTATACTTTGTCAGGATTAGACTATTGGACCCTCTAATCCACTCCTCCAGCTTTCTGCTAGATCAGTGGCGGGCAACCTGCCACATGCGGCCCACCTGGGTTCTGAGACATTTTGTTGACCCCTTGCCCAGGAACAGGTTGCCACTTTGCTGGTTTCCACCAGCGTCGCTTTATTTCCCACCGGTCTGACTCAGCAAGTGAAGTGAGAGCCATGCCCCCCCCCCCCCCCCCCCCCCCCGGTGTCCAATCAAGCATAAATATTTATTCTGTTTTTATTGTTTGAAGTTGATAACGGTTCTATTAATATGTGAATGATGAATGGGGTCACGGTTAGTGATCAATCCGAATTTCAATCTTGCAGCCCACTGAGATGAAGGAGGGTCACTCATGCGGCCCACTCACTCACCTAGATTTCCCATCGCTGTGGTAGACCACTCTGTTGCAGTTTTAAATTGGTAGTAAATGGTTTTGAGGCAGGACCAGGTTCCTACAAAGTTATGATGATCTTTCATAAAACTGATCCAGCCTCTCTTGGAGTCATAGAATCATAGAGTGTAGCGTCCCATTCTGGGCATCTTCAGTAAGGATGTGAAGACTTTAGAGACGGTGCAGAAAAAAGTGATGAGAATGATTCCAGAGATGAGGAACTTCAGTTATGGTAGAAAGAACGGAAAAGCCGGGATTGTCCTCCTGAAGTTTGAGAGGAGATTCAAGAGAGGTGCTCAAAATCGTGAGGGTTCTAGACAGAGTAGACGGGGAGAAACGGTTCCTATTTCGGGATGTGGTTAGGATGTCGAATGGACTGCCTGAGAGTTTCTGGGAGGCAGATTCAATCGAAGTTCTCAAAGGGATAAGGACCTGAAGAGAGAGAATTTGCAGCGATGGGGCGTGGAACGAGCTGAATCACTCGAGCAGGGAGCTGGCACAATGTCAGTGGGCCGAATGGCCTCTTTCTGTGCTTTAACCATTCTATGATTCCACACTATTATTTCCTGCCTTCTCGTGAAAATACTAAAACGATCAATAGAATAATGACTAGTCGGCCTGTTCAGCCTTTGCCATTCAGTCTCGTTGCAGCAACTTGCTTATAGAGCATCCTAAACATAGCAAAATGCCTCCAGGTACTTCAATGGATTGGGAGCCGACAAATATTGATGCCAAGCCACTTAAGGAGGTATTAGAACGGGGGACCAAATGCTTTGTTAAAAAAGTTGGTTTTAAGAGCAACTTAAATGAGGATGAGAGGCATGGCGAAGTTTAGGTAGGGAACTCCAGAGCTTAGAGCTCAGGCAGCTGAAGGCATGACCACCAATGTGATCAAAATCAGATCTGGAGGAGCGCAGAGATCCCAGAGGGTTGTCTGACAGGAGGACGTTACAGAGATAGGGAGAGGTGAGGAGGTAGAGGAATTAATAATAATCGCTTCTTGTCACAAGTAGGCTTCAATGAAGTTACTGTGAAAAGCCCCTAGTTGCCACATTCTGGCGCCAGTTCGGGGAGGCTGGCACGGGAATTGAACCCGTGCTGCTGGCATTGTTCTGCATTGCAAGCCAGCTTGTTTAGCCCACTGTGCTAAACCAGCCCCTAATTGAACATAAGGATGTGAATTTTAAGTTGTCTTTTCATTCTTTCATGGGATGTGGGGGTCGCTGGGGAACTGAATGGCTTGCTCGGCCTTTTTGGAGGGCAGTTGAGACATTACAGTGGTTCTGGAGTCACATGTAGGCCAGACCAGGTAAGGACGGCAGATTTCCTTCCTCAAAGGACATTAGTCAACCAGATGGGGTTTTTACAACAATCGACAATGGTTTCATGGTCATCGTTAGACTTTTAATTCCAGGTTTTTTAATTGTATTCAAATCCCAACATGGAACCCTGGGTGCACCAATAATGCTTCGCCACTCGAGGCATTTATTAACCTTAAGCCGGTGTAGGTTACTGAGGCCAGGGAATATTAGAGGGACAGAACTTGGTGTGGTTAGGATGTGGCAGCATTGACTTGCATGAGCTCAGGTTTATGGAAGGTGGAGACCAGCAACATCACTCCCTCACCCACCAGGTGTACAGATATTAGTTCAGCTTTTTGAATATCGGACGCAAATTTACCCTCGCTGCACCTGTAACTCCATCCTAGAGGTGCTTGGATTTGTATTGCTCCTTCCATGACCTCAGGATGTGATGTAGGAAACTCGGCAGCCAAATATGCACACAGCAAGGTCCCACAGGCAACAGTGTGATAATGACCAAATAAACTGGGTTTAGTAGCATTTACTGAGGGATAAATGTTAGCTCAGGACACCAGGTAGAACTTGGGAACCCTCACATCGGCCCACGAGGGAAGATTGGTCTCCAGTTTAAAGTCCCATCTGAAACACACCAGCCCAGAACTCCCTCGTTCCCGGGTTGCCTGAGGACTGGGGATTTGAACCCACAGCCTTCTGACTGGGAGGCGAGGGTGCTAATTACGGAGCCGTGGCTGACGCCTAATGTCGTAAAGCTCTCTAAGGACCTTGCCAACCACAAGGGTGATTTGCCTTGTGGTCCCAAAGACTGTGCTTATTTTAGTAGCACATTACAGTCTCACAATGTTTCCAGCTAACATTCACTCTCACACTGAACCGCAGTGTCAGAGAGGGGAGGGAGAAGAGAAAGGGCGAGATCTGGATATGATAGGACAGCGGACAGTAATTATTTTTATTGTTGTTCACACAGCAGCATTACTGATATACATGTGACCCACCCACTATTTTACTGTGAAAATCTAGTGACAGTACCTCGGGAAGCATTTCCAACTTTGACCATCCTTTCTGTTTTATTTGACATCACAAACGTTCACCACAATGTGTCTTTACCTGATCTTTTTGTTCCTTTGCAGGGTGGCAAGGTAGCACAGTGGTTAGCACGGTTGCTTCACAGAGCCAGGGTTCGAGGTTCGATTCCCGTTTGGGTCACTGTCTGTGCGAAATGGGCACGTTCACCCCGTGACTGCGTGGGTTTTCCTCCGGGTGCTCCGGTTTCTTCCCACAAGTCCTGAAAGACGTGCTGTTAGATGAATTGGACATTCTGAATTCTCCCTCGGTGTACCCGAACAGGCGCCGGAATGTGGCGACTAGGGGCTTTTCACAGTAACTTCATTGCAGTGTTGATGTAAGCCTACTTGTGACAATAAAAAGATTATAGATTATGCTCTTTCCCCTCGTATTTCTCTCCTTGTCTATGATTGTTCCTCTGTGCCTTTCCCTGTCTCTTTACCCATGTTTAATTCCTTGTGCTGTGTTTTCCTTAAACTCCCCCAGTTTTCTCCTCCAAAACTGTGTCCCAGTCTAGTCTCTTTCTCTCATTCTTCACTATCTGTCTCACTAGTTCATATTTTGTCCATTGTATTTCTCACCTCCTTCCTCTTGCCCTGTCCATAATCTCAGTGTCTCCTTTGTGACTTAACATTTTACTCGAGAGATAAATAATAAATAATCTTTATTGTCACAAGTAAGCTTACATTAACACTGCAATGAAGTTCCTGTGAAAAGCCCCGAGTCGCCACATTGCGCCGCCTTTTCGGGTACACAGAGGGAGAATTCAGAATCCTCAGCTGGTACGGGAATTGAACCCGCGCTGCTGGCCTTGTTCTGCATCACAAACTACCTGTCTAGCCCACTGAATCAGTATTAGATGTAGGAGAACATAGAGCTTTCAAATGTTACCCAACGAAAACGATTGAGATTCTCTCTGTGCGCATTAAGCACACAAGGAGCTGGCTGTTCTGTGAGCTGTCACACTGACTTTAGGGGAACAATAGACAGACAGATGGACAGATGTAGCAGACATGAGTACTTCTTTGCGTACATCACTAAATGTGCTCAATAGAAAGTGGCAGCTCCCAGACATCATTGGTTTCATTCACACACTGCGCTACCGTAATTTAAATAATGTGCACTGGTTGGGGGAGGGGTGACATTTTTATAATATGTCCTTTTAAACTATCGAAAAACATCCATCAAAGTAGTTCTACATCTAAACTTACAATCCTGTATAATAGAGAGCATTCAGAATTGTAAATATCAGGGCAGTGGTGGGGACAGATCTGTCACTGTATAGCACTGGGATACAGTACTGATGGGGACGGGCCTGTCACTGTATAACACTGGGGTGCAGTACTGGTGGGGAACAGTCTGTTACTGTATAATACTGATGTGCCGTATTGATGGAGACAGGTCTGTCACTGTATAACACTGGAGTATAGTACTGGTGGGGACGGGTCTGTCACTGTATAACACTGGGGGACAGTACTGGTGGGGACGGGTCTGTCACTGTATAACTGGGGTACAGTACTGGTGGGGATGGGTCTGACACTGTATAACACTGGGGTACAGTACTGGTGGGGACGGGTATGTCACTGTATAACTGGGGTACAGTACTGGTGGGGAAGGGTCTGTCACTGTGTAACACTGGGGTGCAGTACTGGTGGGGAGTAGTCTGTTACTGTATAACGCTGGGGTACAGTACTGGTGGGGACGGGCCTGTCACTGTATAGCAAAGGGATACAGTACTGGTGGGGACGGGTCTGTCACTGTATAACATAGAACATAGAACATAGAACGATACAGCGCAGTACAGGCCCTTCGGCCCTCGATGTTGCACCGACATGGAGAAAAAAAAAACTAAAGGCCATCTAACCTACACTATGCCCTTATCATCCATATGCTTATCCAATAAATTTTTAAATGCCCTCAATGTTGGCGAGTTCACTACTGTTGCAGGTAGGGCATTCCACGGCCTCACCACTCTTTGCGTAAAAAACCCACCTCTGACCTCTGTCCTATATCTATTACCCCTCAATTTAAGGCTATGTCCCCTCGTGCTAGCCACCTCCATCCGCGGGAGAAGGCTCTCGCTGTCCACCCTATCTAACCCTCTGATCATTTTGTATGCCTCTATTAAGTCACCTCTTAACCTTCTTCTCTCTAACGAAAACAACCTCAAGTCCATCAGCCTTTCCTCATAAGATTTTCCCTCCATACCAGGCAACATCCTGGTAAATCTCCTCTGCACCCGTTCCAAAGCTTCCACGTCCTTCCTATAATGAGGCGACCAGAACTGTACGCAATACTCCAAATGCGGCCGTACCAGAGTTTGGTACAGCTGCATCATGACCTCATGGCTCCGGAACTCAATCCCTCTACCAATAAAGGCCAACACACCATAGGCCTTCTTCACAACCCTATCAACCTGGGTGGCAACTTTCAGGGATCTATGTACATGGACACCGAGATCCCTCTGCTCATCCACACTACCAAGAATTTTACCATTAGCCAAATATTCCGCATTCCTGTTATTCTTTCCAAAGTGAATCACCTCACACTTCTCCACATTAAACTCCATTTGCCACCTCTCAGCCCAGCTCTGCAGCTTATCTATGTCCCTCTGTAACCTGCAACATCCTTCCGCACTGTCTACAACTCCACCGACTTTAGTGTCGTCTGCAAATTTACTCACCCATCCTTCTGCGCCCTCCTCTAGGTCATTTATAAAAATGACAAACAGCAACGGCCCCAGAACAGATCCTTGTGGTACACCACTCGTAACTGAACTCCATTCTGAACATTTCCCATCAACTACCACTCTCTGTCTTCTTTCAACTAGCCAATTTCTGATCCACATCTCTAAATCACCCTCAATCCCCAGCCTCCGTATTTTCTGCAATAGCCGACCGTGGGGAACCTTATCAAACGCTTTACTGAAATCCATATACACCACATCAACTGCTCTACCCTCGTCTACCTGTTCAGTCACCTTCTCAAAGAACTCGATAAGGTTTGTGAGGCATGACCTACCCTTCACAAAACCATGCTGACTATCCCTAATCATATTATTCCTATCTAGATGATTATAAATCGTATCTTTTATAATCCTCTCCAAGACTTTACCCACCACAGACGTGAGGCTCACCGGCCTATAGTTACCGGGGTTATCTCTACTCCCCTTCTTGAACAAAGGGACCACATTTGCTATCCTCCAGTCCTCTGGCACTATTCCTGTAGCCAATGATGACCTAAAAATCAAAGCCAAAGGCTCAGCAATCTCTTCCCTGGCTTCCCAGAGAATCCTAGGATAAATCCCATCCGGCCCCGGGGACTTATCTATTTTCACCTTGTCCAGAATTGCCAACACTTCTTCCCTACGCACCTCAATGCCATCTATTCTAATAGCCTGGGTCTCAGCATTCTCCTCCTCAATATTATCTTTTTCTTGAGTGAATACTGACGAAAAGTATTCATTTAGTATCTCGCTTATCTCCTCAGCCTCCACACACAACTTCCCACCACTGTCCTTGACTGGCCCTACTCTTACCCTAGTCATTCTTTTATTCCTGACATACCTATAGAAAGCTTTTGGGTTTTCCTTGATCCTACCTGCCAAAGACTTCTCATGTCCCCTCCTTGCTCGTCTCAGCTCTCTCTTTAGATCCTTCCTCGCTTCCTTGTAACTATCAAGCGCCCCAACTGAAACTTCACGCCTCATCTTCACATAGGCCTCCTTCTTCCTCTTAACAAGAGATTCCACTTCTTTGGTAAACCACGGTTCCCTCGCTCGACCCCTTCCTCCCTGCCTGACTGGTACGTACTTATCAAGAACATGCAATAGCTGTTCCTTGAACAAGCTCCACATATCCAGTGTGCCCAACCCTTATAACCCAACAACCCAGTATAACACTGGGGTGCAGTACTGGTGGGGAGCAGTCTGTTACTGTATAACGCTGGGGTACAGTACTGGTGGGGACGGGCCTGTCACTGTATAGCAATGGGGTACAGTACTGGTGGGGACGGGTCTTTCACTGTATAACACTGGGATACAGCACTGGTGGGGACGGGTCTGTCACTGTATAACTGGGGTACAGTACTGGTGGGGAAGGGTCTGTCACTGTATAACACTGGGGTAAAGTACTGGTGGGAACAGGCCTGTCACTCTATAACGTTGGGGTACAGTACTGGTGGGGACGGGTCTGTCACTGTATAACACTGGGGTACAGTACTGGTGGGGACGGGTCTGTCACTGTATAACACTGGGGTACAGTACTGGTGGGGACGGGTCTGTCACTGTATAACACTGGGGTACAGTACTGGTGGGGACGGGTCTGTCACTGTATAACACTGGGGTACAGTACTGGTGGGGACAGGTCTGTCACTGTATAACACTGGGGTACAGTACTGGTGGGGACGGGTCTGTCACTATAACACTGGGATACAGTACTGGTGGGGATGGGTCTGTCACTGTATAACACTGAGGTACAGTACTGGTGGGGACGGGCCTGTCACTGTATAACACTGGGGTACAGTACTGGTGGGGATGGGTCTGTCACTGTATAACACTGGGGTACAGTACTGGTGGGGACGGGCCTGTCACTGTATAACACTGGGGTACAGTACTGGTGGGGAGCAGTCTGTTACTGTATAACACTGGGGTACAGTACTGGTGGGGATGGGTCTGTCACTGTATAACACCGGGGTACAGTACTGGTGGGGACGGGTCTGTCACTGTATAATACTGGGGTACAGTACTGGTGGGGACAGGTCTGTCACTGTACAACCCTGGGTACAGTACCATTGGGGACAGGTCTGTCACTGTATAACACGGGGGTACAGTACCATTGGGGACAGGTCTGTCACTGTATAACACTGGGGTACAGTAATGGTGCGTCAGGTCTGTCACTGCATAACACTGGGTACAGTACCATTGGGGTTAGGTCTGTCACTGTATAACACGGGGGTACAGTACCATTGGGGACAGGTCTGTCACTGTATAACACGGGGGTACAGTACTGGTGGGGACGGGTCTGTCACTATATAACATTGGGGTACAGTACTGGTGAGGACAGGTCTGTCACTGTATAACACTGGGGTGCAGTACTGGTGGGGAGCAGTCTGTTACTGTATAACGCTGGGGTACAGTACTGGTGGGGACGGGCCTGTCACTGTATACCAATGGGGTACAGTACTGGTGGGGATGGGTCTGTCACTGTATAACTGGGGTACAGTACTGGTGGGGACGGGTCTGTCACTGTATAACACTAGGATACAGTACTGGTGGGGACGGGTCTGTCACTGTATAACTGGGGTACAGTACTGGTGGAGAAGGGTCTGTCACTGTATAACACTGGGGTACAGTACTGGTGGGGACGGGCCTGTCACTGTATAACACTGGGGTACAGTACTGATGGGAACAGGCCTGTCACTGTATAACGTTGGGGTACAGTACTGGTGGGGACGGGTCTGTCACTGTATAGCAATGGGGTACAGTACTGGTGGGGACGGGTCTGTCACTGTATAGCAATGGGGTACAGTACTGGTGGGGACGGGTCTGTCACTGTATAACACTGGGGTACAGTACTGGTGGGGACGGTTCTGTCACACTATAACACTGGGGTACAGTACTGGTGGGGACGGGTCTGTCACTGTATAACACTGGGGTACAGTACTGGTTGGGACGGGTCTGTCACTGTATAACACTGGGATACAGTACTGGTGGGGATGGGTCTGTCACTGTATAACACTGGGGTACAGTACTGGTGGGGACGGGCCTGTCACTGTATAACACTGGGGTACAGTACTGGTGGGGATGGGTCTGTCACTGTATAACACTGGGGTACAGTACTGGTGGGGACGGGCCTGTCACTGTATAACACTGGGGTACAGTACTGGTGGGGAGCAGTCTGTTACTGTATAACACTGGAGTACAGTACTGGTGGGGATGGGTCTGTCACTGTATAACACCGGGGTACAGTACTGGTGGGGACGGGTCTGTCACTGTATAACACAGGGGTACAGTACTGGTGGGGACGGGTCTGTCACTGTATAACACTGGGGTACAGTACTGGTGGGGACGGGTCTGCCACTGTATAACACTGGGGTACAGTACTGGTGGGGACACGTCTGTCACTGTATAACACGGGGACGGGTCTGTCACTGTATAACACGGGTACAGTACTGGCGGGGACGGGTCAGTCTCTGTATAACACTGGGGTACAATACGGTTGGGACGGGTCTGTCACTGTACAACACTGGGGTACAGTACTGGTGGGGACGGGTCAGTCTCTGTATAACACTGGGGTACAATACGGTGGGGATGGGTGTGTCACTGTATAACACTGGGGTACAGTACTTGTGGGGATGGGTCTGTCACTGTATAACACTGGGGTACAGTACTGGTGGAGACATGTCTGTCATTGTATAACACTGGGGTACTGGTGGAGACAGGTCTGTCATTGTATAACACTGGGGTACTGGTGGAGACAGGTCTGTCACTGTATAACACTGGGGTACAGTACTGGTGGGGACTGGTCTGTCACTGTATAACACTGGGGTACAGTACTGGTGGGGACAGGTCTATCATTGTATAACACTGGGGTACTGGTGGAGACAGGTCTGTCATTGTATAACACTGGGGTACTGGTGGTGACAGGTCTGTCACTGTACAACACTGGAGTACTGGTGGAGACAGGTCTGTCACACTCTCGCGTAGAGGTGCAGGTTGTTCAAAGAGCCTTTACATGCGATGGGCGATTTGTCATATTTCCTGTCATGTAGTTAGATCTAAACACTGAGTAAGCTCACAGCCACACTCCGTAGTACCTCGGAGACCCTTTTTGGCATTAGGCATCTTGGGATGGCCTTGGAATTGTGGCACAATCATTTTCTGATTGATGACAAACAACATAACCGTGAATGCACATCGGTGAATAATAGTGAGTTGGTGATGAGTATCTGTGACAATTTTGTTACCATTTCACGGGCTCTAGTTGTATTGGCTGGGACCAGTGGCCACAGACACACTTCCCAATGGCCCATTCTTCATTGTGGGGCTGCACAGTGAGTGTTGAACTACGGTGGGCATCGCTGCTGGTCCTGACACTAACACAAAAGCTGTTGCCGTGAGATCCGGAGCGGGCAGCAATGCTTTATTGTTTTTGCCTTTGTCCTTCGGAGAGCAATGGCACTGAGGCAAATTGCCGAAGTTGCCATCTTTCGGATGAGAAGTTAGATGTCTGCTGTCTTGAGTCGGTATTAAAGACACCAAAGTTCTATTTCATAGAGAAGTGGACAAAGGCGACCGAGTGGTCTGGCAAATACTTGTCCCTCAATCGGCATCTCTGGTCCGTTGTTGGGTACCACATTTCTTGCATCACAACTGTGACGACACGTCAAAATAAAAGTCCCATTTTGTCTGCCCTGACCTCATGAATAATGCTGTATTAATGCAAGCCATTCTTAAAATCAGGCTTCAGATCTAATTTTAATTTTCGATCTAATCGGAGCAACGCAGGATTAGCAATGTGCAGTGGGCATGAAATATTCTCCGGGAGATCCCTTCATTGTTGTACTCTCCCGACGCCCGAGCAATCCCCCGTCAGACAGCTGCTCTTGTTGACCCAGGACACGGGCTTTTTAAAATGCAGTCAGCCTGGAAGTGGGTGCAATGGTGTGCTGGGCGATTTTTCTATTGCTCTCAGCCTCTCTATTGACACACTTGATGGAACTATAATGATTGAGCTGACTTATCGCGATGCCAGATGGTACGGGGATGGTACAGTGCTCCGCACACTGACAATCGAACACTGCTCCACAAGAGGCCACAGCCGCCCCTGTTCTCATTAAGCACAGTGACCAAAAGGAGGGTTTTGTTCATCTGTTTATCAGCAGGATATTGTCTCTGTACAGGCTGGCCCTTGACCTGTGAATTAATAAGAACATGAGAAGTAGAAGCAAGGAGTCGGTTAAACGGCCCTCCGAGCAGGCTTCACAGTACCACTCCCTTCTCCGTCAACACCACTTTCTCAACCAACGCCTGTATCCCTTGTTACCCTTTGTGTCCAAAACCTTAACAATCTTAGTCTTGAATATAATCACCAGCTGAGCATCCACAGCCGCCTGGGGGTAGAGATTTTTAAATTGCACGAACCTCTGAAGAACATATTCCCCCATCTCAGTCTGAAATGGCTGACTCCTTATTCTGATAGTGTCCCCCTGATTTCTACACCTTTCAGCCAAAGGGTTAAGGCCTCTCAGCATCTACCCTATCGAGCTTTTTAAGAATTTCACGTTTCATTGAGATTACCTCCCACACTGCGAACAGTCCGAGAATATCGGCCCACTCCACTCAGTGTGGAACACGCTATATCATGGAGTGTTTAAAGTGAGTGGCATTGGTGCCTTTTAACCAGAAGCCGGATGAAAAAAAAGGGATACACTTAGTCTTACAATACCAGGCTAAAGCCCAACGGGTTTGTTTGGAATCACTAGCTTTCGGAGCGTAGCTCCTTCCTCACATAGGTCGCCACTCACCCGATGAAGGAGCAACACTCTGAAAGCTACAGATTCCAAACCAACCTGTTGGACTTTAACCTGGTGTTGTAAGGCTTCTTACTCTGCTCACCCCAGTCCAACGCCGGCATCTCCACATCATGGCTTACAGGGTAAGGCCAAGATTCCCGTGAGGAGGCTCAGAAGAAGCCTAAACACCAACGCAGACTTGGCCAGCCAGGTGTCCTCCTTTTCCTCGGTATCTTCTATCTACTATTGCAAGGGGGAATGGAGGGAAATCCTGCTACAACCTTACAGGCCATCGATGAGCCACACCTAGAGTACTGCGTGCAGGCTTGGTGTCCTCACCAGGAGGGATATACCTTCATTGGAGACGGTTCAGTTCACTAGGCTGACTCCTGTGATGGGTTTGTCTTGTGCTCTTCAACCAGATTACGCAAGCAAGTTAGAATGAGAGGTAGGGTGAGATATATGTATTAAAATGGATCGAGCAGGTTTTGGGATAGAGTGGGAGCATTTGGACCTTGATGTTCCTGCATTAGTGCTTTTCTCCATTTCTCATACTCCACTTCATTCTCTCTCTCTCTCTCTCCTCCCCACGCATGTCAACCGGAGCGAAAACACAGCAGAGCAGTCCGGGCATTCAGAAAGACGGTGGAAGTTCCCTGTTAGACAACAATAACGTGCGACTATGTAGCGCCTTGGACATGAATTGACGCTGAGCAACATGTGGAGATATTAGGGCAGGTGGCCAAAAGTTTGGTAAAGGAGGTAGGCTTTAAACAACAGCGTAAAGGAGGAAAGAGAGAGAGGTCGAGGGATTTAGAGAGGGAATTCCAGAGCTCGGAGCACAAGCAGCTGAAGGTGTGGCCTCTAATGCAAAACTTAAAGCTGCGGCATTGAAACCTAATACACCAATCTCCTTCCCAGTATGCGACAGGCCTGCCTGCCTGAAATGTGCAGCGTATTGTACAGCACCTACGTTCAGACTAGAACTAATCTCCTGCCAATTATTCTCCGTGGGGAGAAGGAGTGGGTGAAGTGAGGATGGAATAATGGAGCAGACAAACAAATTGCAATTACGTAAGCACAGTGCCAACTTCTGAGTCAGAAGATTGTGGCTTCAAATTCCTGCAGGCCCAGGTACCGGAGCAGAAAATCCAGGCAGGCACTTGCAGTGCACATCCGAGATATGCTGCCCTGTGAGTGATGTGCTGTCTTTGGTGATGAGATGTTATAATGACACCCCTTGACCCCTCTGGTGGATGTAAGAGATCCCATAGCACGATTTTGAAGAAGATCAGGGGAGTTCTCACCATCGTCCCGACCAGGGGCTGTTTAGCACACTGGGCTAAATCGCTGACTTTGAAAGCAGACCAAGGCAGGCCAGCAGTACGGTTCAATTCCCGCACCAGCCTCCCCGAACAGGCGCCGGAATGTGGTGACTAGGGGCTTTTCACAGTAACTTAATTGAAGCCTACTCGTGACAATAAGCGATTTTCATTTCATTTCAATATTCATCCTGAACCAACACCACTAAGAAAGATTATCTGGTCGTGATCATATTGCTATTTGTGGGATCTTGCTGTGCGTCACTTGGCTGTCGCAACTCCTCCATTACCACAGTGACTGCACTTCACTATTTAGCTTTAGTGAGCGCTTTGGGACCGCGGCTGTGAAAGGTGCGGTCTAGGTGTGGTGACTAGGGGCTTTTCACAGTAACTTCATTGAAGCCTACTCGTGACAATAAGCGATTTTCATTTCATTTCAATGCGCAAACTTTTATCACCTTCCTCATCTGTTTCAGTGCTGTAGGTCAAAGGATGGGTGTTGGCTAGGATACTGGGAGAGCTCCTCTGTTCTTCTTTGAAGGGAACCAAGGGATTGCTTACATCCCTCTGAGGAGGCAGACAGGGCCTTGCAACTGGACGGCCCGGTGGTGCAGTAGTTAGCACTGCTGCCTCACGACGGCGCGGACCCAGGTTCGATCCCAGCTCTGGGTCACTGTCCGCGTGGAGTTTGCACATTCTCCCCATGTCTGCGTGGGTCTCGTCCCCAGGCCCCTGAAATTTATTTTTAAAATGACAACTGAATGATGGCACCCAGCTCCTCGGCACTGGGCCTCGATCGTACGTGGAAGAAGTGCCGAATTCTTAGTGGAACAAGCGAATGCTCCAAACAAATATTTGCTCTGTAACAACCCGTTCAATTTGGAAGGAGTCAAATTGCAGCAATTTGTGGTCTGTGGTGAGTTTTGTGATTTAACCACAATTTCCTGCCATGGTGTCCCTGTCTCTGTATCACTTCCTGTCCCTGTACTACTTCCTGTCTCTCTGCCACTTCCTGTCTCTGTGCTGTTGAGCAATCCGAAGAGGGTTGTTTTTTCCCTTCCCGAAAGGCGGTCTTTATCTGCACAACACGCCCAGTTGTGTGTCTGTTGGCTTTGCCCGATGCTTGATCAACAGTCAAGAGAGCAAGGTAGGGGTCAGGACGTTAAACTGCAGCACATGGGTATTTCCCCCTAATTACCCCCTCTTCCATTTTGATTTAATTAGCTTTTTTTTTCTTGTATCAAAGTGTAGACGCACTGACCTTGGAGTCTCAATATTGGAAATATGACTTGAAAAAGCAATTCTGCTGATCTTCAGCTAAAAAATCGAGCTAATCTTAGTGGTACGAAATATACCAGATAGCAGACAATAGTTCATTGGAGTTGGGGAACAGACAATAGTTCATTGGAGATGGGGAACAGACAATAGTTCATTGGAGATGGGGAACAGACAATAGTTCATTGGAGATGGGGAACAGACAATAGTTCGTTGGAGATGGGGAACAGACAATAGTTCATTGGAGATGGGGAACAGAGTGAGAGTAATCTGCAAGCATTCCGAAGTGGAAGGTTCTGTTTAGTTGACCCTGAGATCAAACAAGTGCAATTTAGTAGACATGGTACACATACAGCAACAACACCTTGCATTTATATAGCATCTTTAAAGTAGTACCCAATGTGCTTCACTGGACGGTTTTCCAAAAAATACATTTGACACCAAGGAGGTATTGGAACATGCGACCAAACGCTTGATCAGTTAGGGAGGGTTTTAAGCAGCAAGGTACATGGGCGGCACAGTGGTCAGCATGCCTACCTCACAGAACCAGGGACCTGGGTTCGATTCCAGCCTTGGGTCATTGTCTGTACGGTGTCTGCATGTTCTCCCCTGATCTGCGTGGGTTTCCTCCAGGTGCTCCGGTTTCCTCCCACAGTCTAAAGATGTGCAGGTTAGGCAAATTGGCCTTGTCTAAGGATGCGTGGTTATGGGGATATGATGGGGTGGGCGGAGGAGTGTGCCTAGGTAGAGTATTCTTTCGGAGGGTTGGTGCAGACTTGATGGGCTGAATGGCCTCCTTCTATACTGGAGAGATTTTATGATTCTATCATGCATACGTATTAGGTAAGCGCTCGCACCTGCTCCGCCATTCAATCTTCTCCAGTAATGAAGGAGAGAAAGGCGGAGAGGATTAAGGAGGCGATTCCAGATCTTAAGTTCACCATTGGCAAATTGATGAAAATCAAGGACGAGCAAGGTGCCTGAATTAGAGCAGCGTAGAGATCTCAAGAGGTGTTTGAAGCTGAGGGGGAGGTGAAGCCATGGAGCATTTGTGGGTAGCACGGCAGCACAGTGGGTAGCACTGTTGCTTCACAGCTCCAGGGTTTCAGGTTCGATTCCCGTCTCGGATCACTGTCTGTGAGGAGTCTGCACGCTCTCCCCGTGTCTGCGAGGGTTTCCTCCGGGTGCTCCGGTTTCCTCCCACAAGTCTCGAAAGATTTGCTGTTAGGTGAATTGGACATTCTGAATTCTCCCTCCGTGTATCCGAACAGGCGCTGGAATGTGGCGACTAGGGGTTTTCACCGTAACTTCATTGCAGTGTTAATGTAAGCCTACTTTTGACGATGAAGATTATTAAAGACTATTATTAAAAATGTCGACAGCCTTGGTAATTGAGAGGTTATTGGGTTATGAGGTTCATGATCAAATGTGATGCCAAGGTTGGGCAGAGTAGGTAATGATATGTATAGTGTAGGGAGTGTAAAGGGTTAACAAGATGATGTTCATGTATCCAAACACTAGATGGCACCATAGAGTTGTCATACAAATATACTGTGCCTCCTAGGGTTCTGGGAGAAGGTGTTTGTGAAGGGTTCAGATAGGGTGTTAGTTGTATTAGAGAGATATAGATTTCTGTCGCATAGATTTAATAACCTCACGCTGGAACCCATGAAAGGTCATCAACCTAAAACATCTGCTCTGTTTTTCTTTCCGCTGTTGCCACCTGGCTGGTTGAGACTTTCCTGCAATTTCCATTTTTATTTCAGGAATCGCAGTATCTTGCTTGTGTATCACTGCATCTCAGCCTGTGCCACAACTGATACTCGCTGTTCCAAACCCGACCCAAATGTGTTGCCAAACATGGAGGCTAATTCGGTCATCTTCTTTGAACCCATAATCAAAGAAAAATAAAAAGAGCATAAGTCAGCAAATCATCTCTGGATTGTAAGGTCTTACCAGAATAATGGGTGTCCTTATACATGAATCACGTGCATGTACGAAGGAAAATGGTATGTTAGCCCTTATTACAGGCATTTAGAGCAGTGCTGGGCAACCTGGGCCAGTGAATGGGCCCCATGAGTGTCCCTCCTTCTGTGGGGCAGGTTTAGCACAGGGCTAAATCGCCGACTTTGAAAGCAGACCAAGACGGGCCAGCAGCGCGGGTTCAATTCCCGTACCAGCCTCCCCGAGCAGGCGCCGGAATGTGGCGACGAGGGGCTTTTCACAGTAACTTCATTTGAAGCCTACTTGTGACGATAAGCGATTTTTATTCATTTCATTTTCATCTCAGTGAGCCGCAAGATTGAAACCGGGCTTATTAACTAACCATGACCCCATGAATCTGATTAAATACATTTAAAACGCAACAAATATTTCCTAACGAGTTATAGAAAATGCTTAATCATTTATATAATAATAGAACTTCAAATGGTTAAAACAAAATAAATATTCACACTTTGGACACTGAGAGAGAGCACGGCCCTCACAGTCAGTGTTGTGAGCAATCAGCACGTTCCTCGCCTCACTCGCCCTGGCTTTACCTGCGATTCACTTCAGCCAGCCCGGTAGGAAAGAAACTGCGTGGACGGAGATGAGTGGAATGTGAGTGGACAACGTTCAACAAAGGGTCTCGTGGGCCCCACTCCGAACCCAGGTGGGCAACATGTGATCCCCGGGCCACAGGTTGCCCACCACTGTTTGCAAGAGTACTTGTGGTGAGACCACACCTGGAGTACAGGGTGCAGGTCTGGTTTCCGTACCCAAGGAAGAATATACTTGCCTGGTTCACAGGATTGGTTCCTGGGATGAGTTGTCTTTTGATGGAGTAAAACGGGCCTGTGCATTGCGAAGTTTAGAAGGATGGCAAGTGAACTTATAAGATTCTTCGGCCTTGACGGGGAAGGTGCTGAGAGGCGGTTTTCTGTGGCAGGAAAGTCGCGAACTAGAGAGTACAGTCTCGAGATAATGTTGCGGCCAGTTTTTGGATATATTGAAGAGGGAACTGGACGTGGCCCTTGAAGATAAACGGATCAAGGGGTATGGAGAGAAAGCGGGAGTGGGATACTGAATTTGCATGGTCAGCCCTGATGATATTGAATGGTGGTGCAGGCTCGAAGGGCCAAATGACCTACTCCTGCACCTATTTTCTCTGTTTCAATGCTTGAGGGCAGATGCAGCCTTGGCTTGACTTGTCATCAGAAAGACAGCACTTTCAACAATGCAACTCTCCGTACCTCGCCGTACAGTCTACCAGGATTATGTTCTTGAGGCCCTGGAGTGGAACTTGACCCAATGACCTTCTGATTCAGAGTCGAGTTCCGTACCTACCGAGCCAGGTCTCAGAAACAGTTGGGCAGGTGATTCCCTTCAGTATTCCACCCTGAGGGAGGGGGGAAGGGGTGGGGGGGGGGGGTTCTTTCCTTGCTACATGAACACGTTGGGGCCATTTCCTGGCTTAGAATCATGAGAGGACACAAAGTAAACATTTATGAATTTTCCAGGTGTAGGTTCAATATTCCCAATCAGGAATCTCAGCGGGAGTATCTTAAACTTGATTACTGTGTTCTTGATCGCCACCGTACAACCTTCTGGCTCAGATACAATGACCGTGGTGAGGGGCTTCAGTCAAACTAACACCATTTCCTTGTCCCTGCAGGGTTGTAAAGGAGGAGATATCCGATGACAATGCCAAGTTGCCCTGCTTCAACGGCCGAGTGGTATCATGGGTGAGTTGTTCTTTCAGTTGGTTTGTGATTTCAACAGCGACGGTGTGCATTGAGTGGCGCAGAAACAGGCCATCCAGCCCATCTGGTCCACGCTGGTCTTTTGCTGAACACAAGCTTTCTCCCACCTTGCCTCATCTCACCATATCAACAAATTCTTCTGTTCCATTCCCATGTACTTAGCTGACTTCCCATCAAACCGATCCGTGCTATTCACCTGAGTGACTCCTTGTCATGGCGAGTTCCATATACTCACCCCTCACTAGCTTATCCAGAATTCCTTAATCGGATTGATTTTTCAATACTTTATGGCCCCCAGTTTTAGCTTCCCCGCAGGAGCATAGGAAATAGGAGCTGGAGTCGGACTTTCGGTCTGCAGAGTCTGCTCCGCCATTCATGGCTGATTATCCACCCCTCCCACCAAGTTTTCCACTGTCTCCATATCTCCTGATGTCATTAATAGCCAGAAATCTGTCCTCCTCAGTCTCCAATGTACTCGATGACTGAGCCTTCACATCCCTCTGGGGCGGAGAATTGCAAAGAGTCACCATCCTCTGAGTGAAGAAATTCTTCCTCATCTCAGTCTGAAATGGCCTGCCCCTTATTCTGAGACTGTGTCCCCTGGTTTTGGATTCACCAGCCGGGGAAAACATCCCGTCCACATCTGCCCGTCTTGGAGACAGGCGGGGAGTTAATCAAACCAGCCCTGATTTCTCCTCTCATGTCACGACCTGCCTGGAAACAGAAAGGTTTTTTTGATTTTTGTTCCTCCCTTAATAAGTGAGGGTTTGGAGTGTCCCAGGGATGGTTTAGCACACTGGGCTAAATCGCTGGCTTTGAAAGCAGACCAAGGCAGGCCTGCAGCGCGGGTTCCATTCCCGTACCAGCCTCCCGAACAGGCACTGGAATGTGGCGACTAGGGGCTTTTCACAGTAACTTCATTGAAGCCTACTTGTGACAATAATTGATTTTCATTTTCATTAATCCTCTATAAATAAAATAAGCCCTGCAGAAAATCTGAGATAAGGGTTATTTTACATACACACGAAACGCAGGAAAGAGGTTTCACGATGTCCGTCCCTTCTGCACTCCTAAAATAAAAGAAGGATAAGGCAGAGAAAAGGGTACAGGGAGACCACATTAATAATGAGTTCAGGTTTTACATTAGTCCAGAGTCCAGAAGCAAGGGTCCAATGGCGTAGTCCCTCAGAGGGTGGTAGACTGACCATTGCAGAATGATCCATCTTTCCAGAAGTGAGAAAGTCCATGCTGGGAGCAGGCACGTAGAGATGAATTAGGTTTGAAGGCGCAAGTACTGAAGTTCCAATTTTCCACGGGTTCACAGTGTAGACGAGGGCCAGGCAATTCTCTACCAGGACATGGGCTCTTTCTGCTGCTCGCTGTGAAATGGGAAATGGTAGATAGAGACAGGCTGTTGGCCTGCAGTCCTGCTTCTCTTCGGAGATCAAACAGTGGCCGCCTGACTTCAGGACCATACGGCAATATAACAGGTTCTAACAGCTTGGGGGGAGGTCATGTGACATATCTCCCACCTCTCCTGGATGTTGGAGAAAGGATGCATTTTCCCAGGTCTGGGATGTTGAGGTGTTTAATGAGAGTCCGGATCCTTTTTGTCCTTTGCAGACAAACCGTGATCCAGGCACAATTCCTCTTTAGAAATGTAAGGAAGTTTTGTACAGTTCCAGGATGGGGCATCGCACCTTTCGAGATAATGCAACTCTGTTGTTTGTCTGAAATTCCTCTGGTATGAGTCCCGGCCAGTCAAGGTGAAGTCTTGGTCCATTAAAAAAAAACAATTTTACTGAATAGCCCAGTTGACGTAAATGTACAAATATATTTTCTTCCTGTCCTCTGGCCAGGACAATTATTGTGTGCAGTTTTGGTCTCCTTCTCTGAGGAAGGATGTTCTTGCTCTCGAGGGAGGGCAGCGAAGGTTTACCAGGCTGATTCCAGGAATGGCGGGATTGTCACATGAGGAGAGATTGACTAGGTTAGGATTGTTCTCGCTGGAGTTCAGAAGAATGAGGGGGTATCTCATAGTGACTTATAAAATTCTAACAGGACTAGACAGGGTAGATGCAGGGAAAAGGTTACCAATGGTGGGTGTGTCCACAGGGGCCACAGCCTGAGGATTCAAGGTAAACCATTTCAGACAGAGATGAGGAGACATTTCTTCACCCAAAGAGCGTTGAGTCTGTGGAATTCACGACCACAGGAAGTAGTTGATGCAAAAACATTGAACATATTCAAGAGGCGGCTAGATATAGCACTTGGGGAGAATGGGATCAAAGGCTATGGGGAGAAAGCAGTATTAGGCTATTGAATTGGATGATCAGCCATGATTGTGATGAATGACGGAGCAGGTTTGAAGTGCCAAAAGGTCGTCTCCTGCTCCTATCTTCTGTTTATCTATGTATCTATGACATGCCTTCCCCATGGAAGATTTTTATTTAATGGGAAGTGCTGAAGTGTACAGACATTCTCTCATTCATACTGGCACATCCAGCACACAATTACCAGGGACAATGGCAGTGCCCTGCTCCAATGTTTATTGAGCCTGCAAGGACCTTGACTGGTCCTGGGATTAGTCATGTTTTGGGTGACTTGGGAGGATTCAGAATTCACCTGCCTGGGGGGATTATTGCAACCTCCTGATTAAGTATCTTCAAAAGGGTCCCGGGGTTTTGCAAGGTGGCTAGCACTCAGGGGGCAAGTGATGGTCAGACTGTCTTGGACCATCCGCAGGGGAGTGATAGACACCTCACTCTGTGGGTGCCAGACCCTGGGATCATAGTGCTGATCTGCTCTCGTCCAGCTCAGCTCCTGCCTGTTCAGTAATTCTTGATTTCTCGAGGAATTAAGGGCTATGGGGAGAGAGCGGGTAAATGGAGTTGAAATCAACCATGATTGAATGGTGGAGTGGACTCGATGGGCCGAATGGCCTTACTTCCACTCCTATGTCTTATGGTCTTATAGTATGATAACCTCCGGCACTGTGGGCTGGTTTAGCTCAGTGGGCTAGACAGCTGGTTTGTAAATGCAGAAAAAGGCCAGCAGTGCGGGTTCAATTCCCGTACCAGCTTGCCCGAAAAGGCGCTGGAATGTGACAACTAAGAGCTTTTCACAGTAACTTCATACTTGTGACAATAAAAAGATTATTATTATTATTAGGCTGAGGGTGAGGAGAATGCGGTATTTTAAAGGGACCTTGGCCTCTCTATGGGGATTCTGGTTTAGGTGCTCGCACATCTGGAGAGTTCCAGATTCTGGTACCGGGGGTAAGCAGCCTGGAGTCCATGAATCAACCTTGCCATTTATTGTACAAGACTGTTCTGTAGTGGCGGTGTCAGCTTGGATGGGCGAGTTCCATACACTTGAGCTGCCTTGACACTGCGAGCACACGGCACCACATTTTTCACCATGAACTGTATACTGTGCGGGGACGCACGTCTTGCGGTGACATCCAGCCCCCTCCTCCGCCATTCAGTACGTCCCCGACTCCGGTCATCTTAGCAGCCCTGTCTTCCTCCAGCCACATGAACCTGTTGTGGTGTAGGTGAAGATTCTTCAGCAGCAGCACCAAGATGATGGCCACTCCTGATGGGAGAGAGCTCCGCCTCGAGAGAGAGAATCCAAGATCTCTGGCTAAATATGTGGGGCTAACAAGGTAGCCAGCCCGCCTGAATTAGACGGCAGTTGACTCATGTAGGCCCTCCTCTGTCTCTCCAGGAGCCACGTGGCTTTGTCTCCCAGAATTGTATGGATTTCCTGCCTGAACGTACTTCCCCCTCCTTAAAACACAAGAAGCTGAGAAATATCCCGAGTGCCTCTGCGATGAGGCTGGCTCTGGTGGTCTTCATGAGAGTGCAACCCACCACCAACACTCAGCAGCCTGGCGAAGAACGTCCTGAGCCAGCACAGCTCATTTTGGGTCACACTTGCGCCGTCTTTAGTCAGAGCTGATGGACCAGATAAGCTGCACCAGCTCTGATCTGTGGTCAAGGGCCAAGGGACAGCTGGAATGTATCATGGCAACCCAGCTATTCAGCGAGGAATTTCCGGAGTTCCTTCTTTAAAATTTATTCACTGGGTGTGGGTGTCCCTGGCCCGGCCAACATTCATTGCCCAACCCTAGCTGCCCTTGCAAAGGTGGTGACGAGCTGCCTTCTTTAACCGCTGCAGTCCCTGAGGTGTAGGTACACCCACAGTGCTGTTAGGGAATGAGTTCCAGGATTTTGACACAGTGACAGTGAAGGGATGGCGATATATATAAGGGGCTGGTTTAGCACAGGGCTAAATAGCTGGCTTTTAAAGCAGACCAAGGCAGGCCAGCAGCGCGGGTTCAATTCCCGTACCAGCCTCTCCGAAAAGGCGCCGGAATGTGGCGACTAGGGGCTTTTCACAGTAACTTCATTTGAAGTCTATGAAAAGCGATTTTCATTTCATTTCTTTTTTTTTTCATATTTCTAATTCGGGATGGTGAGTGACTTGGAGGGAAACATCCAGGTGGTGGGGTTCCCGGGAATCTGCTGCCCTTGTCCTTCTAGATGGTAGTGGTCGTGGGTTTGGAAGGTGCTAACTAAGAATTTTTGGTGAGTTCCTGCAGTGCATCTTGTAGATGGTACACACGACTGCCACTGCTCGTCGGTGGTGGAGGGGTCGAATCTTTGCGGAACATCCCAGGATGTTGATAGCGGGGATTCAGTTCATGGTTACACCATTGAATATCAAGAGATGATGGTTAGATTCTCTTCGTTGGTGATGGTCATTACCTGGCACCTCTGTGGTGCAAATGCTACTTGTCAGCCCAAGCCTGGATATTGTCCTGGCCTTGCTGCATTTGGACATGGACTGCTTCAGTATCTGAGGAGCCGTGAATGGTGCTGAACATTTGTGCAGTCATCGGCGAATATCCCCACTTTTGACCTTATGATGGAAGAAAAGTCATTGATGAAGCACCTGAAAATGCTTGGGCCCAGAACATCTGTCTATCCCAGCGTTAAATACAAGAATGGTGTACCCACAATCCTCTGGGATAGAGAATTCCAAAGGTTCAAAGGTCTTTGAGTGAAAATGTTTTACCCCCTCGCAGTGCTAAATGATTGACCCCTGATCCTGACATTGAGCTAGTTTTCCCAGTGAGCAGAAACCGAAGTATCTACCCTATCAAACCTCTTCATAATCTTGAATGTTTCAATGAGATCATTTCATTCTTCTAAACTCGAGAAAATCGAGACTCAACTTCTCACCATAGGACAATCCCCCCCCCCCCCCCCCCCCCCCGGTAACTCCCTCATGACGGTATACTACTGTGCCACTACCTCTGCTGGGTCTGGTCTTCCGGTGGCCGTGCCTTCGACATTATCTGTAAGATATAATTCCGCGAGTATGACTATGTCAGGTTATTGCTAGACTGGTCCGTGAGACAATTCTCCCAATTTAGGCACAATCCTCCAAACGTTAGTGAGGAAGACTTTGAAGGGTTGACAGCTGGGTTTGCCGTTGTCATTTCTGATGCCGACGTCGAATGTAGATGCTGCTTAACAGTTGAATGCAATTAAAAGTCAACCCCATTGCTGTGGGTCTGAAGCCATGTTGACCAGAGAATAACAGCAGATTTCCTTCCCTAATGACTTTAGTGACCAGATGGATTTTTATGACAATGGTTTAATTAACATTTTCATTTCAGATTTTTTATTGAATTAAAATTTCTCCACCTGCTGTGGGATTCGAACCCAGATCTCCAGAACATTACCCTGGGTCTCTGGATTACTAGTCCAATGACTACCACTGTGACACCACTTTCTCCTTCAAGGGACTTTAAGGAAACCAATGGTGAGCAGGGGCGCATCCATCACCTCACTGGAAATGAACTCTGAACCACCCCCAATGCCCTCCACCGATCCATGACCCCCTTCGGGTCATCACTGTCAGTGTCCAGCCCTCTCAATACACCCACTGCACCAGCTGGTCTGTTGCCAACCCACCCAGAGGACTAACAACAGAGGTGTCCTCCCCTGCCTCTTCCTGGGGTTCCAGGCCAGAGGGCAGCAGGAGTTTGGGGTCCTGCTCCATCTCAGACACTGGGTCACGTTCTGTTTTTGGGAAAGTTTCTGCTTTGATATTGTCTTGGTACAGAGACATTATCTCACTAACCAGGAGCGTCACCTGGACTTTAACCTCTCCACTTCAAAGCAATCCATTGCGTGACGTTTTTAGTGGCAAGGTTATTTGGGATTACATAATGCAGATGAATTTGTGGAGTTAAACTCTGCAGTTTTACCTTTTCTAATATTTCTTCAATTAGTTTTGAAATTTACTGTTGATTCATCTTCCATCCCCTGTCAAGCAGTGGTGCTTGTGAAGTGTAGTCATTGTTGGAATGTAGAAATTGAGACAGCAAATGTGCATACAGCAAGCTCCCACAATCAGTAAGGTGTTAAGGACCAGGTAGCCTGTTTCTGTGATTCTGATTAAGCGATTAATATCTCCTGGAAACTGGGGATAACTCCCCTCCTCTTTTTTTTCTCACCGAAAAGGTCAGCATTTGTTGCTCATTCTTAATTGCCCTTTGAACCAAATGGTTTGCTAGGTCATTCAGAGGGCAATTGAATGTCAACAACATTGCCGTGGGTCTGGAGTCACATGCAGGCCAGACCAAGTAACGATGGCAGATTTCCTTCCCTAAAGGACGTGACGAATGTGCACACATACAAACATATGAAATAGGAGCAGAAGTAGGCCACTAGGTCCCTCGAGCCTGCTGTGCCATTCAGTAGCTTCATGGCTGACCTGTTTCGAATTCCACATTCCCATCTACCCTCGATAATCTTTGATCTACCTGACTGTGCCTTACAAATATTCAACGATCCTGCTTCCATCACAGAAGAGTGTTCAGAGTGTTCCAAAGTCCCACAACCCTCTTGAAAGAAAATATTATCCTCATCTCTGTCCTAAAAGGGAAAGCCCTAAATTTAAAAGTGACCTCTGGTACTCGACTCACCTGCAAGAGGTAACACCCTTTCCACGTCCACCTTGTCAATACCGTTCAGGATCTTATACACTTGGATCAAGTCAACGCTCACTCTTCTCAACTCGTGGAAACAAGTCCATTTGTCCAACCTATTTTCAGAAGACAATCCGCCCGTTCCAAGTATCAGTGTGGTAAAGCTCCTCCGAACCACCTCCAACACATTTACATCATCCTTTGTTAAATTATGAGACGAAACTACACACAATATTCAAGATGTGGTCTCTCCAATGCCCTGTATAACTGAAGTATAACCTCCTTATTTTAATGTTCAATTCCTCCCGTAATAAAGAATACCATTCCATTACCCTTCTTAATTACTTGCTGTACCTGCATATTAACCTTTTCTGACTCATGCACTGAATCACCTTGATCCTACTGCACCTTGGAATTCTGTAGCCGTCCTCCGTTAAAGTAATATTCTGCTTTTTCTTTACTCTTCCTGCCAAAGTGAGCAACTTCACATTTTCTCACATTTTACTTAATCTGTCGGATTTTGCCCACTCACTCAACCTATCTAGATCCATCGGCAGCCTCCTTGTGTCTTCTTCATAAAATACGGTCCTACCTATCTTTGTGTCGTCTGCAAATTTAGCGACCATGACTTCACACCCATCATCCAGGTCACTGATATAAATTGTAAAAAGTTGAGGCCCCAGCACAGACCCCGCGGGACCCCACTCCTGCCAATCATGAAAAGACTCAAATCGTGCATTCTCTAATCTCATTGATGTGGCACTTTATCATCAGTGAACCAGATGGGTTGTAACAACAATTGATCGTTCTTCACGGTCGTCGTTACTGAGACTAGGTTTATATTCCAGATTGATTGATTGAATTTAAATTTAAATTCCACCAGCTGCCGTTGGAACCCATGTGCTTGAAGCATTTTCGGGAATTCTGAATTAGTAGCCGGTGACATTGCCATACGCTCTTTGAAATAAATGGGATATTTTACATCTACCTGTGAGGGCAGACGGGCGTTAGTTTAATGCTTCACCTGAGAAATGGCATCTCCAGCAGTGCAGCACCCCCTCAGCACAGCACTGGAGTGTCGGCCATGATCTTGCGCTCACATTTTTGGAGTGGGCCTTGAACCACAATGTTCTGACTCTGTGTTGATCATCAGAACTTGTAAAATGAAATCCCTTCATCACCCCCTCACTGGTCAATTTGCCAAGCCTGCGTCCTCTGCTTAATGAGCCTCCTTCCAGTGAAAGCACTTTTTCCTAATTTCCTCCTTCAGTAAGAACATAAGGATATAGGAGCAGCCGTAAGCTGACCATTGGGCCCCTCAAACCTGCTTCAATATTCAAAATGTTGATTTTCTGCCTCGACTCCACTTTCCCCCTTGCTCTCCATAACCCTCGATTGTCTGAGGGACCAAGTGTCTATCCGTCTCAGCTTTGAATACACTCGATAATGGAGCATCTGCAACCCACCGGGGAGGGGGGGGGGGGGGGGGGGGGGGGGGGGTAGAATCAGGTCATTGAGCCCAAACCACACTTTGAATTGTACTAGTTAGTGTCATAATATACACCAGTATATCATGGTGCAGACACACACTGATGGACACACACAGGGACCAATCAACACCGCAGCCAATCACCAGTTAGAATACACACACTATAAAGGCAGAGGGCACCACGGTTCCCGCTCATTCTGGGTGCTGCCTCTCAGTGTAACAAGAACTCATCCAGCCCAGCACAGACTCACACCATGTGCTGAGAGAATCAACTGATTCAGACAAGGCTTAGGTCTCTAGTTTAAGTTAGCATCATTTAGACCCACAGTCATCGTGTGTTAGTTAGTTAGGAGTAGTTAATAAAATTGAGTTGAACCTTCATCAGTGTTGGAAGTGTCTGTTCATCTCTCAAGTCTACACTAGCCAACACTTCATGGTACCAGAAGTTGAGTGATTCTACCACTTCTGAGACCTGCCTTTCAGTGATCTGCCTTCCACCAGTCTCGCGCCATCCTACAAAATGGACTCCGTTCGCCCGCCGCCGCCTCTCCGCATTGCCGGGAATCTGGGCTCCAACTGGAAACTTTTGAAACAGCGCTTCCAGCTGTACCTCGAGGCCAGGGGCCTGGAAGCTGCCTCGGACGCACGGAAGATTGCTCTCTTTCTCTTCACAGCTGGTGACCTTGCTCTGCACATTTTCAACTCGCTCACCTTCGACGAGGGGGAGGACAAATCGAAGTTCAAGACCGTAATTCTAAAGTTTGACAGCCACTGTGCGGTCGAGGTCAACGAGAGCTTCGAGAGATACATGTTTCAGCAGCGAATTCAGGGTAAGGATGAGCCTTTCCAGTCCTTTATTACCCACCTCCGCATCCTTGCGCAGTCCTGCAACTACGGGTCCACCTCTGACTCTATGCTCCGTGACCAGATTGTTTTTGGTGTTCAATCTGAGCCCCTGCGCCAGCAGCTACTAAAAGTAAAGCAGCTCACTCTCTCTACGGCCATTGAGACCTGTGTACTTCATGAACATGCCTCCACACGCTACTCCTGCATCCAGGCCGCTGAAACGGCGCGGCAAGCCCCTTACGAGGCAGAACGGGTCCAAATTATTACATCTTTTCAGACTCTGGATCAAAACGATGGCGGCCATTTCGCACGCTTTTCACAGAGTCCCGCGCTTACACGCAGTGAGCGTGCTGACGTCACGGACCGCTTCGCACAGGTGCGCGCCCCGCAGGATCACCCCGCGCATGCGCGGTGGCGCGCCGAACCTCTCGACGCTCCGGCGTGCGGCAAATGCGGCTCCGCCCACTTAAAGCGGCAATGTCCCGCAAAGTCCCGAAGCTGCCTGCAGTGTGGCAAACGAGGCCACTACGCTACAATGTGCAGATCTTCCCTGCCTGCTGTTTTCAGGAGGTCCACCCAGCCCCACAGAAACGTCAGGGTTATCCAGCCTGCCATCAATGAACCTACTCCAGACCTTGCTTCCGACTGTGCCTGCGATGACCCACAGGCCCCGTTCCAAATTGGCGTCGTTACCACGAACAGGATGTCCCCCAAGCGTGGCACTGAACCCGTCCACGTCCACAGCGTCGGCCAGGATGATGAGTGGTGTGCCACCCTTACGGTCAACCAGAGTTCGTCTCCCACCTCAGAGACTGAACTTATGAACTCTGTACACATGTGGACTTTCTGAAATGTTTTTTTTCTATATCCTTCATTGTTGCATTCGTTATCCAGTGATTTGTAAATAGATTTGCTGGTTGTTCCAGTTCATGGTAGTCATCTGCACCAGGCACCTTCCTCTGTAAATAGTCTTGTTCCCTGTAGATAGCTTTGTACAAATGTCTTCGCACCTCACACATAGCTAGGTACATTCTCCACACACCCACACTATTTATTATCACATGCCTGTATTTACATTTTTTATAAAAGGGAGGATGTCACAATATACACCAGTATATCATGGTGCAGACATACACTGATGGACACACACAGGGACCAATCAACATGTACAAACACCGCAGCCAATCACCAGTTAGAATGCACACACTATAAAGGCAGAGGGCAGCACGGTTCCCGCTCATTCTGGGTGCTGCCTCTCGGTGTAACAAGAACTCATCCAGCCCAGCACAGACTCTCACCACGTGCTGAGAGAATCAACTGGTTCGGACAAGGCTTAGGTCTCTAGTTTAAGTTAGCATCATTTAGACCCACAGTCATTGTGTGTTAGTTAGTGAGAAATAGTTAATAAAATTGAGTTGAACCTTCATCAGTGTTGGAAGTGTCTGTTCATCTCTCAAGTCTACACTTCAGTTAGTTCCTGTTCAAATCCACGATTCACGTCAATTGCATGCCCACAAACATGATGGTGAAGGTTGCTGTTCTGCTGGAAGATTTCTGCAACAAGTTTTTAAAAAATAAATTTAGAGTGTCCAATTCATTTTTGCAATTAAGGGCAATTTAGCGTGGCCAATCCACCTACCCTGCGCATCTTTTTGGTTGTGGGGGCGAAACCCACGCAAACACAGGGAGAATGTGCAAACTCCACAAGGACAGTGACCCAGAGCCAGGATCGAACCTGGGACCTCGGCGCCGTGATGCAGCAGGGCTAACCACTGCACCACCGTGCTGCCACTCTGTATCAAGTTTAACTGTCACTGTCAATGCTGGTGAATGGGTAGCGTGGCAGGCTTGGGTGAGGAAAGTGGGTAGGGGGGCAAGTGAAAGAGGTGGTAGGAGCATGAATAGGTCTCCGTTTAAGAGAGTGTGTAATGTGTAGGTGGCTTATCAATCCTCATAGACCACGTGATTTCATAGAATTTACAGTGCAGGAGGAGGCCATTCAGCCCATCGAGTCTGCACCGGCTCTTGGAAAGAGCACCCTACCCGAGCCCATACCTCCTCCCTATCCCCATAACCCAGTAACCCCACCCAACACTAAGGGCAATTTGGACACTAAGGGCAATTTAGCACGGCCAATCCACCTAACCTGCACATCTTTGGACTGTGGGAGGAAACCGGAGCACCCGGAGGAAACCCACGCACACACGGGGAGAACATGCAGACGCCACACAGACAGTGACCCAAGCTGGGAATCGAACCTGGGACCCTAGAGCTGTGAAGCATTTGTGCTATCCACAATGCTACCGTGTTGCCCATTATTAAAGCATTAAGCAATTTGTGGTAATTTGCAACTCTTGGGGTATTTCTTCCTAGCCACAATTTTTTTAATTTGTTCATGGGATGAGGGTGTTGCAGACTGGGCCAGCATTTGTTGCCCATCTCTAATTGCCCTTGAGGGGAAGTTAAGAGTCAATTGCTGTGGATTTGAAGTCACATTTAGGCCAGATCAGGTAAGGACGGCAATTTTTTTTCCCTAAAGCACATTAGTGAACCAGATGGACTTTAACAACAATCGACAATGATTTTCATGGTGATCATTAGACTTTTAGTAAGAAGTCTTACAACACCAGGTTAAAGTCCTAGTAAGAAGTCTTACAACACCAGGCTAAAGACCAACAGGTTCGCCTCGAATCACCAGCCCTCGGAGCACCGCTCCCTCCCCAGATTTACCTGAGGAAGGAGCAGCTCTCCAAAAGCCAGTGACTCGAAACAACCTGGTGTTGGAAGACCTCTCACTGTGCTCACCCGACCAACGCCGACATCTCCACATCATTAGACTTTTAATTCCAGATTTTTATTGAATTTAAATTTCACCATCTGCAGTGGCGGGATTTGAGTCTGGGTCCCCAGAGCATTACTCTGGGTCTCTGATTTAATAGTCCAGTGACAATACCACTCTGCCACCACCTCTCCAAATCTGTTAGCTATATACACATTCAATAATAGGATATGCCTTAAACCCAACGTTATTTTGTCAGCACGCTCTGGATCATTCTCCCTTCTCTTATTCCCACTGTCATTTTGGAAATGCTCAATTTCTCTTTCGACTTTCTTGGGCTGGTATGACCTTTGTGAGATCCAGGCTTTTCACTGGGTGTTCTTGACCTATCGGTGTTCCGTGTATTAACGGAGCACTGGTGGTTTTCATGGTGGTCTTCCACAGTTTCCCTTTCCCAGTTTCATTCCCGGATATGTTTTGGATGCAGTTGGAGCTCTGGGAGTTATGCAGTTGCGCAATCCCTCAGCTGGCTTCTGTTTCTCCTTGGCGTCACTCCATTTGGTGTTGTGACTTCATAGGATGCTGGCTCACTGCAAACTTTGAATTACTTCTGTGGGTGACCAGGTTCCCTGGGGAGGATGTGTGACCCGAACCTTTCTGTCCTACGCACAGACTCGACAGTCCCGCATCCACATGTTGCATCTGGGATAGTGTGGTGAGGCTGTCATGTGGTCTCTGCCCCTTTTCGCACAGATGTCCCCAGAAGGTCTGCCAGTGTGCTGGAGCTTGTTGTCTAATATAAGCTGTTCAAAGGCCCTGAACAAGCTGAATATTGCACCCATTGTGTCCGCCACGGATGCACTTGAGATAATCTTTCAGTTGTCTGAGGATTGGAAGCTTGTAAAAGTAATCAGTGTCTAGGAGAAAGTCCGGGTGAACAGATAGTGAACAAACCTGTTGTGGTTTTAGACCAGAGGCACAATGGTATCCCGCGAGGGTGTCGAGGTTCTTTGTGCTGATGTGGTTGGTGGCTCAGGCTCACTTTCCACATCCTCACTATTGTCTCAATATCATGGTAGATCCCTCGTCCATACACAGTCTCCCTTGGCAGGCACTTTGTTTGCTCTATGCTGCCCAACCCGTTCTCCTGTATGTGCACAGTGCACCTTTTAGGAGGGTCAGTCGATGGAATCGCATCTTCTCAGAGTTGCTGTGCAGCATCACCTCCAGAGGTTTTCCTATAGCGTCAAATCTGTCTGGGTATATCTGCTGTAGGTCACGGACTGGCTCAATTCTTGACGTCTTCTGTTGTGATTGGTATATTGGTGCTCTCGTGGATGCCTGTATCCCTGCTACTGTGTCCATCAGGTTTCAATATTTATAGTTTTCTATGCATTTCTATGTCAATGTACCTTTGCAATGCAACCTTTGGGGCATTCTAGAACGAGAGGTCATAGTCTGAGGATAAGAGGTAGCAAATTTAAAACAGAGATGAGGAGAAACTACCTCTCCCAAAGGGTTGTGAATCTGTGGAATTCGCTACCCCAGAGTGCGGTGGATGCCGGGACAGTCAGTAAAGTTAAGGAGGAGTTAGACAGATTTTTAATTGGTAATGGGTTGAAGGGTTAAGGAGAACGGGCAGGACGGTGGAGGCCAGGATGGGATCAGCCATGATCGGATGGCAGAACAGACGCGATGGGCCAAAGGCCTAATTCTGCTCTTATGAACGTTTGGATACATGGGTGACCCGTTGAACACAGTCGATTTGGCTGTTGGAGGTTGTGTCATTGACTTCCAAGATCCTTAAGGATTCTGACTGGGACGCTGATAACGCTCACTCCTGTGTTGACCATGGCTGTGAGCGTGTGTTTGCCATTTTTCTTTGGGCAAATGATGCTGATAATGGCAAAAGCCTCCAACTGACTTTATCCATGCATTGTGTCACATCCATAATGCGGAAAGCACGTTCACTTTCCAGTTGAAGATTTTTTTCCATTCTAAATCTTCACCGTGGTCTTTCTGGCCGCTAACCTCATGCATGGTGTTTTCACTAATGTGGGTCTCTGGCAAATTCCCTGTTGTTGTTGCCCGTATGCTGCACATACTTGTGTTTGATTGTAACGCCTGGTCCGGAACTAGATTTCCTACACATTCGAGCGCCATGTCCTTTTACACCGCATACCTTGCAAATATTTGAGAACGCAGGACAGCAGTAACTTGTTTTCTGTGTCCTGGCCACTGTGCCAAGATTAGTAGCTGAATCTGCTGTTTCTACTTGTTGTTGTCCAGCGACAATGGCTTCATACGTTCTGACATCTGTTCGTGGTGTGACCATATCGGGACTTTTCTTTTTCTTCGAAAGTTTCTTTTTGGAAAGTTTCAATCAGCGTTAAAGTGAAAACCAGCTCCATAATCCATGCAGACGGTTCAGCTTCCGAAAAACCGCAGTCTCACCCATATCACGACACCGACTGACAACTTGGTCGATTGATTCTCGTGGCTGCTCCCTGCGGGCCATCGGCGCCAGGCGGTGAATCCTGAAGTTCGCTTTTACGCAAAGCTGATTCTTCAGTACATTCCATTGCTTAACTGGGCCTCCTCTCTCTCTCTCTCTCTCCCCCCCCCCCCCCCCCCCCCCCCTCAAACAGACACGAAACATTGACTCTATGCAGCACCTCACTGCCAATAACTGTCTTTATTTTCACCGCTTGTTTATCTGCTTCTGTGATGGCTAAACCTAAAAAGCATGGTCTGAAAAGCCTAAATTCGGATAGGACATCTATGGCCATCTGATTCACCATGGGGAAATTGATGGTCATTTTCCTGATGTCCCCGTCTTTTACGGACACTCCGTGTGTAGGTGATTTGTAACCTCTCTGTTCCATGGGGAGATCCCGGGAGCAGCTGCTGTTTTACCTTTTAGCCGCTTCCCTCTTCTGGACGCAGTTAAGTTTTTGTTTCCATTTTGTGTGGATTTGTCTTTTGTGCGGGAATGGCAGGCGAGGACATTGCACTGGCTCTGCAGGTCACCCTGCCCAACTCAAAACCCACTGCACGGTACAACTCTGAACAGACTGGCTGCTCGTGCCCACCACCCATCGGGCTGCCCCACATACACTGCTGCTCTGCAGAGCACTGTCGTAGGCGGACCCTACCTGCCGGGGTTTCAGTGTATGTCCAGGCTCTGTGCTGCTGTTATGCTGTGTTTCTATATCTGCTTTACACAAACTCACCAATCTCACACCTGGACTGGTGATCTATCTGTACGCTCGGCTTACTTAATGATATAGTTCAGGATGGTTCAGCGGACTACCTGCTTTATGGATTCAGCAAGTAATACTCAGCTGCAATTCCTACATCCATACAGCTACCTGCCAGTCACTTGCTGCTCTACATCCTGGTTACTTACTGATATGTATATTCCATGAAGTGATATCACAACAGGTGACAGGTGGTTGACATGGGTGGGGTGGCGGGAGGCTAGGGTGACATGGGTGGGGTGGCAGGAGGGTAGGGTGGCAGGTGGGTGGTATGGAAGGAGAGTCGGGTGACAGGTGGGTGGTTGACAGACGGGTGGGCTGGCAGGAGGGTAGAGTGACAGGTGGGTAGAGGACACGATTACTGGAATGAGTGCACAAAAGTCTGGATCAGCTACTGGTAGAAGACATCACTCACCCAGAAAACGCCACATTGCAAGACGGCCAATAAGACCATAAGACAGGAGCAGAATTAGGCCACTCGGCCCATCGCATCTGCTCCGCCATTCAATCATGGCTGATATTTTTCTCATCCCCATTCTCCTGCCTTCTCCCCATAACCCCTGATCCCCTTATTAATCAGGAACCTATCTATCGCTGTCTTAAAGACTCTCAGTGATTTGGCCTCCACAGCCTTTCTGCGACAAAGAGTTCCACAGATTCACCACCCTCTGGCTGAAGAAATTCCTTCTCATCTCTGTTTTAAAGGATCATCCCTTTAATCTGAGACGGTGTCCTCTGCTTCTAGTTTTTCCTACAAGTGGAAACATCCTCTCCACGTCCATTCTATTCAGGCCTCGCAGTATCCTGTAAGTTTCAATAAGATCTCCCCTTTAACCTTGTAAACTCCATCGAGTACAGACCCAGAGTCCTCAGCCGTTCCTCATATGATCTGGACCTGCCTACCCGAGCTCGGCAGTTCTGCTGCCAACCTGTGGAAGGACCTATAGTGCAAAGCCAACAACACAGCCCAGAATCACCACTTAGTTGATGATCCCACTGTGGAGGTCCCAGGCTTCAACCTCCCGCGTGGTGAATGGGTCAAACTGAACAGGTTTTGCACCGGAGTTGGGCCCTGCCACCACAGCCTCTTCCATTGGGGAGACCGTGACTCACCTGTGCGTCTGCGGCAAAACGCAAACCACGGTGGGGATAATCGACAGGTGCCCCAACCTGGCTGCCTCGTTGGCCGACACCAGGCTGATGAGGAGGCTGCCAACCTGCTGAAGAATTTCAGCATTGACATTTAGTTGCTCATCAGTTCATACGGTAGTAGTAGGAGGGGTAGGTGGGAGGAGTGGGCATGTGCATGAGTGGATAATCTGCTCAGGTCGGGGGGGTAGTCCGGAGAGAAGGAAAGGGAGTCAGGGTGTTGAGGGCGGAGTCAGGGGTATTGAGGGCGGAGTCAGGGTGGTAGCAGGGCAAATTGGATTTTTTTCTGTCTAACATTTCCGGGTAACTATCCGGGTACGTCCCCCCCGGAACTGTTTGAAATCTTTGACAAAACTCAGAGTTGGAGACATTCGCGGGAGGTCCCGGGGAGCAGGGAAATAGCCTATTGGAAGTTTAAACTTCCCGGGTCCCTCCGCGGACGTCTCCAACTCTGAATTGGAGTCTGAATTGCACCTCCCCTGCACACCTTTGGGCTGTGGGGGTGAAACCCACGCAAACACGGGGAGAATGTGCAAACTCCACACGGACAGTGACCCAGGGCCGGGATCGAACCTGGGACCTCGGCGCCGTGAGGCAGCAATGCTAACCACTGCGCCATCATGCCCCCTCCAAGTACTCCTCCAACTTAAAATGATTTAAAAATCTATATGACAGCACAGTGGCACATTTTCATCTCTAAAGAACCCTGAGTTATTAAAGACGTTTAGTTAACCTCTCCTTCCATCTCTGCCTGGGACTGCAGGCATGTGGTAACACTGCAAGTCTATGCTGACATGGAACTACATCAGCCGATCCTTCGTCGTCGCTGGGTCAAAATCCTAACAACTGTGGAAGTATCGTCACCGCATGGACTGTAGAGGTTCAAGGAGGCAGCTCACCACCATCTTCTCGAGGACAGCTCGGGATGGTCAATAAATGTCGTCCTTGTCAACGGCGTCCACATCCCCGGAGTGAATTTTTTAAAAAAAAATGCAAGTTCCTCATTTGTCTTCTTTCCATGTGACACTGAGGGAGCAGGGGCAGAGCAAGTGTGCAGGTTAACATTAACAGTTCAGCGGGGAGTCACAGAAGTTAAAACCTTTTCACCTCTCAAGACTTAGGGTTAGAGAGTTGAGCGCGTGCGAGAGAAGAAAACGGGTCAGAGAAACAATGGTGCAGTGTCCTGAGCTGCTTGTTAATAATCCTCTGTCAATTTGGCCACCTGACAGAGCTGTTTGAACGGGCAGCAGAGGTTTAACAGGCTCCAGTGTCATGTCGAAGTTTCCTCAAAATGACTGATCGCGGCTCACAATCGACTGGTCAGACCTGGAGCCCTGAACACTCTTAACGTTGCACTTGGCCCATGGCTATTTATTTTTAAACTTCGCAGAAGGCTGTGAAGCGTGAGTTTCGACGGATGAATTGGAGGAAAATATTCTCCTTTTCTTCATCTCAGAAGGGCACAAGTGATGGATGGAATTCTTCTGATATTTTTCCGGCAAGTTTCCAAACCAAAATAGAGAAGATGCTGAGATGAGACAAGACAGGCTTCGCGAGAAGTAATGCCATCCATTCCCCCCCGTAAAACGTTCACCTTTTTCTTCAGATGATACACCGTTTCCATTTTTAAAAGAAGTTTATGATGCACTATCAATTATGACGAGACCAGAGTAGAGAGTAATCGAGGCTTTAATACACAGATGTGTAGCCTCCAGCAGCTGCTGCCGAAATGGCTGCAGCTCGGAGAGCCCACACATTTATACTCCGCCTACTGGGCGGAGCCAGCAGGCAGGGATCTACCCCTGTACCTGTAGTACAGGGGCCTTACCGTAATACACATTATATACGATATATACAATACAATAGTGGTGACTACCACATTCACCCCCTGTTAAAAAAGAGTCCAGCTGGGGTGGTGGAAGGCCATTTACTTGCAGGTGTTTAACATTTTAGAAAAAGTTTACAAATTCAGCCAATCGGGTGCCTTGATCCGTTGTTGTGAGCGCCGCAGTCCCGGTGGCGATGCAGGTGTCTGTTCAGGCGTCGGTGACTCCGGGAGCGTGTAGACCTCACCTTCATCCCCGGGTGGGACTAAAGGGAGGACGGATCGTCCTGGACTGGGGGCTGTGGTGGGGTGCGCTGGGGGGAGAGGGGGTGGCGCCGGGATGGGGGTGATCCGGCTTGATGCGGAGATCCATCGTTTTAAATTTCTGCATAATAAATTGATGCATTATCAATTACGATGAGACGAGAGTAGAGTGTAAACGAAGCTTTATCACACAGAGATGTGTGGCCTCCTGCAGCTGCTACCAGAATGGGAGCAGCTCGGTGAGCACACACATTCATACTCCGCCTACTGGACGGAGCCAACAGGGGCCTTACCGTAATACACCTTATATACGATATATACAATACAACAATACAACAGTGGTGACTACCACAGTTTATAAAACACTGTTGGCCCCATGGGAGCTGAGGTATTGTGGCTAATTCTGAGCATCGCACTTTAGAACAGCTGGTCAGGGCCTTGGTGGGGGTGTTGAAGAAGAGACTCATTAGAAAGGTAGCGGGGTTGAGGAACTTCAGTTAGGTAAGGAGGAGGTTTGGAGGGGATGTGAGGAAAGCCTTTTTCACCCAGAGGGTGGTGGGGGTCTGGAACTCGTTGCCTGAAAAGGTGGCGGAGGCAGAGACCCTCATAACATTGAAGTATTTAGATGTGTACTTGCGATGTCGAGGCAGACAAGGCTATGGGCCATGTGCTGGGAAATTAGATTAGAATATTTAGGTTCCTATTTTTGATCGGCGCGATGGGCCAAAGGGCCTTTTCTGTGCTGTAGCCCTCTCTGACTCTGATGGAACTAATTCGAGAGCTCGTTCAAAGAACTAGCGCAGAAATGATGGGCCAAATGGTCTCCTTCCATGCTGTAGTGCTGTCTAATTTATAATGTTGCTCCTTTTAACTGATCATCCACTTGTTGCTGTTCAAATTTGCTCGCAGGCATTGGTTCCTGGCCCTCCATCGCCACAGATTTAAAATTCTCACCCTACGTTTGAGATCCATTCATGACCTCGGCCATCACTATCTCTGGAAATTCAACCCGTCCTGCGACCCTCCGAGATTTCTGCACTCCTGCAATTCTGATCTCTTGCGCATTCTGAATTTTAATTGCCCTACCGTTGGTAGCCTTGCTTTCAGCTGCAAGGGCCTTAACCTCTGAAATTCCCTCCTTAAACGTCTTCATCGCTCTCCCTCTCTCTCCTCCATTAAGACACCAGCCGCTGCCCTCACGTCACCGTGTGCGGGTCAGTGTGAAGTTGTGTTTGAGGAGGCTGGTGGGAAGCTCCTTGAGGTGTATTATCACATTAAAGGCAGTCTACATCTTAATGTGCTTCTCCTTCTCTTGAACTCAGCTCCGTGCTCGCTTGCTCTCAGTCAAGCACCTCGACGTGGTCACGGTGTCAAAAGAGTCACATGAAATAAAAAGTGTAGCTGGCTGCTGTTTTAATCTTGGAAGCTGCTCCGCTGTTGGGTTTAATGCTGATTGTATTCCTGTCTTACAGCTGGTGTCTGCGGAGGGCTCCCACTCGGACACTGGATCCATGTGCGCCGACAGCCAGTCGGACTTGCCTCCTCCCATCGAGCGGACTGGGGGGATCGGAGATTCGCGACCACCTTCCTTCCAGTAAGCGCACCAGGCAATTCTGCATTTGGAACTGCTTGTGTTTCCCTTCAGAATTTGACCGGCGTGTTGAGCGTTGGTGGAGTTGAGCCTCTGTTTAGGGTGTCATGCTGGGACCCTGGGGGTGATGGGGTGGGGATTAGAATTACAGTAGTCCCCCGTTATAACGCGCCCCGCAATACCGCGGTTCGCGATATACGGCGGGGGGGTTTATGGACCCCAACTTACTTGACTCATTTTAAACTCTTTTTGAAACAGCACCTTTTTGAGCCGCGATGATTAGACCGATTAGCAGCGATGATTACCCGCGATGATTAGACCGATTAGCAGCGATGATTACCCGCGATGATTAGACCGATTAGCAGCGATGATTACCCGCGATGATTAGACCGATTAGCAGCGATTATTACCCGCGATGATTAGACCGATTAGCAGCGATTATTACCCGCGATGATTAGACCGATTAGCAGCGATGAGTAGCCGCGACCGATTAGCCCAGTTACACAGCCATAAAAGGGATACCTTTTCCAGTGCAGGTATCTTCGAGTTCGAGTTCAGTTGCTGTTGTGTCGTTCAAAATGTTTAAGCGCAAGTCTTACTCAGTGAGTCAAAAGATACATTTGATAGACCGGCTTCGAAACGGGGAAACGAAGGCAAAATTATCCAGAGAGACTGGTGTACCAGAGTCAACCCTCCGTGGGTGGGTGAAAGATGAGCCCAATTTAAGAGCATATGTTGGGACAGTTTCTCAGAGTGAAGGGGCTTAGCAGGAAAAAGGCAAGGAACGCTAGTGACAGTAACTTAGAGAAGGCTGTGTTCACCTGGTTTGTCCAGGAACAGTCTGGTGGCACCCCCCTATCTGGACCTATCATCAGGACTCAGGCTGAGAAGTTCCATCACCAGCTCCACCCAGAGGACAGCAATTTCGTAGCCAGCAAGGGTTGGCTCCATCGGTTCCAGAAAAGACATGGGATAGGTGCAGTTACCATCAGTGGTGAGCAGAGATCCGCCGACTCAGGAGCCGCAGCAGCCTTTCCCGACATCCTCAAGAACTACATGGTGCAAGAGGAGCTGACCCCAGTGCAACTCTACAATGCAGATGAGTCAGACCTTTACTGGACGATGCTGCCTGACAAGACCCTAGCTGTCAAGGATGATGCCCACAAGACTCTGGGGTACAAGCAAGCCAAGAACAGGCTCACCATCCTGTTTGCCAGCAATGCCACGGGAACACACAAGCTGAAGCCATTGATTGTGGGCAAATTCAAGTCTCCTAGATGCTTTCACCACATCAACATGGAGAACCTACCCATTACCTACCGGAACTCTGGCAAAGCCTGGATGACAGCTTTCTTATTTGAGGAGTGGTTCTTCAAGTTCTTCGTACCCAGTGTCAGGGACCACCTTAGAGCCCGCAACTTACCGCAGAAGGCCACACTCCTACTGGACAACTGCTCAGCCCACCCTCAGGGAGATGTTCTCAAGACCAGGGATGGGCAGATCCAAGTGCTCTATCTCCCAAAGAACACCACCAGCAAGATCCAGCCATGTGATGCTGGCATCATTCAGACCTTCAAGTCTGTGTACAAAAAGGAACTGATCCTGGAAATGATAGACTCTCCTCTCACTGTCCCAGATTACCTGAAAGCCATCACCATCAAGGATGCCTGTTATCTGGCAGGGAAGGCCTGGGGAGCTGTGACAGAGAAGACCATCGCCAACTGCTGGAACAAGGCCCTAGGAGCAGCACTCCCACGACCCCAACATTACCCGGATGAAGAGGATTTCGTAGGCGTTACTGAAGCAGAGATCAGGGCAGCTGAGGAGAGGCTAGAGGACCAACTGGATGAGAACCTAACACTCCAGGATTGGGTGGACAGGTGGGCAGCAGCAGAGGATGACATGGCACCCGCAGAAACATTCACAGAGGAGGAGATCATCGACCAGGTCACCCAAGAGGAGGCAGAAGAAGAAGAAGAACCCCAGCCCACAGTGGCAAAGAGCCACTCGGATGCCATCACGCACCTGAAGTGGCTCATAGCATACACAGAGCAGCAAGACTTCGACCCAATATACATCCTGCACCTGAAGAACCTCCAGAGACAAGCACAAGTCAAGATGAGGAAGGGGATGTGCCAGAGGAAACTCACAGACTTTTTAAAATGATTTTAAAAATATGCGTGTAAGTACAATTTTAAGTATATTATTGTATGTATACTGTATATTATTGTATATATTTTAATACATTTAAAACTTGATTTAAGACTTGAACGAACTTTGCTGTTTCTTATTTAAAACGCCCTTCCATTCAGCAATGTTCAGCACAGTCAGCGATGTTTCCTCTCGTTCATTCATTTGGATATCCGCCATCTTGGATATCCGCGGCTCGGTTACAACGCGGGTGGCTGTCTTGGACCCGAACACCCGCGTTATAACGGGGGACTACTGTATTGAACCTTGGGCGCAGAAGGAGGAAATTTGGCCCAAGCTTTTCCAATCTCTCCACATGATGGATGCCCCTCATTCCTGGTGGTAAACCAACAGGATAACAATTTACCTGAATGAAATGAATGAATGAAAATAGCTTATTGTCACGCGTCGGCTTCAATGAAGTTACTGTGAAAATCTCCCAGTCGCCACATTCCGGCACCTGTTCAGGGAGGCTGGTACGGGAATTGAACCGTGCTGCTGGCCTGCCTTGGTCTGCTTTCAAAGCCAGCGATTTAGCCCAGTGTGCTAAACCAGCCCCTGAATAGGTTGGAATCAAATGTTGGCAGAAAAGACAATGGCAGACCAATGCGTCACTTTCAAAGGAAAAGCATTGTAGGCGATGTCACGGTCAGAGGAAAGAAAGGACAAAAACGTCCAAAGCTCCCTGGATAATGAAAGAGATGGGCTGACGATGAAAAGTAAGAAGTCAGGTAGAAAATACAATGGAGAATCAAGCTAAATATAAACAGGGAAGTGGAAAAGCAAATAAGAAAAGCAAGAAGAGAGCATGAAAAGAGACTGGCAGCTAACCAGAGAGAGAATTCCAAGGTTTCTGATCAGCATATATCTAATAAAAGAAAGAGTAGGACTGATTAAGGATTAAAAAAAAGACTTGTATGTTGAGGCAGGAACAAGAGCGGGGTATTAAATGGGTACTTTGCATCTGTCTTTACAAAGAAAGAAGATACCATCCAGGCTGAGGTGAGGGGATACATGGGCGGCACGGTAGCACAGTGGTTAGCACTCTTGTTTCACAGCGCAAGGGACTCTGATTCGATTCCCGGCATGGATCACTATCTGTGCGGAATCTGTACGTTCTCCCCGTGTTTTCGTGGGTTGCCTCCGGGTGCTCCAGTTTCCTCCCACAAGTCCCGAAAGATGTGCTTGTTAGGTGAATTGGACATTCTGAATCCTCTCTCTGTGTACCCGAACAGGCGCCGGAGTCACTAGGGGATTTTCACAGTAACTTCATTGCAGCGTTAATGTAAACCTACGTGTGACAATAATAAAGATTATTATTACACTAGAGCCTGAATTTGATGCTCCCTCCTGGTGGGTTTTAAGGGGGAACAGGCAAGGCGTTTGTGGGTAGGGGGTGGGTGGCTGTGCCTGGTAGCTCCCCAAGCTAGGACTTCCTCCCAGTGATAGGCGGATACCCTGCCTGACGCCAATCAGTGCTCATTAGAGCGTAAATTGGCAGATCCCGATTGGAATCAGCGAGGCTGCATTCTCTGCTGGCTCTGTAGATAGCGGACGCTGCGCCCAAACCATCCGGAAAATTGGAGCCTAGTAGACTTTACAATTCAGAAGGAGGAGGCGTTAGAAAGGTTATCTTTACTTAAAATTGATACGGCATCAGGATCCCAGGGTACTGAGGGAAGTGGGAGTGGGAATTGCAGAGGCAGGAATGATCATCTTCCAACTTTCCTTAGACACTGGAGACTGGGGAATGTTACGTCCTTGTTCAAAACATGTGTGAGGATGAAGCCAGCAACGACAGTTTGATTTCAGTGGTACGGAAACTTCTGGAAACTATAGTTTTGGACAAAAGTCTCTTAGACAAGTGTGGGATAACGAAGGAAAGTCAGCATGGATTTATTAACGGAAAATCGTGTTTGACTAACTTGCTGCATCTTTTTGAGGGGGCGACAGAGAAGGTTGATAAGGCAACGCTGTTGATGTCGTGTATGTGGATTTTCAAAATGCATTTGATACACAGACTTGTGAGCAAACCTCTAGCTCATAGATTAAAAGGGAAAATAAGCACATGGATAAGAAATAGGCTGATTGACAGGAAACAGAGAGTAGTGATAAATGGTTGTTTTTCAGATTGGAATTCAATACACTACCCCTGATCCCAAGCGCTTTAATTTTACGCACTAATCTCTCATGCGGGACTTTGCCAAAAGCCTTCCGAAAGTCCAAATAAACCACATCCACTGGCTCTCCCGCATCTACTCTACTAGTTACGTCCTCAAAGAATTCCAGTAGATAAGTTGAGCATGATTTCCCCTTCATAAATCCATGCTGACTGTGTCCGATCCTGCCACTGTTTTCTAAGTGCTCTGCTGTAAAACCTTTGATAATGGATTCGAGAATTTTCCCCACTACTAACGTCAGGCTTAGTGGTCTATAATTCCCTGTTTTCTCTCTCCCTCCCTTTTTAAATAGTGGAGTTACATTAGCCACCCTCCAATCTGCAGGAACTGTTAAGAGGCTATAGAATCCTGGAAGATGATCGCCAATGATGGCAGCACGGTAGCATTGTGGATAGCACAATTGCTTCACAGCTCCAGGGTCCCAGGTTCGATTCCAGCTTGGGTCACTGTCTGTGCAGAGTCTGCACATCCTCCCCGTGTGTGCGTGGGTTTCCTCCGGGTGCTCCGGTTTCCTCCCACAGTCCAAAGATGTGCAGGTTAGGTGGATTGGCCATGATAAATTGCCCTTAGTGTCCAAAATTGCCCTTAATGTCCAAAATTGCCCTTAGTGTTGGGTGGGGTTTCTGGGTTATAGGGATATGGTGGAGGTGTTAACCTTGGGTAGGGTGCTCTTTCCAGAAGCCGGTGCAGACTCGATGGGCCGAATGGCCTCCTTCTGCACTGTAAATTCTATGAATGCATCCTCTATTTCTAGAGCCACTTAAGTACTCTGGGATGTAGATTATCTGGCCCTGGGGATTTATCAGCATTCAATTTCCTCAACACTATTTCTCCAGTAATATTGATCTCCTTCAGTTCCTCCCTCTCACTAAACCCTGCATTCCCCAACATTTCTGGTATCTTATTTGTGAAGAATGTATTTAGTTGCTCAGTCATTTTCTTGTCTCCGATTATACATTCCCCTGTTTCTGACTGTAAGGTACCTACATTTTTCTTCACCAATCTTTTTCTCTTCACGTACATATAGAAACCTTTTCAATCAGTTTTTATGTTCACTGCTCTCGTACTCTATTTTCCCCTTCTTAATCAATCCCTTGGTCCTTCTTTGCTGAATTCTACACTGCTCCCAATCCTCAGACCTGTTTTTCCTGGCCAATTTGTATGCTTCTTCCTTGAATCGAATACTATTGTTAATTTGTACTCCATGGATTGGCCACCTTTCCCTTTTTTACTTCTCCGGGAATAAAGAATTGTTGCAGTTCCCCCATGCACTCCTGGAATGTTTGCTATTGCCTATAGACTGTCATTCATTTAAGTTATGTTCACCAATCAATTATACCCAACTCACGCCTCGTATCATCATAGTTTCCTTTAAGATTTAGAACCCTAGTCTCAGAATCAACTACTTCACCCTCCATTTAGATAACAAGTTGCCTTTTTATTCCTCTGACCTAATTGGATAACCCCACACTTATCCACGTTAAATTCCATCTGCCAAATTTTGCCCCATTCACCGAATCTATCCATATCCTCACTCTCTGCTTTCTGTTGGTTAGTCAATCCTCTGTCCAAGCTGATATATTACCCCCAATGTTTGTTCAGCACTCTACATCTGCAGGACCCCATTATCCACTTTGCTTCTTACATTTTCGAAGCAATCTCGCAAAGTAGTCAAACACGATTTACCCTTCGCAAAACCATGCTGGCCCTGATGGATTAGCCTTCCTGATGTCCCAATACTACTTCCTTAATAATGGATTCCGTCAATTTTCCAATGTTAGACGTTAAACTAACTGGTCTATAGTTTCCTACTTTTTCCCTTTCCCCCTTTTTGAACAGGCGTGTTACATTTGCCTTTTACCAATCCAATGGAACTGTTCCAGAATCCAGAGAATTTTAGAATATTATAACCAAAACCCTCACCTTCTCTGCTGCCCCTTCCTTTAAGAGCCGAGGATGTAGGCCGTCAGGCCCTATGAACTTGCCTACCTTTAATCCTAATAGTTTGCTGAGTGCTTTGCTCTGTGACCATGGAAATAGTGTATGCGTTGGTTGTCATCTTACAAAGTTCTGTCGCTTCTGGAACAGTCCCGGCAGATTGCAGGGTGGCAAATGTAACCCCGCTGTTTAAAAAAGAGGGAGGGAGAAAACAGGGAATTATAGACTAGCCAGCCTAACATCAGTAGTAGGGAAAATGCTAGGAGTCTATTATAAAGGATGTGACAACAGGACACTTAGAAAATATCAATGGGATTAGACAAGAACAACAGAAATGTATGAAAGAGAAATCAGGTCTGACAAACCTACTGAAGATTTTTTGGGAATGTAACCTCGTAGAATAGATAAGGGTGAACCAGTGGATGTGGTGTATTTGGATTTTTAGAAAGCTTCAATAAAGTCCCACATCAGAAGTTAGTGTGCAAAATTATAGTGCCTTGGATTGGGGGTAATATATTGGCAGGGAGTGGGAATTGGTTAGCAGAAAGGAAATGGAGAGTAGGAATAAATGGGTCTTTTTTGAAGTGGCAGGCGGTGACTAATGGAGGGCTTGGGTCCTAGCTATTCACAACATCCATCAACAATTTGGATGAGGAACCAAATGTAATGTTTTCAAGTTTGCTGACGGCTCGAAGCTTCGTAGGGATGTGAGTGGTGAAGAGGAGTGACTTGGACAAGTTGAGCGAGTGGGAAAATACATGGCAGATGCAGCATGACCTGGATAAATGTGAAGTTATCCACTTTGGTTGGACAAACAGAATGGCAGAGTATTATTTAACTTGTGATAGATTGGAAAATGTTGATGTACAAAGGGACCTGGGCGTCCGCTTATACCGGTCATTGAAAGCAAGCATGCAGCTACAGCAAGCAAGAAACAAGGTGGTTCATGGTATAATCATCAATTGGGGGGATTTTCAGGTGAAATCCACACATGTTCACTGGAGTTCAGAGAGGAGTGTGTCTTACCACAGTCACCTTGTGTGTTTGAAAGGTGAGAGACCATTGTAGCTTAAGATGTACTTTGTAATTCATGTTAATCTTTAAATCTGTGTGTATTTGTTAAGCTAAGCAAAAGAGTATTGTATCATAATCCAATTTTTTCATGTTTTAATTTTTAAAAAATTCTCGGTGCTGAAACAAATGAGAGGGGTGAGGGGAGGGGGTGCTGTCAATCTTATGGAGCAAAGGCAGGTAAGTGGAACTGAGACACAGATCAGCTGTGATCTGCTTGAATTACAAAGCGGGGTTGAGGGGCCGAATGGCTTCCCTTTCTGTTGGGACAGGGGCAGTGATTGGACGGAAGTCGGGCAGCGGAGCAACGCAATGTAGTCAAATTGCGTTTAATGCACCCTGGTGTTGTTCTCGAGGTTTCACTCGGTGTGCTGTCGAACAATCACCTTTTGTTTTTGCCAGGTGTAACTTTCACAAGGCAATTGGGGAAATACTCCAATTGTTTGGCCCCTTGTTCCGCACTGTAACCAATCACCGTTTATCGATGTGTCATTTGTCAATGTTCCCTGTTGATTATTCTTTTTGTCTACTCTGTACGTACTGTGTACGTTCCCTCAGCCGCAGAAAAATACTTTTCAGTGTACTTCGGTACACGTGACAATAAATCAAAACAATCAATCAACTCGAAGGGGAAGGAATGACAGGGCAACGGGAAGAGAGCAGGGAAGCGGAACTGATTGGATAGCTGCTTCAAAGAGCTAGCACAGGCAAGATGCGGGCTGAATGCCCTCCTTCCGGGGGGGGGGGGGGGGGGGGGGGGGGGGGGGACGACTACCCGGGAGCTTCCTCAAGATCTGTTGTTGCGACGCACAGCATGATGCAAATCTGTGACCACCCACCAGACTGCCCCCCCCCCCCCACACACCCCAGCTTCTGGGGTGATGACACCAGGCGACGGCGGGATGGAGTCACCTGATTTGATACAAGAAAGATCAGCCAGCCCAAGCCTGACCTCTTGCGACTCTGAACCGTGCAGCTCGCAAGCAGCTGCCTGAATTCAGACCAAAACTAATGGATGAATAATTAACTGAAAGAAAAAAATGCAAGAATTGAAAGTGGATCCCTTTAACTCTTGTTTTCTTTTGTGTTACTGCGGTAACTTTCAACCCCCCCCCCCCCCCCCCCCCCCCCCCCCCCCCACCCCCACCCCCACCCACACCCACCGTGCTTCTGGCCGGTTTATACTAGTCATTATCGGATTAGGGAGAATAGAATCCTGCTAGATGATGCATTGTGGCCCAGGTTCCAAACACGCCGTTTATCTGATTACGTTACTGACGGAACTGCCTTGTTTCACCATTCGGCTATGGTGAGTTTGTAATTAAACAAACCGCTCCCGTATCACGGACAAAACATTAAAACGTTAAATCTAGGAGCTGGAGTAATGATGCACAGATCAAACCTACTCCATTTGTCAGTGCGATCGTGGTTGATCCTTTGCACCAACCCCACTGTCCTGGTCTAACCCCAATTTCCTTATGCCCAAACATCTGTGGAGCACAGACTGGAATATACTCAAAACCTTTTTTTACGCAGTGGGTGATTAGGATTTAATAATAATCTTTATCGTCACAAGTAGGCTTACTTTAACACTGCAATGAAGTTGCCGTGAAAAGCGCCGAGTCGCCACACTCCGGCGCCTGATCGCGGGAGAATTCAGAATGTCCAAATGACCTAATTGGATTTGGAATGCAATGCCTGAGAGATTGATTCAGTCGTGGCCTTCAAAGGGAAATTGGATTATTTTCTGAAAAGGAAAGATGGGTGGTATGGTGGCACAGTGGTTAGCACTGCTGCCTCACAGCGCCAGGGTCCCGGGTTCAATTCCGGCCTTGGATGACTGTCTGTGTGGAGTTTGCACTTTCTCCCCGTGTCTGCGTGGGTTTCCTCTGGGTGCTCCGGTTTCCTCCCACAGTCCAAAGATGTGCAGGTTAGGTGGGGTTATGTGGATAGGGCGGGGAGTGGGCCTCGGTGGGGTGCTCTTTCAAAGGGTCGTTGCTGACTCTATAGTGCAGATGGAGTTAATGGGCCCATGAGGATTCTATGGAGTCTGTTCAGGGCTATGGGGAACAGGCAGGGAAGTGGCACTGGGGGAATTTCTCTTGCAGAGGGCCAGCAGCGTATGCAAAATGGGCTGAAAGGCTTCCTTCTGTGCTATAAGAATTCTAGGGTCACTCGCAACCCTCTGGTAGGCGGTTTCAATCCTGTGCGAGTGAGAAAATTTCTCCTCATCTCAGTCCTAAACCTCCCAGCTCATGAAGGGTTTGCTCCCATGTGCTGGCCCTTAGAACCAGCCGGGACCTGTAGCTCTGTAGAATTATTTACCGCAGGCAGCTGGAGGGGCTGGATCTTTAAGTATATTCAAGACTGAGATAGATGGATTTTTAGTGACTAAGGGAATCGAGGGTTATGGGGATAAGGTGGGAAAGTGGAGGATTATCAGATCAGTCATGATCACATTGAAGTGGTGGAGCAGACACGATGGTCGAATGGCCTCCTTATACTCCTTACGTCTTATGGACCACAGAATGGGGACAGGGTTGGGTTTGGTTTGGGTGGTACCAAATGGCCAAATAGCCTGGTCATTATCTTGATACTGTCTAGTCAAACACACTTATTCCTATTCATTGACGAGATGTGGACATCACTGACAAGATCAACATTTGTCTCTTAGTGCACTTGAACAGCCCTGGTGAGCTGCCTTCTTGAACCGCTGCAGTCCCTGTGGTGTGGGTACACCCACAGTGCTGTTAGGGAGGGAGATCCAGGGTTTTGACCCAGCGACAGTGAAGGAATGACGAGATATTTCCGAATCAGCGTGATGTGCGGCTGAGGGGAACTTCCAGGAGGTGATGTCCCCATGATTCTGCTGCCATTCTTCTCCTAGGCGGAGGTCACCGGTTTGGGGGGGGTTGCTGTTGAAGGTGCCTTGCCACAGGGCATCTTGTTGGTGACGCACATGGCTGCCAATGTGCGTCAGTGCTGGAGGGCATGAAGGCGCAAGGTGGTTGATGGGGTTCAAATCAAGTGGGCCTGCTTTGCCCTGGATGGTGTCGAACTCCTCAAGTCTCATTGGAGCAGCATTCATCCAAGCAAGTGGAGAGCTTTCCATAACACTCCTGGCTTGTGGCTCACAGATAGTGGACAAGCTTTGGGCGTCAACAAATTAGTTAGTCAACTCTGAGTTCTTGGCCCCTTGTACACACGGTATTGCTATGGCGGGTCCAATTAATCTTCGGTCAGTGATGGCCGCAAAATGTTGATGGTGGGAGATTCAACAAAGGTAACCCAGTTGAAAGTCATGGGGAGATGGTTGGACCCTAGTTGGGAATGATTATTATGTGGCACTTGCATGGCGCAAATGTTGCTGTTCACATATCAGTCTGAGCCTGGATATTGTCCAGGTCGTGCTGCATGGACTGCTTCAGTATCAGTGAAGTTGTGAATGGAGCTGAAAACTGTGAACAAAAGTGAACGTCCCCCCTTCTGACCTAATGACAGAGGGAGGGTTGTTGATAAAGCAGCTCAGGTTGATTGGACTTAGCGCAGTATGCTGGGGAATTCCTGCAATGATATCCCAGGACTGAGATGACTGACATGTAACAATCACCATATCCTTACTTTGTGCTCGGTATGGCTCCAGCCAATGGAGAGTTTTCCATTGATTTCCATTGTGTCAGTGTTCCTTGGTGCCCCACGCGGTCAAATGCTGCCTTGATGTCAGGGGCTGTTGCTTCCATCCCTCCTCTTAAGTTCAGCTCTTTTATTTTTTTGCCCGTTTGAGTCGAGACTGTAGGAGGCCAGGAGCCGGGTGTCCCTGACAGAAGCAGGAATGTGGAAAACCAGCCAGGGTCGGAATAGTCGAGCCTGCAGTAACAAAGCCGTGAATGAGGGATTCAGCGGCAGATGAGTGGAGACAGGGACAAAGTCAGGTGATGTTCTTGTGGTGGAAATATGCAGACATGAACAGTGTGGAGACAGCGGAGAAGTTGAGAGAGGTGGTGGTGAGATGGAGCTGGGTGTTATCAGTGTATGTGCGAAAAACAACGCTCTGCTTTTACCCAATGTTGGTGAGGGGAAACATGCCAAGTGAGGAATAGGAGCGTGGGTGGCAAGGATGGATCCATGGGGGATACCAGAGTTAATCGGGTGGGTCCAGGAAGAGAAGCCATTGCAAAGGATTCTCTGGCTGTGATAAGACAGATAAGAAGGGAACCAGGTGAGAGCAGTCCCACCCAGTTAGACGACAGTGGAGAGACCTTGGCGGAAGGTGGTGTGTTCAACCATGTCAAAGGCTGCAGACAGGTTGGAGAAGGGTATGAAGGAAAAGTATGCCTTTGCGACAAATATAAACACTTCGATAAAACGTATAGCTGTCTCTGCACCACCCATCAAACACTCGCAGGACAAGTATAGCATGGGTTAGATGAAGAGTAAAGCTCCCTCTTGACCGCCCGATCCATGTTTTGTTTCGACAGATATGGCAATGTTTCCAGAATTGCTGGCTGCTTCCACCAGGGGGCAGTGAGCTAACACAGTTGAAGAACAAACGAACTTTAGAAAATGGGGCTGCAGGTTTGCGGCTTTTATTGAGACCAGTCAGAGTTAATTTCGCTGTCCCTACACTTTCAGCAGACGCTTCAAAGTTGGTACAGGTATTGTGTAAATGATTGGAGGGGAGAAGTCCAGCTTTCCTTTACCCCTTAGAAAATGCTTCCTGATTTTGCTCCGAATAGTCCTGTCAGCTCCCAGTTTGCATCTTCACCAGAGTATAGTTTAACTGCCTGATGCCCCGTGGCTTATCTTGTGGCTGTGAGCTGGAAATGTGAGGTTGTTTATTAGCGTTGGGTGGGGAGGGTGCAAATTCTCGGTCAGTGGCAGGTGGCTGCTAACCCATTGCTGCGTCAATTTCTGTGAGATGGTCGGACGAGGGCAGCATCTGGTTTGGATGTGATGCTCCCACAGATGCATAGTCTATTGACCTTTGCACCCTTCTAAAGAACGACCTCTTGGTGCAAGGTAATAGACGTCTCTTGATGCCTTGAAAACATTGCTTTGTGAAAGTGGTCAAGCAGTACGGAGAACAGTCGGTGCCTGCCTGCAGGAAGACCTGGAAAATATTCAGCCCGGGTTTGATAAATGCCAATCGGTATTCGCAGCATATAAGCACCGGCGAATGACAATTTCACAGAACCTTTATAGTGCGGACGGAGGCCATTCAGCCCATTGAGTGTGCACTGGCTCTCTGAAAGAGCATTCGACCGTGTGCCGCTCCCCTGGCTTTATCCCGGTAACCTCGCACGTTCTTTCTTTTCAGATAGCAATCCGACCACCTCCAACAGGAGAGAATCTCTAACCATCTCCCCTTGGCAACGAGTCCCCCACCATCAACATCCTGGGGGGGGGGTCGCCATTGACCAAGAAATGTAACGGGACCAGCCCTGTAAATACTATGGCTACAAAATATAAGCAGCTGGCATTAGTGTTTGGAGATGAAGGAATGCTGAGGAATCTCTGATAATGGTCTGACGGATTCTTCAAATGTGGTGCATCCCATACCTTGCTGAGATCCATTGAGATGCAGAGAAGACGCTCTGAATAGGAGAGCATTTATATTTATAAATGAAAGGCTATTTATCCCTCACAGGTCAAGCCTCATTCCTTTCAATATAAATAAAGAATGTGCCATGAAGATAAATGTCTGCACTGGTCCTCCAGCTTTCATTCAGGGTGACCGTCCAGGGGCATCGGTACAGGAGGAGGCCATTCAGCCCCTTGTTCACCATTCGACAGCTGATCTGCCTCTCAACTCTGCCAGTTAACCGCCGTTGACTCTCATCGGTAGAATCATACGGCATAGAGGCCATTTGACCCATCGTACCCGTGCTTGTCCTTTGAAAGAGCCGTTCAGTAAGTTTCACTCTGCTACCATTTTTCCTAGGATTCCTGCGATATCTTTTTTTATTTTAAAGTGATTGATGGAACCATCAATTCACCAGACACGTGTTTCCGATGTGAACCTAGGCTTTAATCGACTTACTTCAGAGCCAGCCTGTTACCTGTCGATGAACCCGTAGTGACGCAGGCTGACTCTGGACACGGGTATTTATAGAGCTGCACTAGGGGGAGGAGTCGTGGGCGGAACCAAGGGTGGAGCCCAGTACAAGTTCCTTGAGTGCTCCCAGCGCTACTCCCCCTAGTGGTAGGACAGCGCTACTGCGCTTACAAAGACAGTGTGAATTAACATATATGCATCTATTACATTCACCACAGTGATATATATATAATTCTATGCTGTATAATCCTGACCTTATCTGCAGTCACGTTGCTAACATGTACAAATTGCCGTCAGTGACAGTGTGACTGATTTTCCGGGTTTTGCTTTGCGAGCTGCTTGGCGCACGGCGATGATTTGGGATTCTGACTCGCGGCCTTCGTTTTGTTAAAACAAATGTATTGTCTTCCCGCAGCGCCAATGCAGCCGGGAGTCAGGACAACCTGGACAACGAGACGGAGACCGAGTCGGCAGTGTCCTCGCGAAAGGAGCGGCTACGTCGGAAAGAAGGTCATGAACACGGTGAGTGACCCCTACTGGCTGGGTTACATGTGGTGAGGAAAACAGTCCCCTGCTGAAGGCGTACCGCGGGGTTGGGGTGGGGTGGGGCGGGAGATCCTCTTTCAGAGGGTCGGTGCAGACTCAATGGGCTGAATGGCCTACTTCTTTACTGCAGGGAATCTATGGGAAGAGAAAGATGCTCATGTAATTGGGCCATGACATGCTGCCCTCCATCTGAGGCCCCACTCACCTGCACATTCCACAGGGATAATGCCAACTACGGAACAGGTTGTCCTTACCAACAACTACCAATGATCCCAACTCCTGTTCCAGGTCAAATCAGCTGCCTCTCCCCAGTTTGGGAGCCAGACCGAGCAAAACTGAAGTCAATGGGAAGTCATACTGAGCACAAAGGAAGGTGCTTGTGGTTGTTGGAGGCCAGTCATCTCGACCCAAGGACATCGGTACAGGGTTTCCCCAGGGCAGTGTCATAGGCCCAACAATCTTCAGCTTTTTAACCCTCGACATTTCCACCATCATAAGGTGCTGATGAATGCACAGTGTTCAGTGCCATTCTCCATTCCTTGGCTAATGAAACAGCCCGTGCCTGCATGACCTGGCCAACGTTCAGGCTGGGCCGGCATGTGGCAGGGAACATTCGCACCACAACCTTCTTGACCCAGGGAGTAACTGGAATGTGGAATTTCCCACCCCACGGAGTTATTGAGGGAAATAGCACAGAGGGGAAGCTGGGGATGTACACGAAGGAGTAAGATGTTGATAGGATGAAATGAAATAGGGTGGGAGGAAGCGTATGTAGAGCACAAACATCTGTTGGGCCGGTTGGCCTATTGCTGTTCAGCAGATGTGATGTAATTCTGTGTTAAAAGGTGGGTGGGGGGAGGTGGTAAATGTGCTTCCGCCAAATACTATGTGCTTGTGCAGCAGTTTTCAATGTATTTGTGGGGAGTGGGGGTTAGGGGTTGGAGTTCCACCACTGCCAAAACGTTACATCCCCGCACAATCCCAAATTAGCCGCAGATGAGGTCCAGGTCAGCCATCCACGAGGGAACCGAGATATTGTGTCCCCATTGCAGCATTCAGTTTGGTTCATAAATTAACATCACAACAATGCCCATTGGCGGTAACTTATTTTGGATGTACTGAGGTCTTGCCAGGCAGGTAGCACAGTGGTTAGCACTGTTGCGTCATAGCGCAAGGGTCCCAGCTTGGGTCACTGTCTGTGCGGAGTCTGCACGTTCTCCCTGTGGCTGCGTGGGTTTCCTCCGGGTGCTCCAGTTTCCTCCCACAAGTCCCGAAAGACGTGCTGTTAGGTAATTCTCCCTCTATGTACCCGAACAGCGCCGGAGTGTGGCGACTAGAGGATTTTCACAGTTAATGTGAACCTACTTGTGACATTAACAAAAATTATTATTACCATAGAAATGGTAGCCTTTCTTGCCTTCCAGGCTTTTGTCTCAAATACTCCGAGAATACATTCCATCCATTCACTATTTCCTAACTCTCTCTCAGTTTCTTTGAGACACTCATTTTAATTTCATCTTTGACTCAGCTATTAATCAACCCCAAATCCTGGCCATGCCTTTAGACACTCAAACCATAAGCTCTGGAGTTCTGTCCCTAAACCTCTCCATCTCTCTCCTTCTTTAAGAAGCTCTTTGAAACCTACATCTTTGACCAAACATTTAGTCACCTGTCCTGATATCTACTCCTTTGGCTCAATCCCAGTTTTTGTCTGATAGGACTCTGACACTGATTTGATTTTTGATTTGATTTATTGTCACATGTACCGAAGTACAGTGAAAAGTAGTTTTCTGCGGCCGAGGGAACGTACACAGTACGTACATAATAGACACAAGAATAAGCAACAGAGAACATTAACAAATGGTACATCGACAAAACAGTGATTAGTTACAGTGCGGAACAAGGAACCAAACAAAACAAATACATGAGCAAGAGCAGCATAGGGCGTCGTGAATAGTGTTCTTACAGGGAACAGATCAGTCCAAGGGGGAGTCGTTGAGGAGTCTTGTAGCTGTGGGGCAGAAGCTGTTCCTATGTCTGGATGTGCGAGTATTCAGACTTCTGTACCTTCTGCCTGATGGAAGGATCTGGAAGAAGGCAATGCCTGGGTGGGAGGGGTCTCTGTTAATGCTGTCTGCCTTCCTGAGGCAACGAGAGGTGTAGACAGAATCAATGTGGGGGTGGCAAGCTTGTGTGATGCGTTGGGCTGAGTTCACCACACTCTGCAATTTCTTGCGACCTTGGGCCGAGCAGTTACCATACCAAGCTGTGATGCAGCTGGATAGGATGCTCTCTGTGGCACATCTGTAGAAGTTTGTGAGAGTCGATGCAGACATGCCGAATTTCTTTAGCTTCCGTAGGAAGTAGAGACGTTGAGACGTAGTGCTGTATAAATGCAAGTTGTTGCCTTTGCTTTCAGAAAGGAATTTCTCTCAATCCCAAATCTCAGTTGAAACTTTATCCCTCTGTCCCATTCCTCACTCTTGGAGGCCCTGGGACTATCAGTATTCGCGGGAGGCCTTTTATTAATATTGACTCATGCTGGAAATATTCACCAACCAACATTGCTACAAAGAAAAGATATCGGTCTCCAAACTCATAATTGTTTATGGGATCTTGCTGTGTGCAAATTTGCTGCCATGGTTTCTAAGTGTTAGCAGTGGGCCACACTTCAAAGGTACTCGATTGGCTTTGCGGCATTTTGGGATGATTCAAGGTGATGCGAGGCACTGTGCGAATGCCCCTGGAAAATGTCCTTTCTAATCGAGGGACACTGCGAACTCTGCTAGCTCTCTGAGTGTTGTCACGGCTGAGATAAGTTCATTCTTCATCTGCCCGTTGCCTGCACAGCACCCCACCTCCTAGACTTTGTGAGGATCACGGTGTTCAGTGAACCGTGCAGCCACTGACCTGCATTCACCCCACTCCAGTCGGGTGACCTCTCCCATGTTTCATGTTTCCCGTCTCCTGGTATTCGTGCAGTTGGCGGGAGTGGCTGGAGTCCCTGTGACCTATTTACCGGCTCCACCTGTTGTTTCGTGGCCTCCACTCGCTTGTGGAATCGCAGTCCTGGGGAAGGGGGTAAACAGCACTGATCAAGTTGTCTTGGGTTGAATGAAATGCAACAAATAAAATGCGGAGTGGATTCATTCACCAAGGGGTGGGAAAGCGGTGACAGAGTGGCATTGTTGCTGGATCGGTAAACCTTTAGCCTAGCGAACATTTTGAGGAGCTTCACTGAGAGAAATTATTAAACAAAATCTTATACCAAGTCACAAGACAGACTAGGGCAAGTGACCAAAAGCATGGTTGAAGAGTTAGGTTTTTAAAGGATTGTCTTAAAGTGGGAAAGAGATGTAGGGAGGGAATTTGAAAGCTTGGGACAAGAGCAGCTGAAGGTATGACCGCCAGTGGTGGATTGATGTAAGTCAGGGATAATCGAGAGGCCAGAATTGCTGGAGCACAGAGATCTCGGGGAGTTACATCATCCAGAAACATTACATGGATTACACAGAATTTACAGTGCAGAAGGAGTCCATTCAGCTCATCGAATCTGCACCGGCCCAAGCCCACGCTCCCACCCTCCCTGTGATCCAGTAACCCCACCCAACCTTTTTAAACACTTAAAGGCAATTTAGCATGGCCAATCCACCTAACCTGCACATCTTTGGACTGTGGGAGGAAACCGGAGGAAACCCATGCAGACACAGGGAGAACGTGAAGACTCCGCACAGACAATGACCCAAGCTGGGAATCGAACCTGGGACCCTGGAGCTGTGAAGCAACTGTGCTAACCACTAAGCTACCATGCTGCCCACTTTGGATAAACGGGTAGCACAGTGGTCAGCACCTGTTGCTTCACAGCGCCAGGGACCCGGTTCGATTCCCAGCTTGGGTCACTGTCTGTCTGGAGTCTGCACTATCTCCCTGTGTCTGCATGGGTTTCCTCCGGGTGCTCCGGTTTCCTCCCACAAGTCCCGAAAGACATGCTTATTAGGTGAATTGCCGAAGATGTGCTTGTTAGGTAAACAAGCTCATAGCAAAGCTCCAAAACCTCGGACTTGGCTCCTCACTCTGCAACTGGATCCTCGGCTTTCTGACCCATAGACCACAATCAGAAAGAATAAACAACAACTCCTCAATAATGGGGCCCCGCAAGGCTGCGTACTTAGCCCCCTACGATACTCCTTGTACACGCACGACTGCGTGGCAAAATTTGTTCCAACTCCATCTACAAGTTTGCTGATGGCATGACCATAGTGGGTCGGAGGGAGACAGAGAACCTAGCGGAGTGGTGCAACGACAACAATCTATCCCTCAATGTCAGCAAAACTGAAGAGCTGGTCATTGACTTCAGGAAGCAAAGTACTGTACAGACTCCTGTCTGTATCAACGGAGCCGAGGTGGAGATGGTTAACAGCTTCAAATTCCTGGGAGTGCACATCACCAAAAACCTGCCCTGGTCCACCCATGTCGACGCTACCACCAAGAAAGCACAACAGCGCCTATACTTCCTCAGGAAACTAAGGAAATTCGGCATGTCCATAATAAACTCTTACCAACTTTTACAGATGCACTATAGAAAGCATCCTATCTGGCTGCATCACAGCCTGGTATGGCAACTGCTCAGCCCAGGACCGCAAGGAACTTCAGAGAGTCATGAACACTGCCCAGTCCATCTCACAAACCTCTATCTACGCCTCCCACCGCCTGGGGAAAGTGAGCAGCATAATCAAAGACCCCTTCCACCTGGCTTACTCTTCCAATCTCTTCCATCGGGCAGGAGATACAAAAGTCTGAGAACACACACGAATAGACTCAAAAACAGCTTCTTCCCCACTGTTACCAGCCTCCTAAATGACCCTCTTATGAACTGATCTGATTAATACTATACTCCTGTATTCTTCACCAATGCCGGTGTCTATGTATTTCCATTATGGACCTGGTGTTGCCCTTTCATATATTTTCTTTATATTTTCTTTTTGTGTACTAAATGATCTGTTTGAGCTGCTAGCAGAAAAATCGGCGTGGGGGCGGAGAATGGGCATCAAACCCGAGATCGGGTACCCGTAGAATCACCGCCAATCGGGCGCGCATAGTCGACGTGGCGCCGGCCGGGGGCCATTGAAAGAGGCCCCCCCGGTGATTCATTGAGTGCAGCTGGCCAAGTTCCCGATGGCGCGGTGTCTCATGGTTCCGCCCGACGGGGGGAAAAAACTGTACCTCGGTACACGTGACAATAAACAAATCCAATTGGACATTCTGAATTCTCCCTCTGTGTACCCGAACAGGCGCCAGAGTGTGGCGACGAGGAACTTTTCACAGTAACTTCATTGCAGTGTTAATATAAGCCTACTTGTGACAATAATAAAGATTATTATTATAGTGACTGCAACAGTTCAACTAATTATTTCAAGTCACAAGCTAGCTGCAGCGGCTGCTACATAATTAAGTTATTTTTGCTGGCTTCAGTTGTCTATTTTCACACTTAATTACAAGTTTTAGTCAATAATGACAGTCCATGAAACTTAAATGTATCCTTCAACCATAAGAAAGGAACACGCCAACACTCAGAAAATTCCTACTGTTGGCAGGTTTCTCGTGCTTTTTAACTGGTTAGATTCACCCTATCTTATATCCTCGGGGCTGAGTCTGATTTGAGCCAAAGGATAGCCTACGGTGCATCCTATCTCACGCGAGTGAATTAAGGGCAGTTACGATCAGGTTGGATCGTGAACGTAGCTTGGGGGTGTGCTGGTTCTCAAGTGTATGGTCATTATTATTCTTTCAGCAGAGGAGATGGGAGCACTAATCTGGGGTGACCAGCCTCCCTCGGGGATGAGACAAAGACGGCCCCTGAACAAACACGAGAGCGACTATGAATTGAAGTTTGCTGCTGACACGCAGGCAATTCAGTAGTTGGCCGCAGGTGGTGGATGGGCTCCTCAGTTAATGTTTCTCTCTAATTACTGTGATTGTTCATTAATTGGGGATTTATGCTCAGTCCTGACTGAAGCCTTCGACTTGTATAGAATTTCTTTATCTCGGCAACCAACACAAAAGTTTGTCACTTCTCCCAGAATGGATTAGATTCACGGCATCATATAAGAACTAAACTTCACAGTATCACATAGCACAGAAGGTGGCCATTTGATCCATTGTTCCTCTGCCAGCTCTTTGAAAGAACGACCCAATTAATCCCATTTCCCCCTTGTCACGACCCCAGTTGATATTACAACTGGATGGTAAAAATCCCAGAATGGAACCCTGGCTCAAAAGACTGTAACTTTTCTTATAAAACGTGGAGTCAGAAGACTGCAAATTAGTTTCAACAATATGTAAAAAAACAAATGTATTAAGCATGAAAAAATTGGATTAAAATACAATACTCCTTTACCCCCTTTAGATTCACAATTACATACAAGTTTTATGGTTAATATGGATTACAAAGTACATCTTAAGTTGCGCTGTTCTGATTAACACACAAAGTCCCTTTTAAGCACACAAGGTCACTGTGGTAAGACACACTCCTCTCTGAAACCAAGTTAATGACTGTGGATTTCTCCTCCGAATTCCCCCCAGATGATTCTTATACCATGAGCCACCTTGTCTCACTGAATTCCGGCTGCCAGACCAATGATTTCAAATTCCACTCTCAAAAGTCACACTTTCAAATCGCCTTTTAAATTATGCTTTTCCTCCGCTGCTTCTATCAAGGTTTCGCTTTCCGTTTCTACACTTTCCCCATCAGGATTCCTTTGTCTCAATGGCTCTTACACAAACCCCGTGGTCCAGCCCACAGGTTTCCACGATTATTTCAAACAATGTCTCCCAAACGCTTATAATTTCTGACAAACATCAGTAATACTGCAGATATCTTTCTGGCCTCATCTGGTCTTTTCGACTCTTGTGACTTTATTGAGCAATAATCGGCTCCGATAAAGAGTCATCGGACTCGAAACGTTAGCTCTTTTCTCTCCCTGCAGATGCTGCCAGACCTGCTGCAATTTTCCAGCATTTTCTCTGCTGTTTCAGATTCCAGCATTCGCAGTAACTTTCAGCTGTTCTGGCTCTCAGTTTCCTCTGTTCCTTGAATTCCAGAATTATTGGAAACTTCTCTTAATTTTGCTAGTTTCCTTAACTAGCTGGACTTTAGGTTTCTGGCATCTGTTTTCTTTTACCATTCCTCCATAGTATGGCTTTTCTTGTAGCAAGGACGAGAGAGGTGTTCACCCTTTAGCCTTCTGCTTCTAGCAGAGCTATGAGAGCTGCCTTCTCTCTCACTCCCTATCTCCAACTGCAATAAAATTTATAGACTATAATAGAATTTAGAGTACAGAAGGAAGCCATTCGGCCCATCGAGTCTGCACCGGCTCTTGGAAAGAGCACCCTACCCAAGCCCACACCTCCACCCTATCCCCATAACCCAGTCACCCCACCCAACACTAACGGCAATTTTGAACACTATGGGCAATTTTAGCATGGCTAATCCACCTAACCTGAACATCTTTAGACTGTGGGAGGAAACCGGAGCACCCGGAGGAAACCCACGCATACACAGTGTCATGTGAGAGTACCTTTAAGAAATTGGTGTTTATAAATGGGTGTGTGTATAAGTATCTGTAGTGAGAGTACCTTTAAGAAATGGGTGTTTATTACTGCAGTAATGTCAGAGTAGGTGGAGCTGGGCTGTCTGTCAGCTTTTTACTTTTGTTTTAGGCTGTTTGCTGCAGGGTGTGTTTTAGTTTCATTTTCAGAGCTGAAACTATAGCTGCAGTCACAGCCAGAAGGTGTATTAGAGTCTCTGTAATCTACTCTAAATCAATCCAGGGGATTTAAAACTAATAACAGTAGTGACTTTAACCTGATGTGCTTCTGTTAAAGGTTTTGTTTTTAAGTCGTATGGATGTTAAAAGGAAAGCTGAAAGGATTACTTAGTGTTGTAGTGTTTGGGGGTTGTATTTGAATTAATGGTTGCTAAGATGTTCACTGTATGTTTTAAAAAGGTGAACTTGAGTTCATAGAATAAACATTGTTTTGCTTTAAAAATTACTTTTGCATTTCTGCTGTACCGCACCTGTAGAGTGGGCCGTGTACTCCCCATACCACAATCTATTAAAAGTTGTGGGTCAGGCGAACTCCATGATATACTTTGGGGCTCTCTAAACCCTGGCCCAAAACAACAGGAAGAACGTGTAGACGCCGCACAGACAGTGACCCAAGCCGGGAATTGAACCTGGGACTCTGGAGCTGTGAAGCAATTGTGCTAGCCACTCTGCTAGCGTGCTGCCCAAATGATCTAAGCTATTATGTAAAAGCTTCTCTATCTTACAAGGCCCCAGCTGCTGAGCAACATCTCTGCTGGACTATTTATTCTTCGTGCCCTCGCCCTTTCTCAGCTCAATAGAAAGGCACATGGAACTTAACCAACCCCCCCCCCCCCCCCCGACCACCCCCATCCCTGACAACTCCCCTACTGCCACCCGCCCCTTCGCCTATGACCACACCCACCTCCTCCACAACCTACTGCACTCCGAGCCACGTTTTAACCCTTTCAACACAAAAAGTTGCTTCACATATTAATTTCCTTGTGCTGTTTTCTCCCCTCCCTTCACCTCCTGGGTGCTGCCTGTACTGGACATTGGGATTTTAAAACATTTTTAAAAAAATAGAATTTACAGTGCAGAAGGAGGCCATTCGGCCCATCGAGTCTGCACCGGCTCTTGGAAAGAGCACCCTGCCCAAGGTCAACACCTCCACCGTATCCCCATAACCCAGTAACCCCACCCAACACTAAGGGCAATTTTGGACACTAAGGGCAATTTAGCATGGCCAATCCACCTAACCTGCACATCTTTGGACTGTGGGAGGAAACTGGAGCACCCGGAGGAAACCCACGCACACACGGGGAGGATGTGCAGACTCCACACAGACAGTGACCCAAGCCGGAATCGAACCTGGGACCCTGGAGCTGTGAAGCAATTGTGCTATCCACTGTGCTACCGTGCTGCCCGGGTTGTTGCAGGACGCCAGGGTTCCACCACGCCCACACTCTTGGGGTGCTGGACACTGGGCTCCTGCGGGGTATTGGGTTCCTGTGTGGAGCTAGATTTTGTGTTTGAGTTTTGATGGTTTAGGGATCTGGAATTGCCGGTGCAATAATGAAGCACAATCTGGTCGGCGGTGTCAGTGTGCCAGCGTGGATGAATGGAATGTGCCCGTGTAGCCCCAAACTTTCTCTGTAAAGGTGTTGACGATCTCTGTTTCTCACTCTCCACCCACCTGTTCTCCGCACTCCCTCCACTCTGCTCTCATCACCGTCTACTCTCTTCCTTCTCCCTGCTCCCCTGCCAACTCACTCTTCCCCTCCTCTCTGACCCCCACCTTATTCCTCCACGCTTTTCCACATCTGCTCTACCCACCACTCCAATGTTACCCCTTGCTCTCTCTCTCACACGCACATTCCTCTTTTCCTCCCATTCTCTTCCCCCACTCTCCTCCCCAATATTACTGGCATGCTATTCAAAGAGTTAGCGCCAGGATCTGTGATGCAGGCAATTGTAATGCAGGTGGTGGGGACATGTCCCATTTCTTTGTCACACCCCCAGACCCGGATTCGTACCGCTCCTTCCCTCGTAACTCTGGCTCCTGCTGTGAGCCGTACCTGCCTGCGACCTGATTTTGATTCGGGCTGCTTCTTGTACCACTGGCCCGTTGACAGGACAATTAACTTGAAGGCTCGGGGAGGACGCTGTTCCCAGACAAACCGTCAAGCCTGGGAGAACACTGCAGGTCCTGGCTGCTCCACCTCCACTTCAAAGCTCTCAAACTCTTTAATGATGATTCAGTCCAGGCAGCGTTAAGGTGAAGTGCCTCACGGTAATCTAACAGTTGGCTAACTCTAGATTGCTCCAATTCAGACAGTTTGAGCATACCCTCAACAACTTCCTTTGGTGAACCATTAGTAGCCGTGCCTTCAGCTGCCTGGGCCCGAAGAAGCATTTAGATGAGTACTTGAAACGCCACAGCAGAGAAGGCCACAGACCAAGTGCTGGAAAATGGGATTAGAATAGATAGGTGCTTGACACACCGCCTACAGGGCATGCTGAGGGAGGGCTGCCTCGTCTCGGTATCCGTTCTTCAGGTGAACCTTTAGTTTCAGCTCTGCCTTCCTCTTTAGATGTTAAAGGTCCCACGGTGTGCTTTTGAAGACGGGCAGGACAGTGGATTTACTGCATCTTTCACTGCTAAGGTTTCCCTGTCTCTGCCCTCTCACCTATGATTATATTGGACACACTCAGGCATGAAGGATTGAGTTACATGGCCCCCGAGTGGCAGCTTTATTGTGTGAAAGAGTCGGTGCTTGACTGAGTCCAGTTTAAACAGCGTCAGATACACGATTGAGAGGGAGGGAAAAGTTTACAGAGTTCAAACCCAGGGTCATTGGAACTTTGCGGTGCCAGCCTCTGACCATGATGTGATGTTCACAGCCCCGTCCCATTGCTGATTGAGGCTTGGGGAGTGTCAGATTGGAACATAACCTCTGCAGATGCGTGCCTGCGGAGAAAGTATTACTGTTAGATTTAGATTTCCTCTTCATGGCAGAGGCTTGAGCACCAAACATGTTGATAGTTCCAGTGCAGCATTGAAGGAGTGCTGCACTGTCAGACGTGTGAATGAGAAATTTAAGGGCAGGCTCTATTTGTCCTCTTGGGTGGGCGTTAAAGGTCCCGTGCCGGCAGCACGGTGGCCTAGTGGTTAGCACTGTGGCCTCACGGCGCTGAGGTCCCAGGTTCGATCCCGGCTCTGGGTCACTGTCCATGTGGAGTTTGCACATTCTCCCCGTGTTTGTGTGGGTTTCGCCCCCACAACCCAAAAACGTGCAAGCTAGGTGGATTGGCCACTCTAAATTGCCCCTTAATTGGAAAAATAATTGGGTACACTAAATTTATAAAAAAAAAGGTCCCGTGCCACGATTCGAAAAGAGCAAGGGAATTCTCCCCAATGTCCTGGCACACATTCTGGCTCAGCTGCGCCAATGTGTGGCCCTGCGGCAGTCTGGAATTTACCGTGCGGGCAACAAGCAGCCACTCACAACCTGTACGGGTGTGTGCAGCTGTGCAACAGTTTTAAAGGGATCACACACACGTGCATACTACCAAAACATTAGCGGGAACATTGGTGCTGACCAATATTTACCCTCAAAATCTTTTTTTTTAGAAGGATGATCCAGTCATCATCATAGAACATACAGTGCAGAAGGAGGCCATTCGGCCCCTCGAGTCTGCACCGACCCACTTAAGCCCTCACTTCACCCTATCCCCGTAACCCAATATCCCATCTCACCTTTTTGGTCACTATGGCCAATCCACCTAGCCTGCACGACTTTGATCTATGGGAGGAAACCGGAGCACCCGGAGGAAACCCACGCAGACACTGTGAGAAAGTGCAGACTCCGCACAGACAGTGACCCAGCGGGGAATCGAACCTGGGAGCCTGGCGCTGTGAAGCCACAGTGCTAGCCACTTGCGCTACTGTGCTGCCCATGGGAGCTTGCTGTGTGCAAATTGGGGCTGGCACAGTGGTTAGCACTTCTGCCTCACAGCACCAGGCACCAGGGTTTGATTCCGGCTTGGGTCACTGTCTGTGCGGAGTCTGCGCGTTCTGTCCGTGTTTGTATGGGTTTCCTCCGGATGCTCCGGTTTCCTCCCACAGTCCAAAGATGTGCAGGTTAGGTGGGGTTATGGGGATAGGGCGGGGGTGTGAGCCGAGGTAGGGTGCTCTTTTGGAGGGTCAGTGCAGACTCAATGGGCCGAATGGCCTCCTTCTGCGCTGCCAGACTCTATGGATTGCAACAGTGACTACACATTAAAAAGTAATCAATGGCTTTGAATCACTTGGCAATGTTCTGCGATTGTGAAAAGCACTAAGCTCTTCTTTCTCTTAATGCAGTCTTGTAGCGAGCTACACAATTGAGAGGTCACAGGCCCAATTGCTGGTATGTTTGGGGATCTCTGAGCTCAGTTGGGATGGTCAAAGGGGTGTTAAAAGTTTTTTATAAATGTTTTTATTCTCCATTTTCACATTTTCCTCCACAATTCACACCCCGCCCACAGACAGTAAACGATAACAAATACAAAATCAATCCCCTTAACAATAACAACGATCCCATCCTCCCACTACCCCAAACAACGGCCCACCTGTCAATATATGCATCCAATAAAACAAACCCTCTCACGGTGGCTACAAAAAAACAAAGGAGAAAAAGAAAAAGGAGTCCGGGACTATCATGGTCACCATAGAGTCCACTCCCCCCGCCCCGCCCCTCTCAACGCCGTCCAACCTCTGAAAGAGTGCCGTACATGGATACCCAAGAGTTGTAAACCCCCGCCCCCCCCCCCCCCCCCTCCCCTCCAACTCCTCCCGTACACTGCCTCTTGTAAAACTCCTCCCCCCAACCTCGGTTCCTTCCCCCCAACTATCCACCCCGGCTAGACCACTTGGACCCTGTTCTGCCAGGCTCCGATGGCCGCAGCCCCCCCCCACCTCACAGCCGTTCACTGGCCGGTTTAAACCGGCCAGCGCGGAGACCCCCGGCCGGGTCCCTTTCCCCCTTGCCCGTCCCTAGGAAAGCCCAGAAATCGAAAGGGGTGTTAAAGTTAACCTTAGTGTCCCTTGATCACAAAATAAGGAAAATCAGTTGCGAGTTAGAACATAGAACAGTACAGAACAGGCCCTTCGGCCCTCGATGTTGTGCCGAGCAATGATCACCCTACTCAAACCCACGTATCCACCCTATACCCGTAACCCAACAACCCCCCCCTTAACCTTACTTTTCTAGGACACCACGGGCAATTTAGCATGGCCAATCCACCTAACCCGCACATCTTTGGACTGTAGGAGGAAACCGGAGCACCCGGAGGAAACCCACGCACACACGGGGAGGACGTGCAGACTCCGCACAGACAGTGACCCAGCCGGGAATCGAACCTGGGACCCTGGAGCTGTGAAGCATTTATGCTAACCACCATGCTACCGTGCTCGCCCAAGTTCTATTGAGAGGTTGTTTGATGTCTCATTAAATAGTCCAGAGACTTCTGTGGTTGAACATGAACTGTTTATTGTTAACACACAATACACATATCTCCAAGACACAGCCCTAACTAGGCACCGCCTTCACAGACTCTCTCTACATAGAGAAACACATGACCGTAGATTTATTCTGTCCCACTTTAATCCTTGCTGAGATGGACATCCTTGTGCTGCAAGAGCCAACACTAAGGGCATTCAAATGGTCATTGGATAGGCATATGGATGATCAGGAAATAGTGTAGATGGGCTTTAGAGTGGTTTCACAGGACGGCGCAACATCGAGGGCCAATGGGCCTGTACTGCGCTGTAATGTTCTATGTTCCACATTGGTTATCTAGTTTATTGGTTATCCAAAGCTCCCAATTTGTATGAGGTTACCTGGTTGGAACTAAACTGGACTCAACTGTGCCAGTCACGTTCGAGGCGTGACCACTTGTCTTGAGAGTAGCTTAGAGTTGTTGGACTAAGGATTTTTTGTTCTGTTTGGTGGAGGGCCACTACATGTGTGTGTATGTGCGTGTGACGTGTCGGAAGCCTGTCACTGAGATGATTGGACAGTATGGAATCAGGCACGGCCTGAAAGGGAGGTGGAAGCAGTTTAAAAAGTAATTTCCAAAGGGGAATTAGATACACTCCCAAAGGAAAGATTTGGGAGCCAGTGGATGTTAGGGCAGCAGAGAGAGTGGGGCGAGTTCCAAAGAGCTGACGCAGGCATGATGGGCCAAATGGCCTCCTTCTCTGCTGGTCAGCTCTATAAAAGCTTGGTTTTCGATCACTGGATTTTAAAGCCCCATTATGTGACCTGGGGGTCTACCTGATGACGCAGGAAGTGAGAACGGTTCAGAACGTGATGGGGATGTGCATTAATTGTGCGGAGTCTGCACATTCTCCCCCTGTCTGCGTGAATTTCCTCTGGGTGCTCCGGTTTCCTCCCACAAGTCACGAAAGACATGCTATTCGGTAATTTGGACATTATGAATTCTCCCTCCATGTACCTGAATAGGTGCCGGAATGTGGCGACTAGGGGCTTCATTGCAGTGTTAATGTTAGCCAACTTGTGACAATAAAGATTATTATTATTATTATTATTATTATTAAGGGGTTGTCAAGGTTAATGGTATCTGAGATATTGCACTATAATTGTTTGCCAAGTACACTTCATTGATAACATCCCTAATTTAGCCAGTAAATATTAAAACCTCCTTTAACCTGAAGCAGTGTTTAAATTGGCAAGTGACAAAGAGAGGTGACATGTGAAGGCTGGTGATGGGAGGGGAGCAGTGATTGGTCCAGTGTCTGCAGGGAGGGAGCGGTGATTGGTTCACTTTCTGCAGAGAGGGAGCAGTGATTGGTTCACTTTCTGCAGAGAGGAAGCAGTGATTGGTCCAGTGTCTGCAGGGCGGGAGCGGTGATTGGTCCAGTGTCTGCAGAGAGGGAGCGGTGATTGGTTCACATTCTGCAGAGAGGGAGCGGTGATTGGTTCACTTTCGGCAGAGAGGAAGCAGTGATTGGTTCACTTTCTGCAGAGAGGGAGCGGTGATTGGTCCAGTGATTGCAGAGCCTGCTAAGACAGCAGGATGAGCTCCTGTCTCCTGTCAGATGGTGCTGTCTCCTGGGGGCTGCTTACCGTGTGCTGGGAGAGCTTCAGTGGGAAAGGAAACACCTCCTCCATGGGGCCCAGGGTCTACGTTAACATTTGTATTGTTTGTTCCCTTGCCACCTGGATCAAACTTTGAATCAGGATCGAGTGGGCAGAGTGAAGGACCAACTAAACCCTGGGGTTAACCTTCTCAGCTATAGCATATCACTGTGGATGCTGGCACTCTAGAATAAGTGCGGACGATGTCGGAAATACTTCCAGCTTTAGTTCATCAACTTTTTTAATTCAGCTTTACCAGCCATCATACTGAAAAGGACAACATCAGCATACCCCAACACTGCGAGGCACAGCTGGATTGCTAGCTCCACTCTCCATTGGAAACCCCACCTTGGGAGAACTACAATGATCAGTGTCGGGCAGCAGTTTCAGGGTTCAGAGATCTTGCCCTGTGCAAACTTGGAGTTTCTATGCTGAGGGTTACACCCATCCAAGGGTTGGAAGTCCCCAAATAGAGTCAAGCCAGTGTCTGCAAGTGCGGTTGGACTTTGAGAGCCTGTGACATGCAATGTCAAACCGTGTGCTGCTTGGAGTGGTGATCGAGTTTGATTACAGCGTTAGCGAACAAACAGTTCGCAACGAACATCCGACATTCCAGCTCGAGACAGACGAGATCTCCACTTACCTGCTGACCAAGCGGGAATCTCCGGCCCCCTGCCTACCGCTGCTCCTGGCTGCTCGCTGCATCCTCCCCGAAAGAACGGTCTCAACCTTTAATCAGGAGGGTCATTACCCCCAAGGGGCCTCACTGAAGCACAGCCAGAAGTTACACGTGAAGCAGGAGAGAGAGACACACACAGGATGATGTTTCTCTGTTTCAGCGGCAGGGGAAGAGGAGGATCCCTATCGCCCCCTTCTTCACCCAGTCCGAGGGCAGTCCCACTGTGCTGCTGTAACCTATTATCGCTACATCCAGTCCGCTGTTTTCCAGAGTCACAGCCCCGCGTCCGTTACTGTAAGTCTTGTTAGAATTCTGAGTCTGGCTGATTCCACTACAGATGCAAAGGTTCTTAAACAATTTCATTTTCAATCAGTTGTGCAGCTGTCCGGTTGTCAGCCTCGTCCTGTCAGGGGGATATCAATGAGGTGTGTGTCTGTGAAATATTTATATGGCTTAAACTTTAACTATGAGAACTGCCAGTGAAACAGGTAAAGATTCTGTCCATTGAGAATCAGGCTGTATCTGGAGTGAGCACTTAAAGTCATGTTCCACTGATAGCTACAGGTCTGTCACTGTATAACACTGGGGTACAGTACTGGTGGGGACGGGTCTGTCGCTGTATAACACTGGGGTACAGTACTGGTGGGGACGGGTCTGTCGCTGTATAACGCTGGGGTACAGTACTGGTGGGGGTGGGTCTGCCACTGTATAACACTGGGGTACAGTACTGGTGGGGGTGGGTCTGCCACTGTATAACACTGGGGTACAGTACTGGTGGGGACGGGTCTGTCACTGTATAACACTGGGGTACAGTACTGGTGGAGACGGGTCTGTCACTGTATAACACTGGGGTACAGTACTGGTGAGGACGGGTCTGTCACTGTATAACACTGGGGTACAGTACTGGTGAGGACAGGTCTGTCACTGTATAACACTGGGGTACAGTACTGGTGGGGACAGGTCTGTCACTGTATAACACTGGGGTACAGTACTGGTGGGGGCGGGTCTGTCACTGTATAACACTGAGGTACAGTACTGGTGGGGACAGGTCTGTCACTGTATAACACTGGGGTACAGTACTGGTGGGGACAGGTCTGTCACTGTATAACACTGGGATACAGTACTGGTGGGGACAGGTCTGTCACTGTATAACACTGGGGTACAGTACTGGTGGGGACGGGCCTGTCTCTGTATAACACTGGGGTACAGTACTGGTGGGGACGGGTCTGTCACTGTATAACACTGGGGTACAGTACTGGTGGGGACGGGTCTGTCACTGTGTAACACTGGGGTACAGTACTGGTGGGTCGGGTCTGTCACTGTTTAACTCTGGGGTGCAGTTCTGGTGGGGACGGGTCTGTCACTGTATAACACTGGGGTACAGTACTGGTGAGGACGGGTCTGTGACTGCATAACACTGCGGTACAGTACTGGTGGGGATGGGTCTGTCACTGTATAACACTGGGATACAGTACTGGTGGGGATGGGTCTGTCACTGTATAAGACTGGGGTACAGTACTAGTGGGGATGGGTCTGTTGCTGTATAACACTGGGATACAGTACTGATGGGGACGGGTCTGTCTCTGTATAACACTGGGGTACAGTACTGGTGGGGACGGGTCTGTCTCTGTATAACACTGGGGTACAGTCCTGGTGGGGACGGGTCTGTCTCTGTATAACACTGGGGTACAGCACTGGTGGGGCCGGGTCTGTCACTATATAACACTGGGGTACAGTACTGGTGGGGACAGGCCTGTCACTGTATAACACTGGGGTACAGTACTGGTGAGACCGGGTCTGTGACTGTATAACACTGGGGTACAGTACTGGTGGGGATGGGTCTGTCACTGTATAACACTGGGATACAGTACTGCTGGGGATGTGTCTGTCACTGTATAACACTGTGGTACAGTACTGGTGAGGATGGGTCTGTCACTGTATAACACTGGGGTACAGTACTGGTGGGGACGGGTCTGTCACTGTATAACACTGGGGTACAGTACTGGTGGGGACGGGTCTGTCACTGTATAACACTGGGGTACAGTACTGGTGGGGACGGGTCTGTCACTGTATAACACTGGGGTACAGTACTGGTGGGGATGGGTCTGTCACTGTATAACACTGGGGTACAGTACTGGTGGGGACGGGTCTGTCACTGTATAACACTGGGATACAGTACTGGTGAGGAAGGGTCTGTCACTGTATAACACTGGGGTACAGTACTGGTGGGGACGGGTCTGTCACTGTATAACACTGGGGTACAGTACTGGTGGGGACGGGTCTGTCACTGTATAACACTGGGGTGCAGTACTGGTGGGGACGGGTCTGTCACTGTATAACACTGGGGTACAGTACTGGTGGGGATAGGTCTGTCACTGTATAACGCTGGGGTACAGTACTGGTGGGGATGGGTCTGTCTCTGTATAACGCTGGGGTACAGTACTGTAACTGAGGAGCTTTTTGATCTGTAAGTCAGTTGAGAATCACAGAACAAAAGTTTCTATCTGTGATCTAACGATTAGGGAACCTGCCTGAAGGTGAGTGGCCTCCTCCTGTTTCTCTGGGCAGAATTTGTTCTATGGCAAGGTCTCCCACCTGAGATATTGGCAGGGAACACGGGAGCCCCAGATCGTGTGAAGGTTTCGGGGTGAGGGGGGGAAGGGAACAGATTTCCTAAGTATGGCAGTAATGGAGGTGCTGCCCTCGGCGTCTTGAACAGGCATACCTACCGGAGTTCCCCTTCTTGCCCCCGAGCCCTTCACACTGGCTTCAAAATTGAGGCTGAGGCGAGAAAAGAATCCTCAATTGGCAACTCACGGGTTTCAGTATTATTTGGACGTGTGGCAGAGCAGAGGGGCCCAGGCGGAAGGGTGAAGGAATCCTTTTCCGATTGTATGTGTAAATTCGTTTTAATGACATTGAACAGAACGCAGGACTTTCTCAGGGTTCCTTGCTGAGCCTTTCTTTGATGTGCCGAGCGGTGGGTGTGTGTGTGTGTGTGTGCACCCTAGCCTTTGATCAGACCTGCGGAGAGGGGTCTGTCCCATTACTCAACCTTTAGTCATGTCTTCCGGGAGCTTCTGAAGCTGGTGCCGCAGATATTGGATTTGAAGAAAATGGAAATACCACTTTCTAATGAGACGCTTGACCTTAGGAACAAAGTTTTGCAAGAGTCGGTGGGAACGAAGAGGGCCTTAAAAATACACAGCAAAGATATGGGTTACTGCGGAAGAGTGGTGTGGACTCCATTAATCTTTAATCTGCCTTGATTCCTACTACCCTTGTGGAGACTTAAGTGTGTATCATTTACCTGTCACCCCCCCTTCCTGACCTACATCAGCTGAGTCGGACAGCACCCCAATTTTAAAATTATCTTTGTCTTCAAATCCCTGCATGGTCGCATCCCTCCCTATATCTGAGATCTCCTCCAGCCTCCCGAGGAGCACATTGCCATATTGTATTATGCCAAAGGTGCTATATGAATGCAACTATTTATGTGGGTTGGCTGAGGGGTGTTTACTTTGCCTGATGGCCTGAGCTGATCCGAGGCTTAGTCATAGGGGCCCCAGTCCTGGATATCTTTTTAAACTAAAAGGTTTTTTAAAATTTGAATTATTTTATATAGGGCACATAGCCCCTCCGTACCTCTCTCAGTACCCCGCTCAGCTACAACTGACTGCATCAGCAGATTGGAGCAGAGTGCGCATTTACACAGCCCTTGGTAACCAGGCGTGTGGAGCAGCTCTCCCTGCGACTCAAATTAAGGCGAAGGCCAAAGATCCACATGAACCCTCCAGGGCAGCACGGTAGCACAAGTGGATAGCACTGTGGCTTCACAGTGCCACGGTCCCGGGTTCGATTCCCAGTTTGGGTCACTGTGTGTGCGGAGTCTGCACGTCCTCCCCGTGTCTGTGTGGGTTTCCTCCGGCTGCTCCGGTTTCCTCCCACAGCCTAAAGATGTGCAGGTTAGGTGGATTGGCCATGCTAAATTGCCCTTAGTGACCAAAAAGGTTTGGAGGGGTTATTGGGATAGAGTGGAAGTGAGGGCTTAAGTGGGTCGGTGCAGACTCGATGGGCCGAATGGCCTCCTTCTGCACTGTATGTTCTATATGAACACACGGGGCTCTGGAGGCATCCGGATCACAAATGTCCGTTTCTTTTATGGATGGTGCACTGCAGTAATGATATGTATAATGCCAGTGTGGTGAAGGGTTAACATCTCAAACTATGTGTAAATCAAACACTCGATGGCGTTACTAAGTAGTTGTATATAAGTTAGCATCTCTAGGAATTCTGGGAGGACATGATGAGAAGCTGATGAGAACAGCGTGAGAATTGATTGTAGAGATATAGCACGAGGTCTAGTTATAGTGTAGTTTATTAGTTAGATAGAATATTGATTACTCGACTACAAATTCAGTATTATTAGTTTATTATCTGTAACTCAGTAAAGTGTGCAAACCAAATCAATGATGTGGAGATGCCGGCGTTGGACTGGACTGAAACCAAATCAAGTTTAGTAGTGTAAAATAAATTAGTTTTGATTTAAACTTCTTACTTTTATATTCTTTGTCAACACTACATATCTGGCTATCTTCGGGGAAAAGGCAAGGAATATCGCACACATCTCTTAGACGGCACTCTTTCACGAAAATCGGTAATCGTGGTGGTATTATCAATACATTGACACCCGACATTCATCCCAAATATCAAGTATGAGCTGTAGCTCGGCGAGTAGTGTTCTTGCCTCCCCGAGCCAGGAAGTTGCCGGTTCGAGTCCCACACAGGAGATGTGAGCATAAACTCCAGGTGAACTCTCCCAGTGGAGTATGAGGGGAGCACGGCACTGTCGAAGGTGCCGTTTGTCTGCCGAGACTTTAAACTAAGTCCTCATCTGCCTTCTCGGGCAGGTGTGAAAGATGCCAGATCACTGCTTTGAAGAAGAGCAAGGGAGTTCTCCGCCCACCAATATTTACCCCTCAACCAACCCCTGAGACAGGTGACCTGATCATTCACTCGCTGCTGCTTACGGGATCTTGCTGTGCACAATTTGCTTTTCCTCCATTATGAACAGTAACTACACTTCAAAATGTGCTGAATTGGTTTTCGAAGTGCTTTGGGACGTCTTGAGGTTTTCAGAAATGTAGTATATCTAACTTTGTTCTTCCTATTGTCTGGTGGACCAGACCGGGCCCTTCTGCCTCATGGCTCGACCCAACTGTGATGGGAGAACCATCGACAGCTTACCTCGTGGGCTCTTTGTTCTGGTACTTTGTGACTGGGAGCAGTGACATGCCAACCTCACCAGCTACATCCCAACCCTAATCAGAAAATGTCCATGTCCAGAAAGCTTTGTGGTTTCATTTGGTACCTGATAACCTGAACTGATCGTGCGGGAGCGGAGCCCGCCCGTGGGGCCTGGGCCCGAGAGCGGAGCTCGCCCGTGGGGCCTGGGCCCGAGCGCGGAGCTCGCCCGTGGGGCCTGGGCCCGAGCGCGGAGCCCGCCCGTGGGGCCTGGGCCCGAGCGCGGAGCCCGCCCGTGGGGCCTGGGCTCGAGAGCGGAGCCCGCCCGTGGGGCCTGGGCTCGAGAGCGGAGCCCGCCCGTGGGGCCTGGGCCCGAGCGCGGAGCCCGCCCGTGGGGCCTGGGCTCGAGAGCGGAGCCCGCCCGTGGGGCCTGGACTCGAGAGCGGAGCCCGCCCGTGGGGCCTGGGCCCCAGCGCGGAGCCCGCCCGTGGGGCCTGGGTGCGGGAGCGGAGCCCGCCCGTGGGGCCTGGGCCCCAGCGCGGAGCCCGCCCGTGGGGCCTGGGCCCCAGCGCGGAGCCCGCCCGTGGGGCCTGGGCCCGAGCGCGGAGCTCGCCCGTGGGGCCTGGGCCCCAGTGCGGAGCCCGCCCGTGGGGCCTGGGCCCCAGCGCGGAGCCCGCCCGTGGGGCCTGGGCCCCAGCGCGGAGCTCGCCCGTGGGGCCTTGGCCCCAGTGCGGAGCCCGCCCGTGGGGCCTGGGTGCGGGAGCGGAGCCCGCCCGTGGGGCCTGGGCCCCAGCGCGGAGCCCGCCCGTGGGGCCTGGGCCCCAGCGCGGAGCCCGCCCGTGGGGCCTGGGCCCGAGCGCGGAGCTCGCCCGTGGGGCCCGCCCGTGGGGCCTGGGCCCCAGCGCGGAGCCCGCCCGTGGGGCCTGGGCCCCAGCGCGGAGCTCGCCCGTGGGGCCTGGGCCCCAGTGCGGAGCCCGCCCGTGGGGTCTGGCAGCAGAGTCTAAGTGTGGAGTCTGGGAGTAGATACAGAGCCAGGGTGAGGGGCAGAAGCAAGGCTGGCAGGGCAAGTCACTGTTTTCAGTTCAAACCTTGGGAGGAATCCTTTGCCAGACAGGACTATTAGAGACTGATTAAATTGTAGCGGTTTTAAATGTCCTTAAGTAGCAATAATAGAGGTTGTGTGTGCTCCTTCTAACCAAATTAAGGAGAGACTGAAAGATTAATGAGCTGGCCTGTCGTCGTCTCCTTGATTTGTTCAGCTAACTGTACCTTTGATCGATGATGTTTACGTGTGATCCTCAGCTCCTCATTTCAGGATCTCGTACTTACTGTTGGACAGTGGATTTAGTCAGAAAGCCGAAACCAATGGCCTCACTCGACTTCTAAAACCACACCGGTTTTAACTGGAACTCGTTACATCAGTTTGTGGGGGCAAAAAGCTATGCAATATCTGGAGTATTGGGGATTGTAACCCTGGACCAGGAACAGAAACTGTATTTTAATAACCTTTCATGACCGTGGGACATCGCAGAGTGCTCTTCAGCCAATGAAGTACTTGTGAAATCTAATCTCACAGTGGGTAGCACTGTTGCTTCATAGTGCCAGGGTCCCGGGGTCGGTTCCCAGATTGTCTGTGCGGAGTCTGCACGTTCTCCCCGTGTCATCGAACATAGAACATTATAGCGCAGTACGGGCCCTTCGGCCCTCGATGTTGCGCCGACCTGTGAAACCATCTGAAGTCTATGTGGGTTTCCTCCGGGTGCTCCGGTTTCCTCCCACAAGTCCCGAAAGACATGCTTGTTAGGTGAATTGGACATTCTGAATTCTCCCTCGGTGTACCCGAACAGGTGCCTGAATGTGACGACTAGGGGATTTTCACAGTAATTTTATTGCAGTGTTAATGTAAACCTAGTTGTGACAATACAGATTATTATCACTGGCTAATGATTCGTCTACTGGAAACCAGAAACTTGAACAGCTTGGGACAAGAAATTGAACGTACGGTGAAACTTGTATCTATCTTACCCCCACGTCTGTCCCTACTCCAATAACCTGCATTTATACAGACCCTACAATCATCATCACACTGTGTGTGTGGGGGTGGGGGTGTATAGAAGTGCTTCCTGATTTGTACGGTCTGGCCCTAATTTAATGTTCCGCCCCCTTGTTCTGGACTCCCTCCACCAGAGGAAATAGTTTATCTTACCTTAGTTTATCAACTTGTCACCTGCCTTAATCATTTTCAACATCTCAATCAGATCCCCCACCTCAAGCTCGCCTCCACACAGTAGTTTAAACCCAGCCTATTTCACCCTCTCACAACAGGCTGGAATACAAAGGGATGGGGAAGAGAAAGCATCGCAAGCTTCTCCCATCAAGACTGGAGCAGGGAAAACAAGTAGCAATTAGCCACACAACAAAAAACAACTCCATGGTGTAAACAACACACACAGGCTCACGCACAACGGAATGATCTTTAAATCACGTTCAGAATGATGGAACCAGGGATTCTTTATTCTGTCGTAACCCCAATCGAATTAAACTTGGGTTGTCCTCAACCGGCTCCCAGTGAGCAGAGGAGGTCTCAGGACAAACCTACCCCCGAATCTGACACCTTATCAGCAATCTCACTTTGAGGCGATGCAGAGCACGGGGAACGCAATGAAGTCATTGGAGCTGGTCACGAAGGCACGACAATAATCAATAAAAAGGCAATTTTTTGCTGCTACGATCTTGATGGACCCCAATTGGCGAACCCCAATGGTAGGATTGTTGGGGGGTCTTTGGCCGGCACCTCGGTGGACCTAGTTACTGTTTGTATTTCAAACTGGGGTGATACGGGTTTTATTAACAAGCTGATCGCCTCCATTCCCAATCTGGACTCTCCGAGCTAATCTTGGGGGGGGGGGGGGGCTTTTACTCCATCAGGGGTGACAAAGACGATGTTGGCTTTCATGGAGTAGATTGGGGGGGGGGGGGGGGGCAGATCAGTGGAGTGTTTTTTTTTGCACACGGGGGATAAAGATTTTTGTTTTTTATCCCATACTCACCAGGTATATCCTGACTTTTTTGTGGTGGGAGGGTCTCTCCTCCCTTTGAAGGAGAGGGCGGGTTAGTTGACGATTGTGATTCCAGGCCAGGCTCCACATTTTGTGGATTTGGTACTAGAGTCTGGTCTCTCCCACATACCGCCGCGAAGGTCGGATACGGCATTGTTAGCTGACAAAAGATCTTGCGAACTCATGTCCACCGCCATAGGGGGATTTACTAAATTTAGTAAGAGTGGGTTAATCTCGTCTTCTGCAGTGTGACAAGCAAGGAGATAAATAACTAGTTCATCTGTTTGTGGTGCTTATGTTCAGGACACTGTCATAATCTGCACTCAGACACATCATGAAGTAAAGACTGTGATAGACACCCAGGTTAGCCAATCAACACACAGGACAAAACACAAACAATCACTAGACAGAACACTAGAGGGGGGCTGCCTACTATAAAACACACGGGGCATCAGCACTCCGCCTCTTTCCACTGGTGACAACTGTAGTGACAGTCAGGGTGTATATATCAGTCAGCACCTTCTAAACGTGGCTCAGGGCTAGCCTGGTCTAGTTAGTTAGAGTTAGTATACTTAGAGAAGTAGAGTGTCAACCCACAGCCAGCTGGGTGCCTTGTTACAGAAGTTCAATAAATCGTATTGAACCAACGTCGAAGTTTGGTGGCTGCTTTACAGTCTAACTGCATCCAGTTGCATTCCGTGTTACCCCAGGGTGAATAACACAACAGTCACCAGGTGAACTCTCTGAGACACTGGACATACTGCGGAGCTTTCATTTCTTTTCTGTGTTTCTCGTAGTTCCGACACAGTGTGATGCTGAACTGGAACAAACTTGCGTTTGTGGCAGTATTTTACTGCCCCCCCCCCCCCCCCCCCCCAAGTCAGAAAAGAAAGAAAAATTTGCATTTATATAGCCTCCTTCCATGATCTCAGGATGCCTCTCGAGCATCTTACTGCCAATTTAAGTAGCTTTGAAGCATAATCAGTACTGTAATGGGATGTTTGTGGTTCGACCTGACCTCCATTTAATCCAGCACCCAAAGAATGGGAACTTGGACAATGCGGCAATCTCCTTAGTATTACATTGTGCTGTCAACTAGCACTGCCTGTACAAATCTGGAGTTGGAGAGTGTACCAACTCGGCCCAAGTGAATAAACGATAAAACAGACAAACCCGCATTTCTGTAGCACCTTTCACAAGCTCAGGATTTCCAATGGTTCGTTCCAGCCAATGCGGGGGGGGGGGGGGAACATTTGAAGAGTGGTTCGTGTTGCAAAGTAAGAGCAGCAGTGGCCAGTTTGAGCAACACAAACTCCCACAAACAGCAGTGGGATCTCCCTTTACTTATTGAAGGTCAGCATTATGTTGCCCATCGCGAAATTCCCTCAGCGGAGTGACTGGCCAGGCATTTCAGAGGAACAGCGCTGAGGGAATGGAGTCAATGTAGGCCAACCCAAGACCCGCATCGTCCCTCCACACTATAAAACCATAGGAGCAGGAGGAGGCCATTTGGCCCATCGAAACTGCTCCGCCCTTCAATGAGATCATGACTGATCTGTTACAATAATCCTCAACTCCACTTTCCTGCCTTATCCCCAAACCCTCGATTCCCTGACTGAGTAAAAATCTGTCTACCTCAGCTGTGAACATGGCGACCCAGCCTCGACAGCCCTCTGCGGTAAATAATTCTCTCAGAGGATAGTGAACCTGTGCAAGAAATATTTCTTCATAGAATAGAATCACCAGGATCTCTACCGTGCAGAAGTAAGCCATTCGGCCCATCTAGTCTGCACCGACCCCCAGAATGAGTGCCCGACTGAGGCCCACGCTCCGACCCTATCCCCGTAACCCAGTACCCCCACCCAATCTTTTGGACATCAAGGGGCAATTTATCACGGCCAATCCACCTAACCCGCACCTAACCTGGATTGTGGGAGGAAACCGGAGCACCCAGAGGAAACCCACGCAGACAAGAGGAGAACGTGCAAACTCCACACAGTCACCTGAGGCCGGAATTGAACCCCGTCTTAAATGGGTGATCCACTTAGTCTGAGATTATGCCCTGTGGTCCTATATATTCTCACATGGGGAAACAACCTCTCAGCATCTACCCTAACCTTGTGAGGAAGTATTTCACCAGCCGTTGTATTGTCTCGCTGTTCGAGAGAGAGAGATGTTGACATTGTCAGTCTCAGGAGGGTTCTGGGCATCTATTTTGTCTGTCTGAGTGCCTGGTAATACCTCTGATTGGTCAATGCTTGGGGTAGTTTTTATTTCCCCTCCCACAGTGCCACTTTGAGCTTTAACCTCTGACCTTTGGCCTCGTGCCCACAGTTCCCCGAGTCAACGGCCACACGAAGCTGGAGAGACGGCACGAGACTGGCGGCTATGAAAGCTCGTCCACCCTGATGAGCAGCGAGCTGGAGACCACCAGTTTCTTCGACTCGGACGAGGACGATTCCACCAGCAGGTAGGAGAGATTTCCGGCCACGAGGCTGCTGGGAGGGTGGGGAAGGGTTGACACAGGGGATTGCAAGTGGGACCACAGGGAGTTCTGCACTGAGTCCTGACCAATATTTGTTATTAATTTAAGTTTTTATTGTCAGGCAGTGCGACCATCATTAAAAACGGACCTCATTATTATCTCTGTTTGTGGGATCTTGCTGTGTAAGCTTGCTGCCAAGTTTCCCCGCATTGCAACAGTGACAACACTTCAAAAAGCATTTCATCGGCTGGGGTGGGGGGGGGCATCCTGGAAAGGCGCTATATAAATGCAACCAGCGGAGATACTTGTAAAATCGGCTTTTCGCAAATAGCGATCGTTCGGAATGACACGGTCGGAGTGTTGAAGCAGAAATTAGGTAAACACACAAGGCAGAAAGTAGCAGAAGGCTATGCCCAAGGGGATTGAAGCAGGGCGAGAGAAGGAGAGCGTGAAGCCTAAACACTGGCATAGACCAGATGGGCTGAATGGCCTGCTCCTGTGCTCCATGTTGTGTGTGCTTTATGGACACTGGGTTTGAAAGGAACCGTGTTGTGGGAGATCAGAAACCTAACTCCACCAGTGTACAAGTCTGCAGCTGGTACTGAGCAGTGTGGGGGGGGGGGGGGGGATGACGGTGTGTCCAGAGAGAACGGGGTAAAATCCAAGGACTGCAGAGATGCAAAAAGGTGCACGGACGAATTGCTGGTGACACTTAACATTCAGCAATGTTGGGGGGGGGGGGGGGGGGGGGGGGGGAGGTTTGACACGTTAGATATGGGCACAGCTGTCACGGGAAACAGTGTTACTCACTGATCCACGACTATCCAGTCACATACTGCGGACTGCAGCTGGTGGGTGTGAACAGGATTATTTATCTGTATCGGTGCGGGGAGGGGGTGTGGCTGGAACCATACCTCAGCGAGGGTTGGTCCATTTGCGGGAGGTATCTTCGCAAGGGGGTGCATACGGAGCACAAAGCAGAGCAAGCTGGTGCCGATTGTCTCCATATCATCATCGATCATAGAATCCCTACAGTGCAGAAGGAGGCCATTCGGCCCTTCAGATCTAAACCAACCCTCTGAAGGAGCACCCACCCAGGTCCACGCCCCTACCCTATCTGCGTAGCCCCACCCAACCTTTCAGGCCACTAAGGAGCAGTTTAGCATGGCCAAACCACCTAACCTGCACATCTTTGGACTATAAACCTCTCCACCTTACTCTCTCCTGCTTATAAGACGCTCTTTAAAAACCGACCAGCACCCTTAGTGTCAATTTCTGTTTCATTGTGTTCCTGTGAAGCACTTGAGGACATTTTGCAAGTTAAAGATGCTACATAAATCTGTGTTGTTACTCCTGTGCAGGAACCTTTGAGAAAAGTTCATAAAATTTTAGCATTGAGCACGCTTCATCGTTTGTGATGTCTCCTGCCCTCTGGTGGTGAACATGGTCTACAGCAGCTCCCAGAAGGAAATGATATGTCCAGATTGTCACATTACTTTTTTTTCCCCTCTGATTTTTCTCCTCGAGCAATAAGGTCTTGCAGGGGTACATTTCCACCAACCACTCCTTCACCAGTTTACCCATCCTTTGTGCATGAGCACAGATAACCAATCTCTAAATTATCTCGTAAAATCCCTACAGAAGGAGGCCGTTCGGCCCATCGAGCCTGCATCGACACTCTGAAAGTGCACCCTCCCACCCTATCCCCGTAACCCAAGTAAGCCCACCTAACCTTTGAACAAAAAGGGGCAATTTAGCATGGCCAATACACCTAACCTGCACATCTTTGGACTGTGGGAGGAAACTGGAGCATCCGGAGGAAACCCACGCAGACACGGGGAGAACGTGCAGACTCCACACAGACAGTCACCCAGCGGGGAATCGAACCCGGATCCCTGGCGCTGTGAGGCAGCAGTGCTAACCATCTTGCCGTTCTCCTTACCAGGAGGTACATAACCATCAGGAAGCAGCTTGGCCCCCTTTCCACACTTCCTTAATAGCTTCCGGCTTGGTCCCCACTCTGCACTGGGTTAGGTGACATCTCAGTTAAGACGGTAACCCTGGAAATCTCTCTGTGGACTTACAAGCTTTAAGTCCCATCCCTGAGACTTCAGCACAAAACCCAGGCTGGCATATCCAGTGCCGCGCTGCTGGAGAGCTGCACTGTCAGAGGTTCCGTCACTTGGGCGCGACGTTTAACCAAGTCCTCGCCTATCCTCTGAGGTGACAGTAAAGATCCCGTGTCGCTATTTGACAAAGAGCGAGTGAGCTCTCCCGAGATAGCCCGGCCCACATTTACCCACCAACCAACATGCTCCAGGTCAACATCATCATCTTCCGATGGTGAGGTGCTCAGATCTGAACGCAGCTCACCCAGGTGAGGTCTGACCAAGTCTCTGAACGATTGAAACTTCACTCCTCCCCCGCCTCTTTGACACAAAACACAGCATTCCCTGAACCTGGTGTGTGCACACTGATTAAAAACAGGCTGACAGCTGCTATCTGACAAGTGTTGGCCACCAGGGAGAGGTAATTAAAGATATCGCTGTACCCAGGGAGCTGTACCTCCAGCTAGAATCAGCATCTCGGACACAAAACCAATGCCAAGGTTAGAAATTGCTCTTGAACACAGGGCCTCTGACAGTCTTCGCTTCTTCGCAGGTTCAGCAGCTCCACAGAACAGAGCAACTCATCCAAACTCATGAGACGACACAAACGGCGACGGCGAAAACCCCGGATCCCGCGGATCGAAAGGGTTGGTAGATTCCTTGTCTCTTTCTGACTTACCGCCTGGTACATACAGGTGTCACAATCCGCTTACTTCGTACTCAACAAGGTGAAAGACATTAATTTGCGCACAATATGAGGTTTTACATGTCAGGCATCCAATATTGTTACCGAGCCCATCTGATATATGATACAGAGTAAATCTCCCTCTAAGAAGTGCAGGTTAGTTGGATTGTCATGTTAAATTGCACCTTTAGTGTCCAAAAAGATTAGGTGGGGTTATGGGAATAGGGTGCAAGCGTGGGCTTAGGTAGGGTGCTCTTTCCAACAGCCTGCCCAGACTCGATGGGCCGAATGGCTTCCTTCTGCACTGTAACTTCTATACACTGCCCCCATCAAAAACTCGCAGGATAGGTACAATACACGGTTTGATACAGAGTAAAGCTCCCTCCACACAGTCCCCATCAAACACTCCCAGGACAGGTACAGCACGGGGTTAGGTACAGAGTAAAGCTCCCTCTACACTGTCCCCATCAAACACTCCCAGGACAGGTACAGCATGGGGTTTGATACAGAGTAAAGCTCCCTCTACACTGTCCCCATCAAACACTCCCAGGACAGGTGCAGCACAGGGTTAGATACAGAGTAAAGCTCCCTCTACACTGTCCCCATCAAACACTCCCAGGACAGGTGCAGCACAGGGTTAGATACAGAGTAAAGCTCCCTCTACACTGTCCCCATCAAACACTCCCAGGGCAGGTACAGCACGGGGTTAGATACAGAGTAAAGCTCTCTCTACACTGTCCCCATCAAACACTCCCAGGACAGATACAGCACAGGGTTAGATACAGAGTAAAGCTCCCTCTACACTGTCCCCATCAAACACTTCCAGGACAGGCACAGCACAGGGTTAGATACAGAGTAAAGCTCCCTCTACACTGTCCCCATCAAACACTCCCAGGACAGATACAGCACAGGGTTAGATACAGAGTAAAGCTCCCTCTACACTGTCCCCATCAAACACTCCCAGGGCAGGGACAGCACGGGGTTAGATACAGAGTAAAGCTCCCTCTACACCAGGGGTGGGCAAACTACGGCCCGCGGGCCGCATGCGGCCCGACAAAGGTTTTTATGCGGCCCGCCAATGAAGTGCCCGGAATCATATCCGGCATCTTTGAAAAGCCGCCGGGGAAAAGCCGCTGAAGTAAATGCGCTTATTCAATAAGCGCATTTACTTCAGCGGCTTTTCCCCGGCGGCTTTTCAAAAATGCCGGTTATGATTCCGGGCACCTCATTGGCGGGCCGCATAAAAACACGCGTAGTGGGGTGGATGAGAGGGGCTGTCTCATTGGTCGGTTTAGTTGGGTGTGTAACCAATAGGAGTCCAGGTTACAAACAATAAGCCTTATTATTGTTTGTAACCTGGACTCCTATTGGTCGCACACCCAACTAAACCGACCAATAAGGCAGCCCCACTCATCCACCCCACTACGCGCGTTTTTATCGTTGACTCGGCCGGGCTGTGCTTCTGTCAGGGTTAAGGATCAGCACAAGCAACTTGACACCTGATTTCAACAAACTGGTAAATGACTGCAGTCAGATGCATCATTCTCATTGACATTGTTCTGTTACTTACTGAGTTACTTTGTTTTTCAAATAAATGTGCTTTTTTTTCTTATAAGGTTAATGGGGGGGCTGTTGGGTTACTGGTATAGGGTGGATACGTTGACTTGAGTAGGGTGATCATTGCTCGGCACAACATGTGTTTCATGTGAAGTTTCTACTTTAAAATATTAATTAATAAAAGTTCATTGCTTTTTTTCTTTAAACTGAGTTACTTTGTTTTTCAAATAAATGTGTTTCATGTAAAGTTTCTACTTTGAAATATTAATTAATAAAAATTAATTGCTTTTTTTTCTTTAAAAACCTTTTATTTTGGCTATTTAAAATATTAATTATTTTACTTAATATACTATGCGGCCCTTTAAAATTGTGAATTTCTGAATGTGGCCCTTGCATGGAAAAGTTTGCCCACCCCTGCTCTACACTGTCCCCATCAAACACTCCCAGGACAGGTACAGCACGGGGTTAGATACAGAGTAAAGCTCCCTCTACACTGTCCCCATCAAACACTCCCAGGACAGGTACAGCACGGGGTTAGATACAGAGTAAAGCTCCCTCTACACTGTCCCCATCAAACACTCCCAGGACAGGTACAGCACGGGGTTAGATACAGAGTAAAGCTCCCTCTACACTGTCCCCATCAAACACTCCCAGGATAGGTACGGCATGGGGTTAGATACAGAGTAAAGCTCCCTCTACACTGTCCCCATCAAACACTCCCAGGGCAGCTACAGTACGGGGTTAGATACAGAGTAAAGCTCCCTCTACACTGTCCCCATCAAACACTCCCAGGACAGGTACAGCACGGGGTTAGATACAGAGTAAAGCTCCCTCTACACTGTCCCCATCAAACACTCCCAGGACAGGTACAGCACGGAGTTAGATACAGAGTAAAGCTCCCTCAACACTGTCCCCATCAAACACTCCCAGGACAGGTACAGCACAGGGTTAGATACAGAGTAAAGCTCCCTCTACACTGTCCCCATCAAACACTCCCAGGACAGCTACAGCACGGGGTTAGATACAGAGTAAAGCTCCCTCTACACTGTCCCCATCAAACATTCCCAGGACAGGTACAGCACGGGGTTAGATACAGAGTAAAGCTCCCTCTACACTGTCCCCATCAAACACTCCCAGGACAGGTACAGCACGGGGTTAGATACAGAGTAAAGCTCCCTCGACACTGTCAGGTGTCTATTGATGACCTGTTTGACAGCCTGCACTGGGACTTTGGGTAAGTGTAGGATCTGGCTCAGCTGCGTGTTTGCCTTGGCCGAATTACCTGCTGATAATCTCTTTGTAAAGATGTACACCGCAGTGAGGCCATCAGTCTGCCTTGCATCCACTAAATGTTTTGCTAAACATGAGTCCTTTTGGTCAGGCTGAAGGGCAGTGAAGGAACATACAAAGGAGAAATGCTCTGAGCTCGTGTGGAAAACAATCATCCAACTTTTCCCTGATTCGGTCTCTGCTCCAGTTACTCTGTACCTCAGAGAGATCCTGGGGCGGGTCCCTGTGATTTCCCTGTCTTGAAAATGGTGCTGGAAGCTGATAGATTTATCATTTGATGTTTCTGTTCTCTTTCAGTCCTCCTCGTTTAGCAGCATCACCGACTCCACCATGTCCCTCAACATTATCACCGTCACTTTAAACATGGGTAAGTTCAATCTTCTCTACCAGGGAGGGAGGGGAGTGGAAAGGCTGGGGAGAATTGATAAGGCGGTTGTGCGGGGAGGGGAACTTGTAAAGTTCTTTGACAGAAATCACCCTATTAGAGAGTCAAAAGCTGACGGATGTGTGGTTCCGATTTTGCAGCGTGTGTTACAGATAAGGGGAGCATTACCAGGATTCAAAGAACATGTCACGTAGAATTTTACAACGCATTGGGGGGGGTCAGTTTGCTGAGTTGGCTGGACAGCTGTTTCGTGATGCAGAGCGAGGCCAGCAGCGCGGGTTCAATTCCCGCACCGGCTGAGGTTATTCATGAAGGTTATTCACAACCTCGCCCCTCGCCTGAGGTGTGGTGACCCTCAGGTTAAATCACCACCAGTCAGCTCTCCCCCTTAAAGGGGGAAAGCAGCCCATGGTCACCTGGGACAGTGGCAACTTTACAATGCAGTAGGAGAGCATTCGGTCCATACCATCCCTATCGCGCAGAAGGAGCCATTCGGCCCAGCGGGTCTGCGCCGACCCTCCAAAAGAGCACCCTACCGAGGTCCACCACCCCCACCCTATCCCTGTAACCCCACCTAACCTGCACATCTTTGGACTGTGGGAGGAAACCGGAGTACCCGGAGGAAACCCACGCAGACACGGGGAGAAAGTGCAAACTCCACACAGACAGTCACCCAAGGCCGGAATTGAACCCGGGTCCCTGGCACTGTGAGGCAGCAGTGCTAACCACTGTGCCACTCATCCAGCCTACACTTGAAAGAGTTATCCAGTTAGTTCCTCTGCCCGGCCCTTAAACCATAACCCTGCTCATTTCTTCCCTTTTCAGGCACATATGCAATTTCCTTTTGAATGTTACTATTGACCCTGCTCCCATCACCTTTTCAGACAGTGCGTCTCAGATAACTCGCTGTGGAAAACTAATTCTTACTTCCCCCGCATTCTGTCGCTTTAAATAGATCAATCTATTGCTTCAAACTTTATTTCTTCCTCATCCATGCCACACACTTCAGTATTAATAATTGATTTCCCACGCTCCTTACCAGGGAGATTAATATTTTGGGCATAGCCATTAGAATCATAGAATCCCTGCAGTGCAGAAGAAGGCCACTCAGCCCACTGAGTCTGTACTGACCCTTGGAAAGAGCACCCTACTTAAGCCCGCACCTCCGTCCTCTCCCCGTAACTCAACCTTTTTTAAAATAAATTTAGATGAACCCAATTATTTTTTTCCAATTAAGGGGCAATTTAGTGTGGCCAATCCACCCAACCTGCACGTCTTTTGGGTTGTGGGGGTGAAACCCACGCACGCACGGGGAGAATGCGCATACTGCACACGGACAGTGACCCAGGGCCGGGATGCGAACCCGGGTCCTCAGCGTCGTAGTTCCAGTGCTAACCACTGCGCCACCGTGCTGCCCCCCCCCCCCACCCCGTATCCCAACCTATCCTTTTAGACACTAAGTGCCAATTTAGCATAATAAGAATCTTTATTAGTGTCACAAGTAGGCGAGCATCAACACTGTAATGCAGTTACTGTGAAAAGCCCCTAGTCGCCACACTCCGGCACCTGTTCGGGTACACTGAGGGAGAATTCAGCATGCCCAATTCACCTAACAAGCACGTCTTTCGGGACTTGTAGGAGGAAACCGGAGCACCCGGAGGAAACCCACGTAGACACGGGGAGAACGTGCAGACTCCGCACAGACAGTGACCCAAGCCGGGAATCGAACCTGGGGCCATGGCCAATCCACCTAAGCTGCACATCTTTAGAAGAAGGAATAAAAAAGAAGAGATAAAAGCATTTAAGGTTAAAAAGTGAGGTTATAGTTAATAAATTAATCAAATTTAAAGAAGATAAGAGCCCTGAACCAGAGGAATTGCATCTGTACCAATTGAAAGAAGTTAAGGAAGAAATAGCAGAGACATTACATACAAATAAAATTGATCAAAAAGGAAGAAAGCCATCAAAGTGACGGAGAAAAGCGAAGGGGAAATCAGAACAATCCTAGGATCTATAAGCTTAACGCCAGAGATAGGGAAGACAATCAAAAATGTATGGAAAAACATCTAGAATCCTAAAATATAATAAGTATTAGCACAGATACCAGAATGGAAGGCCACGTTTGACCCACGTTGTGAAGGGGAAAAGGTTAAGGCTGGAGACAAAATGCATTTGCATTTTCAAAGGGCCTAGTAGGTTCATGACTAAGGTCAGAACCCTTGGAGTTCGGGGATATACAACAAAATGCAAGCTGGCTACAAATCTGAAAACTGGGAGTAGGGATGAGAGGTAATTACTCAGACTGGCAAACGGGAGTCATGTTCACAACGTAGAAACACAAGAGAAAAGGGGGCAGGAGGAGGCCATTCGGCCCTTCGAGCCTGCTCTGCCATTCATTATGATCATGGCTGATCATCCAACTCAATAGCCTGATCTCGCCTTTGCCTTCCGCCTTCCGTGGAGATCGGTACTGGGACCGTTGTCGCTCACCATTCAAAGAACAAAATTTTGACTCTAGAATTGGAAATACAAATTCAGTAATTGCCGATGACTCTAAATTAATGAGTGTGGTTAATACATGGGGAAGGCTGCGGCAAATGTAAAGGAAGATATCAGTAAACCCGCAGAGTGGGCATGTAACTGGCAAATGAACTTCAATAAGGAAAAGTGTGAGGTGGTACATTTTGGTCAGATGATTAAAGAGGATGAGCACTGCTTGGAAAGACGTAACAAAACGGGATCGAGAGGCAGAGGGATCTGGGATACAGATCACTAAAAGTAGCAACAAAGCTTAATGAAGGCTCAGAATAAAAAGAGCTTTGCACTGGAATTCATTTCTCGAGGCACTGCACTCGATGTGGGCTTCGCTGGTTAGGCCAGCATTTATTGCCCATCCCTAGTTGCAGTAATTTATTGCCCATCCCTAGAGCAGTAATGTTAAATTTGTACGGAACCATGGTTAGACCACACGTGGACGTAGAGGCACTTGAGTAGGTGAAATGATACAGAAGTGAGAGATGTTTCCTATCAGGAAAGGTTGAACAGCTAGGCTCTTTACTCTAGCAAAGGGAAACTTGAGGGAAGACCAGACCAGATACTGATCAGTACTATTATGAAAGTGGTTAAGGAGGTAAATGTAGAGAAAATATTTTCACTTCCTATGGCGAGTAACTCACCTCCTGACTCCCCAAATCCTGTCCACCATCCATAAGGCACAAGTCAGGAGTGTGATGGAATACTCTCCACTTGCCTGGATGAGTGCAGCTCCAACAATACTCAAGAAGCTCGACACCATCCAGGACAAAGCAGCCCCGTTTGATTACTCCCCCTTCCACAAACCTTAAAACCCTCCACCACCGACGAACAGTGGCAGCCATGTGTACCATCTACAAGATGCACTGCTGGAACTCACCAAGGTTCCCTAGACAACACCTTCCAAACCCACGACCACTACCATTTAGAAATACAAGAGCAGCAGACACTTGGGAACCCCACCATCTAGAGGTTCCCTTCCAAGTCACTCACCACCCTGACTTGGAAATATATTGCTGTTCGTTAACTGTTGCTGGGGCAACATCCTGCATCTCCCTCCCTAACAGCACAGTGGGTGTACCTACACCTCACGGACTGCAGCGGTTCAAGAAAAGAACTCACCACCACCTTCAAAGGGCAACTAGGGATGGGCAATAAATGCTGGCCTAACCAGTGAAGTCCACATCCTCCAGTAAATGGATTTTTAAAAACTTGTAGCAAAACCAGAACCAGGACCTTAAATAGAAGATAGCCACAAATAAATCCAGCGGGGGATTGAGGAGAAACTTCCTTACCGAGAGAATGGTGAGAATGTGGAACTTGTTACCACAGTGAGTGGTCGGGACGATGGTGCATTTCAGCGGAAGCTGGATAAACGCATGAGGGAGAAAGGAATAGAAGGATATACAGGTGGTGGGGGGAGGAGGGGGGCAGAGGGGTGACATAAGCATGCACTGGATGGTCTGTCTCTGTTGTAAGCACTGCGTACTTAGACATTCACATTTTTCCCTTCAGAGAAATACAATTTCCTGGGAATTAGCATTGTGGGCCAGAGTAACGAGAGAGGCGATGGAGGGATTTACATCGGGTCCATCATGAAGGGAGGAGCTGTGGCGGCGGACGGCAGAATCGAGCCTGGGGACATGCTGCTACAGGTGAGTCCCTGGGTCACACTCACTAAATTCATTGGGGGGGGGGGGGAATGAAACATGGACCCAAAGCTGGAGAAAGATAGTGTTGCATATGAAATAGGGGCGGAACCTCGCATCTGCTCCACCATTCAATAAGATCATGGCTGGTCCGATTGTAGTCTTAACTCGACTTACTTTTTTTTGGAACTCTTTTCCCCTCATCCCCCTTCCTCCCCAATTCTAGGTTCCTCCCTGAGGGGAAACATCCTCTCAGTATCTACCCTGTCAATCCCCCTCAGAATCTTAGATGTTTCAGTCAGATTACCTCTCTAAACACCAATTAAATAAAGACCCACCCTGTTGAACCTGTCCCTATAAAAACAATCCCTTCATCCTAGGAATGAATTTAGTGAACAATCTCCGAACTGCCTCAAATCCCTCTTTAAATAAAGAGACTGAAACCATATATAATGATGTGTGGTCTCACCAATGCCCTGTACAATAGAAGAATAGGGATGGCCTATAAAAGTAGGCAAATTTTGCTACTGCTGCACAGGGGATTGATGAGACTGCACCTGGAGTATGGTGTACAGTTTTGGTCATCTTACATAAGGAAGGATATACCGTATATACTCGCGTATCATGCGATCTCGCGTATCATGCAACCCCTAAATTTTCGTCCCCAAAACATGATTTTATGCTATATCTCATGTGTCATGCGAGCCACTTTTTTGGAAATTAATGCCCAAACTAAAACTTCCAAATGGTATCATTGTCTGTGGATTCTGTTGTGAAAGCTGTTCGCGAATCGAACAGCTTTCCAGCTGGCTTTACTAGCGTCGTTCTGCCACTTGACGTTTCCATTCATAAAAACGGCAAGTAAAACACCCGCGAATTCTGTATCGGAAAAAGACGGCCATGTATTGAATAAACTACCCATATGATCAGGAATACTACTCTTCAGATTTTGACCACAGCATTCTGATGGGAAGATGTTCAGCCACTTGACGTTTCCATTCATGTTTTTATGAATGGAAACGTCAAGTGGCTGAACATCTTCCCATCAGAAAAAACAGCAAGTAAAACACCTGCGAATTTTGTATCTCGCGTATCATGCGACCCCCCAAATTTAGGTTACAATTTAGGTCTTCAAAAATCGCATGATACGCGAGTATATACGGTACTTGCTTTGGAAGCAGTTCACAGAAGGTGCACTCAGCTGATTCGCGGGATGAGGGTGTTGGCGTATAAGGAAAGACTGAGCAGGTTGGATCTCTACTCACTGGGGTTTAGAGAGGTGATCTCTTTGGAACATCAAAGATTTCTGAGTGGTATGTGATGGGATTCTCTTCTAGAGTTATCCCCTTTGGACTGCTCCAGGATCCGATGTGGAGACCTTTACTCTTCCTGATGTACATAAATGACCTTTCCAACAAGTTTTTAAAAAACAGGACTATTAACATCAAGGAAAACTCAACATCGCATCAGTCCGCTGCAAAGCTGAACTTCTGGAATTGCAAAAATGGCAGGACCGATGGGAGATGGAATTCATCGCCAAAAATGCAATGTCATACGCATTATCAGCAAAAATGATCCATTAACAGATAGCTCCAAGCTCTGTCATTAACGTCTCCAACAGATAGATACACAACTGATCCTGGGAGTTGACCTGCAGAATAATCTGCCATCGGTATTCCAAAGTGAAGGAGGTTCTTGGATCTCGGAGGAGGAATCGTTGGTCCCACAACAAAAATATCATAGTTAAGGCTAACCAAACAATTGTTCCTCCAATCATAAAGTTAACAGGTTGTGTGTGGTATCCTTATATGAAATGAAATAAAATGAAAATGAAAATCGCTTATTGTCAGAAGCAGGCTTCAATGAAGTTACTGTGAAAAGCCCCTAGTCGCCACATTCCGGTGCCTGTTCGGGGAGGCTGGTACGGGAATTGAACCGCGCTGCTGGCCTGCTTGGTCTGCTTTAAAAGCCAGCGATTTAGCCCAGTGTGCTAAACCAGCCCCTTATATTGCAAAAGATTTAAATAAGATTGAATTGATCCAAGACCTGCTGCAAGAATCAGTATGGGAATTACACCAGTGTCACATCCTTGATCTAGGATTTGGAATGGGAATCACTACAACATAGGAAGGTGTTGGCATACCAAACGAGAACACAACTATTTTCAGTTTGTAAAACTGGGAGGAAATGTTACTGCGCCACAGGAATAATAACATTGACCCATAGGTATCTTATGATCTGTTATGTTAAAATAAACGTCAATTTAATCACAGAATTGACCACATTAGCAACAAAGGAATAGCTTTGCAGTTAACAGTTACAGCAGTTCTTGCGTAAAACAAGAAACTTTAATTTACTTTCTAAATTCGCCACTATATTCCAATTAAGCAAACTAATATATATTAAATACCGCTCATGAATACATTTAACAACCAGGGATGTTCTTGCTTTTCTCTCTGTTGAATCTTTGGGGAGAACATCTTTCAGGACCAAACTGAAACACCTCTGTTCAGATAAAGATTCTAAGACCTACTGACTCTTCAGGCAGACTAGCTCCTCCCATTAACTACATCATCTGTACCCAAAGCATAAGGCATTCTTTTGTCTTCTTACAAGCTGTCCCTTGACTTATTTAGCCTGGATCAATCACAATACCCCTCATGAATTATCTACACCCCAGTGGTCCTTCAAATCTAAATAATATTCCATTAGCTAGCTATCTGAAAACAAGTAAATGGTTCTCAAGATCTATTCGCAGAAAACGTCACCTGTAAATCAATGATTACCGCACATTTATGACACCTTAATCACTGCTCTAGCAGTCATACAGTCTACCTGCATCTTAGACAGATTTTAATAAAATTACTTTCTTACATTCGGCACAAAGGAGATAAATAGACTCGCCGTGTTCAAGTAAAAAGATAGAATGATCAGGTGGGAATTGATAGAAACAATTAGCTGGTGCCCTCAAGCAATGATAAAGCACAAAGTAACCATCCACACAAACTACAGAGATAATTTGTTTCCCAGACAGTCCATCCTGAAAGATTGGTCCTGAAAGATGTCCAGAAGATGGCGCCAGAGCGAGGCGACTCTCTGCGAGCTTCCCCCCAACGGATCCACAATCTTTCTTCCCAAGGTCAATCTCACAATGGACCAAGCTGCTATAGAAACAGCCACAGCCCCATCACTCGAAATCTTCAAGACCCGTCTTTAGATTGTTTTCATTTAAAAGTTTGCATTATCAGAGTGACCCACTCAGCCGGCCACACCTGGCTTAGCTATCACTGAGCCGATGAACATTAGTGGAGTACGGATATTAGCCTGTGATATGGACATAGCTAAAGCAGAAGTAGAGGAGGTAGACAGTTTGGACACTGAGGGGATGTTTCCTCTCCTAGAAGTTGGGGCACAATTTTAAAATATGGGATCTTCTATTTCAGACCGGCACAAGGAGGTTAGTCAGTCTTTGCAATTCCCTTTCCCAGAGGGCAGTAGAGTCCGGGTCGCTAAGTATTTTCATGGCTGAGTTGGGCAGATTTTCAATCTACAAGGGAGGAGAGGGTCATTGTGGGTGGGTGGGGAGGTGGGGACTGACAGGCGGGAGTGGACAGGCAGGAAAGTGGCTTCCAGGCCACAATCAGGCCAGCCATGATCTTGGATGGTGGAGTAAGTTTGATGGGTTCAATGCCCTACTCCTGCTCCTATTTCTGACCTCACGCTGTGCCGACAGAGTGAGATGAAATCGGCCAGGAGGAGATTCATACAGAACATAAACACCGGCACTGATCAGGTGCACTAAGCTGTTTCTTCCTGTGCTGTTAACTCAATGCAACTCAACCAAGATCACTATTGTTTAATCAACACATTGTTGTGCACGGGAACTCACTGGAGTGTTCCACATTACAACAATGGCTATCCTTCAAAAGTCTTTAATAGCTGGTTAAATGCTTTGGGATGTGCTGAGAACATTAAAAACACCACATCGTCTTTTTTTCTTCATACTACCTGAACGACTTACCCGAGTTCTAGATTTCATCCCGGTTCCCACAGTGTGTTTAGGCTGACAGGTATTCATTTCCTACATTCACCTCTCAGTCCTTTCTCGGAAAGAAGACAGCACCTTCGGGGGGAAAACAAGCTGAAGAAAGGGGGAGAGGGGAATGAGGGTTGCCAACTATGATTGGATGTGTTCCTGAAGGTGTCATCACATGACTTCCTGCTTCCTATTGCACCCCCCCCCCCCTCCCTCCCATCCACCCTCCTGCTGTTGCACGCCTGATTGGTTGTGGTGCCCTGCCTTCCTAGCCAATTGAAAAGTGGACAGGTTTTTCTTTATTCAATTGGATATTTCTTACTTCTGAGTCAAACCAGAATTCCTCCCCCCCCCCCCCTCCCTTTGTTTGTATTTTTAAAACTGGTTGACAAAGAAACGTGTTGAATAAAAATGATCAAGATGACAGATTTTTCAAGCATTCCCTAATGATTTTCCTCCCAGGTTTTTGGAGCCAGCAGTGCGCTGGAGTTCAGTCTTTTACTTCCTTTGACTTTGTCCCTCGAGTCCTTTGCGAAACAATGGACAACAAGACTTTTGCCACTGGCCCTCACCATCACAATCTCTTTCATTCTCGCCATGAAAATCTTGAAGGTTCGGTGGGGTTATGGAGCTAGGGCAGGGAGTGCTCTTTCGGAGGGTTGGTGCAGACTCAATGGGCCGAAAGGCCCCCTTCTGCACTGTAGGAATTTTATTATACTCCTTAAATGTACTTCACCAGGTATAGTTTGGCTGGCCTCGTTGCCATCATAGAATTTACAGTGCAGAAGGAGACCATTCAGCTCATCGAGTCTGCACCGGCCCTTGGAAAGAGCACCCTCCTTAAGCCCCACACCTCCACCCTATCCCCGTAACTCAACTTAACCTTTTTTTGACACGAAGGGCAATTTAGAATGGCCAGTACACCTAACCTGCACATCCTTGGACTGTGGGAGGAAACCCACGCACACACGGGGGGAACGTGCAAACTCCACACAGACAGTGACCCAAGCCGGAATCGAACCTGGGACCATGGAGCTGTGAAGCAACTGTGCTAACCACTATGCTACCGGGCTGCCCCGTGCTGTCGTTCTCTTGTCTGTTGATATTGATTCCACCGCCACTCTGGTGAGGCGTTTATGCCTGCTCTACCAACCTCAGCCATCTCTCTGTCACGATATCCCACTGCCACTTCTGATCAATCATCTGTAGCACTTCCATCTTAGGCTATCTTGCCTCTGAAAATTTCAAGGCAAACCCTTGAGGGTTGACAACTTCCAGAAAGAGCTGGTTGATGACCGAGTGCCTGAGTGGATAAATCTGGCTCCTGGTCTGATATTGAAATGTACACGGCAGAAGGCCCCAGGTCCGATCCAATGTGGTGTTTTTTTGATCACAGCCACGATCTAGCTGCACTCGGATACGGGGAATCAATCCCTTCTTGTCCCTTGTGTGCCTTTGAGGAGGGATATCCTGGGAGGGTGGCACAGTGTTAGCACTGCTGCCACACTGCGCCGAGGACCTGGGTTCAATTCCGGCCCCAAGTCACTGTTAGTTTGGTGTTTGCACATTCTCTCTCTGTCTGCGTGAGCCTCACCGCCACAACCCAAAGATGTTCAGGGTAGGTGGATTGGCCCTTAATTGCGGGGAAAAAAATAATTGGGCACTTTAAATATATTTATTAATTTTTTTAAGATTGAGTCATGGGATGAGAGGGTTGTCCTCTGAGGAGAAGTTGAATGGACCTAAATTCTCAGGCGTTTAGGAGAATAAGGTAATCTCATTGAAACACATTAAATTATTAAAGGACTTAAGAGGCTGTTTTCCTTGGCTGAAGAATCTAGAATGATGAGTCATGGCCTCAGGTAAGGGATCAATCATTTAAGGTTGAAATGACGCATAATTTCTTCACGCACAGTGCAATGAATCATTGAGTATGTTCAAGACTGAGACCAATACATTTCGGGCTCTGTAGAGAATGATGGGATTTTGGGACAGGGTGAGAAAGTAGGTTTGAGGCAGAATATCAACCGTGACCTTATTAAATGGCAGAGCAGGCCCAAGGGGATGGATAACTTACTCCTGCTTCCCTTCTTATGTCCTTATGTACCCCAGTCTGTGTTAACTTGGTTGAGTTGAGACATGGATGCAGTTGGCAATCGAAGGCCTCAACATGCCAGATCTTGCCAGAACAAGTCGGCGCCGCAGCATTTGACCAGCATTCAGCGATTCCTGCCGAAAAGTCCACCCGTGAAAACTGGGTTAATTTTGGCTGTGGTGCCCTCCGTGAGGGAGTCACTCTCGGTTCTCGTGATGAATAATCGCAGCCTTTCCTTCCTCTCAGGTTAACGACATAAACTTTGAGAACATGAGCAATGACGACGCAGTGCGTGTTCTAAGAGAAATCGTCCACAAGCCTGGGTAAGAGAGCCAATTCCTCACAGTCTTGTCACAGAGCTGATCGAGAGTGCGAGCCTTAACTCAGTGACTAGCACTGTCACCTTGGCGTCAGAAGGTCGGCGATTCAAGCCCCACCCAAGAGACTTGAGCACATCATTTGAGCTTAAATTCCAGTGCAATATTGACGGAGTGCTGCAGGGTAAAGTTAACCCACGGCCGCGTCTATCCTATTGGGTGGGTGTGAGCAACTTCCTCCACAGCTACTATGTCGAAGAAGAGCAGGGAGGTTTTCTCCCTGTTGTCATGGTTAACATTCACCCTTCAACCAGTATCACTAAAACCAAATGATCTTGATCGTTATAATCATTCTGTTCATGGGTGCTTGATGTGTACAATTTGGTTGCCTAGTTTGCGGCATAGCAGGGGCAGTACGGTGGCCCAGTGGTTAGCACTGCTGCCTCATGGCGCCAAAGTCCCAGGTTCGATCCCGCCTCTGGGTCACTGTCCGTATGGGGTTTGCACATTCTCCCCGTGTCTGCGTAGGTCCTACAGCCCAAAGATGTGCAGGGCAGGTGGATTGGCCGCGCTAAATTGCCCCTTAATTTAAAAAACCATTTTGGCGTGGCAACAGTAACTACGCTCCAGAAATACTGAATTGACTGTGAAGTGGTTTGGGATGTCCGGGGGTTGTGAAAGGTGCCATAAATTCTGTTTTTTTTTTCATTTCTTTGGCTGCTGTCGGGAAATAAACAGCAGCCTGAGAGAGAGAACCCCTTTGGGCTTAAATCCCCATGTGCAGACCCACAGGAAATCGATCAATATTCTTTTAAAATGTTCCCTGCAATTTAAAACAGTGAAATGTGTTCAGTGTGCTGTGTGCAAACGTGGCAGATGAAACTCGGCTGTTTTTCCCAGATCTTTTTGTTCCTAACCCAGCCCAGTCTCCCGGCGCCTGTCAGTTTTCAGGGAGGCTGTTCAAAGAGGAACAGATGCTGAAATCCTGACGTTTTGCTTAACCATTTTGTTTCTGGAGTCTTGAGGAGGGTTTTATGAACTTGGTTTGTGGAAGTCCTAAGACCTGCTGTGGTTGTTTCCTTAAAGGCCCATCACGCTGACTGTTGCCAAATGCTGGGACCCAACACCTCGAGCCTGCTTCACGCTCCCCAGAAGTAAGTAGCTTCCACAATGGATAAGACGAAGGAGCTCGCGAGGAAAGGAGCAGCATTAAAATCTGGAAAAATATACCAAAACTCTCCATGTCTTTGGGCGCTACTCACCAACATTTTTTCCATTATAAACTCCAGCATCCTGCGGTAGGATCATCAGGAATAGGAGCAGGAGTCGGCCATTCGGCCCCTCAAGCCTGCTCCACCACTTCATAAGATCATGGCTGATCTCATTGTGACCTTAACGCCACTTTTCTACCGCCCCCCCCCCCCCCAATAACCTAACAACCATTCAATTTTATCAAACTTCCGGAGAAACTGTTGAAGGCGACCCACTACCACTTTCTCAAGGCAATAAGACGGACAATAATTGCCCGTCTTGACATATCCCAGGAATGAAGAATTGAAAAAAGTATTGTATACTTTCTACTCCAAATAGTTTAATTAAAATTGTTGAACGCACAAAGCACTTTGGATTATCATAGATTGAATTATATGTTGGCCATCTGTTCAGTTTATGCCCATTTCCCCAGGATTATACAGAACATAGATGCCATGTGACGTGGTTGCTGAATATTAACACCCATGACCATTTGGACTACTATGAAGTCTATTACAAACTCAACAGCTCTTGGTGTGGTGCTGCAGTTTGGGTGTGTTGGGGATTACATTGGTATAATGGTCTACTGTGTGTGCATTTGTGATCATTTGCACTTCGACCATGGGGAGCATCATTGCCTAATCCTATCTCACCTTCATCTAAAGTGTTCACTCTTCCACTCGTTCTCACAGTTTTTCTTTTTTTAAATAAATTTAGAGTACCCAGTTCATTTTTTCCAATTAAGGGGCAATTTAGCGTGGCCGATCCACCTACCCTGCACATCTTTGGGTTGTGGGGGTGAAACCCACGCAGACACGGGGAGAATGTGCAAACTCCACACGGACAGTGACCCAGAGCCGGGATTGAACCTGGGACCTCGGCGCCGTGAGGCAGCAGGGCTAACCCACTGCGCCACCATGCTGCCCTCTTATTTTTTTCTAACAAAGCGTCACTAGCTAACGAATGCGAGCAAGTGCCAAGTAATTTCCTCATTCATAGATGTCACGGGAAAAGAGAATAGCGCAGGATTAAATAAAGCTCAACGTTCTTGCCTGTTCTGTGGCCCCAAAGGTATTAGGTTTTACTGACCCATTCCCATCCAAACCCTCCATATTGCTTACTCGGGAACAGGTGAGGCAGGGAAAGTGAGGGGCAGGTGAGATGGGCGTGGTGAGGGGCAGGTGAAGTGAGGAAGATGGGGAAGGTGAGGGACAGGTGAGGTGGGGAAAGGGAGGTAAGGAAGTTATGGGACAGGTGAAGTGAGGAAGATGGGGAAGGTGTGGTGCAGGTGAGGTGGGGAGGGTGAGGGACAGGTGATGTGGGGAAGGTGAGGATCGGGTAAGGTGAAGAAAAGGTGATGTGAGGAAGGCACGGGACAGGTGAGATGGGGAAAGGGAGGTGAGGAAGGTGTGGGGCAGGTGAGGTGAGGAAGGTGTGGGATAGGTGTGGTGAGGAAGGTGTGGGACAGGTGAGGTGAGGAAAGTGTGGGACTGATGAGGTGGGGAAGGCGAGGGGCAGGTGAGGTGAGGAAGGTGTGGGGCAGGTGAGGTGAGGAAGGTGTGGGATAGGTGAGGTGAGGAAGGTGTGGGACAGGGGAGGTGAGGAAGGTGTGGGACAGGTGAGGTGAGGAAGGTGTGGGACAGGTGAGGTGAAGGTGTGGGATAGGTGAGGTGAGGAAGGTGTGGGACAGGTGAGGTGAGGAAGGTGTGGGACTGATGAGGTGGGGAAGGCGAGGGGCAGGTGAGGTGCTGAAGGTGTGGGACAAGCGTGGGACTGATGAGGTGGGTGAGGTGAGGAAGGTGTGGGATAGGAGGTGGGGAAGGCGAGGGGCAGGTGAGGTGCTGAAGGTGTGGGACTGATGAGGTGGGGAAGGTGTGGGATAGGTGAGGTGGGGAAGGCGAGGGGCAGATATCAAGATATCCAGTGCACTGTAAATCATCAGCGGTGTTTCTACAAAGCTGGCATTTATTATCTATATCTATTTGAGAAAGTGATGTTGATTCAGCTTGTTGAACCATTGCACTCCCACAGTGCTATTATAGAGAGAGTTTCAGGACTTTGACCCAGCGAAGATGAATGAACAACAATATAGTTCCAAGTCAGGATGGTGTGCGACTTGGAGGGGGACCTGCTGCCCTTGTCCTGTTGGCTGGTAATGGTTGCAGGTTCACAAGGTGCTGTCGAAGGAGCCTTGGTGAATTGCCGCAGTGCATCTTGTACACGTGGCTGCCACTGTGGTGGAGAGAGTGATTTTTGAGATGGTGGATGGAATGCCAATCAAAGGGGATGCTTTGCCCTATGCTGGTGCAGACGTTTTGGTGTTGTTCGAGCTGCACTCATCCAGGCAAGTGGAGAATATGTTGCCACATTTGTAACATGTGCCTTGTCGATGCTGGAGAGGCCTTGGACATTCAGAAGGTACATTACTCACCTCTGATTAACTGCTGCTGGAGCCACATTATTTATCTGGCTAGTCCAAATATGTTTCTGGCTAACGGTAGTCCCCAGGCTGTTGATAGTCAGAGGGTCAGTTAGCTCACTTAGCTAGCAGCTGGTTCGAGATGCAGAGCGAGGCAGCAACATGGGTTCTATTCCCGTCCCGGCTGAGGTTATTCATGAAGGCCCTGACTTCTCAACCTCGCTCCTCGCCTGAGGTGTGGTGACCCTCGGGTTGAATCACCACCAGTCAGCTCTCCCCCCTCAAAGGGGAAAGCAGCCTGGGGTCCTCTGGGACTATGGAGACTTTTGTTTTTCATTTCGATAGTAAAGGGACTTGATGATGGTAATGTCTTTGAATATCATGGGGAGGTGGTTACATTCCCTCCTGTTGGAGATGATCATTGTCTGGCACTCGTGTGGCTTGAATGCTATTTGGCATTTGTCATTTCAAGACTGAATGTTGTCCGGGTTTTGTTACATTTGGGCACCGACGGCTTTCTTATCTGAGGAGTTGCTGAACATTGTGCAATCACCAGCAAACATCCCCACTTCCGACCTTTATGACAGAAGGGAGGTCATTGACGAAGCAGCTGAAGTCCCGGGCCTGAGCTGATTGGCCTTCAGTTGATGCATAACTAATCCCCAACTCCCTCGCCAACAATTGAGATGGTGGGATGATGGGTCAGTGGGTGAGGTGGCTTGTGAATAATTAAGATTCCACTGTTTAACAGGAGAACCAAGACTGCCTGAAGTTACAGTACACTTTGTAACCAGACACCTCCACATATATCACATGAGTCTGCATTTGTCATTCAATTCCAGTGGGTAATGTGGTCTGCTCTTCTGTCAGACTCAGGTCTGGCCAACCCTTCCCGGTACTGCAGGCAGTGTCTATTTGGAGGATTCAGCAGCCCTTTCTCTCAAGGTTAACTTTCACTATCTCCAGACGTCCGGTTGTGACCATGGAGTGAGTGGTCACATTCAGGGCTGTTCCTGCTTAAAGTCACAGAAAAGGGCTCTTTTCACACAGATCCGGGTGGAATTTTGATGAAAAGGCGTAGGTGAATGTTAGAGGCGTAGTTTACCCCTGGAATGGTATGTCTCCTGATCGCCAGACCCGGCAGAAAACAGTGAGAAATTTGGCTGGAAAGTTGAAGCAGTCTGGTGCTGCAGCAACAGCCTCTTCCAGCATGCAGGCGGGGGAGGGGCAAGCTGGAAAACCCCAGATACAGGAACTGATGACTTTTATCAAGGAGGAATTCCATAAACAGAGGGAAAAAATGCGTGAGGATCATGCAAAGGCCATTGCAGAAGCTGTGGCACCCCTGAAGAGTACTTTGCAGGGATCACAGATTCGGGAGATTGAAGGAGTGATCTCGGACCACAGCAATCATGTGGTCGCTCTGGAGGCGGAGGTGGGGCTCCTAGGAGACCTCTGTAAAACATTGAGGGCAAAGGTGGAGGAGCTGGAGAATACCTCGAGAAGGCAGAACCTGAGAATAGTGGGCCTGCCTGAAGGAGTTGAAGGTGTGAGTGCCACGAGCTACGTCTCGAGGATGCTGGCGGGACTGGTAGCCGAAGGGGTGCTGGATAAGGCCCTTGAAGTGGACCGAGCACATAGGTCTCTGAGGCAAAAGCCTAGAGCTGGGGAGCCACTGCGGGCGGTGATTTTGGGGCTCCATAAATTTGTGGAGAAAGAGAAACTTCTACGGTGGGCCAGGGAGAAGCGTAGCTGCGTCTGGGAGGGAAATAAGGTTCGGATTTATCAGGACATCAGAGCCGAGTTGGCAAAATGGCCGGCAGGTTTCAACAAGGCCAAGGCGGTGCTGTACCAGCGGCAGATCAGGTTTGGGGTGCTCTACCCGGCAAAATTATGGGTGACGTTCGGAGGCCAGGAGTATTATTTTGAGACCCCAAAAGGAGCATAAACTGGGGGAGAACTGAGTGGACAATGCTTGGGTACCGGGGTGCTGGCACTGTGTAATAGTCAGGAGCATGTTTGAAGGCGGTGTAGGGATTGGGGGATTTTTGCCTTTTTTTGTTGGGGGGGGGTTCTGTTCAATGTTGAGATTGTAAGGAGTTGTAGGGGTGAAAGGTTTATGTGGGGGTGGATGTTCCCATACCCCCTCCTGTTTTGTGGGACTGTTTGTGTTTAACATCTGTTTGTTTGCTTTTGGAGAAGGCTGCCTGGAGTTCAGGAGAAGTCCTTGATTGGGTGGGGGAGGGTAAGGCCAGCAGGAGGCCTTTTTCTTTGAGTTGAGGAGTGGGGGGGGTGGGGGAGTTGGGAGGGGGAGGAGGTCATTAGGATGTGCCTTTGGGCAGGGGAAGCCATGCTAGCAGGTAATGCGGTGAACGGAAGTGAGGTGGTGGGGGAGAAGGCCAAGAGGGGTGGCCGGGGGGAGGGGGGGAAAAGGGGAAGGGGGGCGGTTTCTGCAAAGCGGCAGGGGGTGAGAGATAACATAGTCAAGGGCGAAGAAAGGGGCAATCTGGGATGGGCAGGGTACAGAGTGGAATTAAAGGTGCAGGAGTTAAGTGGGGAAGATGACGGACCGTAGAGGGGATTGGAGGCGCAGGCCTCCGGGAAGGTTGGTAACGTGGAACATCCGGGGACTGAATGGGCCGGTTAAAAAGTCGCGGGTGTTCGCGCACCTCAGGAGCTTGAAAGCCGGGGTTGTCTTTTTGCAGGAGATACACCTCCGTGTGAAGGACCAGGTTAGGGTAAGGAAGGGGTGGGTTGGGCAGGTTTTTCACTCGGGGTTTGATTCGAAATCGAGGGGTGTGGCCATTTTAATGAGCAGAAAAATGGGATTCGTGAGTGCGAAGGAGGTGAGACGTCCGGGTGGGAGATATGTGATTGTGAGTGGGGTATTGGAAGGAGCACCGGTAACGTTGGTAAATGTGTATGCCCCAAATTGGGATGATGTGGGTTTTATGAGGGGGTTGCTGGCAGCAATCCCAGATTTGGCCACAGACCAGTTGATCATGGGAGAAGATTTTAACTGTGTTCTGGAGCCGAGGGTGGATAGATTGAGCCCCAGGTCGATGGATAGGGTACGAATGGCAAGGGTGCTGGGGGGGTTTATGGAGAGGATGGGTATGGTGGATCCATGACGCTTTCAGAACCCAGGGGTATGGGAGTATTCCTTCTTTTCACATGTCTATAAGGTGTATTCGGGGATTGATTACTCTGTAGTGAGTGGGGAGATTTTGGTTGGGGTGGAGGGGGCAGAGTATACGGGGATAGTTATCTCGGACCATGCACCCCACTGGCTGGATATTCTGTTCAGTACGGGACGAGAGCAGAGGCCGGGCTGGAGGTTTAACTTGGGGTTGTTGGCGGATGGAGGTTTTTGTGATAAGGTGCGGTTGGCGATTAGGGATTATGTGGATTTCATTCAGAATGGGGAGGTGTCGGCAGGCATTTTTTGGGAAGCACTGAAGGCAGTGGTCCGGGGAGAAATTCTCTCATTTACGGTTCGTGCGAATAAGGAAAGGAGGGCGGAACATGACCGTCTAGTGAGCGAGATAGTTGAGGTGGACAGGGAATATTCGAGGGTGCCCACCGTGGAGGGATTGGCGAGGAGGAAAACGTTGCAGGGGCAGTTTGACAGGCTGACAACGGGGAGGGCGGTAGGGCAACAGCGTAGGGCAAGAGGGGTGCAATACGAGTATGGGGAGGAGGCGAGCCGCATGCTGGTGCACCAGCTGCGGAGGCAGGCTGCGTCCAGGGAAATATTGAAGATCCGGACTGGGGCTGGGGGTGTGGTGTCAAAGCCAGGGAAGATAAATAAGGCATTTAGAGAGTATTACCAGGAACTTTATGAGGCAGACCCAGGAGGAGAGGAGGGGGACATGGGGCGGTTTCTGGACGAGCTGGAATTTCCCCAGATGGAGGCAGCAAAGAGGCAGGCGTTGGAGGAGCCCCTGGGGCTGAGGGAGGTGCTGGATAGGATCAGGGATATGAAGTCGGGGAAGGCCTCTGGGCCGGATGGGTACCCGGCAGAATTTTATAAGGAATTTGCGGCGGATCTGTAACCACATCTGTTGGGGGCGTTTAATGAAGCACTGGAGAAGGGGGGAGTTGCCGGAGACGATGAAGCAGGCAGTAATCACACTAATCCCCAAAAAAGGGAAGGATCCGGTGGAATGTGGGTCGTACAGACCCATATCACTATTGAACACGGATGTGAAAGTATTGGTTAAGTTGTTGGTGAGGAGGATGGAGGATTGTGTCCTGTGGGTGGTTGCAGAAGATCAAACAGGCTTCGTGAAGGGCAGACAGCTCGCAAGTAATATAAAGCGGCTATTGAATGTGGTGATGAATCCATCGAGAGCTCTGATACTGCAGGTGGTGGTGTCCATGGACGCAGAGAAAACATTTGATCGGGTGGAGTGGCGGTACTTGTACGAAGTTTTGAGGAGGTTTGGGTTTGGACCGAGATTTGTGGCATGGGTGCAGTTGCTGTATGTGGCGGCAAGAGCAAGGGTGAGGACGAATGTTATGAACTCACGAAGCTTTGACTTACACAGGGGTGCCAGCTGTCGCCGCTGCTGTTTGCGCTGGCCATAGAGCCATTGGCGATGGCTCTCGGGGTCGGCAGAATGGCAGGGGGATAATGAGGGGATAGAGGGAGCACGGGTGTCGCTCTATGCCGCTGACCTCTTGCTGTATGTTTCGAATCCGTTGGAGAGTATGGGAAGGATTATGGGCCTGTTGGGGAAGTTTGGAGGGATACAAGCTGAATGTAGGGAAAAGTGAGGTATTACCGGTGAATGAGCTGGCACAGTGAGCTAATTTAGGGGGATGCCATTTAAGGTAGCGAGGGATAGGTTTAGGTACTTGGGGGATTCAGATAGCGAGGGAATGGACGGGGCTCCATAAGTGGAACTTAATGAAGCTGCTGGAGGAGGCCAGGGAGGATCTTAAAAGGTGCGATACACGGCACTTAACATTGGCGGGGAGGGTCCAAGTGGTGAAAATGAATATTCTGCCGAGGTTCTTGTTTATCTTTCAGGCTCTCCCGATTTTTATACCAAAGGCCTTTTTTCGGAAAGGGGACACAATCATCTCTGACTTTGTATGGGCGGGGAAGGTGCCGAGGGTGGGGAGGACCCTGCTACAGAGGCAGCGGGAAGGGGGGGGGGGGTTGGCATTGCCAAACTTGCTTCATTATTATTGGGCAGCGAATGTGGACAAGCTGCGGCGGTGGTGGGAAGGAGAAGGGGTAGAGTGGGTTAGGATGGAGGAGGAATCTTGCAAGTGGTCTAGTTTGAGGGCTATGGTGACGGCAACATTGCCAATGGCTCCGAGTAGGTATTCAGGGAGCCCAGTGGTGCAGTCCATGGTGAAGATATGGAATCATCTGAGGAGGCATTTTAGGGTGGAAGGGATGTCGGTGCTAACGCCGCTGTGCAAGAATCATGGGTTTGAGCCGGGGTGGGGGATGGATAGTGTATACAGGAGGTGGAGGGATGTGGGGCTGGCCAAGGTGAAGGATTTGTATTTGAAGGAAGGGTTCACCAATCTGGAGGAGCTAAGGGAGAGGGTAGAGGTGCCATGGGGTAGTGGGTTCAGATATCTACAGGTTAGGGACTTTGCACGAAAGGTCTGGAAGGGGTTCCCTAGATTGCCAGGATATACCCTGCTGGAGAGACTGCTGCTTCCAGATGTGGAAGGGGAGGGAAGAATTGGGGATATATATAAGTGGCTGGGGCAGCAGGGAGGCGAGTAGGTGGTGAAGATCAAGGAGAAATGGGAAGCGGAGTTGGGAATGGAGATCAATTGGGGAGTGAGGCACTGTGAAGGGTAAACGGGACCTCCTCTTGTGCAAGGATGAGCCTGATACAGTTTAAGGTGGTGCACAGAATGCATATGACTCGGGCAAGAATGAGTGGGTTCTTTCAGGGGGTAGCAGATGAGTGTGAGAGGTGTGGGCGGGGACCAGCGAATCATGCGCACATGTTTTGGGGTTGTGAAAAATTGGGAAGATTCTGGGCGGGAATGTTCGCGGTCTTAGCCAGCATAGTGGAGTAGGAGGTGAACCCAGACCCTTTGGTGGCGTTATTTGGGGTTTCAGAGAAGCCAGAGCACATGGAGAAGAGGAAGGCCGATGTCTTGGCCTTTGCCTCTCTGATAGCACGGTGGCAAATTTTGCTGGAGTGGCAGTCGGCATCGCCACCGGGGGTAGCAGCTTGGTTGGGTGACCTGTATGACTTCCTGCGGTTAGAGAAGATAAAGTATGAGGTAAGGGGCTCAGCAGGGGAGTTTGAGAAAAGGTGGGGGATGTTTGTGACCGTGTTTGAGGAGCTGTTTGTCGCGGGGGGGGGGGGGAGGGGGGGTGAAAAAGGAGGAAAATCTGTACAAACTGTATAGTTGATTGTTGGGAAGAATGTTTCCCAGGGTGTTTATTTGCTGTAACCTACTTCGATACAAGTTTGAATAAATGCACTTTAAAAAAAAACTTTCACTATCTCCTATAACTTCAATCCATTGAGTCCTCTTCCTGAACCCTTGCTAACTTTTGCTAAGAGCATTTTTTTAATGATCAGCAGCACGATAGCACAGTGGTTAACACTGTTGCATCACAGTGCCAAGGACCCGGGTTCAAATCCCGGCTTGGGTCACTGTCTGTGCGGAGTCTGCACGTTCTCCCCGTGACTGCGTGGGTTTCCTCCGGGTGCTCCGGTTTCCTCCCACAAGTCCTGAACGACGTGCTTGTTAGGTAATTTGGACATTCTGAATTCTCCCTCTGTGTACCCAAACAGGCGCCGGAGTGTGGCGACTGGGGGTTTTTCACACTAACTTCATTGCAGTGTAAATGTGAGCCTAATTTTGACAATAGTAAAGGTTAGACGAGCTTCGATCCTTCCAAACCTGGCTCACTGGTGGAAGTGAATAATAGAATATTTTAAGCTGGGCAGCACGGTGGCGCAGTGGGTTAGCCCTGCAGCCTCACGGCGCCGAGGTCCCAGGTTCGATCCCGGCTCTGGGTCACTGTCTGTGTGGAGTTTGCACATTCTCCCCGTGTTTGCGTGGGTTTCACCCCCACAACCCAAAGATGTGCAGGGTAGGTGGATTGGCCACGCTAAATTGCCCCTTAATTGGAAAAAATGAATTGGATACTCTAAATTTATAAAATAAAAAAAAAGAAAATTTTAAGCTGGTTCATCTATGAAATCCATTAGTGCGGATGATGAATCATATGTCACACACACACACACACGGTGCTATGTCTTTTCGTCCAACGTCATTTCGTCCAACGACACTTCGTCCACGTCTTTTGGCCCAACGTCTTTTTGTCCGCCCGTCTTTTGGTCCAACGTCACTTCGTCCAATTATCCAATTACAAATAGTTTAATTTAGTTTTTCAATGTTACTGCTCAAGGATCCTCTCCACCTATTTCGCCTCTTGAAGTTGAGTTCTGCATTTGTGCTGCTTGATCTCCAGACATTATTAAGATAAGCTGCAGGATATTCACCCATGTATGCTCCAGCGTGATGAGAGCCATTGTATCTGATGGAATATTTGATCATTTCAGACCTGTAATGTCAGAACCCACTGTCAACCAGAGGTTTTAATCACTCGACGAAAATCGAGTTTAAACCTGCTTCTTTCAGAACTGCACTCATTGTCTAAATCCAATTAGACTCCCACTTATATCTGTGTCTGTCGGAATTGTAGAATATCAAATCATCTTGTCCTCTCCCCATTATTCTCTCTCGGGTACAGTTCTGGAAATCTAACTTTTAGGGAATTTCGGGAATTTACAATTTACATCAATTTTAAGTAATTTCGGGAATTTTAAGTAATTAGTAAACTTTTAGATTTTATAACTGCATTTTTAGATTTTTTAACTTTTTAACTACATTTTTCAACTTGCATTTTACTTGCATTTTATCAATTACTTGCATTTTAGCAATTAAATTCACTTGCTGTATTGTACTTGCATTTTATCAATTAAATGGTTTTATACGGAGTTAATTTGTAATTGGATAATTGGACGAAGTGACGTTGGACCAAAAGACGGGCGGACAAAAAGACGTTGGACCAAAAGACGTGGACGAAGTGTCGTTGGACGAAATGACGTCGGACGAAAAGACGCGACACGCACACACACATATGCGCAACAATTATGCACAAAGACATGCATATATATACATGCATTGATTCACTCAGAACTGTTTAAAATTCTGATATGACCCCAGACCATAAAGCTACACAAGTACTAATGCCTCCTTGTTTCTTCCTCTCCTCATCAGGTGAGCCCATTCGCCCCATCGACCCAGCGGCGTGGGTGTCGCACACGGCAGCCATGACAGGAGCCTATCAGCCATATGGTATGAGCCCTTCCATGAGCACCATTACTTCCACCAGCTCTTCCATCACCAGCTCCATCCCAGAAACCGAACGTAAGTTCCACCCACACCTGACCATTGGCTGCACCTGAGGTTGTACATCATGACTTCCCCAATCACCGAGCTACTTTTCTCTCAGTTTGTTTCATTCTACTTTGTGTTGTGTGTTTGTTTGTTTCTGTGTGTCCAGACGGTGCAGTGCTGTAACACCAGAAATAGCAAAGAATTTATACCCGGTAACATCTCATCAGTCCTTGGTTAAGGAAAGCACATACCAGTGCAGAAAAGAGAACAGGTTGTGTAAATATTCGGTGCATCGGTATCAAATTTGTACGTGAGAAACAGAAGTGAAGAGTCAAGGAGCAAACCGTGCAAGAAACCACTGAGAGTTATTGGAGCAGAAGGTTAGGTATGGGGAATTATGAGGCCAGAACCGCCCCCCCCCCCCCATCATGTTTTTCTGCTCTTTGTATCCTATCCAGCACGGTAGCCCAGTGGATAGCACTGTGGCTTCACAGCGCCAGGGTCCCAGGTTTGATTCCCTGCTGGGTCGCTGTCTGTGCGGACTCTGCATGTTCTCCCCGTGTGTGCGTGGGTTTCCTCCGGGTGCTCCGGTTTCCTCCCACAGTCCAAAGATGTGCAGGTTAGGTGGATTGGCCATGCTAAATTGCCCGTAGTGTCCAAAAAGGTTAGGAGGGGTTATTGGGTTAGGGGGATAGGGTGGAAGTATGGGCTTAAGTGGGCCAGTGCAGACTCGATGGGCCGAATGGCCTCCTTCTGCACTGTATGTTCTATGTTTTATCCAGGAGCGTGACCGATATTCAGGGGGCCATTGGGGTCACTATTAATCTAGAGTTCTGGGGGACGCAGTTTCAAATCCCAGCTAAGCGACTGGTGGAATTTAAATTCAATTAATAAATTTAGAATACAAAGTTCATCTCAGTAATAATAACCATGAAATGATCATTGAATTTAATTTAAACCCCCCCCCCCCCAATCTGGTTCACTAATGTGCCATACTTACCCGGTCTGGCCTGCATGTCACTCCAGAGCCACCGCAATGTGGTTGACTCTCAGTCGCCCTCTGAAATGGCCCAGCAATGTACTCAGTTCAAGGACAGTTAGGAATGGACAACAAATACTGGCCTCACCAACGATGCCCACCTCCCGTCAAAGAATAAATTCAGGGCCAAATTCTCTGGGTGTTCCTGCCAGAACAGACGCGTGCAATTCCGTGTCTGTTCCGAGATTCAGGACATGCCGATGGACCAGCACTCTGCCAGCATGACTTGGAAGCAATTCCCATCATGATGAAAGATCCAATTGGCTGCATCACTGATTTTTGTTCACCAGTAGGTGTTGCTGGTACTGTTTCATTGAATGTTGTTTCACCTACAGCAGTGACAGCTAATGGCAAAAAAAAAATGATTTTTATTAAGCGATGAAGACTATGAAGTGAATAGTATAATTCAGAGTTTATGAAGTAAGCCAAAAATCAGGATCCTTCACGGTGCTGGGTGTTCTGGAATGGATAATGCTTACCGCAAATTCAACAGTTGAGGATGGCCTGTTCTCTAGGCTCCCTATATCATCCCTTATCCTAGCCTAACAGCACTGCACTGCTCTGCTGCATTGCTTATTTGAAGTGGGATCTATTTGTGTTCTTTTCCTTCCAGGATTCGACGATTTTCACTTATCAATCCACAGTGATATAGTCACCATCGTCAAAGCCATGGCATCACCAGAATCGGGCTTAGAGGTCCGCGATCGAATGTGGCTTAAAATAACAATCCCTAACGCTTTTATAGGTATGTTGGATCCAGTCATTGAACCAGCTTTGCAAACAATGCCTCCTTTTTATTATACATTTTGGGTATTATTATTTATTATTTTTGTTCCAATTAAGGGGCAATTTAGTGAGACCAACCCACCTACCCTGCACATCTTTGGGTTGTGGGGCTGAGACCCACGCAGACACGGGGAGAATGTGCAAACTCCACACGGACAGTGACCCGGTGCTGTGAGGCAGCAGTGCCAACCACTGCACCACTGTGCCGCCCAACAAACAATGCCTTTGATTTTTTTTTAAAATTTAGAATATCCAATTCATTTTTTCCAATTAAGGGGCAATTTAAAGTAGCCAATCCACCTAACCTGCACATCTTTGGGTTGTGGGGGTGAAACCCACGCAGACACGGGGAGAATGTGCAAACTCCTCACAGACAGTGACCCAGGGCCAGGATTCGAACCCGGGTCCTCAGCGCCGTAGGCAGCAATGCTAACCACTGTGCCACCGTGCCGCCCTACAATGCCTTTGATGAGGTAAACAATGACAAGGGAGACTATGCACACACCTCTCCCCCCCCCCCCCCCCCCCCCGCCCCCGCATAACTTTAGCTCATCAATTGGGAAAACTTGTAGGTTCCCCAACTGACACGGTGGGCGGCACGGTAGTATTGTGGTTAGCATTGTTCCTTCACAGCTCCATGGTCCCAGTTTCTATCCCCGGCTTGAATGACTGACTGTGCGGAGTCTGCACTTTCTCCCCGTGTCTGTGTCGGTTTCCTCCAGGCGCTCTGGTTTCTTCCCACAAGTCCCGACCTTTTCCCAGTTCTGATGAAAAGCCATCGACATGAAAAGCTAACTTCCTCTCTCTGCAGATACTGCCTGATCTGCTGAGTGTTTCCAACATTTCCTGTTTTCATTTCAGATTTGCAGCATCCACAGTGTTCTGAGGAGCGGTTGAACAAACTCAGTTTGTTCTCACTGGAACGACGGAGGTTGAGGGGCGACCTGATAGAGGTCTACAAAAGTATGAGGGGCATAGACAGGGTGGATAGTCAGAGGCTTTTCCCCAGGGTAGAGGGGTCAATTACTAGGGGGCATAGGTTTAAGGTGTGAGGGGCAAGGTTTAGAGGAGATGTACGGGGCAAGTTTTTTACACAGAGGGGAGTGGGTGCCTGGAACTCGCTGCTGGAGGAGGTGGTGGAAGCAGGGACGATAGTGACGTTTAAGGGGCATCTTGACAAATACATGAATAGGATGGGAATAGAGGGATACGGACCCAGGAAGTGTAGAAGATTTTAGTTTAGATGGGCAGCATGGTCAACACAGGCTTGGAGGGCCGAAGGGCCTGTTCCTCTGCTGTACTTTTCTTTGTTCTTTGTTCTTTTTCGATTAGCCCCTAATCACTGTGCCCCTAACGGGGGCCGTTCCGTGTTGAAGATGTTAGTTGCTGCTGTTTGCTATTGAGCTATTGAGAGTTATTGAGAGTCAGACAGAAGATGACGGGTGGCAGGCTGGCACAGTGGTTAGCACTGCTACCTAACGCGCCAGGGGCCCACGTTCAATTCTGGGATTGGGTGACTGTGTGGAGTTTGCAGTTCGTCCCTGTGTCTGCTCCGGGTGCTCAGATTTCCTCCCGCTGTTCAAAGATGTGCAGGTTAGGAGGGGTTGCAGGGATAAGGCGTGGGGGAGTGGGCCTAGGTAGGGTGCTCTTTCGGCGCAGACCCCGATGGGCCGAATAGCCTCCTGCCCTCTTGGGATTCTATGGATGAAGCAGTGATTCCATGACATCAGATTTGGGGTTTAAAGTACTGGGGTTAAAATGGCTAAATAATGAGGAGAGTTTGAATTAACTAGGATTGTGTTCCCTTCAGTCGAGAAGGTTATTGTGGAACTTACCTGAACGGATGGTAGAAGGAAATTCAGTAGTAAATTTCAAAAGAGAATCCGATAAACACATGAATGGGACTTTTTGCAAGGCCACGGGAAAAGTGCAGAGAAATTGAGATGGGGGGCGGGGGTGGTACTAATTAACTACCAAACACCATCACGATGGGCTGAATGCCCTCCTCACTTTTGCTGACTCGTTCTGTGTTGCCCCCCAACAGGTTCGGATGTTGTTGACTGGCTTTTTAACCACGTTGAAGGTTTCCCAGATCGACGCGAGGCCCGAAAATACGCCAGCAACCTCCTCAAAGCTGGCTACATCCGACACACTGTCAACAAAATCACCTTCTCAGAGCAATGCTACTACATCTTCGGCAACCTCTGCGGCAGTGAGTCAGCAACTCTCTCTTTGGGGCATGGTGGCGTCTCAAACCTGCAGTGCCTCAGCCTCGCTCTGCCTTACCCCAGCAACTGGCTTTAATTACAGACCCCAGACATGCTAGAGGCTGTTGAAGCTTTTTGTCTTACACTCATCAGGACAGGCGCCAGAATACCAAATTTCAAAGGGAGCAACAATTTATACTGTATGAGAAAAGGGTGCAAATTGGTTGGGAAGGCAACTCTGATTGGTTGAGGCATTGCCATGGAGAATGCACCAGAGAACATTGTCACCCTGGCCAAAATAAAGGTGCCGTGCCTGGACGTGCTCTTTCTGCCTGCAGAGGACAGGTTCCTACACACAAATATATGTAGCTTCCAGCAAAGTTAAGTGAGCTGCATTGACAGTCTGTCTCTTCACCTTAAATTGGACGTTAGCGTGACTCTTGGCACTCTCAGGGTTGTTCAGCAAGTGCTGTCCAATCGGTGAATTATAGCTAACTTCAGACATGTTCTGAGTTGTGCTAGCATGGGCTTTTCTCACTCAGTGTAAATTGTTTCTCCCTTTGGAATTCTGGATTCTCTTGTCTGTCTGGCTGAGTGCAAGATGAAAAACTTTGACAGCATGTTTCTTTTTTCAGCAATACCTGCAGGAACATTGGAGGGAATGGGCATTGTTGTTCACATGCTGTGTGGCTCAATGTTGCACGAACTAGCACACAGGCTAGTGCTGTAGACCCACTGTGACCCATCACTCTCCGTCACCGAATATTGCAGCAATTTCACCTGCACTGCCTCTCGGAACACTGGAAGTATTAGATAGTTTGTAAATGTCATTCGAAGATGAAGAACTCTTCCTGTGTTGAGGGTGTTGGTTGCTGCTGTTTGATGGAGTTCGAGAGAAAGCTAGCCAGAAATGAAAAAAAAGCAGATAGTAAGCGTTTTTAATAAATATTTTAAAAAGAAAAGAGTTAACAAAGTGACCGATGGTCCAACAGTAAGTGAGGCTGGAGAATTGATAATGGAAAACAAGGAAATGGCAGATGAATTGAACAGATATTTTGCACCAGTCTTCAGTTCATAAAGGAGCCAAGTAACATCCCAGAAGCAGCTAGAAAGCAGGAAATGGAAGCGACAAAGTCTCCCAAATGGAGTATCCAGCCCAAATGTGGCGGGGGGGGGGGAGTTGTGCTCCACTTGTACGGGGCACAAGTGAGTCTATATTTGGAGCACTGTGTACAGCATTTATCACCTTGTTTAAGGAAGGAAGTAAAAAGCAGTTTAGAGAAAATTTACCAGAGTAATACCAGGAATGGCCGGGTTATCTTATGATGAATGGTTGGACAGTCCGGGCTTGTATATGCTGGAGTTTAGAAGAGTGAGAGGTGATTTGATATTGATATTTTTGATATTTGATATTTATTGTCACCTGTACTGAAGTACAGTAAAAAATATTTTTCTACAGCCAAGGGAACGTACATAGTAGACAAAAGAATAATCAACAGAGAACATTGACAATGGTACATATACAAATAGTGATTGGTTACAGTGCGGAACAAGGGCCAAACAAGAGCAGCATAGGGCGTCTTGAATTGGATTGGATTGGATTTGTTTATTGTCACGTGTACCGAGGTACAGTGAAAAGTATTTTGCTGCGAGCAGCTCAACAGATCATTAGGTACATGAAAAGGAAAGGAAATAAAAGGAAATACATAATAGGGCAACACAAGGCACACAATGTACCTACATAAGCACCGGCATCGGATGAAGCATACAGGGTGTAGTGTTAATGAGGTCAGTCCATAAGAGAGTCGTTTAGGAGTCTGGTAACAGTGGGGAAGAAGCTGTTTTTCAGTCTGTCCGTGTGTGTGTTCTCAGACTTCTGTATCTCCTGCCCGATGGAAGAAGTTGGAAGAGTGAGTAAGCTGGGTGGGAGGGGTCTTTGATTATGCTGCCCGCTTTCCCCAGACAGCGGGAGGTGTAGATGGAGTCAATGGATGGGAGGCAGGTTCATGCGATGGACTGGGCCGTGTTCATGACTCTCTGAAGTTTCTTGTAGTCCTGGGCCGAGCAGTTGCTATACCAGGCTGTGATGCAGCCAGATAGGATGCTTTCTATGGTGCATCTGTAAAAGTTGGTAAGGGTTAATGTGGACATGCTGAATTTCCTTAGTTTCCTGAGGAAGTATAGGCGCTGTTGTGCTTCCTTGGTGGTAGCGTCGACGTGGGTGGACCAGAACAGATTTTTGGAGATGTGCACCCCTCGGAATTTGAACCTGCTAACAATCTCCACCTCAGCCCCATTGATGCTGACAGGGGTGTGTACAGTACTTTGCTTCCTGAAGTCAATGACCAGCTTGTTAGTTTTGCTGGCATTGAGGGAGAGATTGTTGTCGCTGCACCACTCCACTAGGTTCTCTATCTCCCTCCTGTGTTCTGACTCATCATTCTGGCCCACTATGGTTGTATCATCAGCAAACTTGTAGATGGAATTGTAACCAAATTTTGCCATGCAGTCGTGTGTGTACAGGGAGTAGAGTAGGGGGCTAAGTACACAGCCTAGCGGGGCCCCCGTATTGAGGACTATTGTGGAGGAGTTGTTGTTATTTATTCTTACTGATTGTGGTCTGTTGGTCAGAAAGTCGAGGATCCAGTTGCAGAGTGAGGAGCCAAGTCCTAGGTTTCGGAGCTCTGATATGAGCTTGGCTGAGATTATGGTGTTGAAGGCGGAGCTGTAGTTAATAAATAGGAGTCTGATATAGGAGTCCTTGTTGTCAAGATGCTCTAGGGATGAGTGTAAGGCCAGGGACATGGCATCTGCTGTGGACCGGTTGCAGCGGTATGCGAATTGCAATGGATCAAGACGTTCTGGGAGTATGGAGGTGATGCGCTTCATGACCAACCCCTCGAAGCACTTCATTACGACTGAAGTCAGGGTTCTGACTTCAGAATGGTGTTCTTACAGGGAACAGATCAGTCTGAGGGGGAGTCGTTGAGGTGTCTGGCAGCTGTGGGGAAGAAGCTGTTCCTATGTCTGATTTGATTGAAACGTATAAAATCTTGAGGGATCTTGATAGGTAGTTAAAATACTTCCTCTTGAGGGAGAATCTGGAACAAGGGGTCATGGTTCAAAAATAAGCGATCACCCATTTAAAATGGAAATGAGGATCATTTGTTCTTTTCAGAAGGTCACGAGTCTTTGGAACTCTCTTCCTCAAAAGCTGATGAAGCAGTTTTTGAAACATTTTAAGGCAGGGGTGGATAGATTCTTGTTAAGCCGGGGGTGATAGGTTATCGGGGGTATGTGGGATGCAGATTTGAGGTTTCTATCACATCAGCCATGATCTTATTAATTGATGGAGTAGGCTGGAGGCTAACTCGTGCTCCTTGTTCTTATGTTTTTGAGCTAACATTATGAAGGTCAATGCACATTATAATGAGAATCAGACAGAATATGCGACAGTGATTCTAGAGCATCTGATTTGGGATGAAGGTTCTACAATAAACTAAACACTGATCTTTCCAAAGGTCAGTGCCTGCCTAGAATGTTTGCAGAATACTTGCTCCCGTTGATCAGGTACGAGTCAGTGATTAGGGGCCTGCAGTAAATAGCGAGATGACAGCCATTTGGTGATTTCACTGATATTGACATAACTAGCAGCCAGTAAAGGGTGGCACGGTAGCACAGTGGTTAGCACTGTTGCTTCACAGTGCCAGGGTCCCGGGTTCGATACCTGGCTTGGGTCACTGTCTGTGCGGAGTCTGCATGTTCTCCCCGTGTCTGCGTGGGTTTCCTCCGGGTGCTCCGGTTTCCTCCCACAAGTCCCGAAGGAAGTGCTCGTTAGGTAATTTGGACATTCTGAATTCTCCCTCTGTGTACCCGAACAGGCGCCGGAATGTGGCGACTAGGGGCTTTTCTCAGTAACTTCATTGCAGTGTTAATGTAAGCCTACTTGTGACACTAATAAAGATTATTATTATTATACTTCCACAGACATGGCTAATTTAACTCTGAATGATCACGATGGATCAAGCGGCACTTCAGATCAAGACACGTTGGCACCGCTCCCCCACCCAGGTGCAGCACCGTGGCCCATAGCCTTCCCGTACCAGTACCCACCACAGCACCCGTTCAACCCACACCCACCGGGCTACCACGACGTCACCGGATTCACTTACGGAGGGGGCAGCGCTGGCAGCCAGCCGAGTGAAGGTGAGAGAACGTTTTTTAAAAATATAAATTTAGAGTACCCAATTCTTTTTTTTCAAATGAGCGTGGCCAATCTACCTACCCAACACATCTTTGGGTTGCGGTGGTAACACGGAAAATGTGCAAACTCCTCACGGACAGCGACCAGGAGCCGGGATTGAACTTGGGACCTTGGCGCCGTGAGGCAACAGTGCTAACCCACTGTGCCACCCTTCTACGTGCATTTATATAGCACCTTTAATATATTACAATGTCCCAAGGCGTTACACAGGGGCATTGTCAAACAACATTGGGCACCAAACTGCAAAAGGAGATATTAGGTCAGGTGGCCAAACGTTTGGTGAAAGATGTGGGGCTGGATTCTTTGTTTTTGGGACTATGTCCCCACGTTGGCGTCAAAACTGTGGACTTTCTCGCCAGAAAAACTGGCGTGAAAGGGCCACATATTACTGCAGGGGGCTAGCAGGGACCCGGATTTGATCTCACAGCTTTTGCTGCAGATACGGGCCCCCGCACTTCCGGGTCGGAGGCCACACGTGCGCAAGGCGGCGGCGGCCTCCAGCGGCCGATGCTCCATGGCGGACCCAGACCGCAGAGCTGGGCATTTCCATGCGGGGAAAAGGATTGTCCACCCCGGCGCCGGACGCGATTTCAGCGTCGGGGTCCGCAGAATCCAGCCCGTGAACTTTCAAGAGAGAGATAGGAAGGCAACTGATTGAGAATGAGAGGAGAGGAGGCGAGGTTTAGCTGCAAGAAGCCACACTGCAGTGAATTCTGGGCCATCACGTAGCGCTTGATGAATATAAACGACGCAGAAATTCAAGCACTGCACACAGGTGATACTCCATGTTGAGTTTTCTCTCTGAAGTTATAATCTTAAAAAGGGATCACGAATGGAGACATCAGGAAGCTCACATGAGGGGTTTAGACTATTAGATGATAAATCAAATGGTATAGCTGGCTTTATTAAGTACACACTGGAGGAAGTGAAGCCTTTATAAAACACTGCTAAGGCCCCAGCTGGAGTGTTGGGTAAATTATTGGGCACCACACTGCAGAAAGAATGTCGAGAATGTCTTGTAGAGGGTGCAGAGGAGCATTACTAAAACGGTACCCCAGATGAGGAGCTGGCGTTGTGTCGAGAGACTGGAGAAGCCAGATTAGTTCGCTATCGAGCACAGAAGGTCAAGGATTTAACAGATGTGCTCAGAATCCTGAACAGTTTCGCAGAGTGGATACAGGGAAAAACATGGCTGGGGGCTTTTCACAGTAACTTCATTTGAAGCCTACTTGTGACAATAAGCAATTTTCATGGCAGGGGGATGGTTAACCAGATGATACAAAGCGACAGCATCAATCTGTATTTGTGTAGCGCCTTTCAATGTAATGAAACATTTAAGGTAAAAGAGCTGGAAGGAGGGTAATGGGTTCTATGGGGTTAGGTTGAGGATCAGCCGGGATCTCTCACTGAACGGCAAAGCAGACTGAGAGACGAAACACTCTCCTCGGGTTCTACACGCACAGTTGTTGTGATCTGGAATCCATGGTCTGAAAGGAGGGTGGAAGCCGGCTCAACCTTCCAGAAGGGAATTGGATCAGTGCCTGAAATGGAGCTCGCAGAGCTGTGGGGAAAGAGCAAGGGTCCTCGACCTAATTGGATAGCTGGCACAGGCACGATGAGCCGAGTGGCCTCGTTGGGTGATTCTAGGATTTTTGTTAGATTTCCTAACTCCTCAGGCAAGGAATGGCTGGCTGCAATTGGAGATTTAGCACAGTTATCACGGGAAAATTGACTCCAGTAACATTTGCAAGCATTATGAAAATGAAAACTTGCAGGATTTGGTTTGAACTTCATTTTTCATATTGGTGTCTCCTTGCTCAGTGTGGTAAACTATGGTTTGATGTGGTAAAGGAAGTAAGAAACTTGCATTAATGCAGAATGTTTCATTACATCAGGGTATCCGAGGGTGCGTTAAATCTAGTTTCCTCCGGGTGCTCCGATTTCCTCCCACAAGTCCAAAGATGTGTAGGTTAGGTGGATTGGCCATGATAAATTGCCCTTAGTTTTTAAAAAGGTTTAGGTGAGATTACTGGGTTACGGGGATAGAGTGGAACATAAGAACATAAGAACTAGGAGCAGGAGTAGGCCATCTGGCCCCTCGAGCCTGCTCCGCCATTCAATGAGATCATGGCTGATCTTTTGTGGACTCAGCTCTACTTTCCGGCCTGAACACCATAACCCTTAATCCCTTTATTCTTCAAAAAACTATCTATCTTTACCTTAAAAACATGTAATGAAGGAGCCTCAACTGCTTCACTGGGCAAGGAATTCCATAGATTCACAACCCTTTGGGTGAAGAAGTTCCTCCTAAACTCAGTCCTAAATCTACTTCCCCTTATTTTGAGACTATGTCCCCTAGTTCTGCTGTCACCCGCCAGTGGAGACAACCTGCCCGCATCTATCCTATCTATTCCCTTCATAATTTTAAATGTTTCTATAAGATCCCCCCTCATCCTTCTAAATTCCAACGAGTACAGTCCCAGTCTACTCAACCTCTCCTCATAATCCAACCCCTTCAGCTCTGGGATTAACCTAGTGAATCTCCTCTGCACACCCTCCAGTGCCAGTACGTCCTTTCTCAAGTAAGGAGACCAAAACTGAACACAATACTCCAGGTGTGGCCTCACTAACACCTTGTACAATTGCAACATAACCTCCCTAGTCTTAAACTCCATCCCTCTAGCAATGAAGGACAAAATTCCATTTGCCTTCTTAATCACCTGTTGCACCTGTAAACCAACCTTCTGTGTCTCATGCACTAGCACACCCAGGTCTCTCTGCACAGCGGCATGCTTTAATATTTTATCGTTTAAATAATAATCCCGTTTGCTGTTATTCCTACCAAAATGGATAACCTCACATTTGTCAACATTGTATTCCATCTGCCAGACCCTAGCCCATTCACTTAACCTATCCAAATCCCTCTGCAGGCTTCCGGTATCCTCTGCACTTTTCGCTTTACCACTCATCTTAGGTGTGGGCTTGGCTAGGGTTCTCTTTCCAAGGACCGATGCAGACTCGATGGGCCGAATGGCCTCCTTATGCACCATAAATTCTATGATAGCTATGATGAAAATACTTTTGGAGTGAACTCACTATTGCAATGTGGGAAAACATGGTTGTGCACAGCAAGCTTTCCATGAGCGGCCGTGTAATAATGACCAGGTAACCTAACTTGGTGATCTTGGCTATGACGTAACGGTGAGTTGCAAGCGGCGATAACTCGAAACAGCTTGACCACAGTCCGAGATGAAAGGAACTGACAATATGTAATTTCCTGTTTGTTACCCGGTGCAGTTCTGAAGGGCTTACATATGGTGGTTGCCTGTTAATTCTACAAAAACGTATGGCTGTCTCAGTGGTCCACGTCTTCAAAATGAATGCGGTGAAATGGGCCGACATGGCCCTTAGCAACAGTACAGGGGAGTGCAGTGATCACGGGTCTCAGAGGGCTTCAGCTGCGGTGAATGGTTTAATAAGCTGCTGTCTTTCAGCCTGAAAGGGGACATTCCAGGTATAAAAGATGGGAATGGAGAGATTATCGCCGCTGGTCATTATCCTGTTTTCCTGACCATCGGAATTCCACTCTCAACCGCACTATCCATCCTCTTCTGGCCCTTATCAATTTTGGCACTCCAGCTGATATCTATTCAGTCACACCCTTAGTTCTGTTTCTGGCCAACAGTGAGCTCTTCAGAATGGTGATGGGAAACCTGAGTGAATCCTTTGTGGATGTTATGTGACTGTTTTCGCAATTTTATAAATGAAGCATCATCTATTCCACTGGTTACTAAAACAGAACATCTGAACACTGAACTGTGTGTGATGGAGGTGCAAATTGGGGCACCCTGAAGTAGCCCTTGGCGCTGTACAGATAAAAATTATTTCTCAGGGCAGCACGGTGGCGCAGTGGTTAGCATTGCAGCCTCACGGCGCTGAGGTCCCAGGTTCGAATCCCGGCTCTGGGTCACTGTCCGTGTGGAGTTTGCACATTCTCCCTGTGTTTGCGTGGGTTCCACCCCCACAACCCAAAGAGTGCAGGGTAGGTGGATTGGCCACACTAAATTGCCCCATAATTGGAAAAAAATTAATTGGGTATTCTAAAAATTTTTTTAAATGATTTATCTTTTGCAGCCATTAAAGGGGGATGACCTCATTGTCTCTCTCCCCCCCCCCCACTCCCACCCATCTCACCCTCGCCTCGTTCTCATGCTTCTTTGTTTTGCTTCTCCGTTCCAGGAAGTCGAAGCAGTGGATCGAATCGGAGCGGGAGCGAGAGGAAAGGAGGGAAAGAGAAGGAGCCCAAGGCAGGCGAGGCCAAGTCCGGGGGCAGCGGCAGTGAATCAGATCATACCACGAGGAGCGGCATCCGACGGGAACGGGCAGCCAGTGAGCGCTCGGCCGCCGCCAGCGAGCATAGCCACCACAGCAACCTCAGCCACCGGAGCCACCACTCCATGGCCGCAAGTGTGCGCAGTCATCACACGCATCAGTCTTATGGGGCGCCGGGTTTACCGCCCCTGTATACGCCACCTCTCATGATGTTGCCCCCACAGTCTGCGATGGTGCCCCCGGGGGCTCCTCCAGTCCGCGACCTGGCCGCCGTGCCCCCAGAACTCACGGCAAGTAGACAGTCCTTCAGAATGGCGATGGGAAACCCCAGTGAGTTCTTTGTGGATGTCATGTGACTGATTTGCATTTTTTTTTGTAAAGAAAGCATCATCTATTCTGTCTTGTTACTAAAACAGAGCAACTAAAACAGAAACTGGACTGAGGCCCTGTTTGTGATGGAGTAGCACATTTGGCGTGTGAACGGCACTGTATTTATTCAGCACTAATCTGCAAAATTTATAAACAAAAACCATTTGTTTTGCTTCTTCCGCACCACCGTCCCGCTCCCTCCCTTCCCCGCCCCCCTCACAAGACCGGACTGTGCGCGAGTGCGGACAAAAGCCTGTTTGTCTGCCTCTTCTAACACATTTTCCATTGTAAGTTTTCTTTCTATTTTTTTTGAGAGAGAAACAAACTGCATCTGTTGAGTGTGTGTCGTGAAAACAGAACGAGACTGTAATTGTTTTCCACCTTGCTTTCTTTTGAACTAATTTCTCAAACCTTTTGTGTGCTTCTTTCCTTGTCATGCAGCAAAGAATTGTGGGGTATTTTACTTCCTCTGACATCGACTGATAAAGCAGTTGGTGCAGAGAGTGAAAGGTCATCGGCTGGATTGTGTGCCAACCTGTGTGATTGGCATGATAGCTGTTTTTATTTAATATAAAATAGTCTGGAAACCAGACAGAAGAAAAAGAGCAGACCTTATTCAAGGAGGCGGCAGGAAGATTTGCTTTATTTTTTATGTTAAAGGCAATCATAAATACACGGTTATGAATTGCAACAAAACCCATCGAGCCTCGAAGAAGCACCACAAGCCTTATATTCCATGCAGAAACGAACAAAAATGATGATTTCGCTGTTGTAGAGCTTCTGAAATTTGTGTTGTCAAGCTTTTCCTTTTGTGAGTTCAAGTTACAATGTTGAGTATGTGGGAAATCAACACACAAATAAAAACAGCTTGGGTCAAAGCACAAGCAGTGACATCCCAAACCCCTCGCATCCCGTCTCCCGCTCCCCATCCCTTCTGAGAGCAAACACAAAAGGTACCTAATGACCGGGGAAGCCTCTCGACAGTCCTAGCCACAAACAGAAGAATCATTACAGTCAGAATCCTTCAGGAACTGTCTATCGGAGTCCCAGTGCGGAGAAAAAAAGACTCCATTGGAAAACGGAAGCCAGCTGCACTAATAACTCACAATCTGTAAACCTCTCCATTCGGTTAAGTTGGCTCTTAAATTGAACAAGAGAAATATATCATTTGGGGACGAGATGCGACTCTGAATGATGGTTTTGTAGCTCAAAGTTGTATACTTTAATAAAATGGTTCTAGATGATTTTTTTTTTTTTAAAGTATCTTTATTAAGATTTTGCAGAATTTTTCATAATAAAACAGTAGTAACCATAATAACAAAACAAACTAGAGTGAACATTAACACAGTGGAAAAAGAGAATATACAATAACAATTAAATAGACATTACCCCACGCGACCCAGTCTTCCCACACCATCCCAATGAAGCACTCAACCCCCGCCCCACGAATTGCTGCTGCTGCTGACATTTTAATTTTCCCCGAGAAAGTCGACGAATGGCTGCCACCTCCGAGAGAACCCTAGCGTAGACCCTCTTAAGGCAAACTTTATTTTCTCGAGGCTGAGAAACCCAGCCATGTCGTTAATCCAAGTCTCTACATTCGGGGGCTTCAAGTCCCTCCACATTAATAAAATCCGTCTCCGGGCTACTAGGGAGGCAAAGGCCAAGACGTCGGCCTCTTTCGCCCCCTGAACTCCCGGGTCTTCTGACACTCCAAAGATCGCTATCTCTGGACTCGGCACCACCCGTGTGTTAAGCACCTTGGACATTACCCTGGCGAACCCTTGCCAGAACACTCTAAGCTCCGGGCATACCCAAAACATGTGGACATGGTTTGCAGGGCTGCCCTTGCAGCTCATACAACTGTCTTCTACCCCAAAAAAACTCGCGCTGCCGTCATGTGTGCCGGGTGGACCACCTTAAATTGAATTAGACTGAGCCTGGCACATGAGGAGGAGGAATTAACCCTGCCCAGGACCTCTGCCCACAGACCCGCTTCCAACTCCTCACCTAGCTCCTCTTCCCACTTGCCCTTGAGCTCCTCCACCGGGGTTTCCTCTGCCTCCTGTAGTTCCTGGTAGATATCCGACACCCTCCCCTCCCCCACCCAGGTGCCAGAGACCACCCTGTTCTGTATCCTCAGTGGCGGCAGCGTCGGAAAGGCCACTGCCTGTTTTATCAGGAAGGCTCGTACTTGCAGATAATTAAAGGCGTTTCCTGGCGGCAGATTAAATTTGTCCTCTAGCGCCTTCAAACTGGGAAAGCTTCCCTCTATGAACAGATCTCCCATCCTTCTGATGCCTGCCCTCTGCCAGCTCTGGAACCCACCATCCATCCTACCCGGGACAAACCTGTGATTGTTGCATATCGGGGTCCAGACCGACGCTCCCTCCACCCTCTTGTACCTCCTCCACTGTCCCCAGATCCACAGTGTCGCCACCACCACCGGACTTGTGGAGTAACGGGTCGGTGAGAACGGCAAACGAGCTGTTATCAAAGCTCCCAGACTAGTACCTTTACATGACGCCGCCTCCAGCTGCTCCCACGCGCCCTCCCCCCTCCCCCCCCCCCCCCCCCCCCCCCCCCCCCGCCAGTGACAGCGGGGCATGTCCCATCTTTTAAAGTCCCCTTCCATTTGCTCCACCAACTGGGTCAGGTTGAGCCTGTGCAGGGCATCCCATTTCCTGGCCACCTGTATACCCAGGTAACGAAAACTTTTCTCTACCATCCTGAGCGGCAGCTCTTTCAGTCTCTCCTCCTGCCCCTTGGCCTGGATCACAAACAACTCGCTCTTTCCCATGTTCAGTTTGTACCCTAAAAAACTACCAAAATCCCTCAGGATCCGCAGAACCTCCCCCATCCCCTCCACAGGGTCCGAAATGTACAGGAGCAAATCATCCGCGTATAGCGAGACCCGATGTTCCACCCTCTCCTCCGAACCAAACCCCGCCAGTTCCTTGAGGCTCTCAGCGCCATAGCTAGCGGTTCTATAGCTAGGGCAAATAGTAACGGGGAGAGGGGAAGCCCCTGCCTTGTTCACCGGTGCTCGAAGTACCCCGACCTCAGCCGGTTTGTACATACACTTGCTACAGGCGCCTGGTACAGCAATTTCACTCAGCCAATAAAGCCCTCACCAAACCCGAACCTCCCCAGCGTTTCCCAGAGGTACTCCCACTCCACCCGGTCAAAGGCTATCTCTGCGTCCATTGCTGTTACCACCTCCGCCTCTCCTCCCTCTGAGGGCATCATAATAATATTCAAAAGTCTCCAGACATTGGTATTGAGTTGTCTGCCTTTAACAAACCCAGTCTGGTCTTCCTCTATCACCCCTGGGACGCAATCCTCAATTCTTGTGGCCAGAATCTTAGCTAGCAATTTGGCATCCACGTTTAAAAGTGAAATCGGCCTGCATGACCCGCAATGTTCCGGGTCCTTCCCTCGTTTGAGTGAGTGAGATCAAAGCCTGTGACATTGTTGGGGGGAGGGTTCCCCTCTCTCTGGCTTCATTGAAGGTCCTCATCAGGTGTGGGCTCAATATTTCCGAAATTTTTTTACAGAATTCTACCTGGTTACCGTCAGGCCCCGGGGCTTTACCCGGTTGCATGCCCTCTATACCCTTGACAATCTCCTCCAATTCAATCGGGGCCCCCAGCCCCTCCACCAGGTCCTCTTCCACCTTTGGAAACCTCAACTGGTCCAAAAATTGCCTCATCCCTTCCGCTCCCATCAGGGACTCCGACTCGTATAGTTTACTATAGAATTCCTTAAAGACTCCGTTCACCCGCCCTGGATCCAAGATCGTGTTACCCTCCTTATTCTTTACTCCCCCTACTTCCCTGGCTGCCTCCCTATTTCGCAGTTGGTGTGCCAGCATTCTACTCGCTTTCTCTCCGTACTCATAGACTTCCCCCCTTGCCTTCCTCAGCTGTGCTGCCACTTTCTCTGTGGTCAGCAGTTCAGACTCCGCCTGCAGACTCCGCCGCTCCCTCAGTAACCCCGCCTCGGGGGCCTCCGCGTATCTCCTGTCCACTCGGAGTATCTCCTCCACCAGTCTCTCCCTCTCGGCTCTTTCTCCCTTTTCCCTGTGGGGTCGAATTGAGATGAGTTCCCCTCTGACAACTGCCTTCAGAGCCTCCCAGACCGTTGCCGCTGCTACCTCACCCGTATCGTTTGTTTCCAGGTAATCCTGGATGTTCCTGCTAATCCGCCCGCAAACATCTTCATCCGCCAGCAGCCCCACTTCCAGTCTCCAGAGTGGGCGCTGCCCTCTCTCCTCACTAAGCCACAGGTCCACCCAGTGCAGGGCATGGTCCGAGACTGTGAATGCTGAGTATTCTGTCCCCGCCACCTTTGGGATTAACGCCCTGCTCAAGACAAAGAAGTCTATGCGGGAATAAACCTTATGAACGTGGGAGAAAAAAGAGAACTCCTTCGCTCTCGGCCACGCCAACCTCCAGGGATCCACCCACCCCCCACTCCCCCATCTGCTCCATAAAATCCTTCAGTTCCTTAGCCACTGCTGGTGGCTTCCCTGTCCTGGACTTCGACCGGTCCAGCTCGGGTTCGATGACTGTGTTAAAGTCACCCCCCATGATCAGGTTGTGTGACACTAAGTCCGGGATTTTGCCTAGCATGCATCTCATAAATTCCGCATCATCCCAATTCGGAGCATAGACTTTCAAAAACACCACCCAGGCCCCCTCCCACTTTCCACTCACCATTATATACCTGCCCCCTTATCTGCCACAATTCTCCCAACCTTGAATACCACACCCTTACAGATCAGAATTGCTACCCCCCTGGTCTTCGAATCCAGCCCTGAATGGAACACCTGGCCTACCCATCCCTTTCTCAATCTCGTGTGATCTGCGAGCTTTAAATGTGTCTCCTGAAGCATTGCTACGTCTGCCTTTAACCCCTTTAGATGCTCGAACACGCGCGCTCTTTTGAGCGGCCCATTCAAACCCCTCACATTCCACGCGATCAGCCTGGACGGGGGGGCTAACCCCCCCCCCCCCCCTGTCGACTAGCCATCACCCTTTCTTGGCCAACCTCGAGCCCGCGCCCTTCGCTTCCTCGAGCGCCCCCACAGGGAGCCCCCGACCTTCAATTGGTACCGCGAAATTGATCCCGCTCTGTCAGCAAAGCAGCATCCCCCCCTCCCCACCCCCACCCCCAACAGCCCCACGACCCAAAACCCCCCGCCAAGCACCAGCTGGGCACTTGCTCACCCCCCCACTACACTCCCGAGAGTCAGCTGACCCTGGCAGCTCCCGCCCCTGGCGCCGATTTGACTGTCGCCTCATTGTCCAGACCCTTCTCCCCACGTGAATAAACCAATTAAACTACCTCTCCAGCCCCAGTGAGTAAATAGTAATACAAAACAAAAAATAAACAGAGGGCACTAACATTGCCCCGTGAGGAGACACTTGTTGAACCAAGGCTCCAACTTCCCGAAAATGCGCACTAAGTACAGGGCTCCCTCCCCGCTCCGTATCTAGATGATTTCTTTACATAAATTCATTTGATCACTTGAAATGGGATCTGCATTTTCCATTTTCTTGACTTGTACCTAACCCGAGATGGGCTCTGGCTGTAGGAGGAAACTGGAGCACCCGGAAGGAACGCACGCAGACACGGGGTGAACGTGCAAACTCCATACCGACTGTCACCCAATCTCGGAATCAAATCCGAGTCGCCGGTCCTGTGAGGTAAGCAGTGCCAGCCACTGTGCTGCCCCGTCAAAGCACCCCGAACAGTAGATGACTTTGTTGTGCACTGAGCTATGTTAAGGAAGGGGAACAATTTCATTGTTTGCTTCTTCATAACACTTGAGTTTGACACCACCTCAGAAGAATGGGCAGTTAAGGTAGAGAACAGAGCATATTTAACATCTCTGGCACAACAGAATGGTAAGCCAGGGTTCCTCAATTCAGACAAGATCTCAAGCAGATAAGGTACTTAATATGATACATTCATCCACTGCCTGGTAATGGGCGAAGAAGGATCACGATCGTGAGAGGAAGTTTATAATTTCACAGTAACTTCATTGCAGTGTTAATGTAAGCCTACTTGAGACAAAAAAGATTATTATAATTGGTCCCAGGAAATATTTTTATACAGAAGAGCTCAATAGCTGGAACAATGTTGCCAGGTCGGGCAGTGCAGGTAAGGGCACTTAACTCTTAAGCAATTGGCAGTTCTCATTAGAAGAGGGTAGAGTTGATATTCAGTAAGGATGAAATCAAAAAGGCCAAAGGGCCTTTATACAAACCGAGTTAAAGCTGCCAGCACACCAAAGCATAAAGCATGTATCATTATGTGTCCTTGCTGCTTCTTTCATCGTGATGTTTTCCTCTCCACTGCTGAAGGCACCAAGATTTATTGCCCTCTATTGAGGTTACAATCAGATTAGACAGTGATTTGGGCAGCACGGTAGCATTGCGGTTAGCACAATTGCTTCACAGCTCCAGGGTCCCAGGTTTGATTCCCGGCTTGGGACACTGTCTGTGCAGAGCCTGCACATTCTCCCCGTGTGTGCGTGGGTTTCCTCCGGGTGCTCCAGTTTCCTCCCACAGTCCAAAGATGTGCAAGTTAGGTGGATTGGCCATGCTAAATTGCCATTAGTGACCAAAATTGCCCTTAGTGTTGAGTGGGGTTACTGGGTTATAGGGTGGGGTTGTGGGCTTGGGTAGGATGCTCTTTGCAAGAGCCGGTGCAGACTCGATGGGCCGAATGGCCTCCTTCTGCACTGTAAATTCTGTGTCTAAATTCTATGTCTAATGGAATGGCAGAGAAGGCTTAAGGGGGTAAATGTCTTGCTCCTGCTCCTGCCTCATATGTTCGTATGTACTGCAGTCATGCTGCTTGTTGCCTTCCAGCGTCTTTTTCAGCTGAGCCTGAAGTGCATTAGTTAACCATTGACAACTAGCTGCTAAACCATAAGCACGGACATTTTCTAGCAGGAGTCACTACATAGTGGTGAGAATTGCAAACTTTGGGCAATTATTATTTTTTCCTTCCTGGAAGACAGTGTCAACCTCCACACAGAATAGTCCCAGGGAGGGACAATGGAATATACCTTTGAAGATGTCCTACTGCCGCTTGTGCCACCTTCAAGAGAGGAGTGGTATAAAGTGTGGATGACAACTCATTAATAGAGAAACATCAATGTTCACAAATGGAATGAGGCTTCGTGTATGGAAATTACTGTTCTTTAAATGGATGTGTTATAGAATAGAAGCTCTACCGTGAAGAAGGAGGCCATTCGGCCCATCGAATTCACCTACCCAGGCCCACTTCCCTGCCCTATCCTTGTAAAACTGGACACGAAGGGGCAATGTTTAGCACGGCCAAACCACCTAACCGGCACATCTTTTTTGTCTGTGGGAGGAAACCGGCGCACCCGGAGGAACCCCCACGCACACACGGGGAGAAGGTGTAAACTCCATAGAGACAGTCACCCATTGCGGGTTGGAGAATCGCGGGGGGGGGGGGGGGGCCGCTGCGAGCGATTCCCGCCCATGCCGAATCTCTGGTGCCGGAGAATCCGGCGGCCGGTGGGGGCGGGATTCACCCCCCCCCCCGGGCGATTCTCCGAACCGGCGGGGGGCCGGAGAATCCTATCCCAGGTCTTTGTGAGTAGCTTTCTTCAGGGATCAGTGGTGAGTGCCGTTGCTTTGCGGCCATGAACAAGACGTGAGTCAAGGACAAGGCACGACTAGAAATAGAAAGGACTGAGTTTGATCAGAGTGAGTGAATATTGTGTCCAATTATGGACACTAAACCTCAGGAAGGACATGAAGGATTTAGATTTATTGCCACGTGTACCGAGGTACAGTGAAAAGTATTCCACGTACAGTCCAGGCAGATCGCTCCATAAATGAAAACATAGAACATACGATAAATATATGAGGAAACATAATGAAAATACACAAACATATTGTTATGGGCCGGGGTTGAGAAAACCCCAAAGTGTATCATGGAGTTCACCTGACGCACAACTTTTAATAGATTGTGGTATGGGGAGCACACGGCCCACTGCAGGTGTGATGCACCCAAGATGAAATGAAAATGAAAATCGCTTATTATCACGAGTAGGCTTCAATGAAGTTACTGTGAAAAGCCCCTAGTCGCCACATTCCGGCGCCTGTCCGGGGAGGCTGGTACGGGAATTGAACCGTGCTGCTGGCCTGCTTGGTCTGCTTTAAAAGCCAGCAATTTAGCCCAGTGAGCTAAACCAGCCCCTTAAATGAAAATCGCTTATTGTCACGAGTAGGCTTCAATGACGTTACTGTGAAAAGCCCCTAGTCGCCACATTCCGGCGCCTGTTTGGGGAGGCTGTTACAGGAATTATAGGAAGTGCTGCTGGCCTGCATGGTCTGCTTTCAAAGCCAGCGATTTAGCCCAGTGTGCTAAACAGCCCCTCTACAGATCTACAGTATTTTTAAATTAAAATGTTTATTTATGAAACCAGTTAACACTTTATCTTAACAACTATCAACAGCAATAAATCCCCCAAAGAATACAGCACTCTATAAGTAACTCTTAATCTTTCCTTGCAACATCCATAAGGCAAAAAAAAAACCTTTTTACAGAAAGACATCAGGTTTAACTTCTCTACAGAAACAGGTATTATTTTAAAATCGCCAAAGGATCTGGAGACCGTCTTTAGATTGCAGTGAGAGAGACTAATATACCTTATGACTGTAACTGCAGCTATCCAGCTCTCAAAATGAAACTAAAACACACCCTGTAGCAGACAGCCCAAAGCGAAAGTAAAAGCAGAGAGACAGCTCCACCCACACTCTGACATCACTGATAAACACCCATTTCTTAATGGTACATCCACTACAGCTATTTTATAAACACTCACTCCTTAAAGGTACAGTCACATGACAATAGACAGTGGGTGACATATACGGTGCATTGTGCTACAACTGTGGAGAAGATGCGTAGAAAGATCACTTCAGTCCATGAGATCAGTTCACACCCTAAGAGGGTCATTCAGGAGTCTGGTAACAGCGGGGAAGAAGCTGTTTTTGAATCTATTGGTGCACGTTCTCAAACTTTGGTATCTTCTGCTCGATGGAAGAGGTTGGAAGAGAAAAGAACCGGGGTGGGAGGGGTCTTTGATTATGATGTGGAAGGATTTACCAGAATTGTTGTAGGGTTGAGGGAGTTCAGTTGCTTGAATCGATTGAGGAAGCCAGAGTTAAGAGTAAGAGGCGACTTGATTGAAATATACAAGATCTTGAAAAGCCTTGACAGGAGGGATATGGAAAAAAAATTGCCCCTTGTGGGAGAACTGAGAACTAGGGGCCACTGTTTAAAAATAAGGGGGCACCCATTTAAGACAGATGAGGAGAATGTTGAGGGTAGTGAGTCATTGGAACTCTCTTCCTGAAAAGGCAGTGGAAGCAGAGTCTTAGATTCTTGATAAGCAAGGGTTGATAGGTTATCAGGGGTTTGAGGGAATGTATCTTTGAACATAAGAACATAAGAACTAGGAGCAGGAGTAGGCCATCTGGCCCCTCAAGCCTTCTCCGCCATTCAATGAGATCATGGCTGATCTTTCGTGGACTCAGCTCACTTTCCGGCCCGAACACCATAACCCTTAATCCCTTTATTCTTCAAGAAAACTACCTATCTTTACCTTAAAAACATTTAATGAAGGAGCCTCAACTGCTTCACTGGGCAAGGAATTCCATAGATTCACAACCCTTTGGGTGAAGAAGTTGCTCCTAAACTCAGTCCTAAATCTACTTCCCCTTATTTTGAGGCTATGTCCCCTAGTTCTGCTTTCACCCGCCAGTGGAAACAACCTGTCCGCATCTATCCTATCTATTCCCTTCATAATTTTAAATGTTTCTATAAGATCCTTCTAAATTCCAACGAGTACAGTCTCAGTCTACTCAACCTCTCCTCATAATCCAACCCCTTCAGCTCTGGGATTGTTGAGGTACAGTCAGATCAGACATGAAGTAATTGAACATCAGAGTAGGTTGCAGGGGCCGAGTGGCCTAATCCTGCTCATAATTCATATGTTTATAAGTTCTTCCCCTGCGAAGAGAAAGTTGAGAGGGGTTGAAACATAGAATTCCAACAGTGCAGAAGTAGGCCATTCGGCCCATCAAGTCTGCACTGACCCTCTGAAAGAGCTCACTGCATAGGCCCACTCAGAGCACCATAGAATCCATACAGAACAGAAAGAGGCCATTTGGCCCATCAGGTCTGCACCGACCCTTTGAAAGAGCACCCTATTGGGCCCACTCCCCCACCCTATCCCTGCAACCTAACCTTTGGACACTTAAGGAACAATTTAGCATGGTCAATTCACCTAACCTGCACATCTTTGAATTGTGGGAGGAAACCGGAGCACCCGGAGGAAACCCACGGAGAAAGTGCAAAGTTCACAGTCACCCAAGGCCAGAATTGAAACGGGGCCTCTGTGGTTGGGAGGTAGCAGTGCTAACCACTGTGCCACCTTGCCACCCTACGTTCAAGATGTCCAAAATCATGGGGTCATCGGGACAGAGTAGTGAAGGTAACATGAGTGAGGAAATAATCATTCCGCAAGGAGTGGCCAGGATCTGGAGTGCAGTGACTGAGAGTGGAGGCAGGCAGGATGGCCATCTCTTAAGAAGTAAAATAAGGTGCACATCGACCATGGGACCAGGATGGGATTGGTGCTGGTGACCAACGGGGGGGGGGGGCAACTGGAGGGGTTACGTGGTGCTGGTCGGGGGGGGGGGGGGGGGGGGGGGGGGGTTTCTGAGCAGATGCAGTAGTGTTTAAAGCAAACAAACATGACAATTTATCATCTCTATCTGGCCGATTCTCAGGCTTGCAGTTCAGCTCAGATCACTCAACTGATAATCCCAGGTTCTGTCCCCCACAGGCTGACCGAGAAATATGGGCCAATCAGTGACCCTTAAGGGACCCAAGACAAACCGTCAACGTATTTGGTCACCAATTTGGAAAATTATCTGCTAGAGTTTCAGGGTTCTGGAAAACAGGTGGGGGGTCGGATTTGCTCTGTAGCTCTCACAGAGAACTAGTACAGTCAGGACAAACAAATGGCCTCCTTTGGTCATGTTGGCAACATAGACTAACAGCCATAATCCGCACCATTTATGTTATTCGTGCCAGTTGTACCTGACCTAACCTGCTGAGATGGTAGTCCTGGGCTGGGATTCTCCCCTACTCAGCGGGGCGGGAGGTCCCGGCGTGATGGAGTGGCACGAATCACTCCGCGTCGGGCTGCCCCAAAGGTGCGGAGGTCTCCACACCTTTAAGGTCCAAGCCCTCGCCTTGAGGGGCTAGGCCCGCGCTGGAGTGGGGCAGCACGGTAGCATGGTGGTTAGCATAAATGCTTCACAGCTCCAGGGTCCCAGGTTCGATTCCCGGCTGGGTCACTGTCTGTGCGGAGTCTGCACGTCCTCCCCGTGTGTGCGTGGGTTTCCTCCGGGTGCTCCGGTTTCCTCCCACAGTCCAAAGATGTGCGGGTTAGGTGGATTGGCCATGCTAAATTGCCCGTAGTGTCCTAAAAAGTAAGGTTCAAGGGGGAGAGGGGTTGTTGGGTTCCGGGTATAGGGTGGATACGTGGGTTTGAGTAGGGTGATCATTGCTCGGCACAACATAGAGGGCCGAAGGGCCTGTTCTGTGCTGTACTGTTCTATGTTCTATGTTCTATGGAGTGGTTGGCGTCCGCCGGCTGGCGTAGACGGCCTTTGGCGCCACGCCGGCCGGGGCCGAAAGGACTTCGCTGGCCGGCGGAAGTCCGAGCATGCGCCGGAGCGTCAGCAGCTGCTGAGGTCATCCCGGCGTATGCGCAGGAGAGGGGGGTCACCCGCCTCCGCCATGGTGAAGACCATGGCGAAGGCGAAAGGAAAAGAGTGCCCCAACGGCACATCTCCGCCCGCCGATTGGTGGGCATCGATCGCGGGCCAGGCCACCGTGGGGGTACCCCCCAGGGCCAGATCGCCCCGCACCCCCCCCCCTCCGAGTACCCCGGAGCCCGCCTGCACTGCCTGCTCCCGTCGGTAAGGTAGGTGGTTTGATTCATGCCGGCGGGAGAGGGTTGACAGCGGCGGGACTTCGGCCCATCTCGGGCTGGAGAATCGCCGGTGGCGGGGAAGCAGCCGACTGGTGCCGAATCTCCGGTGCCGGAGAATTCTGGACATGGCGGGGGCGGGATTGACGCCGGCCCCCGGCAATTCACCGACCCGGCTGGGGGTCGGAGAATCCCTCCCCTGATAATGAAAACCTATAAATTTTATAATAATATAATAATTTTTATTGTCACAAGTAGGCTTACATTAACGCAGCAATGAATTTACTGTGAAAAGCTCCTAGTCGCCACACTCCGGCGCCTGTTCGGGTACACAGAGGGAGAATTCAGAATGTCTAAATTACCTAACAGCACGTCTTTCGGGACTTGTGGGAGGGAACCGGAGCATCCGGAGGAAACCCACGCAGACACGGGGGGAACGTGCAGACTCCGCACAGACAGTGACCCAAGCTGCGAATCGAACCTGGGACCCTGGCGCTGTGAAGCAACAGTGCTAACCACTGTGCTACCGTGCTGCCCACGGAGATGATCTAAAGTTGGATCTTGAAGATTTGCAGTGACGGCGCTGTGACTATTTCCTTTGGCAGCTTCTTCCATTGTGGGGAATGTCCTCCTTGGGATGAAAGATTGTTGACACAGCGCCTGGGAAAGGTCTTTGTAGTTTGTGTGGATGGCTGCCTCATGTCTTGTAATTGTTGTTGGTATTGTTCTGTCGATCCCCACTAGATCATTCAATATTTTACAGAAAATTGTCAGTCTACTTATTTTTTCCAAAAGTAATATATAAAATTTATAAAAGTACATTACAAAACATTTTGACTTGAAACATACTGAAAATGTTTATCCCAATTCCCTGGTTATCTGGACTGTAACGTGTACTTAAGGAAAAAAAGAAAATTACTGCAGATGCTGTAATCTGAAACAGAAACAGAAAATGCTGAAAAATTTCCAGCAGGTCCATCAGCATCTTTGGAGCGAGAACAGTCCTAAGGTTTCGATACTGGAAGACTCTTCGTCAGGGCCAGAGAGAACTGGAAACAGGATTAAATTTATACTGTTGTGGGGCGGGGGTGGGGTGGGGTGCGGGGTGGTATTGGTGGAGCAGTAGGGCTGGATAGGGATCTCAGCGATAGCTGGAGGTTGGGGAGGGAGCGACAGAGATGTTGTGGACAAAAAGACAAAAGGGAATGTAAATGGTGGTGATTACGTTTCTGACCTGTCTGCCATGTGGGACCATATCAGATACCTTACTGAAATATATCGATGTGGATAACATCCACAGCACTGCCCTCATCAATTCTCCTTGTTATTTCCACAAAACATTAAAGAAGTTACGAAGACATGATCCTCCCAAACAAAACCATGCTGACTATCCGTGATCAAGCCATGCCGTCCTAAGTGACAGTTTACCCTATCTCTCAGACATGACTCCAATAATTTGCCCACCACTTAAGTCAGCCTGACCAGCCTATAGTTTTCTAGCCTATCCCTTGCACCCCTTTTGAATAATGGTAAAACATTTGTAGGCCTGCACTACTCTGGTACCTCATCACTGCTGCAGTGTAACCATTCATTCTGTGTCCTCTAATCACTGCTGCAGTGTAACCATTCATTCTGTGTCCTCTAATCACTGCTGCAGTGTAACCATTCATTCTGTGTCCTCTAATCACTGCTGCAATGTAACCTTCATTCTGTGTTGAACTAAAAACCTCACCACTATTCCCCGAATTCCCCCTATAGTCGATAGAGCGCTGTAATTCTAAATGGTGATCCAGGGATTCCATTGCTTTCCCTCTACCCTGGGGAAAAGCCTCTGACTATCCACTCTGTCTATGCTCCTCATAATTTTGTAGATCTCTATCAGGTCACCCCCCAACCTCCGTCGTTCCAGTGAGAACAAACCGAGTTTATTCAACCGCTCCTCAGAGCTAATGCCCTCCATACCAGGCAACATCCTGGTAAATCTCTTCTGCACCCTCTCTAAAGCCTCCACATCCTTCTGGTAGTGTGACGACCAGAATTGAACACTATACTCCCAAGTGTGTCCCAACTAAGGTTCTATACAGCTGCAATGTGACTTGCCAATTCTTATACTCAATGCCTGTTGCTCGTTTTACTGGAGTGTGATTAACACGCCTCCGTTTAAAGGCCGTGTGCTTAACACTACTATGGCTCTGTATGTGTAATTATGCTCGGAGTCGCCAGGTGCCGTATTGAGACACCGTCACAAGTATATCAAGGTCACGTTCAAAGTAATAAATCCGTACACCGATTAGTAAGTCCAAACGATTGGTGTTTATTATAATAAATATAATAAATACACATGCATACGCTAAAGAGACTAACTTACTTCTAATACTAAACAACTAAATACTTATCTAGACAGGAACAGACAAGATCAGGGAGCAAGGCCTTCGTCCCGTTCTTGGTCTGTAAATTTCTGATTCGCAAAGTTGTCAAGGGCAAGCAAGGTCTGGATCACGTAGCGATCGTTGTGTTGGCACTTACAGTTTGATGGCTGAGGCTCAACGGCCGGTGATGAAACTGGAGTCAGGATGCGATGTAACAGGTCTGAGCCGGAGCAAAACAGCAGACCGAACCATGTGCGGGACCTACTCTTATAGGTCCTAGAAGTCCGTGCCCCTTGGGGTGGGTTCTTTCACCTGCCAGGTATCGATTGGGTCTTTCCCAATCGATATCTTTCAAACTCCCCAATCTTAGGGTCGTTCCTCGATGGGTGGGGCGGTCCCTATGGCTCTTTGTGTTGGTTGCTTTGGCGCCATTCTGTCTGGGCGTCTATGGAAAGGTATCCATCGATACTTAAATGTTTCTATTGTCCGGGGTCTGGATCTGGATCACCTCATTACTATGCAGATCTGTTTCCCATTTGCACCTTTGGCTGAAACTCTGCACCTGGCTAGAAACTGGTTTCTGTACGTGCAAAATGCAAAACAGTCTTCTGCAAGCTGCTTGTCCTCACTATGACTGTTTTCCCCTGCAGTCTTAGCAGTTCTCCATTTTGTAGCCCAGTGTCCATCTTAGATGGCTACATGCCCCGGCCAATTAAGGCAAGCATGCCGTATGCCTTCTTGACTACCTTCTCCACCTGTGTTGCCCCTTTCAGTGACCTGTGGACCTGTACACCAAGATCTCTCTGACTGTCAATACTCTTGAGGGTTCTACCATTCACTGTATATTCCCTACTGGTGTGTTGGGTAAGCTGGGTCTGCGAGGACTGTGTTTACTGCAGCAGTGAGAGAGACAGGCTTCCAACACTTGAAGAAATGCAATTCGTTTTTATTGAACTCTTAACTATCATACATACTTTAACTGTGGGTTGACACTATGCTGACTTGACTGGAGACCTGAGGCTAACCTGACCAGACTATCTTACTACCACATGGTGTATGTTCTGGTTGCTGCTCACGAGCTCTGACTGTCTCAGAGGCTGGTTCCCGAGAGAGCGGGAAAACTGGTGCCCTCTGGTTTTATAGTGGTCGTGTCCTGTCTGGTGATTGGCTGCTGTGTTCTGTGTGTTCACTGGTCATCCTGTGTGTCAATAACTGCCTGTTTGTGCACCATCATATACCTGTGTGTATATTATGACACCTACCTGCAGTAGACCTTCCAAAATGCATTACCTCACATTTGTCTGGATTAAACTCCATCTGCCATCTCTCCGCCCAAGTCTCCAAACAATCTAAATCCTGCTGTATCCTCTGACAGTCCTCATCGCTCTCCGTAATTCCACCTACCTTTGTGTGGTCTGCAAACTTACTAATCAGACCAGTTACATTTTCTTCCAAATCATTTAAATATACTACGAACAGCAAAGGTCCCAGCACTGATCCCTGCGGAACACCACTTCTGAAGAGATTCCGTTTACTTACCACTCAGAAACTTACACAGGTCCGGCTTGCTAAGTAAAGTAAACTTTCTAACAATAACAATAACCACACTTTCAGGTTATGAATTTAAACCTAACTTTATTTTCAAGTTAAAAAGATAAAAACTACTTTTACAGAAAGGTAAAAAGATCTTGTTCGGGCCAGTTGTAAGACTTTCAAGTCTATCTTGTCAATCGTTTTTCTTTAACTTTTGCTCTTCTGTTCGCTTCTCTGGGTTGCTCGGTCTTCAGATGCTGCTGGTCCCATCACCGATGAAGATTGAGCTCTCTCTGCTCAATTTTCAGAGTTTTTATATCAATTTGTGCAGCCTGACCTTCAGAAATGGCCCCTTCTGCTGCTTGAGTCTGACAGTTGAAAGCTAGTTTCTATCGGTTAGAAGCGTGGCTCCTCGCAATAGCGCTGCTTCATTCCACCAGCTCGCCATTACTTACTTTGAACTTTTTCACTTTGCTTGACAGGTAATAAATTTGTCTGTGTCTTCGTCAGTAACCTTTCAGATTTATGTCTTTTTTAATGGCTTTCTCAGTCTCAACCCGGGTCGGCTTTGGGTCAAGCTAATGTCACGTTCAGGTTACCCCCTTTGACTCTATCCTTATCTGGCTTGGCCATTTTCTAACAGGTTTTAAGGTCAAAATGGTGTATGTTATAGTGTAACCTTATGGGTTTCTTGATTTGTAAATCAGTTGTCTCACCTTATTACTGGCGTCAGCAGCTTTTCATGCTTAACAGCTGTCCCTTATTTTTTGTGAAATACTGTTCCCTTTCATGTAACTTAAGACTTTAGGTCGATTGAATGGCTTTTTAACTTGTAAATCAGAATGAATTGTTCCTAGCTGTTTCCCAACACGCCTGCAAAGCTGTCTGCATTTCAAACAAGCTGCTAGTTTTAACCCTTTGTGGGAATTTTCCCTTTCACTCAAAGTCGCAGGCATTCTCAGTGTTACTTTTGTGTTTCAAATATCATAATTTCCCCATTTTTCAGTACAGTGTCCGCTCATCACTGCTGTAGTGTAACCATTCATTCTCTCCACTAATCACTACAGCAGTGTAACCATTCATTCTGTGTCCACTAATCACTACTGCAGTGTAACCATTCATTCTGTGTCCACTCCTCACTGCTGCAGTGTAACCATTCATTCTGTGTCCACTAATCACTGCTGCAGTGTAACCATTCATTCTGTGTCCTCTAATCACTGCTGCAATGTAACCGTTCATTCTGTGTCCACTAATCACTGCTGCAGTGTAACTATTCATTCTGTGTCCACTCATCAGGGCTGCAGTGTAACCATTCAGTCTGTATCCACTCATCACCTGCTGCAATGTAACCATTCATTCTGTGTCCTCTAATCACTGCTGCAATGTAACCATTCATTCTGTGTCCTCTAATCACTGCTGCAATGTAACCATTCATCCTGTGTCCACTAATCACTGCTGCAATGTAACCATTCATTCTGTGTCCTCTAATCACTGCTGCAATGTAACCATTCATCCTGTGTCCACTAATCACTGCTGCAGTGTAACCATTCATTCTGTGTCCACTCCTCACTGCTGCAGTGTAACCATTCATTCTGTGTCCACTAATCACTGCTGCAGTGTAACCATTCATTCTGTGTCCTCTAATCACTGCTGCAATGTAACCGTTCATTCTGTGTCCACTAATCACTGCTGCAGTGTAACTATTCATTCTGTGTCCACTCATCAGGGCTGCAGTGTAACCATTCAGTCTGTATCCACTCATCACCTGCTGCAATGTAACCATTCATTCTGTGTCCTCTAATCACTGCTGCAATGTAACCATTCATTCTGTGTCCTCTAATCACTGCTGCAATGTAACCATTCATTCTGTGTCCACTAATCACTGCTGCAGTGTAACTTCCATTCTTTGTCCACTAATCACCTGCTGCAGTGTAACCATTCATTCTGTGTCCACTAATCACTGCTGCAGTGTAACCATTCATTCTGTGTCCACTCATCAGGGCTGCAATGTAACCATTCATTCTGTGTCCACTAATCACTGCTGCAATGTAACCATTCATTCTGTATCCACTAATCACTGCTGCAGTGTAACCATTCATTCTGTGTCCACTAATCACTGCTGCAATGTAACCATTCATTCTGTGTCCACTAATCACTGCTGCAGTGTAACCATTCATTCTGTGTCCACTAATCACTGCTGCAGTATAACCATTCATTCTGTGTCCACTCATCACGTGCTGCAGTGTAACCATTCATTCTGTGTCCACTCATCACTGCTGCAGTGTAACCATTCATTCTGTGTCCACTAATCACTGCTGCAGTGTAACCATTCATTCTGTGTCCACTAATCACTGCTGCAGTGTAACCATTCATTCTGTGTCCACTCATCACTGCTGCAGTGTAACCGTTCATTCTGTGTCCTCTAATCACTGCTGCAGTGTAACCATTCACTCTGTGTCCACTCATCAGGGCTGCAGTGTAACCATTCATTCTGTGTACACTAATCACTACTGCAGTGTAACCATTCATTCTGTGTCCACTCATCACCTGCTGCAGTGTAACCATTCATTCTGTGTCCACTTGTCACTGCTGCAGTGTAACCATTCATTCTGTGTCCACTAATCACGACTGCAGTGTAACCATTCATTCTGTGTCCACTAATCACGACTGCAGTGTAACCATTCATTCTGTGTCCACACATCACCTGCTGCAGTGTAACCATTCATTCTGTGTCCACTCATCACCTGCTGCAGTGTAACCATTCATTCTGTGTCCACTAATCACGACTGCAGTGTAACCATTCATTCTGTGTCCACTAATCACGACTGCAGTGTAACCATTCATTCTGTGTCCACACATCACCTGCTGCAGTGTAACCATTCATTCTGTGTCCTCTAATCACTGCTGCAGTGTAACCATTCATTCTGTGTCCACTAATCACTGCTGCAATGTAACCGTTCATTCTGTGTCCACTAATCACTGCTGCAATGTAACCATTCATTCTGTGTCCACACATCACTGCTGCAGTGTAACCATTCATTCTGTGTCCACACATCACTGCTGCAGTGTAACCATTCATTCTGTGTCCTCTAATCACTGCTGCAGTGTAACCATTCATTCTGTGTCCACTAATCACTGCTGCAATGTAACCATTCATTATGTGTCCTCTAATCACTGCTGCAGTGTAACCATTCTTCCGGTGTCCTCTAATCACTGCTGCAGTGTAACCATTCTTTCTGTGTCTACTAATCACTGCTGCAATGTAACCATTCATTCTGTGTCCTCTAATCACTGCTGCAGTGTAACCATTCTTTCTGTGTCCTCTAATCACTGCTGCAATGTAACCATTCATTCTGTGTCCACTCCTCACTGCTGCAGTGTAACCATTCATTCTGTGTCCACTAGGGGCAGCACGGTGGCCTAGTGGTTAGCACAGCTGCCTTACAGCGCTGAGGTCCCAGGTTCAATCCCGGCTCTGGGTCACTGTCCGTGTGGAGTTTGCACATTCTCCCCGTCTCAGCATGGGTTTCGCCCCCACAACCCAAAAAATGTGCGAAGTAGGTGGATTGGCCACACTAAATTGCCCCTTAATTGGAAAAAATAATTGGGTAATCTAAATTTTTTTTAAAAATTCTGTATCCACTAATCACTGCTGCAGTGTAACCATTCATTCTGTGTCCACTGATCACTACTGCAGTGTAACCATTCATTCTGTGTCCACTCGTCACTGCTGTAGTGTAACCATTCATTCTGTGTCCATTCATCACGTGCTGCAGTGTAACCAACCATTCATTCTGTGTCCACTAATCACTGCTGCAGTGTAACCATTCATTCTGTGTCCACTGATCACTACTGCAGTGTAACCATTCATTCTGTGTCCATTCATCACGTGCTGCAGTGTAACCAACCATTCATTCTGTGTCCTCTAATCACTGCTGCAGTGTAACCATTCATTCTGTATCCACTCATCACTGCTGCAGTGTAACCATTCATTCTGTGTCCTCTAATCACTGCTGCAATGTAACCATTCATCCTGTGTCCTCTAATCACTGCTGCAGTGTAACCATTCATTCTGTGTCCACTAATCACTGCTGCAGTGTAACCATTCATTCTGTATCCACTAATCACTGCTGCAATGTAACCATTCATTATGTGTCCTCTAATCACTGCTGCAGTGTAACCATTCTTCCGGTGTCCTCTAATCACTGCTGCAGTGTAACCATTCTTTCTGTGTCTACTAATCACTGCTGCAATGTAACCATTCATTCTGTGTCCTCTAATCACTGCTGCAGTGTAACCATTCTTTCTGTGTCCTCTAATCACTGCTGCAATGTAACCATTCATTCTGTGTCCACTCCTCACTGCTGCAGTGTAACCATTCATTCTGTGTCCACTAGGGGCAGCACGGTGGCCTAGTGGTTAGCACAGCTGCCTTACAGCGCTGAGGTCCCAGGTTCAATCCCGGCTCTGGGTCACTGTCCGTGTGGAGTTTGCACATTCTCCCCGTCTCAGCATGGGTTTCGCCCCCACAACCCAAAAAATGTGCGAAGTAGGTGGATTGGCCACACTAAATTGCCCCTTAATTGGAAAAAATAATTGGGTAATCTAAATTTTTTTTAAAAATTCTGTATCCACTAATCACTGCTGCAGTGTAACCATTCATTCTGTGTCCACTAATCACTGCTGCAGTGTAACCATTCATTCTGTGTCCACTGATCACTACTGCAGTGTAACCATTCATTCTGTGTCCACTCGTCACTGCTGTAGTGTAACCATTCATTCTGTGTCCATTCATCACGTGCTGCAGTGTAACCAACCATTCATTCTGTGTCCACTAATCACTGCTGCAGTGTAACCATTCATTCTGTGTCCACTGATCACTACTGCAGTGTAACCATTCATTCTGTGTCCATTCATCACGTGCTGCAGTGTAACCAACCATTCATTCTGTGTCCTCTAATCACTGCTGCAGTGTAACCATTCATTCTGTATCCACTCATCACTGCTGCAGTGTAACCATTCATTCTGTGTCCTCTAATCACTGCTGCAATGTAACCATTCATCCTGTGTCCTCTAATCACTGCTGCAGTGTAACCATTCATTCTGTGTCCACTAATCACTGCTGCAGTGTAACCATTCATTCTGTATCCACTAATCACTGCTGCAGTGTAACCATTCATTCTGTGTCCTCTAATCACTGCTGCAGTGTAACCATTCATTCTGTGTCCATTCATCACCTGCTGCAGTGTAACCATTCATTCTGTGTCCATTCATCACGTGCTGCAGTGTAACCATTCATTCTATGTCCACTCATCAGGGCTGCAGTGTAACCATTCATTCTGTATCCTCTAATCACTGCTGCAGTGTAACCATTCATTCTGTATCCACTAATCACTGCTGCAATGTAACCATTCATTCTGTGTCCTCTAATCACTGCTGCAGTGTAACCATTCATTCTGTGTCCACTAATCACTGCTGCAATGTAACCATTCATTCTGTGTCCACTCATCAGGGCTGGAGTGTAACCATTCATTCTGTGTACACTAATCACCTGCTGCAGTGTAACCATTCATTCTGTATCCTCTAATCACTGCTGTAGTGTAACCATTCATTCTGTGTCCACTCATCAGTGCTGCAGTGTAACCATTCATTCTGTGTCCTCTAATCACTGCTGCAATGTAACCATTCATCCTGTGTCCACTAATCACTGCTGCAGTGTAACCATTCATTCTGTGTCCTCTAATCACTGCTGCAGTGTAACCATTCATTCTGTGTCCACTCTTCACTGCTGCAGTGTAACCATTCATTCTGTGTCCTCTAATCACTGCTGCAGTGTAACCATTCATTCTGTGTCCACTTATCACCTGCTGCAGTGTAACCATTCATTCTGTATCCTCTAATCACTGCTGCAGTGTAACCATTCATTCTGTGTCCACTCCTCACTGCTGCAGTGTAACCATTCATTCTGTGTCCACTCATCACCTGCTGCAGTGTAACCATTCATTCTGTGTCCACTCATCACGTGCTGCAGTGTAACCATTCATTCTGTATCCACTAATCACTGCTGCAGTGTAACTATTCATTCTGTGTCCACTAATCACTGCTGCAGTGTAACCATTCATTCTGTGTCCACTAATCACTGCTGCAGTGTAACTATTCATTCTGTGTCCACTAATCACTGCTGCAGTGTAACCATTCATTCTGTGTCCACTAATCACTGCTGCAGTGTAACTATTCATTCTGTGTCCACTAATCACTGCTGCAGTGTAACCATTCATTCTGTGTCCACTAATCACTGCTGCAGTGTAACTATTCATTCTGTGTCCACTAATCACTGCTGCAGTGTAACCATTCATTCTGTGTCCACTAATCACTGCTGCAGTGTAACCATTCACTCTGTGTCCACTCATCACCTGCTGCAGTGTAACCATTCATTCTGTGTCCACTCATCACGTGCTGCAGTGTAACCATTCATTCTGTGTCCACTCATCACGTGCTGCAGTGTAACCATTCATTCTGTGTCCACTAATCACTGCTGCAGTGTAACTATTCATTCTGTGTCCACTAATCACTGCTGCAGTGTAACCATTCATTCTGTGTCCACTCATCACTGCTGCAGTGTAACCATTCATTCTGTGTCCACTCATCACCTGCTGCAGTGTAACCATTCATTCTGTGTCCACTAATCACTGCTGCAGTGTAACCATTCATTCTGTCCACTAATCACTGCTGCAGTGTAACCATTCATTCTGTGTCCTCTAATCACTGCTGCAGTGTAACCATTCATTCTGTGTCCACTCATCACTGCTGCAGTGTAACCATTCATTCTGTCCACTAATCACTACTGCAGTGTAACCATTCATTCTGTGTCCACTCATCACTGCTGCAGTGTAACCATTCACTCTGTGTCCATTCATCACGTGCTGCAGTGTAACCATTCATTCTGTGTCCACCAATCACTGCTGCAGTGTAACCATTCATTCTGTGTCCACCAATCACTGCTGCAGTGTAACCATTCATTCTGTCCATTCATCACCTGCTGCAGTGTAACCATTCATTCTGTGTCCACTAATCACTACTGCAGTGTAACCATTCATTCTGTGTCCACTCATCAGGTCTGCAGTGTAACCATTCATTCTGTGTCCTCTAATCACTGCTGCAGTGTAACCATTCATTCTGTGTCCACTCATCACCTGCTGCAGTGTAACCATTCATTCTGTGTCCACTCATCAGGGCTGCAGTGTAACCATTCATTCTGTATCCACTCATCACCTGCTGCAGTGTAACCATTCATTCTGTGTCCACTCATCACCTGCTGCAGTGTAACCATTCATTCTGTATCCACTCATCACCTGCTGCAGTGTAACCATTCATTCTGTGTCCACTCCTCACTGATGCAGTGTAACCATTCATTCTGTGTCCACTCCTCACTGCTGCAGTGTAACCATTCATTCTGTGTCCACTCCTCACTGCTGCAGTGTAACCATTCATTCTGTGTCCACTAATCACTGCTGCAATGTAACCATTCATTCTGTGTCCTCTAATCACTGCTGCAGTGTAACCATTCATTCTGTGTCCACTAATCACCTGCTGCAGTGTAACCATTCATTCTGTGTCCACTAATCACTGCTGCAGTGTAACCATTCATTCTGTGTCCACTCATCACCTGCTGCAGTGTAACCATTCATTCTGTGTCCACTAATCACCTGCTGCAGTGTAACCATTCATTCTGTATCCTCTAATCACTGCTGCAATGTAACCATTCATTCTGTGTCCACTAATCACTGCTGCAATGTAACCATTCATTCTGTGTCCACTCATCAGGGCTGCAGTGTAACCGTTCATTCTGTGTCCACTAGGGGCAGCACGGTGGCCTAGTGGTTAGCACAGCTGCCTCACAGCGCTGAGGTCCCAGGTTCAATCCCGGCTCTGGGTCACTGTCCGTGTGGAGTTTGCACATTCTCCCCGTCTCAGCATGGGTTTCGCCCCCACAACCCAAAAAATGTGCAAAGTAGGTGGATTGGCCACACTAAATTGCCCCTTAATTGGAAAAAATAATTGGGTAATCTAAATTTAAAAAAAAAATTCTGTGTCCACTAATCACTGCTGCAGTGTAACCATTCATTCTGTGTCCACTGATCACTACTGCAGTGTAACCATTCATTCTGTGTCCTCTAATCACTGCTGCAGTGTAACCATTCATTCTGTGTCCTCTAATCACTGCTGCAGTGTAACCATTCTTTCCGTGTCCTCTAATCACTGCTGCAGTGTAACCATTCATTCTGTGTCCTCTAATCACTGCTGCAGTGTAACCATTCATTCTGTGTCCATTCATCACGTGCTGCAGTGTAACCAACCATTCATTCTGTATCCACTAATCACCTGCTGCAGTGTAACCATTCATTCTGTGTCCACTAATCACTGCTGCACTGTAACCATTCATTCTGTGTCCATTCATCGCGTGCTGCAGTGTAACCATTCATTCTGAATCCACTCATCACCTGCTGCAGTGTAACCATTCATTCTGTATCCACTCATCACCTGCTGCAGTGTAACCATTCATTCTGTATCCACTAATCACCTGATGCAGTGTAACCATTCATTCTGTGTCCATTCATCACGTGCTGCAGTGTAACCATTCATTCTGTATCCACTGATCACGTGCTGCAGTGTAACCATTCATTTTGTGTCCACTAATCACCTGATGCAGTGTAACCATTTATTCTGCTTCCACGCCTCACTGCTGCAGTGTAACCATTCATTTTGTGTTCACTTATCACCGCTGCAGTGAAACCATTTATTCTGTATCCACTCAGCAGGGCTATAGTGTAACCATTCATTCAGTGTCTGATGTGCTATCAATCATACTAAAGACTCGAATTGGTACAATAGAGGCTTTATTACAGTTAGATGTTTGTCCTCCGACTAGCTGGTAGAATGGCTGATCAGGAGAAGTCATGCATATTTATACGGCTCCTTGTGGGCGGAGCTTGCCAGCAGGGGCTACCGGCGAACCTGCAGTATAGGTACTACTGTACATCCCCTAATACAGGCACACACATAATTACAGAGTGGATCACCACATTCACCCCCTGTTAAAAATGAGTCCGGCGGGGGTGGCGTGGAACTATATACAGAAATCTGAATTATTTACAGAGGGGAGGAATAAATATATGTGTCCATCTTGTAATCCGGTGCCCGTCAGAGGTTAAGCCTGTCCGGTGGTTTGACGGTTCGCTGGGAGCGACGTAACGGTGGTGATGTCGGGACAGTCGGTGTCGGCGTCGGCGTCAGCGTCGAGGATATCGGTGCTGGCAGTGTTGGTGCTGGCCAGTAGTTGGATGACTCCGGGAGCGTGCCAAAATCTTCCTCGTCCTCCAATGTGGGTGGGGGAAGGAGGGATGGACCTGGTGGGGATGATGCTGGGAGTGCCGGGGGGGGGGGGGGAGAGGGGTATGGGAGTCGGAGTGGTCCCCAAGGGATCCAGGTCCCTGAGCGAGACAGTATCCTGGCGGCCATCGGGAACTCCACATAGGCATACTGGGGGTTGGCGTGGAGCAGGCGTACCCTGTCCACCAAGGGGTCTGCCTTGTGGAGTCGGACATGCCTACGCAGTAGAACCGGTCCTGGAGCGGCGAGCCAAGTCGGGAGCGACACCCCGGATGCAGCTTCCGTGTCCGGGTGGATGAAGCTATCGGTGCTCCCGGAGTCCAGTAGGCAGGAGGTCGTGTGGCTGTTGATTAGCACCATCGTCGAAGCGGTGGCCATGTTGTGAGGACGGGACTGGTCCAGCGTCATGGAGGCAAGCAGCGGGCGGTCGTCCGAGGAGTCAGATGAGGAGCGACAGCGACCCGGGTCCAGCGGTCCAGTCCCAAGGGGGAGACAAAATGGCGACGTCTGAAGGACCTGTGGGGAGAAGATGGTGGCGCCCATGCAGCGCACGTTGCGCGCGCGGGGCAAGATGGCGGTGTCCATGGTGCGCACGTTGTGGGGGCAGGGCAAGATGGCGGCACCCACGGGCCGCACGTGGACCTGGGGGAGAAGATGGCGGCGCCCATGAAGCGCGTGTTGTGGGCGTGGGACAAGATGGCAGCATCCATGGGCCGCACGTGGACCTGGGGGAGAAGATGGCGGTGCCCACTGGTCGCACGTGGCCCCGGGAGCAGAAGGTGGCGGCGCCCATTGTGCGATCGGCTGGGGGAAGGGAGCGAATTTGGGCACACCGCCGCAAAGTGGCCCTTCATGCTGCAGGATTTGCAGGTGGCGGCGCGGGCTGGGCAGCATGGCGGGTGTGCTTCTGGTGGCCGCAGAAGTAGCAGCGGGGACCCCTAGAGTGCGCGGTGTGGTGGGCGGCGCAGGCATATTGAGCAGGAGTGGCCACATTCGGGGAGGTCGATTACGGGATCTACGAGGGGTAGGATGGATGGGCCGCGCGGCGAGCGGGGTAGGACTGGACATTACGAGAAGCGACCGTCATGGAGAGCGCTAAAGCTTTGTCTCCGCTAGGTCGAGCGCGGCCCCTTCCAGCAGTCGTTGTTGGATGGGGGCCGATGCAATCCCCGTCAAGAATGCATCACGCATGAGGAGATTGGAATATTCCATGGCCGTGACGGCCTGACAGTCACAGTCCCGTATGAGAGGTATAAGGGCCCGCCAGAAGTCTTCAATCGACTCACCAGGCAGTTGTACGCGAGTGGCGAGTACATGCCTTGTGAATAGAGCGTTCGTCTTCTGAACGTAGTTTTCTTTAAGGAGGTCAATGTAACCATTCATTCTGTGTCCACTCATCACTACTGCAGTGTAACCATTTATTCTGTGTTGATGGGCGGGGCGGCGGGCGGAGTCACAGCTCATTGTCAGGTCGGAGGCGGGGCTAGTGTCGTCATGACGCCGTGCGTGTTGCGTGCTGTCACTGGCCTGAGGCGGGGAGGCGGCGGAGGACATTTTGTGAGGAGCGGGCGGGAGCAGCGGGAAGGTGAGAGCGCCCAGTCCGGGGAGTGGTCGGGCGGCGAGCTCGGGCAGCGGCCTAGCTGGAGGTAGAGAGGGGCCCCAGAGGCCGATGAGCGGGGTTGGGAGTCTGTGAGCACGGCGGCGGGAGGGAGGAGAGAGGAAAGCGGACATTTTGTGAAGGGCGGTGCCGACTTATGGAGGAGGGAGAGAGGGAAGACAGACAGGGAAGGCAAGACCCGCTCCACTCCCATCCGGTCCTCCCCCGCCCCACCCACGACCCGTTCTCTTCCCCCCCCCCCCCACGACCCGTTCTCTCCCCCCCCCCCCACGTCCCGTTCTCTCCCCCCCCCCCCACGTTCCCCCCACCCCAGTTCCCCCCACCCTGTCCCCCCCACGTCCCCTGTCCCCCCCACGTCCCCTGTCCCCCCCACGTCCCCTGTCCCCCCCACGTCCCCTGTCTCCCCCCCACGTCCCCTGTCTCCCCCCCCACGTCCCCTGTCTCCCCCCCACGTCCCCTGTCTCCCCCCCACGTCCCCTGTCCCCCCCCACGTCCCCTGTCTCCCAACCCCCACGTCCCCTGTCCCCCCCCCCACGTCCCCTGTCTCCCCCCCCCACGTCCCCTGTCTCCCCCCCCCACGTCCCCTGTCTCCCCCCCCCACGTCCCCTGTCTCCCCCCCCCACGTCCCCTGTCTCCCCCCCCACGTCCCCTGCCCCCCCCACGTCCCCTGCCCCCCCCCCCACGTCCCCTGTCTCCCCCCCACGTCCCCTGTCTCCCCCCCCACGTCCCCTGTCTCCCCCCCCACGTCCCCTGTCTCCCCCCCCACGTCCCCTGTCTCCCCCCCCACGTCCCCTGTCTCCCCCCCCACGTCCCCTGTCTCCCCCCCCACGTCCCCTGTCTCCCCCCCACGTCCCCTGTCTCCCCCCCCACGTCCCCTGTCTCCCCCCCCACGTCCCCTGTCTCCCCCCCCACGTCCCCTGTCTCCCCCCCCACGTCCCCTGTCTCCCCCCCCACGTCCCCTGTCTCCCCCCCCACGTCCTCTGTCTCCCCCCCCCACGTCCCCTGTCTCCCCCCCCACGTCCCCTGTCTCCCCCCCCACGTCCCCTGTCTCCCCCCCCACGTCCCCTGTCTCCCCCCCACGTCCCCTGTCTCCCCCCCCACGTCCCCTGTCTCCCCCCCACGTCCCCTGTCTCCCCCCCACGTCCCCTGTCTCCCCCCCACGTCCCCTGTCTCCCCCCCACGTCCCCTGTCTCCCCCCCACGTCCCCTGTCTCCCCCCCATGTCCCCTGTCTCCCCCCCCACATCTCCTGTCCCCCCCCACATCTCCTGTCCCCCCACATCTCCTGTCCCCCCCCCATCTCCTGTCTCCCCCCCCCCACGTCCCCTGTCCCCCCCCCCACGTCCCCTGTCCCCCCCCCACGTCCCCTGTCCCCCCCCACGTCCCCTGTCCCCCCCCACGTCCCTGTCCCCCCCCACGTCCCCTGTCCCCCCCCACGTCCCCTGTCCCCCCCCACGTCCCCTGTCCCCCCCCACGTCCCCTGTCCCACGTCCCCTGTCCCACCCCCCCACGTCCCCTGTCCCACCCCCCACGTCCCCTGTCCCCCCCCCCACGTCCCCTGTCCCCCCCCCCCACGTCCCCTGTCCCCCCCCCCCACGTCCCCTGTCCCCCCCCCCACGTCCCCTGTCCCCCCCCCACGTCCCCTGTCCCCCCCCCACGTCCCCTGTCCCCCCCCCACGTCCCCTGTCCCCCCCCACGTCCCCCTGTCCCCCCCCACGTCCCCTGTCCCCCCCCACGTCCCCTGTCCCCCCCCACGTCCCCTGTCCCCCCCCCCACGTCCCCTGTCCCCCCCCCACGTCCCCTGTCCCCCCCACGTCCCCTGTCCCCCCCACGTCCCCTGTCCCCCCCACGTCCCCTGTCCCCCCCACGTCCCCTGTCCCCCCCACGTCCCCTGTCCCCCCCACGTCCCCTGTCCCCCCCACGTCCCCTGTCCCCCCCACGTCCCCTGTCCCCCCCACGTCCCCTGTCCCCCCCACGTCCCCTGTCCCCCCCCCCACGTCCCCTGTCCCCCCCCCACGTCCCCTGTCCCCCCCCCCCCCACGTCCCCTGTCCCCCCCCCCACGTCCCCTGTCTCCCCCCCCCCACGTCCCCTGTCTCCCCCCCCACGTCCCCTGTCTCCCCCCCCACGTCCCCTGTCTCCCCCCCCACGTCCCCTGTCTCCCCCCCACGTCCCCTGTCTCCCCCCCCACGTCCCCTGTCTCCCCCCCCACGTCCCCTGTCTCCCCCCCCCCACGTCCCCTGTCTCCCCCCCCACGTCCCCTGTCTCCCCCCCCACGTCCCCTGTCTCCCCCCCACGTCCCCTGTCTCCCCCCCACGTCCCCTGTCTCCCCCCCACGTCCCCTGTCTCCCCCCCCACGTCCCCTGTCTCCCCCCCACGTCCCCTGTCTCCCCCCCCACGTCCCCTGTCTCCCCCCCCACGTCCCCTGTCTCCCCCCCCACGTCCCCTGTCTCCCCCCCCACGTCCCCTGTCTCCCCCCCCACGTCCCCTGTCTCCCCCCCCACGTCCCCTGTCTCCCCCCCACGTCCCCTGTCTCCCCCCCACGTCCCCTGTCTCCCCCCCACGTCCCCTGTCTCCCCCCCACGTCCCCTGTCTCCCCCCCCACGTCCCCTGTCTCCCCCCCCCACGTCCCCTGTCTCCCCCCCACGTCCCCTGTCTCCCCCCCCACGTCCCCTGTCTCCCCCCCCACGTCCCCTGTCTCCCCCCCCACGTCCCCTGTCTCCCCCCCCACGTCCCCTGTCTCCCCCCCCACGTCCCCTGTCTCCCCCCCCACGTCCCCTGTCTCCCCCCCCCACGTCCCCTGTCTCCCCCCCCACGTCCCCTGTCTCCCCCCCCACGTCCCCTGTCTCCCCCCCCACGTCCCCTGTCCTCCCCCCCCACGTCCCCTGTCCTCCCCCCCACGTCCCCTGTCTCCCCCCCCACGTCCCCTGTCTCCCCCCCACGTCCCCTGTCTCCCCCCCCACGTCCCCTGTCTCCCCCCCCACGTCCCCTGTCTCCCCCCCCACGTCCCCTGTCTCCCCCCCCACGTCCCCTGTCTCCCCCCCCACGTCCCCTGTCTCCCCCCCCACGTCCCCTGTCTCCCCCCCCACGTCCCCTGTCTCCCCCCCCACGTCCCCTGTCTCCCCCCCCCACGTCCCCTGTCTCCCCCCCCACGTCCCCTGTCTCCCCCCCCACGTCCCCTGTCTCCCCCCCCCACGTCCCCTGTCTCCCCCCCCACGTCCCCTGTCTCCCCCCCCACGTCCCCTGTCTCCCCCCCACGTCCCCTGTCTCCCCCCCACGTCCCCTGTCTCCCCCCCCACGTCCCCTGTCTCCCCCCCCACGTCCCCTGTCTCCCCCCCCACGTCCCCTGTCTCCCCCCCCACGTCCCCTGTCTCCCCCCCCCACGTCCCCTGTCCTCCCCCCCACGTCCCCTGTCTCCCCCCCACGTCCCCTGTCTCCCCCCCACGTCCCCTGTCTCCCCCCCACGTCCCCTGTCTCCCCCCCCACGTCCCCTGTCTCCCCCCCACGTCCCCTGTCTCCCCCCCCACGTCCCCTGTCTCCCCCCCCACGTCCCCTGTCTCCCCCCCCACGTCCCCTGTCTCCCCCCCCCACGTCCCCTGTCTCCCCCCCCACGTCCCCTGTCTCCCCCCCCCCCACGTGCCCCTGTCTCCCCCCCCAAGTCCCCTGTCTCCCCCCCCACGTCCCCTGTCTCCCCCCCCCACGTCCCCTGTCTCCCCCCCCCACGTCCCCTGTCTCCCCCCCCACGTCCCCTGTCTCCCCCCCCACGTCCCCTGTCTCCCCCCCCCCCACGTCCCCTGTCTCCCCCCCACGTCCCCTGTCTCCCCCCCCACGTCCCCTGTCCTCCCCCCCCCACGTCCCCTGTCTCCCCCCCCACGTCCCCTGTCTCCCCCCCCACGTCCCCTGTCTCCCCCCCCACGTCCCCTGTCTCCCCTCCCACGTCCCCTGTCCTCCCCCCCCACGTCCCCTGTCTCCCCCCCCACGTCCCCTGTCTCCCCCCCCAAGTCCCCTGTCTCCCCCCCCACGTCCCCTGTCTCCCCCCCCACGTCCCCTGTCTCCCCCCCCCACGTCCCCTGTCTCCCCCCCCACGTCCCCTGTCTCCCCCCCCACGTCCCCTGTCTCCCCCCCCCCACGTCCCCTGTCTCCCCCCCCACGTCCCCTGTCTCCCCCCCCACGTCCCCTGTCTCCCCCCCCCACGTCCCCTGTCTCCCCCCCCCACGTCCCCTGTCTCCCCCCCCACGTCCCCTGTCTCCCCCCCCACGTCCCCTGTCTCCCCTCCCACGTCCCCTGTCTCCCCCCCCACGTCCCCTGTCTCCCCCCCCACGTCCCCTGTCTCCCCCCCCACGTCCCCTGTCTCCCCCCCCACGTCCCCTGTCTCCCCCCCCACGTCCCCTGTCTCCCCCCCCACGTCCCCTGTCTCCCCCCCCACGTCCCCTGTCTCCCCCCCACGTCCCCTGTCTCCCCCCCCACGTCTCCCCCAACGTCCTCCCCCCCCACGTCTCCCCCAACGTCCTCCCCCCCCCCCCCAAACGTCTCCCCCAACGTCCTCCCCCCCCCCCCCCTTCGCCCCCTGCTGCCAGCCGTGCAGCCCCCTCCGCTGCCAGCCGTACCACCCTCTGGCTCGGAGCTCTGTGGCTACAGCCAGTACTGAGGGAGCGTAGCACTGACGGTGGTGCCTCACTTTTTTTGTTGGGTGTCAAGGATACCTGGCCCATTATTCATTGAACAGCAGTGGAGGTCACATGGGCTGGCTTGTAATGCAGAACAATGCCAGCAGCGCGGGTTCAATTCTCGTACTGTCCTCCCCGAACAGGTGCCGGAATGTGGCGACTAGGGGCTTTTCGCAGTAACTTCATTGAAGCCTACTTATGACAATAAGTGATTATTATTATTCCTCCTCTCAATCAATGCCACTAAGTAAAATAACCCACATTATCTGATTGCATATCTCACCGCTGTTAGTGGGATCTGGTTGTTTGTGGAAATTCGATCCTGCGCTCGGTTCTTGGAGCTGCCTCGTTTCAACAGCCGCCTATTTTAGAATCCCTGCAGTGCGGAAAGAGACTATTTGGCCCATCTGTGCCGGCCTTTGGAATGTGTTCCCTACCTGAATCCACTTTTCATGCCCGATTGCTGTAACCCCTCCTAACCGTTGGACACTTAAGGGGCAATTTATCATGGCCAATCTACCTAACCTGCGCATCTTTGGATTGTGGAAGGAAACCCACGCAGACACAGAACGTGAAAACTCCTCACAGTCACCAAAGGCTGGAATTGAATCCGAGTCCCTGGTGCTATGAGGCAGCAGTGCTAATCACTGTGCTACCTTAATTTGGTTGTAATGACTTACCGAGGATTTGCAACCCATCATGTCCTGTGCGTGCTGAAAATGAGTATCTACTCTTATCCACCTTTCAATACTTTGCCTTCTAGATCACGGCACCTGAAAGCGCTTACCAGTGTTTTTAAAAACGAGGGTTTCTGCCTCTATAACACCTTTTCAGGCAGTGAGTTGCAAATCCCCACCACACTGGTGATTTAGGAACAGCCGTGCTAGCCAGTCCTCATTGTCCTTACTGACGATGACTTAACTGTAACTCAGCTTAGATGGGTGATCCAGTTTATAGCTTTCTGTTCCCTGGTTTTGATCAATGCCGTATGTACTTTTACCTGTCTGATGAGATCTTATTACTGTGAATAATTTGCACTTGGGCTGTTTTTGGTTCGTTTTGAGATATTAAAATTAGATTCACTGAATAATAATGTTGACCTAACTGCAACGTGTTAACTACTGTTTTGTAGCATTATAGTATACACTTTGTTGCAGCTATTTGGTAGAAAAGTGCAGTTTTCTGCATCGTATTCGTGTGGCTAAGTTCTGCAATTATGTAGATAGTGAAATGTCACATTCTGAAATCTACCAAATTGCAACAGAAGAATGGTTACTGCACAAAAGGAGGCATTTGGTCCTTCAGGTACATGCCAGCTCTCTGTAACAGCAGCTTAGCTAGCCCCACTCCTACCGTTTCTCTGTAGGCCTGCAAAATATTTGCTCCTCAGGCCCTTATCCAGTTCCCTTTTGAAAGCCATGAGTGAATCTGCCTCTATCACACCCTTGGTTAATACATTCCAGATTCTAACCACTTGTCGTAAGTGAACTCTCCCTTCACATCTGTCATCTTAAATGGGTGTCCTATGGTCTTTGACATTTCTACCAATGGAAATCACTTCTCCCCATCTACTCTGATTTTTAATCCTCATGATTATTATTAGATTAGGTCTCGACCTGTTAGTCAAAGGTACTGAAAGGTGCAGTTAATACATTGGGTAACAAACTTATCCTGATCCCCATGTGATTTCTATACCTGTGGTTGCGTCATAGCTGCCGATTTACAATATCTAGTCCTATTCGGAGCAGAGAAGTGGTATTCTGTAAATCCACAAAATATTGGGTTTACTGTTCAGCGATGGAAGGCTGATTGATGTTTTAATTTATTCAGCCAGTTTTTTGTAAAATTAAACAGTAAAGTTGTTTAGGAGGTCAAATTAATTTCAATATCCAGGCTGAATGTACTACAGCAACCTCATCTATCGCCATTGTATATTTACGAGGGCAGCACGGTGGCGCAGTGGTTAGCATTGTTGCCTCACGGTGCCGAGATCCCAGGTTTGATCCCAGCTCTGGGTCACTGTCCGTGTGGAGTTTGCACATTCTCCCTGTGTTTGCGGGTAGGTGGAATGGTCACGCTAAATTACCCCTTAATTGGAAAAATTTAATTGGGTACTCTAAATTTATATTTTAAAAAATTGTCGTTATATTTATGCTCCGAAACGTAATCTATGCTGTCATTACAGTGTAATGGCAAATGTGTTAACCTTTCATACTCTATCCAGTTGAATAGTGGAAGACACCGAGCAATACAATTAGATTACAAAATCTGGACTATGAATTAGAGTAGAGAGATCTGATGGATGCACTACATTTGAAGCAATAATCACTTTTGAGTTCTTGATTAATAATAATCTTTATTGTCACAAGTAGGCTGAGGGAGAATTCAAATTAACAAGGGGATCAGGAGAATGGGGATGAGAAACATATCAGCCATGATTGAATAGCGGAGCAGACTCGAATGGCCTAATTGTGCTCCTATGTCTTATGGCATATAATACCGAACCTGTGTTCATTTCATTCAAGATGTTGCATTTTGTTGCATGTGAAAAATATTTTGAAGAAGAAACCAGTCATTGACCCGGAGCCTGAAATTGTACAAGCTGCTTGACCTTGGGTTTGCTCACTTAGCGCATTACCCTTAAAGGAACAGTTTCCGTTAACAGCTAAGCACCTTAACTAAGATGTGAGCAATGCCACAAGAGGTCCATTAGTTTATTTTGATGGCGCTGTTGTCTGCCCTGTTTCCAGCTCTTGCAGTATGCCTTTTTATTAGTATAATTATAGGCTTTGCCTGTACAAATTTGGGTTCTGAGCTGTATATTACCAGGGTGGAGTACGTGCTGGGAGTAACACAGCTAAACACAGCTACGGGCAGCACGGTAGCATTGTGGATAGCACAATCGCTTCACAGCTCCAGGGTCCCAGGTTCGATTCTGGCTTGGGTCACTGTCTGTGCGGAGTCTGCACATCCTCCCCGTGTGTGCGTGGGTTTCCTCCGGGTGCTCCGGTTTCCTCCCACAGTCCAAAGATGTGCAGGTTAGGTGGATTGGCCATGCTAAATTGCCTCTAGTGTCCAAAAATTGCCCTTAGTGTTGGTTGGGGTTACTGGGTTATGGGGATAGGGTGGAGGTGTTAACCTTGGGTAGGGTGCTCTATCCAGGAGCCAGTGCAGACTCGATGGGCCGAATAGCCTCCTGCACTCTAAATTCTATGTAAATTCAGAGTATCTAGTCAGATGTGATATTGACACAAACTTGAATTGCATTTAAGCCACTACACTTTTTCTGATACTGTGGTCCCAATGTTATAATTAAATCTGTTCACAAGAGGTTGGGCCAGATTGAGGCTGCTGAGGTTGCTTTATTTTTATGGTCACCGGTTTTATTGAGCTTCCACTAATGGCATGGGATATCTGTCTTGTACTAGAGCTAGGAAATAATGATGGTGTAATTCTTTAAGTAGTGAAGCTGGCTGTAGTTACTAACCTAGCTGATTTTAGACTTGATTACTGCTCATTGTTTTTGATAGCCAGCCTGATAACTATGTCATCTACTTTGTTTTGGGAAAGAATGCAGAGATGTGTTTCTGCTTCTGCTCGATGCAATTGCAATACTTCCGGCAGTCTCAGCTTATTTAAGATGAGAAACAAGGTTAAATTGTTTGTTTGGCTTTCTAGTTGCTCAATACATTTTATCCTTGGTTTAGCCTTGTGGGAGATTTGACCTCTTCTGATTTGCTTGCTTGCTGCATACAGCATTCGGCTGGATGAGCAGAGTATAGCATTAATCACTCCAAGCAATGCCTTGGTGGGTAGATCCTTCAATTTCCCAGTAAAATCTGCAGTAGAATGAAGCTGCAGAGATACCTGATTCAAACAGATTATTGATTGATACATTTTCTGTATTCTGCTCAATAAACGTTGGGGAGCACCAAGCCAGGGGCTGGTTTAGCACACTCTGCTAAATCGCTGGCTTTTCAAGCAGGCCAGCAGCACGGTTCGATTCCTGTACCAGCCTCCCGGGACAGGCGCCGGAAGGTGGTGACTAGGGGCTTTTCACAGTAACTTCATTGAAGCCTACTCGTGACAATAAGCGTTTTTCATTTTACTGTTTTGTTTTGCCGGAGTGAAGTGGGTTAGAGTGTCCTTGGCCTGTTTGGGAAGCATATGCCGACCTCCATTTGTGACTTTTGTCACTGGAAATTCACTCCGCACAGTAACTTTGGTGCTGTGAAACTATCTCTCTGACCAATTTGACATTTATTTTTCCCTTTGAGGTTGGACTTGACAAAAGAAAAAATCTGAGTGAAGCAGGACTGCTGGCAAAGTTGACAAATGTTGTCCTTCCCTGTGTCTGGGGGGAGCAAGATGAGCTGGGGTAAAGTACAGGTCGGCAGAAAACCTGTCACCGGTGGATAAAAACGTTTGAGGTGATGGATCAAGAGCAGTCGAAAAAATTATATCAGCTGAAGTGCTCTATAAGCAGAAAGCTGCAGGGAAAACTTAGTCAGCCTGGCTAAGTGTCTGTGGAGAGAGAAACAGCATTAATGCTTCGAGTTTAATAAGACTTTTCTTTGGACCCTATGCTCTATAAGCATGCTGGCATCAGTGGATGAATGACGCACACAAGTCTTATTTGTATCAGATAACTGTATGCGGTGGCCTTGTTTCAGGGTTTGAATTTTGTATTTGCCTGAGAGATAACAAATCAGGCTTCCTCAGAGCAAACAATTAATGGTTTTAAAAAATGCAACCAGTTAAGAAATAACTGAAAATGAGAAACAAGTTTTTAAAAAAAATTGTGCTATGATTTGCTGTTTTTTTAAGAGTGGAAACGGCATAATATAGCTGCAAAGTTTGCAGTTTGGATTTTGCAGCATTTTCTGGAGCGCCTGTTTCAGGTAGGGGCAGACCTGTAGCTCTGAAACCATTTCCAGTTTTGCCAAATTAATTTCAAATCAGCACCGCCTAGTTTAAATTTTGTTTGCTGCTCTTCCAATTGGGTTTTCTTCCTCTTTCTCAACACTGTCTCAGCCTACATCAAGAACTAGAAGCTTGCCCCGATCAAGTGCCACCTTTTGAGTCAGAAGTTTATGGATTAATACTAACCTAGTTACTACTTCTGTGGGAGTGCTGCATTATCAAAGATGCTATTTTTTGGTTGAGTCCAAGATCACATGGCACTGTTCAAAGGGCACTGTTCGAAGAGCAGAGTTCACGGTAGCGCAGTGGTTAGTACTGTTGCTTCAAAGTGCCCGGTTTGATTCCTGGCTTGGTTCACTGTCTGTGTGGAGTCTGCACGTTCTCCCCATGGCTGTGTTGGTTTCCTCCGGGTGTTCCATTTTCCTCCCACAAATCCCGAAAGATGTGCTTTTTAGGTCAATTGGACATTCTGTATTCTCCCTCAGTGTAGGTGCCGGAGTGTGGCGACGAGGGGATTTTCACAGTGACTTCATTGCAGTGTTAATGTAAACCTACTTCTGACACTTACAGAAGATTATTATTATTATTAGTAGTAGTAGTATTCTTGTGTCCTGTCCAATATTTCTTGTCAATACATCATTCAAGATAGACTGCTCATTCACCTCATTGCTGTTGGGATCCTACTGTGTGCAATTGAGGTCAAAGTTCCAATTGAAGCAATTTATTTGAAACACTCATACAAGTTTTTTAAAATATCAGTAATCATGCCACTGCTTTTTACTTGTTTCTTTGAGCGTAACCTAAATCTGGCATTGTCCATTGAGAATTGTCCATTGAGAATTGCTCCATGCTGCTCAGTTTGATAGTTGTTTGTTGCAACACGGATATACAGAATGTCTAAAATAAGCAAAATACCGCAGATGCTGGAATCTGAAACTAGGACAGAGGACACTGGATAAGCTCAATTCTGACAGAGTTGATGAACCCAATGTTCATTCTGTTTCTCTCCTGATAGATGCTGGCAGATATATGAAGTGTCTAGTTTGATAGTGGCTCCACAGATCTGCACCTCCATTCTAAAGGGTTTACTGTTGGACCTTTGTCTGGAGTCCTTGCTTTTAGAAGGTAGCACTTTAGTCTTTTCCCCTCTTCCACCCCACCACCCCTAACTCTTCCAGTCCTGTTTAACAGTGCTGCTTATGTTAATGGCAACACCGAGGGAAAAGGTCACTCAATTATATACTTTGCTGTGTCATGCTTTTGAGATTCGAAGTTCATCGCATCATGTTGCTCTCGATACTGCCACCCTTCCATTTACACTTCACCGAACAGCATTCTTCACGAGTCACCAGGCAGGACCAGAATTGGTATAAGTTATCTGAAAAATTGAGATCTGCTTGCAGTAAGTTTTAAAATGAAGTGGCGAGGCAAAGTGTTATAATTTTGAGTCCAATGAGACCCTTGTTTGGAACTCGGTCATGTTGGACTTGAGGTAATTGGTGGCACAGTGGTTAGCACTGCTGCCTACAGCGCTGAGGACCAGGTTCGATCCCGGCCCAGGTCACTGTGTGGATTTTGCATATTCTCCCCACGTCTGCGTGGGTCTCGCCCCCCACAATCCAAAGGTGTTGCAGATTAGGTGGATTGGCCACACTAAATTGCCCCTTAATTGGAAAAGAATTACTGGGTACTCTAAATTTATATTTTAAAAATTGGTCTTGCGGTTAACTCTGTTTCTCTCTCCACCAATGTTGCCTGACCTGCTGAGTTTTCCCAGCACTTTGTTTTTATTTCAAATTTCCAACACCTGCAATATTTTGCTTTCAGCCAAGCCCTGTCTGAGGAGACGTTGCCGTCACTCCTATGCAACAAGGCCAAATCTGAGGGTGGCATCTGCAACGGTGATTTTGGTGCAGGAGGTATACTCCATTGCGAGAATATTTATTCCATGGCTCAACTCATGACCTCCATTCAGTTATTTCTACTCTCCCATCTTCCCTTTTTCCCCACCTGTTGTCTCCAAAGAAATCCACAAGGAGGATTGTGTAGCAGTTTTCTTTTTGCTCGATTGTGAGGTTTCTGGTGGAAGGTTTGACTCGTTGCTTTGTGCATAGCTTTCCTGCAAATATATTTCAACATATTGTTCTAGGCACATCCAAGTTTCCTCCTTCAGCACAAAATATTTGCGATCTTGACCATTCCATACATCTGGCATTACACACTCCCATGAGGACCATCTAGAGCCTATGAGGCATTGATTTTAACAAACATTGTAGGCCAGTCAATCATGTGCAATCACAGTTCAATTCAGTGTGTGTCAAGTTCAATTCAAACTTGAAGTATATGTAATATCAGAGTAAAAGCCCACTGGAGACTTATTACTGAAGAATATCCCATCTAGCTCCATTTGTGGTTTTACGCACTAAAATGGAGTGAGGCGTAATGTTTTTATCCTAGGTCTTATGGTGATAGATGCTTTGAAATGTGACAAGGCTTTAGTATGTGATGGATGCAGGATTACCCAATAATAGTAAATGTCTCTATAAATGTGGATGTAAGGGAGGATTGTTTGGTGCAATGAGTTTCACTTCTTGGGGTTCTTAATTTGAATGCAACTCTAATTGGTTGGATATATTTCCCGTGTGTTCATTATAAGGCTTGAATAACCCATTCTTAAGTCTGGTCTATATGTGACTCCAGCCCCACGTCAAATGTAGCTGACAGCTACGTGCAGTGGCCCAGGCAAGGTGCTGTTATCCAAAGATAACATAAGATGCTGTTATCCAAAGACGTAGCACACCAATTAGGGATGGGGAATGAAATGAAATGAAAATCTCTTATTGTCACAAGTAGGCTTCAAATGAAGTTACTGTGAAAAGCCCCTAGTCGCCACATTCCGGCGCCTGTTCGGGGAGGCTGGTACGGGAATTGAACCGTACCTCTGGCCTGCCTTGGTCTGCTTTCAAAGCCAGTGATTTAGCCCTGTGCTAAACCAGCCCCTGAATTAGGGGGATACAGATAGTTTAAGTGAGTGGGTAAGGGTCTGGCAGATGGAGTACAATGTTGGTAAATATGAGGTCATCCATTTTGGTAGGAATAATAGCAAAACAGACAATTATTTAAATGGTTAAAAATTGCAACATGCTGCTGTGCAGAAATCTGGAATCAGACACCTGGGTGTCCTTGTGAATGAATCACAAAAAGTTGGTTTGCAGGTGCAGCAGGTAATTAAAAAGGCAAAAGGAATTTTGTCCTTCATTGCTAGAGGGATGGAGTTTAAAAACAGGGATGTCGGGCAGCACGGTGGCGCAGTGGGTTAGCACTGCTGCCTCACGGCGCTGAGGTCCCAGGTTCGATCCCAGTCCTGGGTCACTGTCCGTGTGGAGTTTGCACATTCTCCCCGTGTTTGCGTGGGTTTCGCCCCCACAACCCAAAGATGTGCAGGGTAGGTAGATTGGCCACGCTAAATTGCCCCTTAATTGGAAAAAATGAATTGGCTACTCTAAATTAAAAAAAAAACAGGGATGTTATGTTGCAGCTGTATGGGGTGCTGTTGAGGCCACACCTGGAGTACTTTGTACAGTTCTGATTCTAGATGGCGCCAGAACGAGGCGACTTCTTGCAAGCTGTGCCCAGCATACCCTCTAATTCTATCTTTTACTCTCGTTCTATGCTTCTAAAACTTCATTCTAACTCTTCTACACTCTAACAATGTTATCTACCTCGTATTAAGTTGACCTTTTCTCTACACCTTGCAATAACTGTAACATTATATTCTGCAGTCTCTCCTTCCTTATATACGGTATGCATTGTTTGTACAGCATGCAAGAAACAATACTTTTCACTGTATACTAATCCATGTTAGGATGAGACATGAAGGCTCAGTTAGGGCACTTGAGAGTTACAAGTTAGCCAGGGAGGACCTAAAGGGAGAGTTAAGAAGAGCGAGGAGAGGACACGAAAAGTCGTTGGCGGATAGGATCAAGGAAAACCCTAAGGCTTTCTATAGGTATATCAGGAACAAAAGAATGACTAGAGTAAGATTAGGGCCAATCAAGGATAGTAGTGGAAAGTTGTGTGTGGAATCAGAGGAGATGGGGGAAGCGTTAAATGGATATTTTTCATCAGTGTTTACACTGGAGAAAGACCACGTTGTCGAGGAGAATACTCGGGTACATCGACCAGGCTAGATGGGATTGAGGTTCACAAGGAGGCGGTGTTAGCAATTTTGGAAAGTGTAAAAATAGATAAGTCCCCTGGGCCAGATGGGATTTATCCTAGGATTCTCTGGGAAGCCAGGGAGGAGATTGCAGAGCCTTTGTCCTTGATCTTTATCTCGTCTTTGTCGACAGGAATAGTGCCGGAAGACTGGAGGATAGCAAATGTTGTCCCCTTGTTCAAGAAGGGGAGTAGAGACCGCCTGGTAATTATAGACCTGTGAGCCTTACTTCGGTTGTGGGTAAAATGTTGGAAAAGGTTATAAGAGATAGGGTTTATAATCATCTTGAAAAGAACAAGTTGATTAGCGATAGTCAACACGGTTTTGTGAAGGGTAGGTCATGCCTCACAAACCTTATTGAGTTTTTTGAGAAGGTGACCAAACAGGTGGATGAGGGTAAAGCGGTTGATGTGGTGTATATGGATTTCAGTAAGGTTCCCCACGGTAGGCTATTTCAGAAAATACGGAAGTATGGGATTGAAGGTGATTTAGCGGTTTGGATTAGTAATTGGCTAGCTGAAAGAAGACAGAGGGTGATGGTTGATGGCAAATGTTCATCCTGGAGTTCAGTTACTAGTGGTGTACCGCAAGGATCTGTTTTGGGGCCACTGCTGTTTGTCATTTTTATAAATGACCTGGAAGAGGGTGTAGAAGGATGGGTTAGTAAATTTGCAGATGACACGAAGGTCGGTGGAGTTGTGGATAGTGCTGAAGGATGTTATAGGTTACAGAGGGACATAGAAAAGCTGCAGAGCTGGGCTGAGAGGTGGCAGATGGAGTTTAATGCACAAAAGTGTGAGGTGGTTCACTTTGGAAGGAGTCACAGGAATGCAGAGTACTGGGCTAATGGCAAGATTCTTGGTAGTGTAGATGAACAGAGAGATCTCGGCATCCAGGTACATAAATCCCTGAAAGTTGCCACCCAGGTTAATAGGGCTGTTAAGGCATATGGTGTGCTAGCCTTTATCAGTAGGGGGATTGAGTTTCGGAGCCACGAGGTCATGCTGCAGCTGTACGAAACTCTGGTGCGGCCGCACCTGGAGTACTGCGTGCAGTTCTGGTCACCACATTATAGGAAGGATGTGGAAGCTTTGGAAAGGTTCAGAGGAGATTTACTAGGATGTTGCCTGGTATGGAGGGAAGGTCTTACGAGGAAAGGGTCAGGGACTTGAGGTTGTTTTCGTTAAGAGGAGAAGGCTGAGAGGTGACTTAATAGAGACATAAGATAGTCAGAGGGTTAGATAGGGTGGACAGTGAGAGTCTTTTTCCTCGGATGGTGATGAGCAACACGAGGGGACATAGCTTTAAATTGAGGGGTGGTAGATATAGGACAGATGTCAGAGGCTGTTTCTTTGCTCAGAGAGTAGTAGGGGTGTGGAACGCCCTGCCTGCAACAGTAGTAGACTCGCCAACTTTAAGGGCATTTAAGTGGTCAGTGGATAGACATATGGATGAAAATGGAATAGTGTAGGTCAGATAGGCTTCAGATGGTTTCACGGATCGGCGCCAGATCAAGGGCCGAAGGGTCCGTACTGCGCTGTAATATTCTATGTTCTATGTGACAATAATAAATCAAATCAAAGTTTTGGTCTCCTTGCTTGAGAGAGGATGTTCTGGCACTGGGGTGTGCAGAGGAGATTCACTAGGTTGATTCTGGAGTTGAGAGGATTGGCTTATGAGGAGAGACTGAGTAGACTGGGACTATACTGGAATTGAGAAGAATGAGGGGGATCTGAGAAGCATATAAAATTATAAAGGAGGTACTTAAGATAGAAGCAAAGAGGTTGTTTCTACTGGTTGGTGAAACTAGAACTAAGGGGCATAGCCTCAATATAAGGGGGAGCAGAATTAGGACTGAGTTGAGGAGGAACTTCTTCACTCAAGGGTAGAAAACCTGTGGAATTCCTTGTCCAGTGAAGCGGTTGAGGCTACCTTCTTGGATGTTTTTAAGGCAAAGATAGGCAGATATGGGCAGTACGGTAGCATGGTGGTTAGCATAAATGCTTCACAGCTCCAGGGTCCCAGGTTCGATTCCCGCCTGGGTCACTGTCTGTGTGGAGTCTGCACGTCCTCCCCGTGTGTGCGCGGGTTTCCTCCCACAGTCCAAAGATGTGCGGGTTAGGTGGATTGGCCATGCTAAATTGCCCGTAGTGTAAGGTTAATGGGGGGATTGTTGGGTTACGGGTATAGGGTGGATACGTGGGTTTGAGTAGGGTGATCATTGCTCGGCACAACATTGAGTGCCGAAGGGCCTGTTCTGTGCTGTACTGTTCTATGTTCTATAGATAGATTTTTGAACAGTAAAGGAATGGAGGGTTATGGTAAGTGGGATGGGTAAATGGAGCTGGGTCCATAAAAAGATCGGCTGTGATTTTATTGAATGGCGGAACAGGCTAGTGGGGGCAGATGGGGCCTGCTCCTAGTTATTACTTATGTTCAAAGGAGGCTTGGTTATCTTGACCGACGATGATATTGGCTATTTCGGCATTTCTTTATACCTGGAAGTAGTTGGAGGTTCATAGTGCATATTGAAAGAATCGTAGCATCGCTGCAGAATGGATTTGCGTTTCACTAAAGTGAAGCTGCAGTGGGAGTATTGCGTTGGTTTAGGACTGCAAGATACTCGTTTGACTTCAATCTGAGATCAGTTTGGGATCCTGTTCCAGATTTATTTATTTAATTTATTACTACATTTCCTGAGTTAGGGCATTACTGGCAATGCTGGTATTTAGAAAGATTTTAAAACTTAGCCATAGTCTCAGGATAAGTGGTTAAAGCATTTGTGTTGAGATGAGAAATGTCTCCATTCATGTTGGGTTCTGCCCTAGAGAGCTTTGGATGCTCAATCATTGTATATTCAGGACTGAGCTCAATAGATCTTTGGAAACCAAATGAATCAGTGGGGATAGTGCAAGAAAGTGGAGCTGAGGTAATAAGAACTTAAGAAAGTAGGAGCAGGAATAGACCATGTGGCTTGTCGTGCCTGCTCCGCCATTCAATACGATCAATGCGGCTTTAACTCCACTTTTTCCCATCCCCTCCCCATATCCCATGATTCCTTAAGGGACACAATCTGCCTGTATCAGCCTTGTATATGTTCAATGTTGGAACATTCACAACCCTTTCTGTGCAGAAATGTCTTATCTCAGTGTTCTAGATTCCCCGGCCATGGGGGGAGGGGGGGAAATGGTGTCTACCCCCTTCAGAAACTTTCATGTTTCAATGAGATCACTTGTCACTCCACTAAACTCAAGAGAATGTAGGGCCAGTTTACTCAGTCTCTCGTCAAAGGACAACCTTCTCATCCTAAGAACAAATTTATTAACATTTGTTCTGCCACCAATGCAAGTATATCCAACCTTTAATCTGGAGATGAAATCTGCGTGCACTATTTCAGGGCTGGTCTCGCCACCCAACTGTAGCAAAGCTTTATTCCTGTACTTGATCCCCTTGCAATAAAGGCCAAGATGATTGATTGGCAGAGCAGGTTCACTAGCCTGTAATGACTATTCCTTTTTTACTATCGATCCCTAGTTGCCCAGAAAGAGGTGATAGGCTTCCGGCTTGTACATCTGGCAGTACGTATTTTTAGTTATCTGGATACAATCGAGTGGCTTGTTAGACCACCTGACATGCCAGCTAAGAGTTAGCCATGTTGGTATGGTAGTGCAATCACGTTCAGGCCCAGACCAAATCAGGATGATCAGATTTCCTTACCAAAAAAGCATGAGTGAATCAGCTGGCTTTATCTTAATTGCTTTTTTTTCCCGAACGGGCAGGACTGATTTGTGTTGTAACACTGGCAAAGAAAGACCAAGGGATTGATTTAAGAAGGGGCAAATTGAGTACGAGAGTTAAGCTTGCAGGGAACACAAGCTGATTAAAAGTTTATCTAGATACGTGAAGAGAAAAATTAGTGAAATCAATTATAGTCAGAAAAACGGGAATGTGTAATACGTTGTCCATTTTGGAAGGACACATATGAATGCAGAATACAGGGTTAACAGTAGGGTTCTTGGCAATGTGGAGGAGCAGAGAGATCTAGGGGTCTATGTTCATAGATCTTTGAAAGTTGCTATTCAAGTGGATAGAGCTGTGAAGAAGGCCTATGGTGTGCTAGTGTTCATTAGCAGAGGGATTGAATTTAAGAGCCGTGAGGTGATGATGCAGCTGTAAAAAAACTTAGTAAGGCCACATTTGGAGTACTGTCTGCAGTTCTGGTTGCCTCATTTTAGGAAGGATGTGGAAGCTTTGGAAAAGGTGCAAAGGAGATTTACCAGGATGTTGCCTGGAATGGAGAGTAGCTCTTACGAGGAAAGGTTGAGGGTGCTAGGCCATTTCTCATTAGATCGGAGAAGGATGAGGGGTGACTTGATGGAGGTTTATAAGATGATCAGGGGAATAGATAGAGTAGACAGTCAAGACTTTTTCCCTGGGTGGAACAAACCATTACAAGGGGACATAAATTTAAGGTGAATGGTGGATGATATAGGGGGGGGATGTCAGAGGTAGGTTCTTAACCCAGAGAGTAGTGGGGGTATGGAATGCACTGCCTGTGGAAGTAGTTGAATCGGAAACATTAGTGACCTTCAAGGGCTATTGGATAGGTACATGGATTACGGTAGAATGATGGGGTGTAGATTAATTTGTTAATCTAAGGCACAAGTTCGGCAAACATTGTGGGCCGAAGTGCCTGTTCTGCTGTATTTTTCTGTGTTCTATGTCTATAAGGTCAGTGATGACTATAAGGGAAGCCTCCAGACATAATTATGTCCGTTCTGGATAATCCCTGCTGTGTTTTGAAGGGTAGGGACTAGGCAGGAGCGTTTGTTTTTTGTGCTGGACTGAAATCTTGCCCTTGAGAGGATTTGAGTCCGCAGCCAGCCGAAGTGTGTAACTGGTATCGCTACGTTTGGGCAACTTGCTTGTTCCCGCTGAAGGGGCAGGGCTGCTTTGTCGCATTGCAGGCTTCAGTTTCTCGGAACTGCCATTGTAGATTTTGTTTCATTCCCCGGGAACAGACCACTCCCGGGCTTGCACATTTGTTTTAAAAGGCCGCATCGGAAACGGATAAAAGCAGCGAGGCGAAAAGTAAACCATTGCAAAGCAAGGGTGCTGCGACCAGAGAGACAGGACATTGCTGTGATATCTGAACCCTTATCCCGCTGCTTTCGCATGAAGGCACCGCCCCTCGAACAGTGCAACCTTTCATTGGCTCTGTTGAGATGAGCGATGGCTTTGCCAGCAGGTGTTTGCGAGGGATACGCCTGTCGAATTGAGCCGGATTTCCTCCGCAAGGGCGCAGAAGTATTTTTTTTCTGCAAAGGTGCCGTCTGGGAAATTGGTACATTGTAACGCTGAAAGTGAATGTCCATTTACTGCATTGTGTGCCCTGTATTCAGCTGATGTGACGAAGCCAGAGTTACTTTCGAACCCATCATCGGATTTGCCTATGTATTGATGTGGTATTTTTGCAGTTTCAGGACGGATACAGTACATCCGCATTAAAAACCCACCGCTGGGCGTTGACAAGTTTAGCATGTCTGTTTTATTTGGGATCGCCGTTCTTACCGGTGATATTTCAACCTTGCAAACTGGTGCCCTGATCGTCATGCTCAGTGCAAAAGCGATTGATTCCCTTGCCTAAGAGGAGGGATGAAACCTGACTGATCATCTGCTGGACTGGACTGTATGCGCTGAAGCATCCAGCTAGAAACACTGCAGATAATTCGGAAAAGGTTGTAAATTGTGCCAAATAATGCTCCTGTAGTTTTAAATTAGTAACCTCATTTTGGATGGATTCCAATTGCTGGGGCAAATGCCATAGTGCAAGAGATTTCCATGTTTGAGAACATGAGGGTAGACGAGGTGAATGGTAGATGAAACCCAGAGTGGATTTTAAAAGCATGTTGATGGGTTGAAAGGAAAACAAAAGGAGGGGTCAATGTACTGGGAGAGGATAGATGAAAGGGGACTGCGAGTACTGATTTCAGCACGATGTAGGGAGGAGGGTGATATTGTAATTTTCCACAAAAAAAAAGACTGCCTTGCATTTAGCAACTTGAGAGCATCTCAAAGTGCTTCATGGCCAGTGAAGTAGTCACTATTGGAGGAATGAACTCTGGTCTACAAAGCCTGGAGCACATGTACAAAAGGTGCTTTTAGTACCAGGAGATTGCTTCCCTTAAACATCTTATTATCTTGTGGCGAATGAAGTTTTTTAAAAACTTAGTTTGAGTTAGCGCCATCCACAAGATCGAGTGATTCCTGTGATAAAAGGATTTTGACCTGGGTGTAATATGGTTAAGAGTTGAATTGTTCTGGTGCAAGAACAGAGAAATCACCTGTGGTAATCTTCCGTAATTAGCAAGTACTGTGTATCTCTGTCTTGGAGGTGAAGTGAATCGAGTAGAGTCTGCCGTATTGTTGGATTGTGCATGGTTCTGTGAGAGAGCAGGCTTGATGGATTGAGTGACCGTTTTTTATTCCAGGTTTATTAGCTGAGCACAAATCCTTCATTATGTACCATTAATGGTAGCTTATTCACATTGCTAACAATCCCTCACCAAGCTTTCTATTTTTAAAATGTATTTGTTAATTTGACGTGGATGCCGCTGGCTAAACCACTGTTTGTTGTTCATCTCTAAATGAGAAGGCGGTGCACAGCTGTCTTAGAACTGCTGTAATCCATAAGGTGTAGGCACGCCCACAGAGCTAATAGGAAGAGAGTTCCAGGGTTTTGATCCAGTGACCGTAAAGGAAGGATGCAATAATTGCAAGCCATGTGGTGTGTGGCTACTGGAAGGGGAATTTGCATGTGTTGATGTTGCAATATCTTTAGACTCAATTTATCTGACATATACATTCAGCCACTATGTCTATTTATCCTGTCCTTGGTGACCTCCATTGCTATCCACCCCCAAATCAAGGAGTTGAAATTATTTACTGATGAATATTGTGTGCATCATGGTTAGCACAGGTTTGGAGGGCTGAAGGGCCTGTTCCTGTGCTGTACCTTTCTTTGTTCCAATAACTTATTCTTTACAATAAAAGCAAATTACTGCAGATGCTGGAATCTGAAACAAAAGAGAAAATGCTGGAAAATCTCAGTAGGCCTGGCAGCATCTGTAGGGAGAGAAAAGAGTTTTGAGCCCGATGATTCTTTGTCAAAATTTAGTCTTTACTAAGGCTCCACATCTCAACCCTGTTCGAATGTCAGCGTGCAGCTTCACTTTTCCATCTAACATGCCAATCGATTTGCTCTTCCCTCTGCTTCATTTCTGTTAGTGTTGCTTCCCAAGTTATTCCTTGCTGCATCTCTCTTCCCCATCAAAAGCTTACCTGTTCAGCCATCCCTTTGGCCACCTGCCCTAGCTATTAACCTTTTTTTTTGGATCTCATATATCCCATTCCCTCAGGGGAGCTTCGGGACGTTTTGCTATTTGGTGACACAGAATTACAATCTTGTCACGTACTGCCTAGTGTTGGGTAACTAGCACTCACTTTTGGGGTTGAGGCTGCAGGTAATGTTTGTATTTCTGGAAAAGCGAACCTGACTAACTAATCAAGACCAATATGCTGATTTAAGTTCTGTTTGCACAAGAAGTCGTATTACAATCTCGTACTTTGCTCTTCTATTGTATATTAATTTTGTTTAATTGGAAGTGGTGGGCATTGACCAGGGCTACACTAGAGCCCACTTGAAAATGAACTAAAACTCTGGTTCTTGTGTAAGGAGGTGTATGCCTATAAGGTGCAACTATATAAATATAAAGTGTGTAAACAATTGGCTCCAGTTCTATTCTTCAACTGGTTTTCTGGAATATTACATAGTGCTGAGGAGAAATTCTATCCAGCTATTTTGTTTCTAAGCTAACCAAGTACATCACAAATTAAAGAGGCAAAACTTGGTTTTAATCAAAATGTTTTCTTTGCTTCAGGTATTTTAATCAGCATGGGAAGGGAGGATTAACCAAGGCTCTATCATGATTGGAGGCTTATTCATTTACAACCACAAAGGGGAAGTTCTCATCTCCCGAGTCTATAGGGATGACATTGGGTAAGTACTGTTGCCAGTTAATACTGAGAAGCTCATTTTGTTGTGGTAACTAGTTTACCTTTTGAGGTATCTTCACGTTACATTGTAAAAGAGCTGCCTCGAGGAATGTGGAGCCACCTCGAGAACTGAATTTTCTTGGGGCACTTGTGGAGACAGCAGTCCTGTGGACACCATATAAAAGCACTGTAGGCCACCGTTGTTTAACTGGGTTTTAAAAAAAAATAAAGGTCAACCAAATGACTCCCTGCTCTCTGGCAGGCAACTGATCTTTCCAAACGTTGAAACGGTCAGCACCTGAGCTATGTTATGACTTGCAATTTGAAAGCAACTGTGTATTTGCACTGCAAATAGGGGCTGGTTTAGCTCACCAGGGGCTGGTTTAGCTCACCAGGGGCTGGTTTAGCTCACCAGGGGCTGGTTTAGCTCACCAGGCTAAATCGCTGGCTTTTAAAGCAGACCAAGCAGGCCAGCAGCACGGTTCGATTCCCGTACCAGCCTCCCCGGACAGGCGCCGGAATGTGGCGACTAGGGGCTTTTCACAGTAACTTCATTGAAGCCTACTCGTGACAATAAGCGATTATCATTTTCATTTCATTTCAAATGGAAAGGTTGGGCAGTATTTCCTCCAGTAAACATTATACTTGCAGTATACATGGCTCGTGGGGGCTATATGTGAAACTATATATTTTTAAAAAATGATTCTAACCTGATGCAATTCAATCGTGCTAAACTGAGAAATTAGATACAGCAAAGAGGAAGGAAACTGTAATGGGGCAATTGCCTGAGCTGTATTGCTGGTCCCAGTAATCGTTGTGATGTTCATGCTAGCCTTTCTTTCTGTGCTTTTCCCAAAATGCTGACTTGCAGCACTGTGAAATTTGTGCGGTGCTCTAACTTTATTCAGCTGCTGCCCTCTGGTTTTCAGGTTTTCACAACCAAAAGTGAGATCAAAATCTCAGTCAGCAAGCCAAAATTGACGAAAGTGGTTTGTGGGGTAAGATGGGCGAGAAGAATAGAATCCTTTTGACTGGAAACAACGTCTCCTGCCTTCTAATTTGAATGTGAAAATGAACTGAACCCTTCAAACTCCAGCTTCACTGCAGCCCTGCTTTAAGCACAACTGTATCTGAGTTATAACCTATGTACAAAAGAATGGAACGGTTTCAAAAATAGTCTTGTTTCAACTTCTCCGACTCCCTGTCTCGCACCTGCATTGTATTATGGTTTCTACCTGCTGTGGTTTTTACTGTTTTCAAATGGGTTTCCAGCAACCTAAAGCTATATGGGTTATGCAAACATTTTGGCGGAATGACCTTGCAGCAGTCGGGCTAAAACAAGCTTGAGAATTTAGATGGCTATGGCTATACAATTGGAAATTAACCCTGAAGAAAAAATAAATACTTATTACCCTTACCATGAAGAGGGTGCAGGTGAGATTTACTAGAATGCTACCAAGGATGAGGCATTCGTCAGAGCACATTTTGGAGTATTGTCAGCAGTTGTGGGCCCTGAATGATCCCTGGAATGAAGAGTGGTTGAGGACTCTGGGTCTGTACTCGGAGTGTGGAAGGATGAGGGGTTTCTTATTGAAACTTGCAGGATACTGAGAGGCCTGGATAGAGTGGACGTGGAGAGGATGTTCCACTAGTAGGAAAAACTGGGACCCGAGACCACAGTCTCGAGGGACAATCCTTTAAAACTGATGTGGAGATGCTGCCGCTGGATTGGGGTGGGCGCAGTCAGAAGTCTTGCAACACCACGTTAAAGTCCAACAGGTTTGTTTCGAATCACTAGCTTTCGGAGCACAGCTCCTTCCTCGGGTAAATGAGGAAGGAGCTGTGCTCCGAAAGCTAGCGATTCGAAACAAACCTGGTGTTGTAAGTCGTCTTACTCTAAAACTGAGATGAGGAGGAATTTCTTCCGCCAGAGGGTGGTGAATCTGTGGAAATCTTTGTCGCGGAAGTCTGTAGAGGCCAAAACACTGAGACAGAGATAGATAGGTTCTTGATTATATGGTGATCTGGGGTTATGGGGAAAAGGCAGGAGAATGGAGATGAGAAAAATATCAGCCATAATTGAATAGCGGAGCAAACTCGATGGGCCGAGTGACCTAATTCTGCTCCAATGTCTTATGGTCTTATTCCAGTTGCATGGAGAAGCCAACATGGTGTTCAAAATTGAGAACTTTTGCTAGAATAAACGGGGAATAACATGCCAGTGGCAGAAAGGCCAGTAACCAGCGTGTACTGATTTAAGGTAATTAGCAAAAGAGGATTTTAATTTTTTTTCGTGCAGTGAATTATGATCTGGAACATAACGCTGAAAGCAGGGTGGGAGCAGATTTAATAATAGCTTTCAAAAGGGAAACAGAAAAAATTGTAGTCCTGCGAGGAGAGCGTAGGAGAGCAGGACTAATTAGAAAAAGAGCCTGGCACCTGCACCATGGAGCAGATGAAATAAGATTGTGTGCTTCTTGTGATGAGCCAAATATGACTCAATGCACTGAGTTTCAATTTTTGCAAAGTGAGATGTTAGTGCGGAGGAATGACATACACTCCATATTGTCACTTTATTCGTGTCTGCATCAAGTACTCGGGTTGGGAATTGACCATCCAAGTCACCAGTGTGAACCACTTTCTGATTGATAGTTCTAATATCAAATTTGGCTAATACTTCTGAATTTGGCTTCCTGTAATTGTGGAATCTGTTTCAAATTGACTTAAATGGCTGTTCCCCAAATGGCTGTTCTTCGCATGAGTCATGACAGCATTTGTTAGCGAGTTGAGTGGCACCCTGCCCCTGTCTGCATCAGTGTGAGCTGCTCTGCATTTGCATGCTGTTTCCCTACATTAGCTGAATAGTCACCAGATGTTAACGGCTCTGGCTTTTCCATCTGTGATTCATGTCAGTGATCTAAAACTATAGCACTCCGGCTGAGATTGTGGAATTCTGCATCATAGAAGATGCCGTTTGTGCACATTCTCTGGAAGATCTGTCCACTCGTCTCATTTCCTTGCTTTTTCCCATCTTCTTTACAGTTTCTCTTCAAATATTTATTCAATTGCCCGTTGAAACTATGCAGTTTCTTGCAGGAAGTTCCATATTCTAATAAACTGGTGTTATAATTGTTTTAAAAATCTTTCATAAATATGTGAGACTTCAAAGCGGGTTGAGGGTTTCTATGAAACAAATGCCTCATGGAACTATGCTATAAACTGGACACAGTTGTTTTTGTAGGCTCTGCTTGAATCAATAAACGTCAGGCCTAAATGGAACCTGGGAAAGTGCTGAATAAATGGGCGTACTATGTCAAAAGGTTGCTTTACTTTATCTCACTTGTTCTTAAAGGCATCTGTGTAATCCAGAAAAAACTCGACAAGTGTCAACATGTGGCAATACCTAACGGGTACTGATGCAGGGAAAACTTAGGTTTCTATACCCGCAGTCTCCTTAGGTGGGTGTGACTCGCTTTCTTAGTCCGTGGTGTCCTTACCAACGGCCTTCTCTGTGCAGCTCACTCGAGATTGAAAGCATTTTTTGATTTGACATTTGTCCAGTTGGATTGTGAAAGAACACTGCTGCCTCACAGCGCCAGAGACCTTGTTCAATTCTAGCCTTGGATGACTGTATGGAGTTTGCGCATTCTCCCCATGTCCGCGAGGGTTTCCTTCGGGTGCTCTGATTTTGTGTCTCAGTCCAAAGTTAGGTGGTGTTATGGGGATAGGGCAGGGGACTGGACCGAGGTAAGTTGCTGTTTCAGAGGGTCGGTGCAGACTCAAAGGGCCGGGGAATTCTATTCTAATGCTGATGTGCTTTCACCCTTGAGCTAACGCTTCAAAAACTGACACCGTCGTCTTTATCACAGATTCTTAACCTGGTGTTGTAAGACTTCTTACAGATTCATAGACCCACAAAAGCAAATGTAGGCGTGTCGTCATGGAACATTCAGATAATTGTCTGTAGAGCCGGCGCTTTAAGCCCAAATATGGACTTTGCTCCCCTGCCATCAGCACTGAAGAAGCATCACAAAGATAAAACCTTTGAGGTGGCCACTTGCTTGGAAAGCCTAATATGCATAGGTTCACAAAGCCAGTATGAATGAGGCATAAGTGATATGTTAATCTGTTGACTGTTTTGTAATGCTTTTGTATATGTTGGTGATTAGCACTCGCACTTGTCCATTGTTCTCCTGTAGATCTCTGAGTAGTCCTTTGTGTTTCTCATCTGTGTTTCTCATCTGTGTTTTTTCCTTTCTGTGCTTTGTGTATTCTAATCGTCTCTCTCGTTGGTCTGTCATTTCCCCTTCCTTGCTGACGTCTCATTTTTCCTCATCTCATCATGTGCTCATTGGCTGCACTAGGAATAGGTAAGCATCATTTGTCATCTTGTACTAATTAACCAGTGATTTGACCTGTGAGCTTTATCTTGGTCGTATTGGAAGTTGTAAAATTGAAACATAAACTGTAGCCACTTAACTAAGGGATGGGGAGGAAGGAGTGTCTTTGAACAGCAGTTAACCGACATTGACTTCAGATCAGTTCTTTTATGAGATTTTATTGCATTTTGGAGGAAGTGAGATAAGGACTTGAGGGAGAAAGGAACAGGAAGGTACGTTGATTGGATTAGATAGAGAGGTGGCAGGAGGCTCCTGTGGTGCGCTGGCACAGAGCTATTGGGCCAAATGATATTATGCTTCGAGTGGGCGTATTCACTTAATTTCCCCTCATGCCCCTAACTGCCGGACAGGGAATTTCCAGACTCTTACAAAAAAACAAAAGATTTGTTTACTGGTGCCCATTAATGGTGCAAACTCTGTCTCTGGAGAAGGAGCTAAATGTCCATATTTCCTGTACTTGTGGTGAAGTACCACAGTGGTCTCCATCACGCACCTGCACGCCAGCTGTGACCAAGTGTCCATACGTGAATCAATACTCTGGCAATGTGGCTCAACTGCAGCGCTTGCCTGGGTAGGGTGTTGACCAGGCCCATGAAACCCTGCTGGAGTTTGAGAACCTAGCAAAGAAAATGGTTGTTTTGTTGGTCGAGACTACCAGGGAGATGTGGGGATGAAAGGTGGGGGGGGGTCTTCAAACAGCTGCTACTGAAAAGAAAATCTAGTGCGTTTAGCTTCTGATAGTTGTCGACTGCACAAGAACAATATAAAATCTGGCAAGAAATTTCCACTAAATTTCCACATCCTAATATAACTAATCTGTTATGGTGGCAATTGGTTACTGTGATTGACCTGACCCCCTCCCCAGTTTAAGGAAACATAAATCTGCTAGGATTCCTGCTCTTATTTAGTGATTCATTCCTCTTAATCCCTCCTGTGGTAGAAATGTGTGACTGTGTCTTGAGAATCAACTGCAGGGCTAGCTTTTTAGGTCAGTGCTGCTTAGAAGAACCTGTTAGCAGATTCAGTATTAGTGCAGTGAGATTCACGTGTGTCTGATGCTGTGCTCGAGTGAGTCTTGCCTTCAGAAGGCCACCTCATCCATCAGAAGCATCTGCTGCTTTTGTGTACTTTTTCCTCCAGTTGGTCTGCCTGCACAACCATAGAACTGCATGGTCTGATAATTATATATTGCTTGACCATGTTTCTTTAAAAATGAATTTTTTGAGCTCGAGCTGTGAATTTGTTTGTAAATAAAGTAGTATTGCATTGCTGCAGATAGCCGAGACGGCAGAATCTCTTTAGTAACCAGTTGAAAACTAATCTGACTGTCCCCTCCCACTATAACCATTGTCCTCTGCTTCCTACTTTTCTCTTAAATGCATTGGGTTCTCCAGCTAAGATTCACATGCAGTGGGGTCAGGATGCTTTTTAATCACTGTTTTCCAGAATTGTCAGCTCATCCCATCTGATGTAGATCTTGGTCAATTGCATCAGTGTATGAACCATCATCAAGCAGGCACCCTTTGGATGCAGAACTGTCCCTTTTTAACTTGCCAGTCACTGGTGATTGTATGGCCAGTTGGATGTCTACTGCAAAGTAGCTGTCTTCTGTTTGTGATCGTTAGATACTCCATTTGATGGTGTGGAGCTTACCTCCTTTTAAATTGGGTTTTGGTGGAAAATAATAGCACATCAGTGTAAAATTAGCTGCAATAATCCAGGATGCAACTTCAGAGGTGGGTAGCTGGAAAGAGGTTTGTACCCACCTTCCTCTCTTGTTTCCAGATGCTGTATAATATAAATGAGTGGACTAGAGTGATATCGTAGTGCACAGAATAATTGTTCTGTGTTTCTATTCTATGATTTGGGCTTTTGAAGGTGCTAAATTAACCTTCAAATTACTCTAGGTCAGGAAGCTAATGTGGTATAGTACCCATCCCTCCACATGAATATGGCATTGCTTGCTGGCAGCCTCCAATTGTAGAAACTAAGAATTGCAACATGTTACTGGAAAGGAATTGCCTCCTCTGAAACGCATACGTTTCCAAATTGTCGTCAGGACGTATGATTGTGAACATGACTGTCTTTATGCCATGATTAAATAGGGCTGGTGCCTGGAGAGAATATGGAATATGCAACTGGGGTGAGTGAGGTACTAGCTACAACTCTATAACGGAACAGTTAACGTGGTTGATTACGGGCATCACAAAATTAACTTCCTATCTTAAATCCACATTTCTATAGTGTATGGACTACACCAGTAGAGCAACAGAACCTGGGTCCCCAAGGTTTCTCCTATCTCAATGATTTGTATGAATACTTATCCAAAGTGGCCTAATCAGTTGTATTTCTTCTGTTTATAGACGGAATGCAGTGGATGCTTTCCGCGTCAATGTCATCCATGCAAGGCAACAAGTTCGCTCACCGGTGACGAACATTGCACGTACCAGCTTCTTCCATGTTAAGCGTTCCAATATTTGGCTTGCTGCTGTCACCAAGCAGAATGTTAACGCGGCCATGGTCTTTGAGTTCCTGTACAAAATGTGTGATGTCATGACTTCGTATTTTGGAAAGATCAGCGAAGAAAACATCAAGAACAACTTTGTCCTTATTTATGAGCTATTGGACGGTAAGTGTAAGATGGAGGGATTGAAAACAGGAGTTTTTGAGAACACTCGAATAATTAGACAATATAAAACAATAACACTGAATAAATGGTTTTCCTTCTGTCATTCGTGATTTTATGTGGATTGTGCATTTGTAATATTCAAAAGCTTGTCACTTGAGATACTCATCAGTCTGCTGTTATCATGGCTAGACTGCAGGATGAACTTCACATGGTTGAAGATAACCCACATTAAGGGCCACTGGCAAAGGACAGTAAAGGTTTGCCTGGCTAGTGATGCCCATCCACAAGAATGAATTTTAACAAGCACCTGAAGAAAATGCTGACATTCTGGATGAGTTTAGAGGAATTTTAAGATTAGCTGCAATACGACACTGATGGTTTTCCCATAACTATTTTGCTCGTATCCCTGCCCCCACAAAAAATTGATTATGGAAGGGGTTCATTGGGTAAAGGTATAAACCATGTTTCTACTTGGGGACCGACTCTAGGGACCATCAATCTGAAATAGTCACTAAACGTGATCGAGAATTCAGGAGGAACTTCTTTACCCCCAGGGTTAGAAATGTGAAACTCGCGAACTGGAAGGAGTGGCTGAGGTGAATAGCGTATATGCATTTAGGGAAAGCTAGAGGAATATTTGGGGGCGAAAGGAAAGAAGGTTATACCTACAGGGTTAGATGAAAAGGAGGCTTGTGTGGAGCATAACCACTGGCACAGACCATTTGGGTCAAATGGCTTGCTTCTATTCTGTACATTCAATAATTTCATGCCATCTTGTACTTTTGACACGACTGACTTGGAACTTTATAAGCATAGCATGCTCGCTAGGTTCCATTTCACAGGAATGTTTAGAAAATATTTTGTATTTGTGTTTACTCTGAAGATTTCAGTTGATTTTAGCTGCCTTGATACTGCCCCATCCTGGGATGACTTTAGCTTGTCTGCACATTGAGAATTGAGGCAACTCTGTTGGATTACCCAATTTTACAAGTTAGCTTCTGTTTTTCTCTTAAAATTGATCTCTCACAACATCAGAAAAGGGGCCAACTATCTTCAGCTGCTTCATCAGTGACCTTCCATCATAAGGTCAGAAATGGGGACGTTCACTGACTGCACAATGTCCATCATTCACGACTCAAATAATAAAGCATTCTGTGTCCAAATGCAGCAAGGCCTGGACAATATCCAGGCTTAGGCTGACATGTGGCAAGTAACATTTGTGCCCACAAGCGCAAAGCAATGACCATCTCCAACAAGAGAGGATCTGACCTACACCATTTGACATTCAATGGCATTACCATCGCTTAATTCAAGGAGAAATGGAGGTATAGACTATTTTCTAAATGGGGGAGATGCTTAGGAAATCAGAATCACAAAGGAACTTGGGAGTCCTTGTTCACGATTCTCAAGGTTAACGTGCAGGTTCAGTTGGCAGTTAGAAGGCAAATGCAATGTTAGCATTCATGTCGAGAGGGCTAGAATACAAGATCGGCGATGTACTTCTGAGGCTGTATAAGGCACTGGTCAGACCCCATTTGGCGTATTGTATCTAAGAAAGGGTGTGCTGGCCTTGGAAAGGATCCAGAGGAGGTTCACAAGAATGACCCCTGGAATAAAGAGCTTGTCGTATGAGGAATGGTTGAGAACTCTGGGTCTGTACTCGTTGGAGTTCAGAAGGATGAATGGGGGGATCTTATTGAAACTTGCAGGATACTGCGTGGCCTGGATAGAGTGGACGTGGAGAGGATGTTTCCACTTGTAGGAAAAACAGAAGCAGAAGACACAATCTCAGACTAAAGGGATGATCCTTTAAAACAGATGAGGAGGAATGTCTTCAGCCAGAGGGTGGTGAATCTGTGGAACTCTCTGCCGCAGAAGGCTGTGGGGGGGGGCAAATTGCTGAGTGTCTTTAAGACAGAGACAGATAGCTTCTTGATCAATAAGGGGATCAGGGATTATGGGGAGAAGGCAGGAGAATGGGAATGAGAAATATCAGCCATGTTTGAATGGCGGAGCAGACTTGATGGGCTGAGAGGCCTAATTCTACTCCCATGTCTTATGGTCTATTGTCTTTATCAACATCCTGGGCATTATGATTGACCAGAAACAGAACTGAACTAGCCATATAAATACTGTGGCTACCAGAACAGGTCAGAGGTTGGGAACCTTGAAACAAGTAATTCGCCTCCTGGCATGCAAATCCTGCCCACAATCTACAAGGCACTGGTCAGGAGTGTGATGGAAAAACTCTCCACTTTTCGGGATGTGTGCAGCTCCAACAGCACTCAAGAAGCTCAACACCATCCAGGACAATTTAGCCCACTTGATTGCCACCCCTTCCGTAGACAGTCAATCCCTCCATCATCGACATGCATTAGCAGCCGTGAGTTCCATCTATAAGATGCACTGCAGGCAGGTTCCTCAGGCAGCACATTCCAAACCCATCATTACTACCATCTAGAAGGACAAGGGCAGCAGAAACCTGGGAACACCACCTGGAAGAGTTGCTCCAAGTCACTCACCCATCCTGACGTGGTAATATCTTGCTGTTCCTGCACGGCCCCTGGGTTGAAATCCTGGAAATTCCTCCCTAACAGCACAGTGGGTGTACCTGCACCACAGACTGCAGCGGTTCATGAAGACAGCCCACCACCACCATCTCACCACCACCATCTCAATGGCAACTAGGGGTGGGTAATAAATGCTGGTCTAACCAGCAACAGCCATATCCTGTAAATGAATTTTAAAAGTAGTGTGTGTGTGATTCTTAAAAAGATCCATTTTCAACCAAGGTAGAATTGGAGACTTTGGACATAGTGAGAGATAAACTTTCTCTTGATTATCAAGTATTGTAGCTATTTGTGAAGGAAGGGAATTTTTCAAGGGGAATATTATTCAGCAGCATCCCCAAACCCAAAACCTTCACTTCTAAGGCAGTGCAGCAGGTGCAAGGACCTCCCATCACTTCCAAGTCTCAATGTCATCCTGATTTGGACAGCTTGCAGCTCAGCTTTGGTACTGGGCAAATGTCCTGGAACTCCGTACCTAGCAGCACAATGGACTGCTGTGGTTCACTGCTGCCTTGCAAAGGACAACTAGAGTTGGATAAGTACTGGCCTTGCTAGCAATGCAAGTAGCCCAAGAAGACGTTTCCAAAAAAAAAAAGTTCCAATTTCTGGACATGGTGGGAGGGAGAATGTTGTCCAAGTTGAGGCAGAGCTAGAACACATGGACTTCTTCTAAGTGGAATAGAATTGTCCTCCTGGCCTGCTTTCCCCATGGCTTGGGATGTAAAATGGTGGTGTGGCTAAGCCATGCAAACGAAGGAGAGTCCAGGTTCACTCTCCAGCTTGTGTGCTGGGCGATCTTGGTTGGAGTGTTCTGATTTTGTGTTCAAGAATAATGATTTATAACAATACTTTTTTTGAAGAGAATTCCCAGCAATTTAATAGTATTAGTATAGTAAGATGTATCAGAAACCAATATATTTTCAAAAAGATGACAATTCGAGTTAGCAGTGAGAAATGAGATCGAAGCTTGTTTTTTTTTTCTTAATCACACCTTTAATGTAGTCTAATGGGCACTAGTGCCCATCAATACCGAACCACGTCAGACGTCAAGACAGGTGATCAAAAGCTTAGTTGAAGAATAAGGTTTTATGGAGTGCCTCAAAGGAGAAAAGAGGTGCAGTGATGGAGTTCTAGAGCTTGGTGTGTTGGCAGTTGAAGGCGTGTGCAGGTGAGATCAGAATTATACGATCACGGAGATCGCGAGTGATATGGGGCTAGATGAGATTTCAGATAGGATTGTTGAGACCTTTTGAAGGATTTGAAAATAAGGCGGAGAATTGTTAAAATGGAGCTTCCAGATTGTGTTACTCTTCGACCATGACAGTGGGAGCTGTTAAATGGATGCATATTCCTTGGTGACTGTGTTAGCAAAGGCAATTTATAATTGACCCGTGCAGTGAAATTGGTTCCATGGTCAGCTGCTGACCGTGAGTTGGCACTTTGTTGGCTCATGACACTTGCAGCTCACCCAACTATTGCATATCACTGATCTTCTCACTGAGCTTCCACTTAATAAATTACCCCGTGGTATTGGAGGTAGTAACTGGCATGGTGATGTGAATCCAGTTTCGGGGTAAACAAGCACTTCTAATTGCTTTAAATATAGAGCTAGGGGCATTACTAAATTGGAATGTGTTTCTTTAGCTTGTGTTCTGTTCCAAAGTGTGTCCGTGCTCTTCATACTTTCAGTTATTTCTTCTGGGCTTTGTAGTTGAAAGGTTTTTTTGTTTGTTTGCTCAGAAATCCTAGATTTTGGCTATCCACAGAATTCTGAGACTGGAGCACTGAAAACATTCATTACCCAACAAGGGATCAAAAGTCAGGTAAGCAGCACTCGGACAGTCTGAAGAAAATTTCTCCAGTGTTTAAATATATTGACATGAAGTTATTTGTGTTTTTTGACCAGGATTGCAATCTGCAATTCGCTACTGAGGAAAGGATGACTACATTTAAACTAGAATTAGTTATAAGACACTTTTCCGGAAGACTGTCTTAACTGCCACCAAATCCACAACATGGCTTTAATCCTACTGAACCTGCTAGGTCTCTGAGATTGAGGAGCAATTTCAGGGAATATTTTTAACCCCCTCAAGTTTTCATCCCTCCTTTCCAGAAGACAGTACTTGCTGGAGTGTGACATTGACCACCCTCCCCCAAGTGGCAGCCTTCATGTGTAACACTAGGTGTGAGGCACCTGAGCTTGGTTCTGTCTTCATCCACCATCTCATACATTTTTAGCAGGAGTCACTGACTGCAGAGCAGTATTCCTGCATAATTCAAGCTGCATATGTATATAGGGCACAGCATTGCTGGATGTTAAACTTTGTTGTATTCCACTCTGCTTGACGTCAGCTAGCTTGGAAATATCTTTCTAAAGTGCTGTGTGTTTCTTTTACTCTGAATAGTGTTGAATGAGGAGTAAAAGTGGCTTCTGTTAGCAATAGATATTGTGCTGAAATGCATTCTTTAGAGTGTCTGTTTTCTGAATAGCCATGCCGTGCGACTGAAGTGTCCCATGTTTGTATTCCCAGCAGTGAAGTGATGACACAGCAGTTCTCCAGGAAGCTCCAGGCAGGGCTGGGTGCCAGTGCTCTGATAAGTTGCTATTTGGAAAGGCTGGCTGGCGCAGATAGAATTATTTGTTGCTGGTGGAGGTGGAGTGCACAACCTGACTCGGCAGGAAATCATTCCGCATAATGTGTAGAGCGTTGAGATTTTTGTTGTTGCTAGCAGTTTTATATTCATTTCAATTTATTTAATATGTCTGAATTTCACCCTGAATTTCACCCAGTCTCCTCTTCATATTTTGAGACAATGGTGAGGAGAGGATAGAAAAGGGCTGTGATTAATCAACTCCATTATTGTCATCTTGCATGGATGGCAGTAGGCAAACAAAATGGACTGTGGTCTTTTTCCACCTAGCAATGAGAATATCCCAAGAATTGCTACAGCACAGACGGGCCATTCAGCCCATTGCGTCTGCACTGGCTCTCTGAAAGAGCAATTTATTTAGTGAAATTCCCCCACCGTTGCCCCGCAGCAATGCACATTCTTCCTCTTCAAAATAACTGTAATTGCCTTTTGAGTGGTTTGATTTAACCTGATTCCTGGCGTCTTATGGAAGGTTTTAAGGAATGACCAATCCAAAAGGAATTCCTTCTGTGGTTCCAGGGACAAACCCGCGATACTAGAGGACAAATTCCATGCCTGTGTAATGTAGAGATCGGGGGATTTTCCTGACTGTGACAGAAATTTGTAACTTCAGAGTGAGCAAGCTGCACTATGATAAAATAAATCTGTTCCAGAGGCAGCGATCGTCCTTTGCCTTGCAAGTAGAAGATGAGAGAGAAAAGCCCAAAAAGGAGTACAGAAAGCTATTTGTAGTCTCAGTAATAGTCATAGGTCGGTCGATAGGGGCAGCACGGTAGCATGGTGGTTAGCATAAATGCTTCACAGCTCCAGGGTCCCAGGTTCGATTCCTGGCTGGGTCACTGTCTGTGTGGAGTCTGCACGTCCTCCCCGTGTGTGCGTGGGTTTCCTCCGGGTGCTCCGGTTTCCTCCCACAGTCCAGAGATGTGCGGGTTAGGTGGATTGGCCATGTTAAATTGCCCGTAGTGTCCTAAAAAGTAAGGTTAAGGTGGGGGTTTGTTGGGTTACGGGTATAGGGTGGATATGTGGGTTTGAGTAGGGTGATCTTTGCTCGGCACAACATCGAGGGCCGAAGGGCCTGTTCTGTACTGTTCTATGTTCTATGATAGGAAATCAAACCTGACATTTTCAGGTCAATAGGATCTTGTGAGATTCTGGGTGCAGAGGAACTACCCAGGTACACCCTCATTTCACAAGCATCTCAATCAGTGCGTGAGTGGAAAATTCAATGTTTTAAAGAAAAAGATAAGTAGTGAGCCATTCGGCCCATCAAGCCATTCAATGAGACCATAGCTGATTTGACTGCAGCCGTAATGCCAATTTCTTACTAGTTCCTCATAACCCTTTGACCCCCTTGTCAGTCGGGAACCTGAGCCCTCTGCCTCCAGAAGTGAATTCCAAAGGCTAATGATCCTCTCTGAAGGAATTTGTCTCACCTTCATATTAAATGGGAGACCCCATATCTTTAAACTGTGCCCACTAGTGTCTCTAACCTAAGCTTTCCAGTCTAATACTTGCCAGATATTTTTTTAATGTAATGTGCTGGTAAAAGTAGATCTTGTTCTGCAGCCATTTAATAAAATAATAATAGCTTAGTTGGTCTGACAGTATAAATCTTTAATTTTTTTTTCTAAAGGTGCAATTGCGTGCAGAACAAAGTAGGCTTAGCGCCTCAATGGAAATTGAGATTGTTGTATTAGAATAAATCCATGAGTTTTATACAAGATTTCCTGCCAGTGTAATTACAGCCCTTGCTTTAAATGTTACTGTAACTGAAGCTGGTCATTTGTGTCCGTAAAAGTCTCTACACTTCAACATAATTGTAGACAAAAAGAGACGTGATGAAGAACTGTTTCGATGCAAATCATTTATTTTCAGTGTTGCACCTGCTCTCAGCTAACTTATTTTCTCTCTCTTTTAAATCAATTCTTCTATTCACTGCTTGCCTGTTAACCCTGTGTGTGGCACACCTGGTTCTAATCCTCCTGTAATACTTTCTTTTTCTCCACCTGTGACTGACGACCTGATTTATAGCACCAGGTAGGAGAATCTGCCTGCTTCTGCTTTGCTTATTGGTGGTTGTGGTCTAAAGGTGGGTGGTGTGGTTGGTGGGGGGGGGGGGGGGGGGGGGGGGATCTCAAAACTGGCTCTAAAAATGTCTTGAATTATTGAACTCTCGAATCTGGTCTTCTAGAGAAGAAGGGGATAATCGGTGCTGAGACTCATTGCAGTGTAAAGTGCTGTGGGTGTGTTGTATCACAGTTGACTGCTACGCTGAAGTAACCTGGTGTCACGTGTAAAGCTTTTTGGAGTCTAGTTCTAAACCTTGAATTGAGATCAGACAAATGTTCTTTGTTCCAGACCAAGGAGGAACAGTCACAGATCACGAGCCAGGTAACAGGACAGATTGGATGGAGACGCGAAGGAATCAAGTACCGACGCAATGAGCTATTCCTGGATGTCCTGGAGAGTGTCAATCTGCTAATGTCGCCTCAGGGTACGTGATAAATAGGTGAAATTTAGTTGTTTCTCCCTCCCCCCAAAGTTTTGCAATTTTGACTCAACTCCGCCTCCCAGCACAACCAACCTCAGCAGGAACAATTTCATTGGATTGGATTTGTTTATTGTCACGTGTACCGAGGTACAGTGAAAAGTATTTTTCTGCCAGCATCTCAGATTATTTATATATGAAAAGAAAATACGTAATAAGGCAACACAAGGTACACAATGTAAATACATAGACACCGGCATCGGGTGAAGCATACAGGAGTGTAATTTTAATCAGGTCAGTCCATAGGAGGGTTTTCCTTGGGTAACCAAGGAGGGTACATCCTTGGGCTTCAACGTAGACAAGCTATTGACTGTGGGAAGCTAGTCTTTTTGATGGCCCATCCTACAAACATCCCAACAGGAGTTACTGGATAGCAGTCAGGAGAGGAAAGTTGGCTTCACTTTTAACCCAGGACACTTCAATCAAGGGATGTAGATGTAACAAACTAGGCAAGTGTGTGGCGAGCAGTGTTGTTCACAATTGAATGGTTTGCTGCACCATTTCAGATGGAAGCTAAGAGTAAATCTCACAGTTTGTGGATTTGGAGTCACCTATAGGCTGGACCACATAAGGGGCTGCAGGTGACCAGAGACACTAGGGTGAAGGTGGTCAGGAGATTAGGAGTGTGGACGGGGAGGATTTATGGGCAGCATTTGAGAATCCTTCACTATGAATTGAAATTGATGCAACACCGATTTCGGACAGCTGTTAGAGATGACTTTTTTATACAAAAAAAGCAAGGACCAATATCGATATCGTATCCAAAAATTGGTATGCATTGCACCTATTTGTGCCCAAAAAGAAGCGAAACGTATACCAATTGCTATCTATTGTACAGATAGCATCTGCTGAATGAGACAAAAGTGCCAGGATACCAAATGAGAATGACGCTTTTTAAAAATAAAGGCACAGTGCTGGAAATAGTGCTGGTGAGAGGAAAGGCAAGTTTATGACTTCAGGTGGTATGCCAGTCATCAGAACTAAATGGTGAGCAAGACTCCAATTGGCATGAGATGTGTGGGCGGGTATGTACATGAGTTAGGACTTGAGTATGGATGAACTTGGGTGGCTGCCTAGAGCTAAAAGAGTTGTGGCCAGAGATGATAACAGGCAAAGATGAAGGTTTCGGTGGTGATGTGAGGATGAGAACACTGAGGGATGAATAATGTTGTGAAGGTGGAAGTAAGCAATCTGTTTCCCCAAACAGGTGCCGGAATGTGGCGACTAGGGGCTATTCACTAACTTGATTGAAGCCTACTTGTGACAATAAGTGATTATTATTTTTAATATTATTGTGCATTTCAAGCGCTGCTCAAGATCCAGTTAAAGCTGCACAATCTGTAGAGAAAGAATAAAATATGTTAAAGTAGAGAGACAACAAGTGACAAAAATGAAATTTAAGGACAATTTGCTGGGAATTCCGATGACCAGTCTGAACCTAAAATGTCAATATCTCTCTTCTATGCGATCACCGACTGATCTGCTAGCGGTGTTTCATTTTAATTAATTGCTCTATCTAATCTAATTTAACTTGTACTCTTTTAAAATGTCACGTGCTGTAACCACTTCTCTCTGCGGACTGAGCTTTGTGGTTGTTGTTTAAAAAGGATGTATTGCTTCCCACTTAGAAACCTTTGCCTTTTTGTTTCAGGTCAGGTTCTAAGTGCTCATGTCTCTGGCAGGGTAGTAATGAAGAGTTACTTGAGTGGAATGCCGGAGTGCAAGTTTGGGATGAATGACAAGATTGTTATCGAGAAACAAGGCAAAGGAACTACTGACGAGAGTGCGAAAAGGTGAGGGATACAAAAGCTGTTCTCCCAGAATCCTTGTAACTGATGGTCCAAACTGCACGTCACTGTGGAGGCCTGGCAATTCTATCCTGGCTGCCCTGTTCATACTGGGTTATGGAGGTTTTGAAAAGATTGTTTTTATTTATTCATTGGTAGATAAATCCTGAATTGGAAATCTGTTGCAATCAGCAGCATGTATGATATTTGATAAATAAACTTTACATGTGGCCCGATAGGCTCTACATTCAAATCCATTCAGTCTTTGAAGATGAAAAGCTTGGATATCCCTTGCTAATAGATGTTTAATAGTAGCCCAAGCAGTTGTGCCAGTGCTGGCGATTGCACTGTGAGCTTCTAATATCCAGGCATGTCTGCAAAGAAAAAAAGCAAATTAATCTCCCCGCCACCCCTTGTATTTATTTTTGGCTTTGCTGAAATCACTTTGTTGCTCACGGTTCATGCATATGTATCATTGTAGATCTTGGCATTGTGACTGTCTATCTATACATTTTAATCTATAGAGGGGAGAAAAAAACAAGTGAATTGAGAGACTAGAGACCTTCAGTTCTGTTTGTGTTTGCCTGCACTTGCTCAGTTGAAATGAGGTAACTTTGAGCCTGTGCCTGACCAGACATCTGCCAATGGTAGGATTAGGATAGAGGAAACATCTCTGGTTGAAGAAGCCAGGGAGGTAAAATGAACCACAGTAGCAGAGGATGTCATTTGTGACTTTGGCGACGTGGACTCAATACTGCGAGCAGAGCTGAAGACAGATGAAACAATTCGAACAGCGAGTTCTGAGAGGGACTGCAATCTGTAGGAGAACCATTCGGATGGAGGGAGATTAGGAACATTGGTTAAGGGGGTGGAATTAATCGATTGAACTTGATTTTTAGAGAAGCGGGGGTGGATTCATGTAAAAATAAATAGAGTACCCAATTATTCGTTTCCAATTAAGGGACAATTTAGCGTGGCCAATTCATCTACCCTACACATCTATGAGTTGAGGGTGAGACCCACGCAGACATGGGGAGAATGTGCAACTCCACACAGGCGGTGACTCGGGGCTGGGATTGAACTTGGGTCCTTGACGCCGTGAGGCAGCAGCGCTAACCACCGTGCCACCCTAAGGGGGGGTGGGTTCATGATGATTGGGTTTACAGTTTGTTTTTGGGGTATTGCTGGTAAAAAGATGCATGGTGTTTGAGCCATTGATTGTCAGAAAGAAAGGAGGGCAAATGTGAATTTAGTGGGGGAGGGGATTAAAAGAGTAGAATATCGGATGTGTATCCTGGTAATTTACCTACAAGTTCCATTCTGTTAAAGTGCTCATGACTCATTTTCTTTTTGAAATGTTTTTATTGAAGTTTTAACATTTTATACACTATACATTCGGTAAGGATAAATGCGCTGCCTACAATATACACATCTTTTTCCTCTGTGCTGACTCCTGTCCCCCTCATTCATTGTTTCAGGGACCTCTTCTAGGTCCCTCACTGTAGAGTGGGCAGTTATCTGCTACTTACATGTGGGCGGTGCCCACCCCCTTGTCGTTTGGCATCCCTGCCACCCGTTCTCTCCTCCCCCCCGCTCTGTTGGCGTCGAGCAGGTCCTAGAACAAGTTGGTGAATGGCCTCCACACTTTGTGGAAGCCTTCCTCTGACTCTCGGATGGTGAACTTGATCTTCTCCAAGTGGAGAAATTCCAATTGGTCTGCCAGCCAGTCTGCAGCTGTGGGTGGTGCTGCTGATTGCCAGCCGAGCGGTATTCTCTGGTGGGCGATTAGAGAAGCAAAGGCTTGGGCGTCGGCGCCCTTCCCCATGAATAATTCTGGCTGGTCTAATATCCGAAGATTGCCACTTTTGGGCAAGGCTCCGCCCTCACCCCCACAACATTGGACAGTGTGCCGAAGAAGATTGTCTGGAACCCGACAAGTCTGGGGCATGTCTCGAACATGTGGGCATGGTTGTCTGGGCCTCACTGGCACCATTCACATTTGTCCTCCACCACCAGGCAGAACCTGGTCACTGGGGTGTGCTCATGGCTCATGTGAATTGTAATGTGTAACTGAATAAATCAAAAATATCATTGGCTGTTTGGATTCCACGAATCTTCATTTCTGGTCTTTGTGATGTTTTCTAACCGTGAAAACAGATTGAACTCATTTTGATCCAATACTTCATGTTGCTGGAAGGAACTGATTGCAGAAATGCTAGTTTTAATATATAATTGAGTAGATGTGCCGATTCTGAAGCAGCCTGCACTGTTGTCCAGATGGCAGTGTAAACTCAAGTATGAAATTTGTCATCGTCAGAGCCACAGTGCAATGCTGCCACAAAACACAAAAGAAGAAACCCAGGTACAATACTTGGTCTCTTATTTTTAAAAAAAATCACATTGGTTTGTAATTCTAGACCCTTCTCTTTATTCTGCAGTGGTAAACAATCTATAGCAATTGATGACTGTACGTTCCATCAGTGTGTACGGCTCAGCAAGTTTGAATCTGAAAGGAGCATTAGTTTTATCCCACCAGATGGAGAATATGAACTAATGAGGTAAGCACCCAGTAATGTGCAGAACAAAGAAGGTTGGTGAAAGGATGCACAGGGAATGGCTTCAGATTTCGAAAACTATTTTGTTATTTGAACAGCTGATTCCTGGAATTGGACTGCCTTTTGTAGAGCAAGTGAATGCTAAATCCTGCATGCTATATAAAATATTGCATTTCAAATTTCAGTCATTTATATTAGAATGTTTTTTTTTCTTCCAGCATATGCCGGAAGGTTTGATTTAGTTTTTAAGATGCATAAATTAGTTTGCTGTTGGTTTTCCTCATGTTCTTCAGTCTTATCGCCATGATCCTAATGAATGGTGGAGCATGTCCCAGTGGCCAAAGGGTCTGCTTCAGTTAATATTTCTTACGGCCTTATTAATTAACCAGCCAGCATCGATTGGAATCAAGCCATTGTGGGACAGACGTGCCCCCGCTCCCTCTTTAACTACCTGCTTACTATTTAGATGCTGTAGAAGATTTTTGGGTTCATTTTATGTTAATAGTCATGGCGGAAAACAAAACTGAAGTGATGGTTAATCTCCACTTAATAGAGCAATCAGCGGCAGTCAGGCCTTAACTAGCACTATTAACAAAATCTATGAAGTCAGAGTAATGGAGCTAAGTACAGTTGATGGTTGCCTTTTGGCTCATTTTGACTGATGGAGACCTATAGTATTTAAACATCTGTGATTGGCTCAGATTGCTCCCTCCACTGGCCATTATTGATATTTAACTTGCTGGAACCACTATTAATTACCTTTTGTCAAGTGTTTTGCTGCCTGAGAACCTAGGACGCCGTTTAATATGGATCGGTATCATAAGTGGTGGTGCCCTAGAAATGGGGCAAGAACATTTGCGTTTTGTTAAAGATTGAGTTTTGGATACCTCATGTCTCAACCGTTCGAGGACAGGGTCAAGTGGAGAAAACACTTGAGTGCATTTATTTCTGTCCAATAGTAAAGGATTATGTTGTTTGTTTTCTCAAGGTACCGAACCACTAAAGATATCATCTTGCCATTCCGTGTGATCCCATTGGTCCGAGAAGTAGGTCGCACTAAACTTGAAGTGAAAGTTGTGATTAAATCAAACTTCAAACCATCCCTGCTGGCTCAGAAGATTGAGGTAATGTTTTCCACACTTGTTTTCTCCATGCTTTCTTAGCTGCTTTGTGCTTTACAAGAACTAGGTGCTACTCTGTCAGCCGCTCAGTATAATCTGTCTAGCACTCACTGTTAATCAGCGCAAGGTTTGAGCATTGTTCATTTTCCTGCACTGCTGATTAACTTTATCTTGGTCAGGGTCCACGACAAAACCGGAGTGCACCATTTTGGCTGATATGTTGCAGGAGACCCATGGGCCATCCTCTGATAAAATATTAAACTGAGGCTTCATCTCATCTGCCTCTTCAGTATTTATAAAAGATTGCCATCTCCTGGCCAATGTTTACCTTTCAATCTGTGTCATCAGAACAGATAACGAAAGAAGTTTCATTTATACTGTACGTTTCGTGACCACAGGATTTTAGGAGGCACTTTACATCAGTGAAATACTTTTGAATTTGGGGTACTGGCTGAGGTAGGAAAATAAGAAGTCTTACAACACCAGGTTAAAGCCGAACAGGTTTGTTTGGTATCACTAGCTTTCGGAGCACGGCTCCGTCCTCAGGTCACCTGTGCTGCGAAAGCTAGTTATTCGAAACAAACCTGTTGGACTCGAACCTGGTGTTGTAAGACTTTTTGCTGTGCTCGCCCCAGTCCAACGCCGGCATCTCCACATTGTGGTAGGAAAAGCAGCATCCAATTTCCACACCCAAGTTCCCACAAACAGCAATGAAAATAAAGCTATCATGTTGTCTTCGTAGAATTCCTACAGTGTAGGAGGCTGTCATTCGGTCCGTTACATGTGCACCGACCCTCTGAAAGAGCACCCTATCCGGGCCCACTCCCTGCCCTTTCCCCGTAACCCCACCTAACCATTGGACCTTGAGGGACAATTTAGCATTGCCAATCCACCTAACCTGCACATCTTTGGAGTGACTTTGGAGTCACCATGCTGACAATGGGAGAACGTGCAAACTCCACACAGTCACCCAGGTCGGGATTGAATCCGGGTGCCTGGTGCTGTGATGCAGCAGTGCTGACCACTGTAGCCCATCTTCAGTGGTGCTGGCTGAGGAATGATTAGTGGTTGCGATGTTGGGGGTATCTCTGCTGCTGTGTGAATAGGACCACGCTATGAAGTTTATCTGGGTAGATGGTGGTGCCCAGATATAATGTCATCTGAGAGAGGGCATCTCTGAAAGTGTAGTGCTTCTTTGGTACTGTGTTAGAGTGTCATCTTTGATTAGGTGGGAGAGCAAACTATGCACCACATCATAGAATATCCAAACCACTGACTCGGCAGCGGCCTATCCGCACTCAACACAACAGGACCAGAATTCACTAAATAAATAAAAATGTGCTCAAGCCTTTGGGCCTTGAACCAACATCCTCCTCACTCGGGCAGGAGTCATACCAATGAGCCATGCCCACCACCACAACTGTCATAGTCTCCGCTGTTTGCTGTTGCAAATTGACTGCTGTGTTTGTCTATTGCACAAGAAGTAATGTGACCTGCTTTGGGATATCCTGAAAGGTGCTAAATAAATGCAAGTGTTTCTCCGTTTTACATGAAGAGTTCTATTGTTTCATCTAACCTTAATTGGAACACCATTTTTAATTGGGGCATTACCATTTAGGAAGTCGCAGAGAATCTTACCATGAATGAGACTTGGGTTGTGTGGAGCGACTGGAGAAACTGGGATTGTTCTCCTTCGTACAGAGAAGATTTAAGGGATAGGTTTAATCGAGATGTTTAAAATGAGGGGTTTGATAGAGTAAGAAAGACAAAAATGTTTGTTTAGTTAGGAGAGTCAGTAACCAGATGACATGGATGTACAAGGTCTGGCAAAAGAGCCAGAAGGTAAAAGTTTACTGTTACACAGTATTTTGAATCCCTCAACTGGAGGGGACCTTGATTTGCTCGTAAAGTTATTTTACCAGGATGTCATGATTTTGAGCGGTTCACACCAAAGATTAATAGTGGGATGCAAGATTTGCTGCAGAATAAAGTATTTCAGGAAAGCTACTTTTATTGTCTTGAGTTGAACAGCTGATATTCTATTATTTATCCTTAATTGAGAATCCAGTCGGGGCCGCACTCTGGTAATCTTAGCCACACTCTTAATCCTGAATGTCTAAGATTAAGCTAAATGCACTTGGCAGTTCTCGATATTTTGGGTTTTGCCCCGTCTCCATAAATGTTATTGGTTCCAGATGTTGACAATCAGTTGGGAATCGGCATCTGCTGGGAAAGAGATGCAAACAGTTTTTATTTCTTGGCAGCTGACGGTTTACAGATTGAACCCATATTCCTGAGAATGCACGTGGTTTGCAGACTCAGCAAACTTCAATACTGAATGCTGCTCTTTGACTTAGTCTGTTCAGCTTTGGCACCGAGATCGGGATGAGAAAATATTATTAAAACAAGCTGTTTTGCTTCTGTTACCTTGCTTCCTGGATTTCTAAGTTTAAATGATTTTTGGATCTTAAATATGCACACATGGTATGTATGTGTGATTGGACCCAGGGAAGTGTCTATTTGACACGAGCATTGTTGCAAATGAATAGCTTGACCTTGTCTGTACGATCACTACAGTTGATCTGAGGATCCATGTTTAAAGGAGCAAAGTATTAATTGTGATTGCTCTGGCTTTTGTCCAATTATGTCTGCTCAAAAATGTTATTTAGAAGTCAGTAAGGATGAAAATTGGCATTAACTAGTTTATCGGTTTTAGCCAAGTAATGCATGCTTCATGACTCTGTGGCTCACCCTGGCCCAGATGCAGCACATCACAGCCCTCAGTGCCTTCGCCCAACGTTAGATGCAAAGGATGAGACAAAAGAGGCATTCTACTCCAGCCTCAACCAATTGATATCCCACCTACCAAAGGGAGACGAGCTGATTCTCCTCGGCGACTTCAATGCTAGAGTCAGGAAAGATGCAAACCTTTTGGGAAGGTGTGTTAGGCAAGGAAGGTGTGGGGGAAAACCAGCACCAATGGAGTTGTACTGACAATTAAGTTATTGTGACAATCCACTAGTCACCACACTCTGGCACCTGTTCGGGTACTCAGACTGAGAATTCCGAATGTCCAAATTACTGAATAAAGTATTTCGGGAGAAACCGGAGCACCCGGAGGAAACCCACGCAGACACGGGGAGAACATGCAGACTCTCAACGGACTGACCCAAGCCGGGAATCGAACCTGGGACCTGGTGCTGTGAAACAGCAGACCGCATCCGAGCAAAGATGTCCACATCACCCACGCCACGACCAGAGCCGATGACTGCTGGACTGACCGGCTAATCTGCTCTACCATCACCATCACCCTGGCCCCGAACCAGTGCAGGCACTCTCCCGCGGGAGACTCTATATCGCTGGATTCAAAGACCCTGTGAAGAAAGAGCTACTCAGTCAGTGCCTCACAGCTAACCTGGCGACGACCAACTAACCAGAGCCACAATGCCCACAGCAACTAGTTCACCTTAAAAGCTACCATAATCAGTACCTGCGAGGCGCTTGTTTGAGAACAATCAGAAGAACCATGATTTCCTTGACTGCAGGCGCAAGGCATTCCTGAACTCGCAGCTCCACTAAAACTTGAATGAGAGGAAACAAGCTATAGGCAATTGAAAGCCGATGTGCAACAAAGAACCCGCAACCGAGAGAATAGATGGTGGGTAGAAAGAGCGCAGGAGGCTTAGCAGCTCGCTGACAACTACTATGTGCACGGCTTTTTTCTGTAGTTAAAACCATCTACGGTCCGTCTACTCAATGACCCCACCCCATTGAGAGGCAAAAAATGGTGCCCATCAAAGACATGGCGCCTGTTGAAGACAGCATTTTGAGGACCTCCTCAACCAAAACGCAAGTGCCCTCGACGACATCCCGCAACACGCTATCCACCACCATCTCAGTGCAACCCCAGCTCTCTGAGGTCAAAAAAGGCGGCCTCTGGCACAGATGGAATCCCCGCAGATGTATTAAAATGGGCCTAGAGGTAGTCTCAACAAGAATCAACAACCTCATCACCCTAGTCTGGAAGGAAGATAGCGTGCTAGGTCATCTCCGTCTTTACGGTGACCACCTTCAAGAAAGGAAACTGGTTTGACAGTGCAAATTAGAGAGATTTCCCTATTCTCCGCCATGGGAAAGGTCATCTCGAGAATACTCCTCAACCGCCTTATCCTCCGAGTCTGTGGCTTCCACCCATCAAGAGGCTCAATGGACATAATCTTCAGCGGGTAACAAATCCAGGAAAAGTGTAGTGTGCAGCAACAACCTCTGGCCACCTTGGACTCTTGTCAACCATGAGGGACTGTGGAGCAAACTCCTCAAATTCACCTGTCCGCAGAAATTCGCCATTCTCCGCCAGCTCCACGATATGAAAGCTGTGGTTCTCGCCAACTGAACCACCACAAACCTTATACATGTGCAAACTGGGGTTGAACAGAGCTGTGTATTCGCACCAATGCTCTTTTCCATCTTCCTCACATCAAAATTCCACCCCATCACCCTGAAGCGCCCCACTGCAGTGGAGCTAACTTACTGGACAAGCGGGAAACTGCTCAACCTTTGACGCCTCCAGGCCAGAACCAAGACCACTGCAACCTCTGTCATCAAGCCGCAGTACACTGACGCCTGTGTGCACATGTTCAGAGGCTGTACTACAAACCATTGTTGAAGCATTCACTTGAGGCATAAGAGAAAATGGGCCTCAGACTGAACATCCGGAAAATAAATGTTCTCTACCAGCCGCTCCTGCTGCACGAAACTCTCCCCGACCACCAAGATCCACGATGAGCCGCTGGTCAATGCAAATCATTTCCCATACATTGGGAGCCTCCTCTCGATGCAAGCAGACATTGATGATGAAATCTAACATACTCCAGTGTGCGAGTGCAGTCTTTGAACACCTGAGGAAGAGTATTCGAAGACCAAGACCTCAAACCCAGCACCAAGCAGCCGTGGCTCTTGCTCTCCTGTATGCACCACAAACATGGACAATGTACTGCAGACACCTCCAAATTCCTGAAGCGATATCACCAACATTGCCTCCACAAAGTCCTGCAAATCCACTGGCAGGAAGGCATACGGCCTTGAGCGTCCTCTCCCAGGCCAATATCCCCAGTATCGTGGCACTAAGTCACGCTTGACCAGCTGCAATGGGTGAAATTGTTTGCATGTTCAAAACAAGACTCCCGAATCAAGTGCTCTACTTTGAGCTCTGCAATGGCAAGCAATCACTGGGAGGGCAGAGGAAATGCTACAAGGATACTCTGAAAGCCTCCCTGATATATGCAACATCCCCATTGACACGTGGGAATCGCTTGCTTTAAAACACACAAACTGGAGAAGAAGCATCCGCAAAGGTGCCAATGTCGCAGGGTGGAGCAGGCAGAGGCCAGACGTAAACAGCGGAAAGGGCGAGAATCCAGAGTGTCCCACCCACCTCAACAAACACCACCTGCCAAACCTGTGGCAGAGTCTGCGGACCCAGGATTGGACTATTCAGCCACCGCAGAACCCACCTCCCAGGACTGGAAGTCATCCTCGACCCTGAGGGGCTGCCCAAGAAGAGGAGGATCCACCTGTCCTGCATTCGGATCTTTGGATGTGGTCTGGTCTTCTGTACTCCCTGGCGTCCTACCATTCATTGTAAATTTCCCTGCCTGGGCACCAGTTTCCAGTCTCACAAAACAAGCTTCAAAACCCCCCCTCCCCACCTTGCTGCTAAGCCAATTTTGGATGCAATCAGTCTTCTAAGCAGGACCTGGTCAAAAGCCTTACTGAAGTCCATCTAGACTACATCAACGGCCTCATCTACACACCTAATCACTTCAAAATTAAACTTCTTACTGCTCACTATATTAAAGACCATTCTCTCTCTCATCCCTCTCCCCTCGCATGCCCTTAAATAACAACCAGAATCTTAAATCTGTGGTCTAGTTCCTGTGCGATCATCTAAAGCAAGCAGCCTTTATTTGTCCAGTTCCTGCTGCAATTATTACAACGTAATTTCTTCTAAGGCTGAGTTTAGGTCCAACATTGGGATTTGTGGAGAACAAGTGTGCGTTACATGGAGTTTTTGGGGCCACCTGCAAAGTTTAGCGGCATGCCCGTTTGAATTCTCCAGTTCAGTGTTCTCATTCAGGATGCACCCGACAGCTATTAGTCAGCGCTAGAAACTGGTCTTTCGAACCTCTGAGCCCTCAAAATTCAAATAGTACAAGCCAATAAATAGGAAATGCAAGTTGCGCTAGTTACATAAGTACCAGGGATGAGGGGATTTGATCGCATGGAGAGACTAGAGAAGATGAGATTGTTCTCACAGCAAAGAAGTTCAAGGGCAGATTTGTGGGGTTTTGATTAAGGAGAAACTGTTGTTACCGGGTCTGGAGGTACATGAAATGAAAAAATTTGCAGGATGAAGAGGAAAAGACAGGAGAGGGAGCGGCATTAGATGAATTGCTTTTTCAGAGGGCCTGCATGGCCTCCTGTGCTGTGAGTATTCTCTGATTCTCTGGAAAGTCCAAATTAATCTGGGAGCAGATTTAATGACTTTCAAAAGGAAATTGGACGAATACTCGAGGGGGAAAAATATTAATAGGTCCAGAAAGCATGTGGGGAACGGGGCTAATTCGATAACTGAAGAGCTTTCACAGATATGATGGGTTGAATGGCCTTCCGCTGTGCTATATGATTCTGTCGTCCAAGAGACCACAATTTGGCCTGACCACCTTTTTCAAAAAGAAACCTTCAGGTGAACATTGCGATAAATATAATGATTGGAGACCGCTAACTGAAATTGGTATTAAATTAATGGTTTGGAAAACCAAAACGTTCAATTTTAAACAATTAAGTAAGCCCAGCAAGCTGACTGGAACAATTTAATCGCAGGCGGTTAGTGCATTCAGTTGAGGTTAATAACCATCTTTTATCCATTCTATTTAGCCAAAGGAACAAAGCTGATGTAAATGTTCAGCTTTTAAAGTAGAATTGAATAATGCAGATTGAAGGCAACTCAACTCTTTTTATCGCAAAGTTGCTCTTCAAGATTCTCTGATGGTTTTGAGTAGTAAGTTCTTTACTGGTTTGCACGTGCCTTAATCTTGAAATGTGAGTGGCATGCCCACTACAACTCCCCATACCATCCATTTTGCTACCAATTTTGATTCCTTTCACTGCACGGTTTAAGGCACAAATGTCTCTTTGGGTGTATTGCTATACATGGTGCAGCCAATTCTGATCTGTGAAGTGTGCTAGCATTCTGTTTGACCGGGGCAGGGGGGGGATTCACTGGGCTATTAACTAGTGTCGTTGAGATTTTTAATACCCAGCCGAGATAATTTAACGGTTGGGGATTAGACCTGTTCAAATGCGATTCTGTTTACTCACTGGCTTAACTAGCTGAACCACTGAGGGAGTCCGAAAGAGCATGTATATTTGGAAAGGAAAATGCCATGGTATTTGGATTGGAGGACATTGAAATATATGTCGGGATTAAGTACAGCTGATTTTAAAAAGCGAGCTTCAAACCATTTGATAGTTACTTTCACATGCTCAAACCTATTAACGTTTCTAACTTTTTCCAGTTCTGATAATGAGTCACAGACCTCAAAGATTAACGATTTCTCTCTCCGCGTTTGCTACCAGAATTGCTGAGTATTTCCAGCACTTTAGATTTTTAATGGTGTGGTATTTGGGGGAGAGAGCAGGCTTTCTGGACAAGCCTGAAGGGAAATTTTGCAGTTGAAAGTGTTTTGCTTGAAATGCAGATCCTGCAGTGACTGCGGATTCCATTTCATTTTCCTCAAGAGCTACCATTCCAGGGAAAGTTTATACTTCAGCTTCGTGACCTGTGCCAGCTTTCACAGTGCAGAGCTCTGTTTAGATTCTTCCCCTTGGGCGTTCTGCTTGCATGAGTTGCTCGGGTGCCAGAGTTGCTTTTGATTAAATATACAGCTGGCAGAAAATGAGGTTCTCCAGCCAAATCCGTTTTTCTGACTTTAAAAAAAGTGATGATGCTTTAAATACACAGCCAGCAAATGTCAGTGTTAAGGTTAGTATTTTGAAGTGAATCATGCCCCAGGATCTCCACTTGAAACTTCATCCCCTTTCTTCTCTGAGGTTATTGACTGACCTATTGGAGTATTCTCTGAAGCCTGGCAGTGACAGATAGAACTGGAGCCGGATCTTTACGCACTTTTATAAATTTTTATTTAGAGATAAATATCACACGTTTGCACCTCCTAACTCAAACCACCAATTACAGCCTGCTCCCATTCAAAGGTGCATAAATGTATCCACTATTAATGCCCACTACCTGCATACAGTTAAATGCACTGTAAATATAAAATCAATACCAATTGCATGTTTGACTTTTAAAAAATAAATAAATTAGATTTTAGGATTTGTTCTTGTCAGTGGCTTTGTGCCATTGCACATCTCATCCTGTACGGAGTTTTACCAGTCCAAGCTTTTGGCTTGGCTCAGTTGAGATGAGTGGGTTTTGTTCCGCGTCTGCTGTTTGGAAATTTCCCATTGCTTTGGGCTCTGTTTAGTTTGCCTTGGGGTGAGTGTTCTGTCATACATCTTCCAACCCATTATGTTGCACATAGCATTAGTGTCTACCTGACACTTCATATGACACTTATATTCATATTAATTTGATGTCATCCTTCTACTACCATCATTCCAATAGTCAGTCATAAATCCATTTTTCCCTTGAGGCTTGACTGTGCCAACCTGTTCTAAGGTGTAGAGTGATTCAGCAGGATTGTCGTCCTACATCTCTGAAGCAACAATCTTGCTTTTCTTCTAGCAAAACACTTGCATGCAAAGTGTTTCAACTTTTGGCGTTAATGCACTGCTTTTCCCATTGCTGGACATGCGGCTTCTATTGTGTGGTGTCCTCTGCAATATTTCCAACCAGTACCCCAGTCTTGATGATCGTTCTGTTGGCTCTTGTTTTTCCTTCTCCCAATTGTTTTGTGCTTGAAAAGGAAAGATATGTAGGACTACTGGGAGAAGGCAAAGGAGTGGCACTGGGGCGAATTGCTCATTGGCCTCCTCCTGTGCTATAACTATTCTGAAGGAAACTTTAATCTTGATTGTGACACTGAATTTGAGCATCTTTCATAACTCGCGATATCCCAACTCCAATGAATTACTTTTGTTTTTTGTTGTGTAATTACTCTTGGTATTGTCACGTTGCTTGGAATAGCATTTCCCCTGATGGCACCTTTTAATGATTCACCGGGAAATGACTGGGTGGTGCACGAGTTGGTCTGGCAGTAGAAAGAACTTGACCCACTTGGTACTCAAACCTGGAGGTGGCAAATGTGCCTCGCAATTTATTAAAGGGTTATGCATTCCTTGTATATTTCAAGCTTGGAGCATTTGGAGATTAATGCTTTGCTGTCTTTAGATTAGGAACTTGTATAGCAAAAAGTATGGAAATGTTTTTAATTGCTTCCACTTATGGGCACCCAGGTGAGAGAGATCGGCATCAAACTGAGGAAACATTTTGAACATGGTGAAGTATACGTGTGAAATACCATCTATTAAAATTCACCAAGCGTCTCAATTGTCTGCATTTGTATAGCGCGCTTAATGAAGTAAAACATTTCCAGACAATTCACTGAAATGTTGTTGAACAAGATTTGACACCGTCACATGAGGATCTATTGCGACAGATGACTCAAAGCTTGGTATACTTTTGGGACCCCTTTAAAAGGTTGAGCGGGCACAAAAGTCTAGGGAGGAAAGTCTAAAGCTTCGGGCCCTGGCATTTGGGAGCATGAAAATGAGGGGGGAGGAGAGGAGAGTTAGAAAGCGTAGATTAATCAAACTACTTATTTTAATCAAGCTCTGTTGAAACAAAGCATGATACCATCTCCTAATCTTGACTACTTTTTTCTTTCCCAACATGTCAGAACTCCAGCTGGCTCGCTCTTATCCATCTGGCAATTGCCAGGCCTTTAAGACTAGGGTCAACTTTATACTCTGTTTCTTCTCTCTATTGGCTTTTGTGATCTGTTCTATGGGTCTTGGCCCCTTTCCCAAAGTGCCTCAATAATGGTGTTTGAACTTGGCTGCCCATATTTCAGATTTAACGGAGATGCAGTGCATCTCGTCCTGTACTTGCCGTTAGCCAGCAGGTCATGACTCCTTCCACATACGTCTTCAGTCTATCTAATTTTCAATAACCCAAAGCACGAGAAAAGCTTCACAATAAGAATGTGAAATGCTGGAACTGCACAGCATAAACTCTGAGGTTTCAGATTTGTCACTCTTCAACAGAACTGAATTTTGCACACCGGAAATGTCAGTGCCTTTATCGATATTGACTGGTCCTGCTATTCTATTTCAGTATTATCATCCTTTTACTTTCCCATGCTTATTACCAAATTGGGCATCATGATGATGCATTACCACTGAATTGCAAATGCAGCCCAGATACGATTAATGAAGTCTACACTGACTGGAAAGATTGCACTCCTCCTTTCTCTTCCCTTCCCTTTCACCCCCTTTTTTCCCCCTCCCCACCCTGGAGCAACACCTGACCTACTTGCTTAATCCTACTCGGCCCATAGCCTTGAATGTTATGACGTGCATTCCAGACTGTCACCACCCTCTCGGTTAAAGATATTTTCCCTCACAATCCCCCTAAACCTCCTACCCCTCACCTTGAACTTGTGACTGACACTTAACCAAGAGGAACAGCTACTCCCTATCCACCCTGTCATACCCCTCATAACCTTGTACACATTAATCAGGTTGCCTATCGGGCTACTCTGCTCCAAAGAAAACAATCCAAGCCTATCCAACCTCTCCTCATAACTTATCCTATCCAAGGGAACATCCTGGTGAATCGTCTCTAACTAAACTCCAGCAGGTTTCAAGTAAGTTCAGCAGCAAGAAAGATTGTGGGGAGGATCATAGGAGAGTCTTATGATGGTGTGAAAGGCAGGAGAATTTTCTTTGAAAAAGGGCACAGTTAATGGTAGTCCATGACTGGGGGTATGTACTTTTTCCTCACCCTGCTAATTCGCTGGATTTGCTCTGCTGACTAGTTCTGTTCTGTCCTGCAGGTGCGTATTCCAACCCCACTTAACACCAGTGGAGTGCAGGTCATCTGCATGAAAGGGAAAGCCAAGTACAAGGCTAGTGAGAATGCCATTGTTTGGAAGTAAGTGACCTTAAACTGTTTTAATCTTCAAGTATTGTCGTTATACTTGTGCATTGCAGGAGTCACAAAATAGCTTACCCAGAGTTTAATTAGTTTGAATTATATTCAATTATGCAATCGCCATACAGATGGACCACTTTTAAAGATTTTAATGAATTTCCCCAGTGACCGATGCAAAGAAGATTTCACTGTTTAAGACTTCTATTGTCACAAACTAAACATTACTTTATGGGCCATAAATGCACTAAATTGCAGAAAAGGTATTTTACCCAATAACTAACTAAAATCCACTCTGCATTTATACTTTGCTCTGCGCCCTGCAGATCCCTTCTGATAAAGTTCCAAATTTCTCCAAGATTCGACAGTCACTCCTCTTCCTGCCCAGCTGGGAAGAGTGTTCTAGTGTCCTTTTTAAAGTCCCCTCAAACCACTTGAGTAGATTTGAATTATTTCTGGTGAATTCCAGGTTTTTGTATCTACACCGGCCCCATCTCTTCAAACGGGGAACCCATTCTCACTGGCATTCTACTTGGTAGTTAACACACACAACGCTCCTGCTCGACATAACAGCAGCTTCTCTGCTGCTTTGTCCAGAAACCCCCCTCACGCTTGCTCTCTCCCTCCTCCACCTAGGCCCCCCCCCCCCCCCCCCCCCCCCCCCTCCCGACTTGAGAGTGCGATTGTGTGTTCAACAGACCAGTTGCTCCACTTTTTAGAAACTAGAACTTCACTTTGAGTTTTGACCTGGGCTTTCTGTCCTCATGGCTGTCAAATCGCATGAGCATGTCTCTGGAAAGATTTCAGTGAAATAATTTCTTCCAGAATATTTTGCCTTTTCTTAAAAGTATAACCTTAGTCTTGGAAAGTCTCTCATTCACCACTGTAAATGCTGGGTGTCTGAAATAGATATTCCCAAAGTTGGAAACAGCTCTTTCTAATCTTGGCCAGAAGAACAATTCCTGCTGCACCACTACAGTACTTCCCAATTTCCGACATCTTGTACCCATTGAAATTGCTACTCGTGTTTAATTGGAAGGCAGTTTTGTACTGTCGCTACCTGTTAATCAGTAACTGTACTGAGTGGTTTTCCATGGAACATTGGATAGTCAGCAGACTCCGACACCTTCCTTCTATATTTCTTTTGAACTCAAGCTCTTGAGGTCAAAGCACATTGCAACACCTCATCCATCAGTAAAATATTAAGGAAAATGTAATGTCATTGCCTTCGTGGATACACTGATGGCAGCCATGATAGGCAACACTTGAAAATTCCATCAACAGAATTAGTGAAGTCAAATTACTAGACACAAATCAGGAATGTGATGGAATACTTATCTGGATGAGTACAGCTCCAACACCACTCTAGAAGCTCAACAAAGTAGTCACTTCATCATCCACCTTAAGCATCATTCCTTCCATCACTGATGCACATACAGCAACTCAATAAGGCTCCTTCGAGCACCTTCCAAACCCATGACCATTACCATCTAGAAGTACAAGTGCAGCAGATATATAGGAGCACCACCACCTGCAGGTTCCCCTTCAAGCCACTCTCCATCCTGACTTGGAAATATATTGCCATTCGTTCACTGTTAGGTCAAAATCTTGAACTCCCTCCCTAACAGCACTGTGGGTGTACCTACAGTGGCTCAAAAGGCAGTTCATCCCACCACCTTAAGGGAAATTGGGATGGGCAATAAATGCTGGGCTAGTCAGTGACACCCATTAATCTTTATTAGTGTCACAAGGAGGCTTACATTAACACTGCAATGAAGTTACTGTGAAAAGCCCCTAGTCGCCACATTCCGGCGCCTGTTCAGGTTCACAGAGCGAGAATTCAGAATGTCCAATTCACCTAACATTAATGTAAAATAAAAGGCAGCTCTTGTTACAGTTCCTTGTGGCGATGTACCTGCTATGCAAAACTATACTCAGTCAGCAGCAGTAGACTTTCCAATCAATGTCTTTGCTATCCCTCTGACCTGTAATCCCGGACTGCCTAATTCTGATGTGTTCAAATGTGGAGGGACAGAGTCATAGGACCGTTGATTCAACAAGGAAAACATTTATTAAACATGAAAGATTGGATTATCATACAATACTGTTCTTCCTTCCCCCCCCCCCCCCAAATTAGCTTAAAAATACAAATAGTTTTAAAGATAAATATTGCAAAGTACATCTTAAGCTACAATGGTCTCATTAGCGCACACAATCCCTTTTGAGCATACACGATGACTATGGTCAAATATACACACTCTGTTCTCAACACAAGTTAGTGTCTGTGGATTTCTCCTCCAACCCATCTCCCGTTGATCACACGAGTTCCAAACTACAGTCCCAAAAGCGCTCTTTAAATCTTTCATAATAACCACTTTCATTAGCGGTTTGCATTCCGAAATCCAGACCGTGTTTTCTAAATTACACCGTGCCAGGATTTTGCACCAGCCCTTTTTTGGGATTGCATTGTCTTGACGGCTGTACAAGCTGTTCACAATTGCTTTAAAACTCCATACTCAGACTGCATTAAAATGACATCAGACATTGCATCTACCTATGAAGTCTGCTGTCCAATTTAAATCTAGCTGCAATGATTGTCTCCTTAACTCGGAGCACTTTTGTTTAGTCTTTCTTGAATTCTACTGAACAGTACCTTGGTCTGTGTTGTCTTCATTCCAGTTGCCTTAAACACTTTTTTCCCCTGGCATAATTCCCAGGTTGGGTGGACTGTAATTTGTACTTTGGGAAGCCTGCCTCTTTGCAGCTCCCGTTCTGTCCAGACACTTCTTTTTCTTTTAATTTTGAGCACCCAATTCATGATTCGAGGATTAGATAGGGTGGACAGTGAGAGCCTTTTTACTCGGATGGTGATGTCTAGCACGAGGGGACATAGCTTTAAATTGAGGGGAGATAGATATAGGACAGATGTCAGAGGTAGGTTCTTTACTCCGAGAGTAGTAAGGGCGTGGAATGCCCTGCCTGCAACAGTAGTGGACTCACCAACACTAAACTCATTCAAATGGTCATTGGATAGACATATGGACGATAAGGGAATAGTGTAGATGGGCTTCAGAGGGGTTTCCACAGGTCGGCGCAACATTGAGGACCGAAGGGCCTGTACTGCGCTGTAATGTTCTATGTTCTATTTTCCCAATTAAGGGTCTAACCCACTGTCCCACCGTGCTGCCTTTGTCCAGACACTTCTGGCGGAGTTGAGAAATATTCACTCCCCAAGGTCCTGTCTCCAAATGCCCACAAATTCAGCTAAAACCAAAAAAGCTTTTTTAACCTTACAATGGCTTCCAGTTGCTATGCAACCGCCACATGCTTATGCATTACATTTTTTCTTCATGCCGTAGCCCTCTCTTAAGCATAATAGAAACCCAGTTGGAACTTAACCAACCCCGACACATACAAACACCTTTGTCCAGCATGAATCTAACTATAGTTTTTACCCTCCCAGGCACAAAAACATTAAATTAAACCCACTAATAACTATAACTTGTTTCTAATGTTTACCAATGCAAATAGAAATCTCTTACAACTACCTTTGCTTTCCCAGCACAGCAGTGAATCGTAGAGAATATGTCTACATCCCTTTGTGCATTTTGTAAAAGTTGCTTTTAATTTTAATTGGGCAGCTTTAGCTTCGAGCAAAATGAATTTAATGTTAAATGCAGCAGATTAGGTGCTGCTGTTAGAAACACAGTCTCACGCTTTGTATGGGCATTCCTGCTGATGAATATGGACAGTGTTGGGTCATGTGGAACAACATTCAACAAGTGCTGGTATTTTGTGCATGTAGCGATAGCAGCTCTTTCAAAGACAACTAAATGTTGTCCTTTTTGAGAATGACGAGTTATATTGCCAAACCTAGTATATGAAGCCAATTCTATTAAGGTAACTTGGAGTCACAGGAGCAGAATATTACATCGGTCACAAGCAACCGGAGCAGATTTAGGCCATCCAGCCCCTTGAGCCTGGTCCACCATTTAAGAAAATTGTGGCTAATCTACCTGCTAACATTTTTCTCCACTATCCCAGTTTCCCTTGCTTGCTTTTGTATCTAAACGCCTGTCAATCACTGAATTAAATGAACATTGGTGACTAATTGTCTACAGTCCTCTGTGGAACAGAATTCTGAAGGTTCACAACAGTTTGAAGAAATGTCGTCTCGGTTTAGCCCCAGATTGCCGACCCTTCTTCATAGAATCATATCATCCATACAGTGCAGAAGGAGGCTATTCAGCCCATTGAGTCTGCACCGGCATTTGGAAAGAGCACCCTACTTAAGTTCCTCCTCCACCCTATCCCCGTAACCCCACCTAACCTTTTGGATACTGAGGGACAATTTAGCATGGCCAGTCCACCTAACCTGCACATCTTTGGACTGGGGGAAGAATCCGGCGCACCTGGAGGAAACCCACGCAGACGTGGGGAGAAAACCCCACACACAGTCGCCCGAGGTCGGAGTTGAACCCGGCCCCTTGGTGTTGAGAGACAGCAGTGCTAACTACTGTGCCACTGTGTCGACCTTCTTAGTCTGTGCCTCTTAGTTTTGAGACTCTCGAGCTAGGAGAAGCAACATCCCAGCATCTATCCTGTCAAGCCCATAAGAATTCTATATTTTTCAAGTGATCACCTCCCATTCTGCTAAACTGTATTCAATATGGGAGTAGTATACTTAATTCCTCATGGGGACATTTCCTCATGCCACAAATTATCCCAATGCATGTTTCCTGAGACGATTATGTCCTTGGCTAAGGAGACCAAAACTGTACACGATACTTGGTATCATCTCGCTAAGGCCCTATACAATATAATTAGACTAGTTTACTTTTATACTCCAATCCCCCTGTATAAATGCTAGCATACCAATTGTTTTCCTACTTGCTCTGCCTGCTTGTTAATTATGATTCATGTGCACCCTCTGAATACCAACATTCTCTACATTAAAAAAATATTCTGTTTTGCTGGTTTCCTACTAAAATGTACGGCTCACATTTCTCCACATCATATTCCATCCACCACTTCCGTGCCAAACTCACTTCACCTATCTAAATCTCTTTACAGCCTCTCTGTTTCCTTTGAACAGTTTCCTGCCCCACCCACCTATGTTGCAGTAATGGATATGAGCGAAGTAGCTGAGGGCCCAGCACTGATTCTTGTGATGCCCCAATAGTTCCAGCTTGCCAACCCAAAATGATCCATATCTTCCTGCTCCCTATTAAAAAAATTTTTTTTGAGTATCCAATTCTTTTCTTTTCCAATTAAAGGGCAATTTATCATAGTCAATCCACCTATCCTGCACATATTTGGGTTGTGGGGTGAGACCCACGCGCACATGGGGAGAATGTGCAAACCCCACAAGGATAGCGACCCGGGGCCGGGGTTGAACCTGGGTCCTCGGAGCCGTGAGGCAGCAGTGCTAACCACTGTGCTGCCATGCGGCCCTTTCTTGCTCCCTGTTTTCTGTGTAAACCAATCCTCAATCCATGCTACCACATTATTCCAGTCCCATGATTGGAGTTTTGTTACAATCTCTTGTGCAGTAGCTGAATGCTTTCTGAAAATTTAAACACTATCTCCACGTTATCGGCTGTACTAGTTACAACTGCAAAAAGTTGTCAAACATGATTTCCTTTCATAAATCCATGTGGATTCGTACTATGATTTTTATAAAAATATGCCGATTGATCGCATCTCTGTTATTGCCTCATGTCAGGCTATTTGGTCTATTGCTGCCAGTTTGCGTTCTCCTCTTTCCCCCATTCTTGAATAGCAGTGTTAAATTTCTAGCCCTCCAATCCACTGGGAACGCTCCAGAATCTAGATAATTCTGGAAAATTCTTACTTTGTATTGTTGTGGTTGAGTCAAGTGGCTGTCTGCATGGTGGAAGAAGTGCTTTCTATTTTGCTGCATCCTAACTTGCATTTGGAAAGCACAGGATGAATTCATGCATTCCTCCTCAACTCACTCCTGCAGGATTAAACGAATGGCAGGAATGAAGGAATCACAGATCAGTGCTGAGATCGAGCTTCTACCCACGAATGACAAGAAGAAATGGGCTCGCCCACCCATCTCCATGAACTTTGAGGCAAGTACAATTATCGTCTGCAACGCATTGAAGCAACGTGTGTTTTACTGATTATTTCTGAATTCTGCAATATAAATGTTGCATTTGCCATTTACCTGTAAGTGTGCATGTTTTTTTAAAAAAATCTACAATTCTCATCTTTCAAGATGTCAGTTTTCTGTCTGCGAGGCTGGGCTGAGGGCAGCAAAGACTTTTGTGGCTGTGACAACACAGCTGAGCAGAGCAACATTTGTACTTTTTCCAATTCAAGGCCACCGTTTCTAAATGTAGCCTATTCCTTTAATAACTCCTGGAGATTTGCGCACTGTCGGTCATTTTTCTCACTTGCGTTTGTCCTTTAAACTGGCGATGAATCCACTGTCCCTCCTTAAAGGGTTGGTTCCTTGTACTGCTGGAGCTTTGTCCTGTTTCTGCTTTGGGGTAATGGGGGAGAGGGGGAGAGGGGAGAGGGGGAGAGGGGGAGAGGGGGAGAGGGGGAGAGGGGGGAGAGGGGGAGAGGGGGAGAGGGGGAGAGGGGGAGAGGGGGAGAGGGGGAGAGAGAGAGAGAGGAGAGACTCATTTCCTTTTTAACCATTACAACTTCATACAACCAGCTCTCCAGTGTATACTGCCATTGATTTTGGCTATAGTTGATTTTAACTCCATTTTAACCTGCCTTAGTTTTCAATCTTTATATGAAAATGAATGAAAAGAAAATCGCTTATTGTCACGAGTAGGCTTCAATGAAGTTACTGTGAAAAGCCCCTAGTCGCCACATTCCGGCACCTGTTCGGGAAGGTTGTTACGGGAATTGAACCGTGCTGCTGGCCTACCGTGGTCTGCTTTCAAAGCCAGCGAATTAGCCCAGTGTGCTAAACATCCTGCCTTAACGAAAATCTACCGATCTCTTTGAAATTTCCAACTGACAGCCTTGCACTACCCTTTGTGTAAAGACATGCTTCCTGGCATTGTCCCTAAATAGCCTAGTTCTAGTTTGACATTCTGAATATCCTGCCGTATTCTGGACTGCTGCCTGCATGTGTTTTTAATGGGTCCATGCTTTTCTTTGCTGTTCTTTCTCGATATATATATTTTATATTTTTATATACATGTATATATATTTTTAATCCCTTTTTTCATATTTCTGTTTTCCACCCAGATGGTGTAGGTTTCAATATGGTTCTGATTGGCAATCAGTAGCTAGTGGTGTCTCTGGTTGGCAATCAGTAGCTAGTGGTGTCCCTCAGGGATCAGTGTTGGGCCCATAATTGTTCACCATTTATATAGATGATTTGGAGTTGGGGACCAAGGGCAATGTGTCCAAGTTTGCAGATGACACTAAGATGAGTAGTAAAGCAAAAAGTGCAGAGGATACTGGAAGTCTGCAGAGGGGTTTGGATAGGTTAAGTGAATGGGCTAGGGTCTGGCAGATGGAATACAATGTTGACAAATGTGAGGTTATCCATTTTGGTAGGAATAACAGCAAAAGGGATTATTATTTAAATGATAAAATATTAAAGCATGTTGCTGTGCAGAGAGACCTGGGTGTGCTCGTGCATGAGTCGCAAAAAGTTGGTTTACAGGTGCAACAGGTGATTAAGAAGGCGAATGGAATGTTGTCCTTCATTGCTAGAGGGATGGAGTTTAAGATTAGGGAGGTTATGCTGCATTGTATAAAGTATTAGTGAGGCCACACCTCTGGAGTATTGTGTTCAATTTTGGTCTCCTTACCTGAGAAAGGACGTACTGGTGCTGGAGGGTGCAGAGGAGATTCACTAGGTTAATCCTGACCTGAAGGGGTTGGATTACATGGAAGGGTTGAGTAGATTGGGATGGTACTCGTTGGAATTTAGAAGGATGAGAGGGGATCTTATAGAAACATACAAAATTATGAAGGGGATAGATGCGGGCAGGTTGTTTCCACTGGCGGGTGAAAGCAGAACTAGGGGGCATAGCCTCAAAATAAGCGGAAGTAGATTTAGGACTGAGTTTAGGAGCAACTTCTTCACCCAAAGGGTTGTGAATCTATGGAATTCCTTGCCCAGTGAAGCAGTTGAGGCTCCTTCATTAAATGTTTTTAAGATAGAGATAGATAGATTTTTGAAGAATAAAGGGATTAAGGGTTATGGTGTTCAGGCCGGAAAGTGGAGCTGAGTCCACAAAAGATCAGCCATGATCTCATTGAATGGCGGAGCAGGCTCGAGGGGCCATATGGCCTACTCCTGATCCTAGTTCTTTGTTCTTATGTTTCCCTCCATTATCACAGCAGCATAATGTAAATATCTTGCTTTATCAGCCAAATGAGCTTTGTTCTTTTTGACCACTATCAATTGTACTCAATCCGTCCTGTTATTCTGCGCAGGTCCCGTTCGCTCCATCTGGACTGAAGGTGCGGTACCTTAAAGTGTTTGAGCCGAAGCTGAACTACAGCGATCACGATGTGATAAAATGGGTCCGGTACATTGGGCGAAGCGGGATCTATGAGACCAGATGCTGAGAAACAGGGCTTACCCATTAGCCCCCTGTGGCACCCACTGAAACACATTGGACTCTCTCTCTCCTTGTTGGTCACTACACCGTATACTTGACATTGCCTAGGAGATGGCAGCAGCTACATTTAGAAGGATGTGGCTGCACCACCAACAATGGAGACCAGTCGATAAACAATCCTGCTTTCGCCTCATTTCAGTTGATTTTTATGTATTGCTCCTCATTGGCAGCGCCCAGTGTGCATAGCAGCTCCTGTCCCATGCCCATTTCACATTCACTTCATGAAATGTATTTTCCAACTATGTATGCGTATTGTAGTTCCATAGAACATAGAATGTAACTGGACTTTCCTGATAGAGATTGAAATGTGTACTGATGGCATTGTTGTAATGAATGTTCTGTGCAATCAAGAGATACTGCTGGTCCTTTCTTTGAGCTGTGGTTGCATTGCCGAAAGTGTCTTTTTTTTAAATATTTCTTGTGACCAAAAAATTCTTGTCGCAGTGTTGCTACTTGTTGTTGGTTAATGTGATGGTGAGGGGGGAAAGGAGAATGTCAGTTCGCTGGCTGACTTTTTTTGTTGCAAAATCACAAACAACCTTTTGCAGTGACGGCCACTGGGCAAAGGGGGTACGTTTGGCAGATGGCCCCATAAACGAGGACATCATGAATGATTGAAATCTCAAGTATTTGGGAACAGCCCAAGGGTATTTCGATATGAAGTTAGCTGATTTGAGGGGAGCTATACGTGCTTTATCCAGTTGAGAAATAATAAACTTGTATACATCTTGACTAATCCCAAGTATAATGACCAGGACCCTTATCCAGGAAGGACAAAGCGAGCCAGAGTGACCCACTTTTAGTTTTGAAAAAAGTTGGTTACGTGGCCATGACATTTTCTCTTATCGATCACTCTGGTTTTCACTTGTTTACCCTTTTCCATGGAACTAGTGGGTGCACATAACTTTACATTACAGCACAAGGGTTGCATATTCCTACCCAGGTCTGCTGCCGGTGGGCTCAGTGTATGTAAGTGTGTGTGTGTGTGTGTGTGCGAGTGCATGTATGTGATCATGCCGATTTTGGTCAGTCAGTGACCTCAACCTGCACCATTTTTAGAGAAGGGAAGTCTTAAAAGGACGAATGTGGAAGACTCTTGCCTGTAAATCCTTTTGCTTGATGGTGTGATCGCTGTTTGGCAACTTTAGTGATCGTCCAGTTAAACTTAATAAACCATACAGGATCAGTACACATTGTCATGATTTTTATTTATTCTGCTTTACAATCTGTGTGCCACAGTTCAAGGTAAACCTCTTGCTCCTATTTCCCCAAATCCCCCTCAGTCGTTCCTCTTCGCCCGTCAGTCATTTGAAGACTGTTGGAGAGATTTTTCTTTTATGAAGTACTGAGGGATAGAACATACAGTGCAGAAGGAGGCCATTCGGCCCACATCGACCCACTTAAAACCCTCACTTCCATCCAACCCTGTAACCCAATAACCCCTCCTAACCTTTCTGTACACTTGAGGGCAATTTAGCATGTCCAATCCACCTAACCTGCAGTCTGGACTGGGAGAACGTGCAGACTCTGCACAGACAGTGACCCAGTGGGGAATCGAACCTGGGACCCTGGTGCTGTGAAGCCACAGTGCTAACCACTGTGCTACCGTGCTGCCCTATTGAACATAAAGAGGAAAATGAGTTGAGATGCAGATCTGTCATTTTTTTAAAAAAGGGCCAATTTAGCATGGCCAATCCACCTACCCTGCACCTCTTTGGGTTGTGGGGGCGAAACCCACTCAAACAAGGGAGGAGAGTGCAAACTCAACACTGATAGTGACCTAGGGCAGTGATCGAACCCTGGACCTCGGTGCCAAGAGGCAACTGTGCTAACCACTACACCACCGTGCTGCACTAATGCAGATCTGTCATTGACTGAATATCAATATGTTCATAACTCCTGTAACATCTTTACGGCTTCCCATTCGTCCTGTAAAGCAACTTTGGCGATTTGGTAAAGTGAAAGAAGCAATGTATTTTCCCCCCTCTGCCCTTGCTCTCTTCTGACAGTTTTGACTTCTGACAGTCATCTCATCCTGTTCAACTGGATATTGTCTGCCCAGAACATTTGCAGTCAGTGTGCTGTTTATGGGATGGACCACAACCGAACCATTATCCTGTCTCGTCGGGTTCTGCCTCAACTCATCATGTCCTCTGTCTCTCGAGTCAACTGCCCTCTTATCCTGAAATCTCCGTACGTCTGAAAGGATGTGACTGGATGCTTGATTTGGCCATCCGCTGTCAGATCTGGTTGGATCACTGAAAACACTCATCCATTCTGATCGAGGATCATGCCAGAATGCAAAGAAACACCCCCACCCCCGGTTTCTTTACTGCAAACTGTTGTTTTAAAACTCCTTTTCCTGCCTCTTCAGAAGCTTATGGTCTGCTGTGTCACTAAGATGGAGAAGGCCAGCACGGTAACAGTGGTTAGCACAGTTGCTTCACAGCTCCAGCGTCCAAGGTTCGATTCCCGGCTTGGGTCACTGTGCGAAATCTGCACGTTCTCACCGTGTCTGCGTGGGTTGCCTCCGGGTGCTCCAGTTTCCTCCCACAGACCAAAGATGTGCAGGTTAGGTGGATTGGCTATGCTAAATTGCCCTTCGTGTCCAAAAAGGGCAGGTGGGGTTACGGGAATAGGGTAGAGGTGTTGGCTTTGGGTAGGCTGCTCTTTCCAAGGGCCGGTGCACACTCGATTGGCCAATTACCTCCTTTTGCGCTGTGAATTCTATGATATGTGTGCTGTATTTCTCCAATTGTGCCATCTGGCCAGATGTCCTTTATTGCCCCCCTGTCCTTTTCTAGTTTCTGTCCTAGCTTCTCTTATGCCCACTGAGATAGCTGGTTGTCAGAAGGTGGGTCTCATGGACAATGAGTTAAACCAGGAGTAGACCACTCAGCCCTTTGAACCTACTCCGCCATTCAATGAGACCACCCCTGATCTGATGGTAACCTCCACTCTCCATTCCTGCCTACCCCAATAACCTTTGCTGATCTAAAATCTTTCTGCATTAAAAATATTCAAACAGTTCTATTCCACCACCTCTCGAGGAAGAGTTCAAAGATTCTTGAACTCAGAAAAAAATTCTCTTCACTTCTGTCCCAAATGGGTGGCACCTGGTGACCCCCAGTACTAAGGAAACATCCTTTCTACATTGACCCGGTCAAAATAAGATGTGTTTCAAACAAGTCATCTAACACCAGCAGATACAAGCTTAGCCCACCTAAATTTTCCTCTTTAAGGCAACCTGCCCAATCAGATACTTGTGGGCAGTGTTGGGCCTTCCCCCCAGAATCAAGGAACCCAGAGGAAGAGGTCCTGCCTGCCAAATGCTCTTGGCCAATGAGACCAGCAACTCTGCTCAGTGACCCTGAGGAAGAGGTGCCAGTAATCCTATCTGTGGTCAGATGAGGCCCTTAACTGGGCAGTTATTGTCTACATGAGGGCCCCAATTGGTGCCAAGGCAGGAACAATGCCTGTGAGCCTTTCGGCCACAGCTCAATCCAACCAGAAATAGGAAAGTGGCAGGTCAACACTCACCCACACTCCTTCCCCGCCTGAATAAAAGCCACCCCACCTCCAAAGATGCCACGGAGGAAGGTATTCAATTCCAGTAAAAAAAAAAAATTTATTGCTCCAGCAGTGGAGCTTAATCTTCCAATTGTGGAGATCCCTGGTGAGTTGGCCATAATGAACTGTAGGTGACCACATGTGATTAAACAAGGAGTGGTCGAAGTGGTGGGGAGAGTGTTATTATTCAAGTCATCATTGATTCCACTCAAAGAACCGATCTCTACATAGCATAACTTGGGTGGTTTGTTTTCCAGACATGTTACAGCTTTCAGCTCGCCTGAGAAAACTCTGCAACCTCTGACTGAAATACTGTATAGTTTAACAGCTCTCCCTCTTCTGGCTTTTATTCATTATTGCACATGTGCAGAACCTATTCCCTGCCTCTTGTCCCAGAAATGAAATAATAAGCTTTTTGGTTCAAGGAAATGTATATGTTTCACAAAATCAGTTTTTAAAAAATTGGTTATTAAGAGTCAATCTCTGCATCTGGAGTCGCTTGTAGACCAGACCAGGTAAGGCTGGTAGATTGCCTTCCTGAAGGAGCATTAGCCAACCAGATGGTTACGACGATCAACAATGGCTTCATGGTCATAGTGCAGAAGGAGGCCATTCGGACCATCGAGTCTGCACCGGCTCTTGGAAAGAGCACCCTACCCAAGGTCAACACCTCCATCATTCGACATCTCATTCCAGCTTTTTATTGAATTCAAATTTCACCATCTGCCAAGGTGGAATTTATAACCCGGGTCTGTGGATTAGTCCAGTCGTAATGCCCCAATGCCACTGCCTACCCAGTTACCTCAAACTAGTATTCCCATGCAATCAGCTACATTTGAAAAGGACTACCATTTCTAAAACTTCACGACCCCTGGCTGATAAAGGGGAGTAGAGTACAATTGGGAGGAAGTTGTGGGTTATGTTACACACCCACTGCCCAATACAGCTTTTGAAGCGAAAGGGAAAATGCTGGAAAATCTCAGCAAGTCTGGCAGTATCTGTAGGGAGAGAGAAGAGCTAACGTTTCGAGTCTGGTGACTGTTTGTCAAAGCTAACAGACAGAGAAAGTGGAAAATATTTATACTGTGGAGTGAGAATGAAAGATGAGTCACAGCCACAGCAATCCAGGGAAACTGGGTGCTAATAGCCACAGAAACCAAGGGGAAAGAGTGTTAATGGCAGTCCCCAGAGAGGACAAAAGATGTGAAAGGTCAAACAGCAGGGAAACTAACATCAGAGGATGAACTGTAGGTGTGTGTGGGGGGGAAGCAAAGAGGAGAAAGGTGCAGGAAAGGTGGATTTGAAGCTTGAAATTTTGAAGCTTGCCTCTACAGGCCTATCATAGAATTATAGAATTTACAGTGCAGAAGGAGGCCATTCGGCCCATCGAGTCTGCACCGGCTCTTGGAAAGAGCACCCTACCCAAGGTCCACATCTCCACCCTATCCCCATAACCCAGTAACCCCACCCAACACTAAGGGCAATTTTGGACACTAAGGGCAATTTATCATGGCCAATCCACCTAACCTGCACATCTTTGGTCTGTGGGAGGAAACCAGAGCACCCGGAGGAAACCCACGCACACATGGGGAGAATGCGCAGACTCGCACAGACAGTGACCCAAGCCGGGAATCGAACCTGGCACCTGTGAAGCAATTGTGCTACCCACAATGCTACTGTGCTGCCCAAAGCTGCCTATCAAGCTTTAACTGAACGTCTTGCCCACTCTCGTAACTCGAGTGATTCCAATTTGCACCTAATGAGGTCCCACAGTGAGAGTAATCACTGCGTGATGTGTTTAGTGATGTTTGAGGCATGGATATTGGCCAGGTGAACTTCAACAGTGCCTAAAAGCAACTTCAACAGTACAGTCCTCCCTAAATGCTACACTGGAATGATAGGATTACGTGCTGAAGTCTCTGGAATGGGGCTTGAACCCACGACCTGATTGAAATTACTGGAGTAATTAATGTAACTTCAGAATTAATACCAGTGGCAATCTTGGAGTCTGACATAACAGAAGTAAAATTTGTCCTGTTTAGTCACAGTAAAGGCTTTGTAATACGGATCGCAGGCAGCCGCTGCTGTGCACTTTCACAGGCAGGAATATGCCACAAGGAGCAAGAATTACCATATACAATAAGGAGACAGAAGTGCTGCGCTGGCAAAAACGCCACTTGGCGTCCTCTCCAGTTTCTTGCAGCTGGTTTCAATCTGGAGAGGTGAGACGGAGAGGAGGACTGCCTTCAAGGGCTACTATCCACTTCTGACACATTGTGAACGTTAGCCCTTTGTAACGAAGCTCAGAACAGAAATGTGCAAGAACTTGTTCCTAACTCACTGGTCAAAGAGACCCAGCTGAGCATATATTCGCAGCAACTTGCGAAACATTACTTTTTTTATGTTCATTGAAGGGGTCGCTTTCCAGCTGTTTTGGCAAGAGGGGAAAACAAAAAGAAATGCACAGGAACACTTTAGGAACGGGTTACTGTTGCAATTTTGAAATATTTCCTTGGAGTTTCCCATTGTTCCTGTTGCTCTGGGTGTCCTCGCCGTTCCTCAGTCCTGCTGAAGCTTTTCCAACGTGGAAGATTGAGCTGGTAAGAAGGAATTTTACAAACGTTTACAAAAAAGATTCTTTGTGCACCCAGAAAAAAAAATAAACCATCAATCAATTCTGGCAAAAAGAAATGTTAACATTTTACGGAGAGAAAACTGCCACGTCGAGATTAAGGAATTTAACCAACCTAATTCTTGGGAAATCGGAAAATTAGTTTGCTTTTGTTTGGAAAAATAATTTTCATGGACTAATAAAGATCTCATCTGATCATGAAAGCTGGTGATGAGTACTCTACCCCTATTCCTAACTGCAACTTCAACATAAGATAACAAATAGGGAAATTTTTCACAGGATCACAGAATTGTTACTGTGCAGAGGAGTCTATTGGGTCCATGGGGTCTGCACTGGCTCTCCAATCGAGCAACTTTCCCCTGGTTCCTTTACCCTGCCTATTCCCCGGATCCCTGTGCATATTTTCTATTCAAGTAATCATCTAACGCCCACTTGGATGCCTCCATTGAACCTGCCTCCACCACACTTCCAGGCAGCGCATTCCAGACCTCAACCACTTGCTGTGCGGAAAACTTTTCTCTCCCGTCACATTTGTTTCTTTTGCCAATCACCTTAAATCTGTGCCCTCTGGTTCGTGCTCCTTTGACGAGCGGGAACAGTCTCTCTCTATCTGCTCTGTCCAACCCACTCATGATTTTGAACACCTCTATCAAATCTCCTCTTTGCCTTTTCTTCTCCATGGAGAACTGAGCCGTTTTTATTGGTGCTCTGATAGGGACCTGAATAAATCTTTCCCTGCCGATGTTTACATCATTTCTCTCCATGGTTTCCAATCTGCCGTCAACAGGGTCACCGACCTCTCAGGACTGTGCTGGAGCCTTCCGGAATTAAAAATAATTCTGACCATTGCCACAAACAAAGCTTTCCTCGGGGCTTGATAAACTCTGTGTGTTTCTAATTATCTTTAAACATGTTTATTATTTATAGAAATACTGGCGATTAAAAGAAAGACTTGCATTTACGTTGTGCTTTTCACAATCTCTGGCAGTCAGCAAAATTCTTGACAGCCGATTAAGTACTTTGGAAGTCGAGTCTCTGCTGTAATATGGGAAAAGCAGCAGCCAATTTGTACACAGTAAACTCACACGAACAGCAGAGCTAATGACCCAGATTATCTGTTTATGTAATGTTGACTGAAGGGAAAATACTGGCCCAGAACAATGGAGATAACTCCCTTGTTATTCTGCAAACTATTGCCATGGAATCTTTTACCTCCATCTGACCAGGCGGATTACATACATCAAACAACACCACTGACAGTATAGCACTCCCTCTGCGCTGCACTGGAGTGCAGGCCTGGATTTTTCGTGCTTCCTCCTTGAGTGTTTCTTGAATTTTCTGAGTCAGAGATTGGGGAAATATGGCTTTTTATTCATCCATGTAATGTGGGCATCGCTGGCAGGGCCAGCATTTGTTGCCCGTCCCTGAGAGCATTGAAGAATCAACCACATTTCTGTAGGTCTGGAATCACATGTAGGCCAGGCTAGGTAAGGACAGGGAGATTTCCTTCCCTAAAGGGTTTGAATGAAGCAGATGGATTTTTACAACAATCGACAATGGTTTCATGATCATCGTTAGACTGGGATATGGTGGTATTCGAACCCAGCCCCTCCCCCCTCCCTCCCCCCTCTCTCTCCCCTCTCCCTCCCCCTTCCAGAGCATTACCCTGGGTCACTGGGCTACTAGTGCAGTGACAATACCACTACGCCACTCCAGTCAAGATTAGTGTGTAAAATTAAAGTGCATGGGATTGGGTGTAGTGTATTGAGATTGATAGAAAACTGGTTGGCAGACAGGAAACAAGAGTAGAAATAAACATGCCTTTTTCCAAATGGCAGTCAATGACTAGTGCGGGGGACCCCAACTTTTCACTATGTATTAATGATTTGGATGAGGGAACAAAATGTAATATCTCCGAATTTGCAGATGACACAAAGCTGGGTGGGAGGGTGAGCTGTGAGGAGGATGCAGAGATGCTTCAGTGTGATTTGGACAGGCTGAGTGAGTGGGTAAATGCATGGCAGATGCAGTATAATGTGGATAAATGTGAGGTTATAAAGTTCGATAGCAAAAAACTGGAAGGCAGATTATTATAAATTGGCTATAAATTGAGAGAGGGGAATGTGCAACGAGACCTTGGTGTCCTTGTACACCAGCCGCTGAACGTAAGCATGCAGGTACAGCAGGCGGTAAAGAAGGCAAATAGAGTGTTGGCCTTCATAGTGAGAGGATTTGAGTACAGGAGCAGGGATAGAACATAGAACAGTACAGCACAGATCAGGCCCTTCGGCCCTCAATGTTGTGCCGAGCCATGATCACCCTACTCAAACCCGCGTATCCACCCTATACCCGTAACCCAACAACCCCCCCTTAACCTTACTTTTATTAGGACACTACGGGCAATTTAGCATGGCCAATCCACCTAACCTGCACATCTTTGGACTGCAGTTGTGCAGATCCTTGGTGAGACCACACCTGAAATATTCAGTGTTGTTTTGGTCTCCTTATCTGAGGAAGGATGTTCTTGCTATAGAGGGAGTGTAGCGAAGGTTTACCAGACTGATGTAAGGGGAGAGATTGAGTCAGTTTGGATTATATTCACTGGTGTTTAGAAGAATGAAGGGGGAATTTCATAGAAACCTACACAGGAAGGTAGTTGCGGAGGACCAGACAGGCTTTGTCAAGGGCAGGCAGCTGACATTGAACATCAGGTGCCTGCTGAATGTGATAATGACCCCATCCGGGGAGAGAACACCAGAAGTGATCATCTCCCTGGAAGCAGAAAGGACCTCTCATAGAATTTACAGTGCAGAAGGAGGCCATTCGGTCCATCAAGTCTGCCCGGCTCTTGGAAAGAGCACCCTACCCAAGGTCAACACCTCCACCCTATCCTCATAACCCAGTAACCCCACCCCACACTAAGGGCAACTTTGGACACAAAGGGCAATTTATCATGGCCAATCCACCTAACCTGCACATCTTGGGACTGTTGGAGGAAACCCGAGCTCCCAGAGGAAACGCACACACGGGGAGGATGTGCAGACTCTGCACAGACAGTGAACCAAGCCGGAATCGGACCTGGGACCCTGGAGCTGTGAAGCAATTGCCCTATCCACAATGCTACCGTGTTGCCCCATCTCTCACACCGATGAGTCATTGCGGGGGTCCTTAGGGCTTTTTGGAATGCAGAGAACCTGAATGAATGAATCTACAGGAAAATTACTGGTGGCAAACAAAGATCAGGAGCCCCTCTCTCTCCAGAAAGGCTGCGAGTCACGTATTTCCGACCTTACAGAGGCCCAACATCTAAAGCAAAGCCTCGGGGGGTGTGTGTGTGTGTGTGTGTGTCTCCAGCTCACCATGCCCCATTCACCCATCACCCACATAAGCTCCAGGATAAGGGTGAATATCGGGTGTGTGTGTCCAGCTCACTGTGCCCCACTTACCCATCACCCCCGGCAGGATAAGGGTGAATATCGGGGTTGGCGATCACAAACAGTTCTCCTTCCCGTATTTGAAAAGGGATAGGGAAGTCGTTCAATAGTTTGGTTCCTGGAACAAAGCTGTTTGCCTTCTGAGGAACATTTGAGCTGATTGAGGTTTAGCAGATTGAGAGATGATCTTATTGAAAGGTAAGATTCTGTGGGGGTGGGGGATGACTGGGTAGATGCCAAGGGGATGGTTGCGATTTAGCCAAAACATCTCCAAGTGTCATTTTGGGCAAGTTTGCCGGGGTGTTTTACATCAGAATTTTGGGTGAGGCCCACACTGCTATTCAACCAAATTTAAGTCATTTTTTGGGCGGCCTTGGCAAGTTTCTCTTCGGTCCAACCCACACTTAGAAATGTTTTCAGCAATTGGTATCTGAACATGCCATCGACCCCAGCTCCTCACAGATTGGGCCATCACTTTGAAAGGGTGACCTGATCTCTAAATGAGCTTGAGGATCCCCAAACCCCCCACCCATGGACAACATCACTCCATGCACACATGAGCATTGCCCCACACGCCCCCAAGTGAGGACACCCCACTATGCGGTGGCTGAGGTTCACCCTCATTTTCAGCCCTCCCAACGTCTCTTTTGGGCACCCACCTTGCTTTCAGGATCCACACCCTTCACCCCCCAACATTGATGAGGCTCGTCCATACCTGCCCTTAACTCCCTCATGCCCCCTTTCATGGGCAAGGTCCCCCTCAGACCCCTACCCTTGGCACCCTGACAGTTCCAGGATGGCAGTGCCAAGGTGCCTGGGTGCCAGACGGAGAACCAGGGTACCACCGAGTGCTGTCCCTGACCACCCAGAGGTCCCAAACAGCCTGGGAGAGTCCCCAAGTGACATTACGCCTGATCCAGGTTTGTGTGGACCAGTACTAAACGGCGCCCGGTTGGGATTGAATGCGGGTGAGATCCGGATCACGACACCTCACGAGGTTCGCTTGAATTTAGCGAGATGTCGCCAGTGTCGCGAATCTCGCGCGAGGACGGTAAATCCAGCCCATAGTTTCCCATTGCGGAGGAATCTGGAGCAATGGGGCACGGATTCAAAATAAGGGGCCTGCCATTTAAGGCAGAGGTAAGGGGGAATTTCTTCCCTAAGATAATAATCACTTATTGTCACAAGTAGGCTTCAGTGAAGTTACTGTGAAAAGTCCCTGGTGGTCAATCTTTGAGATTGTCTACTTCAGCAAGTGGTGGAGGTTGGGTCATCGAATATATTTCAGGACAGAATTTAATCGACAAGGTAGTGAAGGACTATGGGAGCCAGGCAGGAAAGTGGAGTTAAGGTCACATTAAGATCATCCATGATCTTCTTGAAAGGCAGAGCAGGCTCCAGGGGCTGAATGGGCCACTCCTGCTCTTCTTTCTTCTGGTGTTAAGGAGATTGGATAATTATTTGTGGGGGAGAAATCTTCTGGGCTATTGGGAAGAACAGGGGAGTGGATCTAATTAGCTAACTCTGTCAAAGACACGGCCTAGACACGGCGGACTGAAGCCTCCTTTGTTTTTAACTTAAAGAGTGGTTGTAACGTGAAGCTTGCTATCATATGCAGTGGTTCATAAGATATAGGAGCAGAATGAGGCCATTCAGCCCATCAAGTCTGCTCTGCCATTCTATCATGGCTGATATGTTCCTCATCTGCTACCTACAATGTTACAGACCAAGAGCTGGAGTATGAAACCAGCGAGAGCATCTCCCTGGAACACACGACCTAGGAGCGAGGGTTGGCAATGTAGCCACCCAGGCCTAACACCCTCAGGATGATCATGGCTGATCCCATCCTGGCCTCTACTCCACCGTCCTGCCTGTTCTCCATAACCCTTCAACCCATTACTAATTAAAAATCTGTCTAACCCCTGCTTAACTTTGCTCACAGTCCCAGCATCCACCACACTCTGGGGTAGCGAATTCCACAGCTTCACAACCCTTTGGGAGAAGTAGTTTCTCTTCAAATCTGTTTTAAATTTCCTGTCTCTTGCGACCTCTCTTTTTGGAATGCCATTCTAGAGGAATCATCGCACTGTAGCGTAGTGTTTAGCACTATTGCTTCACAGCTCCAGGGTCCCAGGTTCGATGCCCGCCTTGGGTCACTATCTGTGCGGAGTCTGCACTTCTCCCCGTGTCTGCGTGGGTTTCCTCCGGGTGCTCCGGTTTCCTCCCACAAGTCCCGAAAGATGTGCAGTTAGGTAATTTGGACATTCTGAATTCTCCCTCCGTGTATCCGAACAGGTGCCGGAATGTGGCGACTAGGAACTTCATTGCAGTGTTAATATCAGCCAACTTGTGACAATAAAGATTATTTTTTTTTTAAATAATCTGCTTCGTGTCTACTTTATCCATACCTTTTGGCATTTTGTATACCTCAATTAGATCTCACTTCATTCTTCTGAACTCTAGAGAGTTGAGGTGAATAGTTTAGATGCATTTAAGGAAAACCTATTAACACACGAGGGAGAAAGGAATAGAAGGTTATGTTGATAGGCTGAGAGGCATCAAGATGGGATGAGGTATGTGTGGAACATGAACACCACAATGAAACTATTGGGCAGAGTGATCAGTTTCTGTGCTGTTAATTCTATGGTGTTATGTTCAATGATTTCCATTTTTTCTTTTCTTACAGTCTGTCAGATTGGCACACGCCTTCCTTCACCGTCTTTCATGGTTATTTAGCCAAAGCATTTCTTTGTTTTAAAAAATAATTTTTATTAAGATTTTCACAAAATATAAACAACAAAACAATATTAACAAAACAACCATGGTAAAAACTCAAAACAACACGCAACTACAAAAACAACAAAAAGGAAAGAGATAACACCCGCCACATCCAACAAACCCAGGTACACAATTCTCACTCCCCCCGAACCAAACCTCCCCCCCCCCCCCCCCCCCCCCCCCCCCCCCCCGGGGTTGCTGCTGCTGCCGGCCTATTTCCCTACCGTTCCGCCAGGAAGTCCAGGAAAGGCTGCCACCGCCTAAAGAACCCCTGTACTGATCCCCTCAGGGCAAATTTCACCTTCTCCAATTTGATGAACCCCGCCATGTCATTGATCCAGGCCTCCACGCTTGGGGGCCTCTCATCCTTCCACTGAAGAAGAATCCTCCGCCGGACTACTAGGGACGCAAAGGCCAGGACACCAGCCTCTTTCGCCTCCTGCACTCCCAGCTCCACTGCAACCCCAAAAATTGAGAGTCCCCAGCCTGGCTCGACCTTGGATCCCACCACCCTCGACACCGTCCTTGCTCCCCCCTTCCAAAACTCCCCCAGCGCTGGGCACGCCCAAAACATATGGGCGTGGTTTGCTGGGCTCCCCGAGCACCTAGCACACCTGTCTTCGCCCCCGAAAAACCTACTCATCCTCGTCCCAGTCATGTGGGCCCTATGCAGCACCTTGAACTGTATGAGGCTAAGCCTCGAACAGGAAGAGGAGGAATTCACTCTCTCCAGGGCATCCGCCCACGTCCCCTCCTCAATCTCCTCACCCAGCTCCTCTTCCCATTTACCCTTCAGTTCCTCCACCGAGGCCTCGTCTACCTCCTGCATTACCCGGTATATGTCCAAAATCCTCCCTCCTCCAACCCACACCCCCGAGAGCACCCTGTCCCGTACCCCACGTGGAGGCGGCAAGGGGAACCCCTCCACCTGCCGCTTGGCAAATGCCCTCACCTGGATGTACCGAAACATGTTCCCCAGGGGGAGCCCAAACTTCCCCTCTAACTCCCCCAAGCTCGCGAACCTCCCCTCCACAAACAGGTCCCTCAACCTCCTAACCCCTACCCTGTGCCAGCCCAGAAATCCGCCATCAATGCTCCCTGGAACAAACCGATGGTTCCCCCGTATCGGGGCCTCCATCGAGCTCCCCCCTTCTCCCCTATGCCGTCTCCATTGCCCCCAAATTTTGAGGGTAGCCGCCACCACCGGGCTCATGGTATACCTCGTTGGAGGGAGCGGCAACGGCGCTGTTACAAGCGCCTCCAGGCTCGTGCCCACACAGGACGCCATCTCCATCCTCTTCCATGCTGCTCCTTCCCCGTCCATTACCCACTTACGCACCATCGCTGCATTGGCAGCCCAATAGTACCCACAGAGGTTGGGCAGCGCCAGCCCCCCCTATCCCTGCCCCGTTCCAAGAACACCCTTCTCACCCTCGGAGTCCCATGCACCCACACAAATCCCGTAATACACCTGTTAACTCTCCTAAAAAAAGGCCTTCGGGATAAGGATTGGAAGGCACTGGAACAGAAACAAAAACCTCGGGAGCACCGCCATCTTAACGGACTGCACCCTCCCCGCCAGTGACAGCGGTAACATATCCCACCTTTTGAACTCCTCCTCCATCTGCTCCACCAACCTTGTGAGGTTAAGCTTCTGCAGGGCCCCCCAGCTCCTAGCCACCTGGACTCCTAGGTACCTGAAGCTCTTCCCTGCCTGCTTCAGTGGGAGCCTACCAATCCCCTCCTCCTGATCCCCCGGGTGCACCACGAACAACTCGCTCTTGCCCAGGTTCAGCTTATACCCAGAGAAGCCCCCAAATTCGCTGAGAATCCCCATCACCTCTGGCATCCCCCCCCCCCCCCCCCCAACCGGGTCCGCCACGTACAGCAACAGGTCGTCCGCATAAAGTGACACTCGATGCTCCTCCCCACCCCGCACCAGGCCCCTCCAGTTCCTTGACTCCCTCAACGCCATGGCCAGGGGCTCAATTGCCAACACAAAGAGCAAGGGGGACAGGGGACACCCCTGTCTCGTCCCCCGGTACAGCCGAAAGTACTCCAACCTCCTCCTAATCGTGGCTACACTCGCCATCGGGGCTGCATAGAGCAACCTCACCCAACGGACACACAGCCAAAGCATTTCTATTGTGTTTCTAGGAAGAGGGCAGAGCTGCATTAAGAAAAGCATTCCAGATTCCTACCACACCAGAGGAGTTGCCCAGAACGTACCGACCACGCCAGAAGCGCTATGCCATTAACCCCTTACTGCACAAGTGGGACCACTTCAACATCACCTACAAGTAAGTGAGCACGAGACCATAGCTAGACCGTACCAAAGGTACAGATTCCTGGGTCAGTTCAGCAAATTGGCAACTTTAGGAAAAATCAAAGATTGAGCAAATAGTCTTTTGGTGACACGGAACCTGAATATTGCTGAAAAAAGACACGACGAAGCCTATCATCTGGTTCACATCGGGACATTTTGCAAAAATATCAATATAAGGGGAAAATAACAATTTCATAGATTTTACAGTGCATAAGGAGGCCATTCGGCCCATCGAGTCTGCACCGGCTCTTGGAAAGAGCACCCTACCCAAGGTCAACACCTCCACCCCATCCCCATAACCCAGTAACCCCACCCAACACTAAGGGCAATTTTGGACACTGTGGGCAATTTATCATGGCCAATCCACCTAACCTGCACATCTTTGGACTATATTTTTAATTTTTAATTTAAAGTGCCCAATTCTTTTTTTTCAATTAGAGGCCAATTGAGTGTGGCCAATTCACCTACCTGCGCATCTTTGGGTTGTGGGGGTGAGACCCACGCAGACACGGGGAGAATTTGCAAACTCCATACGGTAGTGACCTAGAGCCGGGATCGAACCTGGGACCTCAGTGCCGTGAGGCAACAGTGCTAACCACTGGGCCACCGTGCTGCCCTGCACATCTTGGGTTGTGGAGTAGAGACCCACATGGACACGGGGAGAACGTGCGAACTCCACACGGACAGTGACCCGGGGCCGGGATTGAACCCGGGTCCTCAGCACAGTGAGGCAGTAGTGCTAACCACTGCGCCACCGTGTTGCCCTTGGAAAAATTTGTAATGTATAGGAACAGGAGAAGGCTATTCAGCCCATCAAGCCTGCTCTGCCATTCAATACGATCATGGATCATAGTTCAATACCATTTACAGCCACTATACCCGTAACCCCTTACATTATTGTTAATCAGAAATCTATCAATCCCCGTTTTTAATATCCTCAATGACTGAGCTTCTACAGCCTCTGGGGCAGAGAATTCCAAAGATTCACAACTCTCTCTGTAAAAAAAATTCCTCATCTCAGTCCTAAGGGGCATCCACATTTTGAAATTGTACTTTTGGTTCTAGACTCCCCAACCAAGGGAAACATCTTGCATGCATCTACCTTGTCTATTCCTTTAAGCATTTTGTAGGTTTCAATGAGATACATAGATACATAGAAGATAGAAGCAGGAGGAGACCTTTTGGCCCTTCGAGCCTGCTCTGCCATTCATCACGATCATGGCTGATCATCCAATTCAATAGCCTAATCCTGCTTTTTCCCCACAGCCTATGATCCCATTCTCCCCAAGTGCTATATCCAGCCACCTCTTGAATGTATTCCATGTTTTTTCATCAACTACTTACTGTGGCAACGAATTCCACAGGCTCACCACTCTTTGTGTGAAGAATTGTCTCCTCATCTCTGTCCGACATGATTTACCCAGAATCCTCAGACTGTGACCCCTGGTTCTGGACACACCCATCATTGGTAACATCTTCCCTGCATCTACCCTGTCTCGTCCTGTTAGAATTTTTAAAGTCTCTATGCGATTCCCCCCTCATTCTTCTGAACTCTAGCGAGAACAATCCTAACCTAGTCAATCTCTCCTCATATGACAGTCCCGCCATCCCTGGAATCAGCCTGGTAAACCTTTGCTGCCCTCCCTCGAGAGCAAGAACATCCTTCCTCAGAGAAGGAGACTAAAACTGCGCACTATGCTCCAGGTGTGGCCTCACCAAGGCACTGTATAATTGCAGCAACACATCCCTGCTCCTGTACTCGAATCCTCTCGCAATGAAGGCCAACACACCATTTGCATTCTTTACCGCCTGCTGCACCTGCATGCTTACCTTCAGTGACGTGCACAAGGACACCCAGGTCCCGCTGCACACTCCACTCTCCCCATTTACAACCATTCAGGTAGTAATCTGCCTTCCTGTTTTTGCTTCCAAAATTGGATTGGATTGGATTTGTTTATTGTCACTTGTACCGAGATACAGTGAAAAGTATTATTCTGCAAGCAGCTCAACAGATCATTCAGTACATGGGAAGGAAAGGGAATTAAACAAAATTCAAGAAAATACATAATAGGGAAACACAAGATATACAATGTAACTACATTGGCATTGGATGAAGCATACATGGTGTAGTGTTAATAAGGTCAGTCAATAAGAGGGTCATTTAGAAGTCTGGTGACAGTATGGAAGAAGCTGTTTTTGAATCTGTTCGTGCAAATGAATAACCTCACACTTTTTATCCAAATTATACTGCACCTGCCATTGGTTTGCCCACTCGCCCAACCTGTCCAGATCTTGCTGTAGGATCCCTGCATCCTCGTCACAATTCATCCTCTCACCTAACTTGCTATCATCTGCAAACTGAGATGTTACATTTTGTTCCCTTATTCAAATCACTAATATATATTCTGAATAGCTGGGGTCCCAGCACTGATCCCTGTGGTGCCCCACTGGTTGCTGCCTGCCAATTTGAAAAGGACCCATTAATCCCTACTCTTTGTTTCTTCTCTGCCAACCAGCTTTCCATCCACCTCGATACATTTCACCCAATCCCATGTGCTTTAATTTTGCCCAATAATCTCTTATACAGAACTTTGTCAAGCGCCTTCTGAAAGTCCAAATATACTTCATCGACTGGCTCCCCCTTATCGACTGTACTGGTTACCTCTTCAAAGAATTCCAACAAATTTGTCAAGCATGATTTTCCCTTCAGGAATCCATGCTGATTCTGACTGATCCTGCCACTGCTTTCTAAATGTTCCGCTATAAATTCCTTGATAATGTATTCAAGTATTTTCCCCACTATCGATGTTAGGCTTACTGGTCTATAATTCCCTGCTTTCTCTCTACCTCCCATTTTGAATATCGGAGTGACGTGAGCTACCCTCCAATCTGCAGGGACAGTTCCAGAGTCTATAGAATCCCGGAAGATGACGACTAATGCATCCACTATTTCCAGAGCCACCTCCTTAAGCACTCTGGGATGCAGATTCTCAGGCCCTAGGGATTTATCCGCCTTCAATCCCATCAGTTTTCCCAGCACCCAGTGGACAGCACGGTAGCATTGTGGATAGCACAATTGCTTCACAGCTCCAGGGTCCCAGGTTCGATTCCCGGCTGGGTCACTGTATGTGCGGAGTCTGCACGTCCTCCCCGTGTGTGCGTGGGTTTCCTCCGGGTGTTCCGGTTTCCTCCCACAGTCCAAAGATGTGCAGGTTAGGTGGATTGGCCATGCTAAATTGCCCGTAGTGTCCTAAAAAGTAAGGTTAAGGGGGGGGTTGTTGGGTTACGGGTATAGGGTGGATACGTGGGTTTGAGTAGAGTGATCATGGCTCGGCACAACGTCGAGGGCTGAAGGGCCTGTTCTGTGCTGTACTGTTTTATGTTCTATTTCTCTACTAATGTTGATCTCCCTCAGTTCTTCCCTCTCACTAAACCTTTCATTCTCCAACATTTCTGGGATCTGATTTGTGAAGACAGAACCAAAGCGTTTATTCAATTGCTCAGCCATTTCTTTGTCCCTTATTATGCATTCCCCTGTTTCTGTCTGTAGGGGGCCGACATTTCTCTTTACCAATCTCCTTCTCTTCACGTAACTGTAGAAACTCTTAGTGTCAGTCTTTATGTCCCCTGCAAGCTTCCTTTCGTACTGTACTTTCCCCTTCTTAATTAATCTCTTTGTCCTTCTTTGTTGAGATCACCTCCCATCCTTTGAAACTCTGGAGAATATAGACCCAGTTTACCCAATCTCTCTTCATAAAACAGTCCTGCCAGCTCCGGAACAAGTCTGGTGAACCTTCATTGCACTTGTTCCATGGCAGCACGTAGCTTATGATTGGTTGGGAAGTAGACTCTGATTGTTGGGGAAGTTTCCATGGAGAATGCACCAGGTGACTGACCGTTAACTGCCAAGCATTTTTTAAAGTTTACACCAGGTTGTTTGACCCTGATTGGTCAAGGCATGGTCCTGAGGAATGAGTTGGCAAAGAATGCCTGTCACGTATTTTGTTTAGCTGAAACAGGTGCTCTGCATGTAAATGTTATTTATGTATACAAATAATTAATATATTCATCAAATGCACCACACTGTAAGCCTAACTTAAATTGGTTGTCAGCATAATTATTAGCACACTGCAAATTATTTAGCAAATGTTGTCCAATCTCAGAATCGCACCTAATGTAGGGCACTGTATGTTTTGAGTTTTATAAGCCTATGCTGGTACCATGTCCATTGTGAACAGCGGCTGACACATACTGTTTAATGTGATCTGCCAGTCTTTAGAATGTATGGCCTAAATACCTGGCATCACACTGTCACTAAAATTCATAGACCACAATACTCAATTGTGTTGTCGGTAGATCAGCATCCTGTGGCGAACACCACTCATGTTGCTTCTGCTTGGTAGTAGTGTGAAGCAGCTAGCTTCAACTGTTGCTCAGCTTTTTGAGGTACCCTGTCCTCCCACAGTAATCTGAGGTAGACTCTGCACTTACCACAGCCGAATGTGACGGCCACAGGTCCGTCCATGTGTGTGTGCAATAAACAGTGTGAAATGAGCTGACCAGGGTAGCCATTAACCCACTGGATGCCTTTAATCTGCCCTTTTCATCATCAAGATGGTGGGCCATGCTCCGGGATATGGACAGTGGGGGATTCAGTGATAGTAAATCCATTGAATGTCAGCCTGTCTCCACCAGTACTGTACCCCAGTGTTATACAGTGACGGACCCGTCCCCACCAGTACTGTACCCCAGTGTTATACAGTGACAGACCCGTCCCCACCAGTACTGTACCCCAGTGTTATACAGTGACAGACCCGTCCCCAGCAGTACTCTACCCCAGTGTTATACAGTGACAGACCCGTCCCCACCAGTCCTGTACCCCAGTGTTATACAGTGACAGACCCATCCCCACCAGTACTGTACCCCAGTGTTATACAGTGACAGACCCATCCCCACCAGTACTGTACCCCAGTGTTATACAGTGACAGACCCATCCCCACCAGTACTGTACCCCAGTGTTATACAGTGACAGACCCATCTTCACCAGTACTGTACCCCAGTGTTATACAGTAACAGACCCGTCCCCACCAGTACTGTACCCCAGTGTTATACAGTGACAGACCCGTCCCCACCAGTACTGTACCCCAGTGTTATACAGTGACAGACCCGTCCCCACCAGTACTGTACCCCAGTGTTATACAGTGACAGACCTGTCACCATCAGTACTGTATCCCAGTGTTATACAGTGACAGACCCGTCCCCACCAGTACTGTACCCCAGTGTTATACAGTGACAGACCCGTCTCCACCAGTACTGTACCCCAGTGTTATACAGTAACAGACCTGTCCCCACCAGTACTGTACCCCAGTGTTATACAGTGACAGACCCGTCTCCACCAGTGCTGTACCCCAGTGTTATACAGTGACAGACCCGTCCCCACCAGTACTGTACCCCAGTGTTATACAGTAACAGACCCATCCCCACCAGTACTGTACCCCCATGTTATACAGTGACAGACCCGTCCCCACCAGTACTGTACCCCAGTGTTATACAGTGACAGACCTGTCCCCACCAGTACTGTACCCCAGTGTTATACAGTGACAGACCCGTCCCCACCAGTACTGTACCCCAGTGTTATACAGTGACAGACCCGTCCCCACCAGTACTGTACCCCAGTGTTATACAGGGGCAGACCCGTCCCCACCAGTACTGTACCCCAGTGTTATACAATAACAGACCCATGCTCATCAGTACTGTACCCCAGTGTCGTACAGTGATAGTCCTATACATGATGTGGAGATGCCGGCGTTGGACTGGGGTGAGCACAGTAAGAAGTCTTACAACACCAGGTTAAAGTCCAACAGGTTTGTTTCAAACACGAGCTTTCGGAGCACTGCTCCTTCCTCGGGTGAATGGCGAGGTATGTTCCAGAAACATTTATATAGACAAAGTCAGAGATGCTGGACAATGCTTGGAATGCGAGCATTAGCAGGTAATCAAATCATTACAGATCCAGATAGAGGGGTAATCCCAGGTTAAAGAGGTGTGAATTGTCTCAAGCCAGAACAGTTGGTGGGATTTTGCAAGTCCAGGCCAGATGGTGGGGAGTGGATTTAATGCGACATGAATCCAAGATCCTGGTTGAGGCCGCACTCATGTGTGCGGAACTTAGCTGTAAGTTTTTGCTCGGCAATTCTGCGTTGTCGCGTGTCCTGATGTCCCGCCTTGGAGAACGCTTACCCGGAGATCAGAGGCTGAATGCCCTTGACTGCTGAAGTGTTCCCCGACTGGAAGGGAACATTCCTGCCTGGTGATTGTCGCACGATACCCGTTCATTCGTTGTCGCAGTGTCTGCATAGTCTCGCCAATGTACCACGCTTCAGGACATCCTTTCCTGCAGCGCAAGAGGTAGACTACATTGGTCGAGTCGCACGAGTATGTGCCGCGTACCTGGTGGGTGGTGTTTCCACGTGTAATGGTGGTATCCATGTCGATGATCTGGCATGTCTTGCAGAAATTGTCCTGGCAGGTGTGGTGTCGTGGTCGCTGTTCTGAAGGCTGGGTAATTTGCTGCAAACAATGCTCAGAATATAAAAACAGACAGTAAAAGTTTTTACAAATATATAAGACAAAAAAGAGTGGCTAAGGTAAATATTGGTCCTTTAGAGGATGAGAAGGGAGTTTTAATAATGGGAGATGAGGAAATGGCTGAGGAACTGAACAGGTTTTTTGGGTCGGTCTTCACAGTGGAAGACACAAATAACATGCCAGCGACTGATAGAAATGAGGCTATGACAGGTGAGGACCTTGAGAGGATTGTTATCACTAAGGAGGGAGTGATGGGCAAGCTAATGGGGCTAAAGGTAGACAAGTCTCCTGGCCCTGATGGAATGCATCCCAGAACTAAAAGAGATGGCTAGGGAAATTGCAGATGCACTAGTGATAATTTACCGAAATTCACTAGACTCTGGGGTGGTCCCGGTGGATTGGAAATTAGCAAACGTGACGCCACTGTTTAAAAAAGGAGGTAGGCAGAAAGCAGGAAATTATAGGCCAGTGAGCTTAACTTCGGTAGTAGGGAAGATGCTGGAATCTATCATCAAGGAAGAAATTGCGAGGCATCTGGATAGAAATTGTCCCATTGGGCAGACGCAGCATGGGTTCATAAAAGGCAGGTCATGCCTAACTAATTTAGTGGAATTTTTTGAGGACATTACCAGTGCAGTAGATAACAGGGAGCCGATGGATGTGGTATATCTGGATTTCCAGAAAGCCTTTGACAAGGTGCCACACAAAAGGTTGCTGCATAAGATAAAGATGCATGGCATTAAGGGTAAAGTAGTAGCATGGATAGAGGATTGGTTAATTAATAGAAAGCAAAGAGTTGGGATAAATGGGTGTTTCTCTGGTTGGCAATCAGTAGCTAGTGGTGTCCCTCAGGGATCCGTGTTGGGCCCACAATTGTTCACAATTTACATAGATGATTTGGAGTTGGGGACCAAGGGCAATGTGTCCACGTTTGCAGATGACACTAAGATGAGTGGTAAAGCGAAAAGTGCAGAGGATACTGGAAGCCTGCAGAGGGATTTGGATAGGTTAAGTGAATGGGCTCGGGTCTGGCAGATGGAATACAATGTTGACAAATGTGAGGTTATCCATTTTGGTAGGAATAACAGCAAACGGGATTATTATTTAAACGATAAAATATTAAAGCATGCCGCTGTTCAGAGAGACTTGGGTGTGCTAGTGCATGAGTCACAGAAGGTTGGTTTACAAGTGCAACAGGTGATTAAGAAGGCAAATGGAATTTTGTCCTTCATTGCTAGAGGGATGGAGTTTAAGACTAGGGAGGTTATGTTGCAATTGTATAAGGTGTTAGTGCGGCCACACCTGGAATATTGTGTGCAGTTTTGGTCTCCTTACTTGAGAAAGGACGTACTGGCGCTGGAGGGTGTGCAGAGGAGATTCACTAGGTTAATCCCAGAGTTGAAGGGGTTGGATTATGAGGAGAGGTTGAGTAGACTGGGACTGTACTCGTTGGAATTTAGAGGGATGAGGGGGGATCTTATAGAAACATTTAAAATTATGAAGGGAATAGATAGGATAGATGCGGGCAGGTTGTTTCCACTGGCGGGTGACAGCAGAACTAGGGGACATAGCCTCAAAATAAGGGGAAGTAGATTTAGGACTGAGTTTAGGAGGAACTTCTTCACCCAAAGGGTTGTGAATCTATGGAATTCCTTGCCCAGTGAAGCAGTTGAGGCTCCTTCATTACATGTTTTTAAGGTAAAGATAGATAGTTTTTTGAAGAATAAAGGGATTAAGGGTTATGGTGTTCGGGCCGGAAAGTGGAGCTGAGTCCACAAAAGATCAGCCATGATCTCATTGAATGGCGGAGCAGGCTCGAGGGGCCAGATGGCCTACTCCTGCTCCTAGTTCTTATGTTCTTATTAATGGTTTGTTTGAGGTTGCGCGGTTGTTTGAAGGACATGCGACAACGCAGAATTGCCGAGCAAAAACTTATAGCTAAGTTCCGCACGCATGAGTGCGGCCTCAACAGGGATCTTGGATTCATGTCGCATTACATCCACTCCCCACCATCTGGCCTGGACTTGCAAAATCCCACCAACTGTCCTGGCTTGAGACAATTCACACCTCTTTAACCTGGGATTATCCCTCTCCCTGGATCTGTAATGATTTGATTACCTGCAAATGCTCGCATTCCAAGCATTGTCCAGCATCTCTGACTTTGTCTATATAAATGTTTCTGGAACATACCTCTCCATTCACCCGAGGAAGGAGCAGTGCTCCGAAAGCTCGTGTTTGAAACAAACCTGTTGGACTTTAACCTGGTGTTGTAAGACTTCTTACAGTCCTATACACATCAGTACTGTACTCCAGCGGAGAGAGACATGTTGAATGTGCCCCCTCGGCCAATGGCAGGGATCTCCCAAGATTGTACCACTCTTTCTCCCCCCCCCCCCCCCATCAACTGCCCTCCCACCATCGCCCTCTCAAATCCCAGCCCCTTGCCTCTCTCCCCGGGAAATGCCAGCGTGGCAGCTGACCAGACCATCAAACACCGACCAAATTGACCCACCATCCGTCCCAAAGTTCTGGAGCACTGCTGGCCTCTGATTGGCCCAGGGGCCCCTTAATATGTCCACCCCCCCCCCCCCCCCCACCCTCCCGCAAACCCCCAACCCTCCTCCCTCCACTCAACTTTCTGATGTGGGACCTGCTATACCTGAAATATAAATGATGTGGACAATATGTAAACCGGTAGGTTACAGAGAGAATGCTTTCTCCAGCCTCAAGCTCTTGATTTTTCTCCACAGGATTGTGCAGTTTCCGAGTACTCTGAATAAGGAAGACACCAGGAAAGCCATTGCAATCGCCTTTATAATGTGGAGTGATGTGTCACCTCTAACCTTCACAGAGGTCCCGCCACAGAAAGATGCAGATATCAAAATCGGTGGGAGACGCTGCCTGCTCGATAAATCCCTCCCATTTCCTTTTTCTCTGAAGCTCTGTCTCTCTCTGTGTTGACTTTGCAACGTGACGGAATCACTCAACAGCGTCACAGCAAACCGGTTATCCGGTCGTTATCACATTGCTGTTTGCAGAGTGAATATTAGCTGTCACAAGCCTACATTACAACATGACAACATCTTGAAAGTGTTTCATTGGCTGTGAAGTGCTTTATGGTGTCTGGTGAAAAACACCATGAGTGCAAGACTTTATTTTTGCCCCTCAGGGTTATAAACTAGTGTTTGTAATGTGTTCTCCTTTCCAACATGTGTGGCACATTGATTATGTTACTGAAGCCAGCACTCCCAAAACTCTGGATGAACGATTGGGCGGCACAGTAGCACAGTGGTTAGCACTGTTGCGTCACAGCTCCAGGGTCCCAGGTTCGATTCCCGGCTTGGGTCACTGTCTGTGTGGAATCTGCACGTTCTCCCCGTGTCTGCGTGGGTTTCCTCCGGGTGCTCCGGTTTCCTCCCACAGTCCAAAGATGCGCAGGTTAGGGGCTGTTTAGCACACTGGGCTAAATCACTGGCTTCGAAAGTAGACCAAGGCAGGCCAGCAGCATGGTTCAATTCCCGTAACAGCCTCCCCGAACAGGCGCCGAAATGTGGTGACTAGGGGCTTTTCACAGTCACTTCATTTGAAGCCTACTTGTGACAATAAGTGATTTTCATTCATTTCATAGGTGGATTGGCCATGCTAAATTGCCCCTTGGCATCCAAAAAGTGGGGTTACTGGGTTACGGGGATAGGGTGGACTTGTGGGTTTAAGTGCGGTGCTCTTTCCAAGGGCCGGTGCAGACTCGATGGGCCGAATGGCTTCCTTCTGCACTGTAAATTCGATGATTCAATGATGGGTTCAAGTCCTGCCCATGAATCTACAATCGGAAATAAAGGGTTGCTGGATTATTGTAAGCACCCAAATGTTTCACAAATACCCTTTGGGGAAACAGAACCTTACTCAGTTTGATCTATCTGTCACTCCAGCCGAGGCATTGGCTCAGGAAGAATACACATCACCTTCTCTGGTTGACTAGCGCTGGACAATAATTGCTGATCCTGTCAGCAATGTCCAGGAACTGAGAACTAATAATAAAGATATGCAGTCCAGATTACCCTCGAGGTTTTTTTCTTCTTCCTTTCATGGGCTGTGGACAGCGCTGGGCTGGGCCGGCATTTGTTGCCCACCCCTAATTGCCCTTGAACCAAGTGGCTTGCCACATCGTTTCAGACAGCTGTTCAGAGTCAACCACATTGCCGAGGGTCTGGGGTCACGTGTCGGCCAGACCGGGTAAGGGTGGCAGATTTCCTTCCCTAAACGAAGATTAGTGAACCAGATGGGTTTTTTGCAACAATTGAGAATGGTTACATTACTGAGACCAGCTTTTTGATTCCAGATTTATTCGATGAATTTAAATTCCACGAGCTGCCGAGGTGGGATTTGAACCCGTGTCTCCAGAACGCTAGCCTGGGCCTCTGGATTACTAGTCTAGTGACATTACCGTGATGGCATCATCTTCCCAAATCAAGGGTCAATCAAGCTATTATATTATCCCAATATGGACATCATGTTGTATCAAATGTACGACACGGAAACAGGCCATTTAGCCCAACTGGTCGGAGCCAACATTTAAGCTTCATGCAAACCTCTTCCTACATTGCGGAATATTGGGTAAATGTGCTGTTTCTGTTGTCCAGATGGGAAGAATGCTTTGGGAAATGATGCATTCGCAGCCCATCATTTCCGGTCTTTTCATAGAATTTACAATGCAGAAGGAGGCCATTCGGCCCATCGAGTCTGCACCGGCTCTTGGAAAGAGCACCCTTTCCAAGGTCAACACCTCCACCCCATCCCCATAACCCAGTACCCCCACCCAACACTAAGGGCAATTTTGGACACTTAAGGGCAATTTGTCATGACCAATCCACCTAACCTGCACATCTTTGGACTGTGGGAGGAAACTGGAGCACCCGGAGGAAACCCACGCAGACAGGGGGGGGGGGGGGGGGGGGAACGTGCAGACTCCGCACAGACAGTGACCCAAGCCAGGAATCGAACCTGGGACCACTTGAAGCCAATTAAAGGGAGCTGACTGGAATCTTCTGGTTGGCATCTAGTTTCTTCCACTGACAGGGGTCAGTTTAGATGCCATTTGGGATGGGCACCCAGTAGCAGGCCAGGTGAGGGGTGAGGCTCCTCTTCAGGCAGGGCCTCAGTACCTGTCTCAGTGCAGGAGCAGCCTCAGGCTGCCCTGTAGAGCGCCCTTCCCCACCCCTTCACTGCAATGGGGACATAACTACAAAAGCCAATTTAAAATGTAAGATTTTGGAAATTTGGACAACGGACCTCCATCTTGAAAATCCTATGTTAATTCATAATTGCAGCATCTTGCTTCTTCCAAGCTGGAAGGTCCTGATTTGTCATTGCGGTTTTGTGATGCCCCGCCATCCTTCATTGGATGGTGAATCTGTTTCCAGGCCAATTTAATTCTGGGGGTTGGCAGTGGGAGGGGGGAGGGAGGGGGGGGGGGGGGGGGGAGCGCGGGGAGGTGAAAAGCTCCTCGTTGCCACATTCTGGCGCCTGTTCGGGTACACCGAGGACGAATTCAGAATGTTCAATTCACCTAACAAGCACGTCTTTTGGGACTCGTGGGAGGAAACCCACGCAGACACGGGGAGAACGTGCAGACTCCACACAGACAGTGACCCAAGCCAGGAATCGAACCTGGGATCCTGGAGAGCTGTGAAGCAGTTGTGCTATCCACAATGCTACCGTGCTGCCTTTCCTTTACCCTGAAGTTTGTGCCTCAAGTATGAGTGAAGCAGAATACAATGACATTGGATTTCCTGTGAGAATGGATCCAATATTCACAAGTTTCATCCAGATTTCGAATCAAGAAGAATTTTTGTGTAGCATTGCCCATAGTAACACTGCCCATAGTAACATTGCCCATAGTTTATAGTAACATTGCCCATAGTAACATTGCCCATAGTTTATAGAACATTGCCCATAGTAACATTGCCCATAGTTTATAGAACATTGCCCATAGTTTGTAGAAGGTCCATTAATTCCTGGCTGTTAAACTATTGGAAGGTATATTTACCCGAGCTGAGATATGAAGCATACAGTGACACAGCATGAATCCAGCCTGTAGGGCAGCACAGTGGCGCAAGTGGTTAGCACAATTGCCTATCACGGCGCCGAGGTCCCAGGTTCGATCCCGGCTCTGGGTCATTGTCCGTGTGGAGTTTGCACATTCTCCCCGTGTTTGCGTGGGTTTCGCCCCCACAACCCAAAAGATGTGCAGGCTAGGTGGATTGGCCACGCTAAATTGCCCCTTAACTGGGAAAAAATTAATTGGATACAATTAAAAATGAATCCAGTCTTGACAGCTTCAGCTAGCGTTTGTTCAGAATTCACATCTCGGATCAGGAACATTCTTATTTTTATGTATTTTAAAATATTGTCTCCTGTTTTCTCGTTTTGCCGTTGACTCCATCCTGTCATTCACCTCACTGGTATCCGGGCCCTACTGCCTGTGACACCTTTCCCACAGTTAGGGTGACTGTTGGGAGGATGGTTGACCACGTGGGACATCATTTTCGTCAGGGTGATTGACTATGTGGGGCGTCACAACCAAACCCGACCATGTGCTCACCTGGTGTCCGCACATGTTCACCTCCAGAAAGGGTGCATTGAACAATGATGAGCAGCAGGAGATTAATTGCTAGATTTCAACTCCATTCAGCCCATCGAAGCACATCCATTCACTTTAAACCTACCATGTCCATATCCAATCACAACATCCCACTTGTTTCATGGACAATCGCGTCCCCAAATAGCTGTTAATGTTAGAGGGTCTATTAAAAATTTCAGTACTGAAATTAATAAAACTTTGTTAGGGAAGGATAATGGGATCATTGAAACATACATTAGGGGCTGGTTTAGCTCACTCGGCTAAATTGCTGGCTTTTAAAGCAGACCAAGCAGGCCAACAGCACGGTTCGATTCCCGTAACAGCCTCCCCGAACAGGCACCGGAATGTGGTAACTAGGGGCTTTTAACAGTAACTTCATTGTAGCCTACTCGTGACAATAAGCGATTTTCATTTTCATTCATTTCATTTCAAAGGTGGCCATTCAGCCCTTCATGCTGTGCTGTCGCTTTAATGGAGCAGACATGTTGAGCCCCGATTCTCCGCTTTTTGACTGTAACCGTTTAAGTTCTTCGGCCTGAAGTATTTGTCCGCCTCCCTTTTAAAATTACTTGTGATATTATTCATTCAAGAACTTAGCAGCTGGATAGGGTTAAGATCAGCCACTATCCAGGTGAATGGAGGAACAGTTTTGAAGGATTAATGGCATCCTCCAGCTCCTAAATCCCAGAACCTTAGTTGAAAGTCCATTCCATTTTCTGATTGTCATTTAATTTACGGGATGTGGGCGTTGCTGGTTTGGCCAGCATTTATTGGCCATCCCTAGTTGCCCTTCAGAAGGTGGTGGTGAGTTGCCTTCTTGAACCGCTGAGGTGTAAGTACAGCCACAATGCTTGGGAGGGAGTTCCAGGATGTTGCAGCAGCGATAGTGAAGGAACGGCGATGTATTTCCAAGTCAGGGTGGTGAGTGACTTGGAGGGGAAAGTCCAGGTGGGTGGGGTTCCCAGGTACCTGCTGATCTTGTCCTTCTAGATGGTAGTGGCCGTGGGTTTGGAAGGTGCTGCCTAAGGAACCATGGGGCTGGTTTAGCACAGTGGGCTAAACAGCGGGCTGGCAATGCAGAACAATGCCAGCAGTGCGGGTTCAATTCCCCTACCGGCCTCCCAGAGCAGGCGCCGGAATGTGGCGACTAAGGGCTTCTCACAGTTACTTCATTGATGCCTACTTGTGACAATAAGCAATTATTATTATTATTATTGTGAGTTCCGGCAGTGCATCTGGTAGATGGTACACACGGCTGCCACTGTTCATCGGTGATGGAGGGATCGAATGTTTGTGGAAGGAGGAGCAATAGAGAGGGTGATGTTCACCCCAAAATGTACTAATTTGTTGTCCGACCACTTTTCCCCATCATTCAGTCTTTTGACACCAGGGACCAGTGTCATGATGCTTCTATGAATCATCTCTGCGGTTTGAAGATCCTCACTGTGTCACCCCCCCAAGCCCTTCCCCTTTTCCACCCTTGCTTTTCAGAATTCCTCCACTCTGGTCTAAATACTTGAGACAATCCTCCGTGACTTCAGGGTTTGGTGGGAGATTGCGCGATGTGGAAGGAGGTTCTGAGTCATAATGAGATGTGGGGCAGGCTCGATGGACCAGCTAGTCACCAACCCGCAAAACTCTGTACCTTCCTATGTCAAAACGTTTCCCTCCCAAAATACTCACCTCAGCAAATGTTACAACCTAACGAGAAATATTCTCCTCCAAATCGTTTATGAGAAGCATTATCTTTGGGCTGATTTCTTATTATTAAAGCTGAATTTAAATACATTTCAGGATTCTACACGTTCAATCACACCGACTGCTGGTTTGCCCCACTTCACCCCTGCTTTGACGGACTCAATGGCGAGCTGGGTCACGCGTTCCTGCCCCCACTTGGTGATATTCACTTCGACAATCATGAGTTCTGGATTCTGGGCAAGTCTCGGTTCAGCTGGAAGCAAGGTATTGATGCTAAATGGTGTTGATGGTGGGTAACGCATTTACCCCTGGGTCGTACGTATTAGTCCTGTTGAAGGAACTGAGCATATAATCCAATTTGAAACCCTTAGTGCAGTCCCGAGGGAGTGCTGTCGGAAGTGCCATCTTTCCGATGATATGATACATTGTTGTCAGGGTGACCAACTCTAAAGGGCACATTGGCATGGGGGACCATATGAGTAGGGGGGGGGGGGGCTGCTGCTGAGACTCTGGGGGTTATTAGGGTCGTGGTATTGTCACTGTGAGACAACGGGAACTTGCTACCAAGAGGATGCGCGGAGTGTGTATGCCTTACGCCAAAAGATCAAAAATGGGGGACAAAGGCTGTCCCAGCAGCTAACACAACACGATCCGGATGGAACGAGAAGCATGAGGGAGACCAGGAAACTGGGAGCACAAGGAAGACTAGGAAACCTGGAGTATGAGGAAGTATTCAATGGGATATTGAAAGCTGTGGGTAAACTGACAGATTCAGAGCAGATGGGATTAACCAGTCATTTCAAGTATTTTAAGTAGATATTTAATAGGGTTCTACAGCAGGAAAAGTTGGAACAATTTGCACTAGGGGCTGATTTAGCTCACTGGGCTAAATCGCTGGCTTTTAAAGCAGACCAAGCAGGCCAGCAGCACGGTTCGATTCCCGTATCAGCCTCCCCGGACAGGCGCCGGAATGTGGCGACTAGCGGCTTTTCACAGTAACTTCATTGAAGCCTACTTGTGACAATAAGCGATTTTCATTTTCATTTTCACTATATTTGAGAAGCATTTAATGCCTTGGCAAACCAGGCTATGGACCAAGTGCTGGAAAGTGGGATTCGAAGAGTGCTTGATGGCTGGCACAGACATAGTGGGCTATAGGGCCTCTTTCTGTGCTGTAAAACTCTCTGACTCTATGTTGTTCTTGCATCAGGAAACAATATTAAAACTAGAGCTATGCTGTCCAGGAAGCACTACATCACAGAGAATAAAGGAAAAGGGCATTGGAAGCTGTTCCGAGGAGGTTGACTAGACTAATACCAGGAATAGATGCATTGTCTTGTGAGGAAAGGTTGGGCTTGCAACTATAGAATCCCTACAGTGCAGAAGGAGGCCATTCAGCCATCAAGCCTGCACCAACCCTCTGAAAGAGCACCTTATCTAGGCCCAAATCCCCTGCCCTATTCCGGTAACCCCACCATACCTGCACACTATTGGAGTGTCGGTGGGGGAGGGGGGAGGGGGGGGGGGGGCCAGAGCACCCCAAGGAAACCCACACAGACATGGGGATAAAGTGCAAACTCCACATAGTCATCCAAGGCCAGAATCAAACCCAGGTCCCTGGCGCTGTGAGGCAGCAGTGTTAACCACTGTGCCGCTTTACTGGACTTTAGAAGAGCAGCTTTATTGAAACATAGAAGATCCTTGACAGGGTGGATATGGAGAGGATGTTTCCTCTTGAGGGAGAATCTCGAGCGAGGGGTCGATTTTTAAATGTACGGGTCGCTCATTCAAGACAGAGATTAAGAGAATTATTTTCTCTGAGGGTTGTGAGTCTATGGAATGCTGTTTCTCGAAAGGCAGTGGAAGCAGAGTTTTGAACATATTTCAAGCCGATAGTTTCTTCATTAACAAAGGGGTGAAAGGTTATCAGGGGGTGAGGCAGGAATGTGGGTTGAGGTTACACTCAGATTAGCCATGACCTTATTGAATGGCGGAGAAGGCTCGAGGGGCCGAGTGGCATACTTCCTGCTCCTAATTCATATGTTCGCATGAAATCAGGAACTGTTGAAGTTGGAGGTTAATTGAAGGTCTCGAGCTGAGATTGATGTATTTTTGTTGATGAAATGATACGAAAGAATACGGAAGCTCTTCTGAAAGTGACGGGCCAGAATTTTAAAATAAGAAGAAAATTAATTCACTGCAAATTAATTGCAAATTTGGCAGTGCGAGGTAACCAGTCCTGGCCTGTATTGAATTTGGATTCCACTGGGAAAACTGTAGGGAATTTTCAGTCTTACAACAGCAGGTTAAAGTCCTTCCCGGTGCTGTGAGACTTCTTACTGTGCTCACCCCAGTCCAACACCGGCATCTCCACATCAGGGAAGTTTCAGGATAGCTCAGCAATATCCCAAGGTCAGCTTTCGTGCTGGGAAAACCTGTACAGAGGCTGGGAAGCAGGATTGTCTTCCTCGATCAGAAATTGAACCTTGCTTTAAAATCTCCTCTAACAGACAGCCCCTCTGAAAGTGCGACAGCTCCTCAGCAACTCGCCAGCTTTAACGATTTGCTCGTAACTCTTTGAACCCTCGACATTTAGATTCAAAGGCAAGAGTGGTACCACTGAGCCATGGCAGGAGGAGGTCCCGGGAGATTAATCTCTCATGAAGTGACCAACGGATTCTCCTGCTTTTAAAGGTTCTTCAGTGTTTACCAGTTAATCGTGGCCCCCTTCCCTCCTGCTCTATTTGATTGGTTTTGCTCTGCTGTGTTGACAGGTGTTTGGCTGAACGATTTGGTGCAGGTTGCAGCTCACGAGATTGGCCATGCACTGGGGCTGATGCACTCGCGCAATGTGAGTGCGTTGATGCATCCCAACGCAACGTTTACAGGACAGCGAAGAATCACGCAGGATGACATCTGGGGAATCCAGAGGCTATACGGTACGACTGCTATTTACCACAGTCTGGAGTGCACATCCTGTGATGACATTCATAAAGCAATTCTGTATATAATATCATTCACAACCTCTGATCACCAGGTGGCAGTGTGAACCTACCAGGTGAATGTGTCTAGGGGAGTGGGGAGTAAGTCGTGTTGGTGGATAGACGTATTTTGCAGTAGCTCTAGAATAGTTAGTTAGTGTCAGTAGTTTGTTATTTATTTATTCCAGTCATCTTTACCATGCAGTTGTTTCATAATAAATTATTTAAACTCAATGTTTTGTAGCGCATCATTCATATCAGCCAGACTACAGAATGTGGCGCTACCTGTTTCAATCGTAAATTTCAAAGGACAATTGGATAAATATTTGAAAAGAAGAAATTTGCAGGGTTCGAGGAGCAAAGGGGGAGTGAGTGGGAACTAATTGGATAGTTCTTTCAAAAAGCCCCAAAAGGCTGGTGGAATAAGCCCCCCCCCCCCCCCCACCCCTACCCCCTGAGGAGCGGAGGCCTAGCAGCTGAGGCTCGTGAACAGGGCACTGAAAAGCCGGCCCGGATTGGGACCGTCATGATCGGTTGCCCCGGCTGGGCCTTATGTGCTGTATGCCGCGTTGCGGCCTTTACTTCTGTGTGACTGAATAAACCGTTGTTGTTTAACCTTCTCGGGACTCTTGAAGATATGATCGTCTTCATGGGGCCAAATGGTGACTCAAGAAATGAGAAGCTTCACTTTCTGACCTTGGAAAGTGTGTGGAAATAAGATTGTAACTTCACAACATCTGGAATTGTGCACTGTTTCATTGGCACAGTTATTGCTCACCTGCTTACTGCGGGATGCTGAGAATTACAGATGTGTCTGTTCCCATGTGGTGAGTTAGACAAATGGTGCCTTTATTACAGCAATTCTTTCTGTATCTAATGTTGTTGACGATAAAAGCGTGCCAGGGTAATTGGCTTCACTTAAATATTGATATTTATTTCCAGTGTTTTCACAGAATTGTACTGCAGTAAAGGAGGCCATTTCTGGCCTGTGTCTCTGAAAGCTATCCAATTAGTCCCTGACACCACACCGTTTTAAGTTTCTCTCTTCCGATTTTTATTGTGAAAGGAAAGTTTAAAAAACAGAATGATTAAATGGCTGGCCTGTATTGCTGTTTTACTGCTGCTGTTTTCTCCAGTAGGTGTCACTCCTTCCTGTGCCAGGCTCCACTGCTTTGCCCAAGTCACTATTCTCCATTTAGATGCTCCCCAATGTGGTAACCCACTGTTACACCTGTATTAGGTGATGTAAGGTAAGACCTGTACTACAGGTTCGCCGGTAGCCCGTGCCTGCTGGCTCCGCCCAGTAGGAGGAGCGTGTCCTCTATTCAGCAGCCATTTCGCCAGCTGCAGCGGGAGGCCACACATCTTACTGCAATAAAGCCTCAGTTGTATCCAACCTTAGTCTTTGCCCAATTGATTGTGCATCACCCACAAAGTGGGGGATTCTCGTTCTGGTCAATGCTCGTACACCAACCCCCCATCTTCTGTGCACACCCACTTAGGACAGGGTCTGCGAGGGAGTGATTGATGTCCGTACCTCGGGGTGATTTTCCACTCTCTGATCTGGTGTGTCCATTGCAACATTTCACCCTCACATGATGCCCTCTCCTTCTCCTGCAGGCTGCATTGATAAGAAGAGACTGTGCGATCCCTGGGCTCGACTTGGATTCTGTAAGAAGCGACGCTCATTCATGAAAAAACATTGTCCTCAAGTGTGTGACCTGTGTTTTGGTGAGTTTCAATCCTGCCTGAGGATTGCAATAACGACTTTTAAAATTAGTCGACAGGATGTGGGCGTCACTGGCTAAGCCAGTAATTATTGCCCATCCCGAATTGCCCTTGAGAAGATGGTGGTAAGCTGACTTCTTGAACTTCTGCAGTCCATATGTTGTAGGTACACCCACAGTGCTGATAGGGAGGGAGTTCCAGGATTTTGACCCAACGACAGTGAAGGCATGGCCACATATTGCCAAGTGAAGCTGGTGAGTGACTTGGAGGGGAACCTCCAGGCGGTGGCGTTCCAATGTATCTTCTGCTTGTTGTCCTTGTTCCTCTAGATGGTCGGGTCATGGTTTTGCAAGGTGCTGTACCAGGAAACTTGGCGAATTGCTGCAGTGCAGCTTGTAGATGGTACACACGGCTGCCGCTGTGCGTCAGTGGTGGTCGGAGCGAATGTTTCAGGTGGTGGATGGAGCGCCATTCACGGGTGTTAGCGAGAGGGCTGTCAATCAAGCAGGATGCTTTGTCCTGGATATTGTTGAGCTTCTTGAGTGTTGTTGGCGCTTCACTATCCAGACAAGGGGAGAGAATCCATTACACTCCTGACTTGTGCCGTGTGGATGGTGGACAGGCTTTGGGGAGTGAGGAGGTGAGGCACTCACTGCTGAGTCCCCAGCCTTTGAACTGCTGTTGTTACCACAGTAACTTTATAGCCAGTCGAGTTCAGTTTCTGCTGTGGCCATTGGGGCAACCGTTGTAGGGACAGAGCTCCTTGTTTTGTGGACCTTTGGTGCTCGTACCGCGATGGGTTTCACTCAGGCCCCTACTGCTGCTGGAGGAGGGTTGGGAGAAATGGCAGAGGCCTGATTTCCTTGTGGACCATACAGCGCCGGCTCTAGGGTTGCTGGCGCCCCGGGCAAGCTGAACTTCGGCGCCCTTTGGGAGGGGGGGGCGGGGCCGAGGGGGGGGGGGGGCGAGGAGGGGGGGGGGGGGTCGAAGGGGGGGGTGCGGGGCCGCGGGGGGTGGACCCGAGACGGGCGGGGGGGCGGACCCGAGGGCGGGGCGGGGGGGACTGAGCGGAGGGGCGGACCGAGCCGGGGGGCCGCCCTGGGGGCGGGCGGCCACCGCGCATGCGCTGGTTGGCACCGGCCCAACTGCGCATGCGCGGGTCCCGAGTCTCTGCCGCCCCCGAGCACATGGCGCCCCGGGCGACTGCCCGAGTTGCCGGTGCCTTGAGCCGGCCCTGGGACCATAGAAGGCCCAGGCCTCGGAGCAGGAGGGTCGATGGTCTTTTGGCAGACACTTCTCATTTGTCAGCAGGAGGCAGCCATTCGACTCTTGAATTAATAATTCAACAGGGCTGGTTTAGCTCAGGGGGCTACACAGCTGCTTTGTAATGCAGAACGAAGCCCGCAGCGTGGGTTCAATTCCCGTACCAGCTGAGAAATCTGAATTCTCCCTCCGTGTACCCAAACAGGTGCCGTAGTGCAGTGACTCGGGGCTTTTCACAGTAACTTCATTGCAGTGTTGATGTAAGCCTACTTGTGACAATAATAACGATTATTATTATTAATGGCTAATTGATATCTTAACTTCATGTACCCAACGTTAATAAATTAATAAACTTTCCCGGCAAAAACCTCGCTATCTCAGTTTTGAAAAAGGATATACCAGCAGCACTTTGGGAGAGTTCCCAACTCCCAGTAGCGTTAGCGCGAATAAAGGTTTTCTTACATCACCCTAACGCTGATTTGTGCTTGCTTGTGCTGGATTCCTCCTACCAGAGAAAATAATTTATCTTCACTTACCCTTCCAAAGTCCTTTAATCATCTCAAACACCTCAAGTAGGTCATCCTTTAACCTTACCCTTGTCATATGAGAGTCCCTTTAAGAAGTGGATGTTTAAGCAATGTACCTTTAGAAATGCAGTGATGTCAGAGTGTGGGTGGAGCTGGGCTTTTAGCTCAGCCATTTTGAAGTTTTTAGTTTCAGTTTGAGAGAGCAGCTGAAAAGTGCCTGGCTGGTTTGCTGAGAGCTGCAGGAAGGAAAAGAGCTGGTCTGGTGATTCCTGCAAATACAAAGACTACAAATATATTGAATGTAACCTGTTGTGCTCCTATTTTTGAAGGGTTGAAGTCTTTTGGATATTTAAAAGAACAGTTTGCAGGATTGGGCAGTGTTATATTATTTTCGGGGTTATCTTTGAAATAAGGGGTGTTAAGAGATCCAATGGTCATTTTAAAAGGTTAAGTTGAGTTCATGGAATAAATATTGTTTTGTTTTAAAACCCACATGTCCATATTTGTAATACCACACCTTGGGGAACAAGCCGTGTGCTTCAAAAGCAACAATCCATTATAGGTGGGGGTTGGTTGGACTCCATGATACATTTTGGGGTTCTGAAAACACCGCTCCCATAACAACCTAATATACTCAAAATAATACAATCCTAATCCACGCTTCATAATTTAATCCTTTTAGCCCCAGTGATTTTTTCAATTCATTTACTTATTTTTAAAATTTAGAGTACCAAAATCATTTTTTCCAATTAAGGGGCAGTTGAGCGTGGCCAATCCACCCACCCTGCACATCTTTGGGTTGGGTTGTGGGGGCGAAACCCACGCATACACTGGGAGAATGTGCAAACTCCACACGGACAGTGACCCAGAACCGGGATCGAACCTGGGACCTCGGCGCCGTGAAGCAGCCGTGCTAACCACTGTGACACCGTGCTGCCCTTCAATTCATTTATGGGTTTATCGGCATCACTGGCTCTAGTTGTCCTTGACAAGGTGATGGTGAGCTGCTTTCTTGAACTGCTACAGTTTCTGAGGTGTGGGTATCATGTTAGTGAATCTATGCTGTAACCAAGATGAATACATTCTTCCTGAGGTGCAATGTCCAGGACAGACCAACCCATCTAACCTGAGCTTTCCATAACTTTCCACTCCTTTTTATTTGAACTCCTTTCTTGGCTATGGGATAAAACCCTCAGATCCACCTTTACCTAATTGGGTGACTCCTGTGGGTCAAACAGCATTTGCCCCCATCCTCATCACCAATATTTTCAAAACTAATAAGCAACAAAAGAAACTAAAGAGAACCCATTTATTTTAATGTTTCCTGTTCTCCTGCATGTTGGCACTGGCCTGGAGATTGGTCTTCAATTCCTGGACACTCCAGAACAATCCCGGAGATTTGACAAACCCACCAATTCAACGTGTCTGCCCCACCCCCACCTAACCTTGACTACAACCACTCGGACTTCGAGATCATCAGGAGTCAGAACTGACAAACACAGAAAATGAAAGGCTTTCATTTTAAACAAATATATTTCCTTAGAACGACCACGAAAGGATCAGGGAGGATCATGGAATCACGGCAGTGCAGAAGGAGACCATTCGGCCCATTGAATCTGCACCGACCCACTCCCTCGTGCTATCCCTGTAACCCCACCTAAGTCTGGACACTAAGGAGAAAATTGAGCATGGCTAATCCACATCTTTGGATTGTGGGAAGAAATTGGAGCACCCGGAGGGAACCCACGCAGACACGCGGAGAAAGTGCAAACTCCGCAGAGTCACCCGAGGCCGGAATTGAACCCGGGACCCTGGCGCTGTGAGGGCAGCAGTACTAACCACTGTGCCACCATGCTGCCCCCGAGATTCATGCTCAACCACCAATTGACAACATTCTTTATTTTTGACTTGGGAATCGACCAGTCAGCATCACCACGGAACCACGAATAGTTAACTTGTTGCGGACGAGATGTGCACTTTTGACTCCCTAACAGACTTTCCTTGTTTGCATTCAGAACCGCCAGATGCAGCAATAACAACCACTGCTCTGCCTCAGAACGTCAAGATGAAATATGTATCCAAAGGTCGCATAGTGACCTTCCGATGTGGAAAGACTGCCTCGCATTCAACTCCTCTGAATGTCAGGTGAGTTTCATTGAATCATTGTCACGTAATCACCCATTAATGCTGCAGAAACTTGCAGTATTCATGTACCATTTATTCCAATAAAACTGGGAATTCCCCCAATGCCTTGGTGAATTTTCCCCCCTCAAACAATGGTACAACAACAACTTGTGTTTAAATAGCAGCTTTAATGTAATCCAGTGCAGCACTGTGGTGGAAGGGGGGGGGGGGGGTTAATATATATTAAGAAAGACAAGAAAGAAAGAAATGGTAAAGGATAATTAAAATGAAATGGGATGAAATCAAATGGCTCGACCCATTTATTTTCATCCCATTTCAATTTAACAGGCCAACTGACCATTCACTTAATTACTTTTTCTGGAATCTTAATGTATGAAATGGGCGATGTCTTTAGCACTTGACATCACCTACAACTACTCTTAGTGTGATGGGGGTGCTAGATAAATGCAAGCCCTTCCTCTTCCTGCTACAATAATTAATATTTGGTGTGTTTCTTTCAGTTGGTACAAGGACGGGGAATTATTAGCCAATTCAGTGCCTGGATATTTCATTGTGAAAGACCAGGACCTCAGTATTGTAGCAAATGTGTATAACGAGGGTCTGTACACGTGCCAAATCCAGCGGAAAACCTCGACGATTCAAGCCAATTCTTGGTGGATCAGAGTCAAGGAAGACAATGACATTGCTGAGCCCCAAGGTGTCGACTCCCGCTGAGGACGAGTGTGACAACGTGGGATCAATCCAAACCGTCGTGAAACACGTCATCATGACCACAGAAGACAATGACCTAGTTAGGACCAATTGCTTGACACGGGCAATGGACACTCGCTTACAACATCACCGATTTCCCCAACCAGATGGTTGTGAGTCTGAATCATGATGCGCCCTGAAATTGCGAATTTAATCAGCTCCAAATAAAGTCTTTGAGGTTGTTGCCGAGCACCTTATCTGAAAGAAATGTTCCTGTCGGGGGAGGGGGGAAAAACCCCAAATTCTGCCCATCTTGCTCACAATGGATGTTCACAATGTCAAATCAATGAAGGTTTTGCCTTTTCTTTTATTCATTCATGGGATGTCGGGGTCGCAGGCTGTGCCAGCATTTATTGCCCATCCCTAATTGCCCTTGAGGGGGCAGTTAACAGTTGACCACATTGCTGTCGGTCTGGAGTCACATGTAGGCCAGACCAGGTAAGGACGGCAGATTTCCTTCCCTAAAAGGCATTAGTGAACCACAACGACAATTTACAACAATTGGCAATGGTTTCATGGTCATCATTAGACTTTTAATTCCAGATTTTGTATTGTATTGAAATTGCACTGTCTGCAGTGGCGGGATTTGAACTCAGTTCCCCAGAGCATTACTCTGGGTCTCTGGTTTACTAGTCCAGTGACAATACCACTACACCACCACCTTGTCCGCCCTCCCCTCCTCTTGAAAACTGTGAAGAGGGCTGATAAAAGAGTCTTGTAGATTCTATTAAATAGGAAGGCAAAAGAAGGGAATTTGCCAGGTTAATGCTTTTTTTCCACATGATTACACAAGAGTGAGAATTAATTTACCTTTGGTAATCGAGTCAACAACGAATGAATTGCCAAGCTCACAGAATGAAATAATAAATTGGATGATTGTGGGATGAATCCAGCCCAATTTAATGCCCATTTAAATAACTGAATGGGAAATTCTAATTTTTCACAAATTCAGAGTACACAATTATTTTTTTCCAATTAAGGGGCAATTCAGTGTGGCCAATCCACCTACCCTGCACATCTTTTCGGGTGTGGGGGGCGGCGAAACCCACGCAAACACGGGGTGAATATGCAAACTCCACATGGGCAGAACCAGAATCGAACCTGGGACCTCGGCACCGTGAGGCAACTGTGCTGCCTCGGTACTTATCCCAAGTACAATTTGGGTTCCCAACCCGCCAGGATTTGCCCATCCCTAATTGCTCCTTGAGGGGACAGTTAAGTGTCAATCACATTACTGTGGGCCTGGAGTCACATGGAGGCTACACCAGGCAAGGATGGCAGATTTCCTTCCCCCAGGTGGGTTTTTACGACATTCGACAATTATCATTAGACTTCTAATTCCAAATTTTTATTGAATTCAAATTTCACCATCTGCCGTGTCGGGATTTGAACCTGGGTCCTCAGAGGATTACTCTGGGTCTCGGGTTTACCACTACGCCAGCTCCTCCCTGAGTCTTTCTGCTTTCTAATTAACAAAGGAAGGCAGTGCATCACAAGAATGTTCGTCGCATAATGGCTGGAGCGTGTGGGGAAATCCCTGTGATGATATCTCCCGGAATATCTTTAATTACATTTGGCAATCCTAAAACTGCGAGAATGTACCGCGAGTATTCTGATCCGTGTGTTCAGTCGTGAGTTTGAAGTGGAATGAAGCTCTGAGGACTGTTGCAACACTTCTTTGGCTCGTTTCCCTTATTTGTTGTGTCAATATTTAAGCTCATGGAGTCACCACGAACAAACAACAGTGTGAGACCAGTGTAATCGATGGTGTAACTGTGCCAATTCATTATAGTTCTGTCTCTAAACATTGACTTACACCGGAGAAATAAAATCATCACTTTAAACACAGAAAATACTGGAAACCATCAAGAGCTTTGTTGAGTCCTTCAGCTCACTGATCACATTGTTCAAAATATCCACCGTGCCACCAATTCATTAAACATCCTGCTGTTTCATAGTGAGCGCTGTGGAAAGAGAGGGGCCTAGCACAGTGGGCTAAATAGCTGGCTTGTAATGCAGAACAAGGCAGCAGCGCAGGTTCAATTCCCGTACTAGCCTCCCCGAACAGGCGCCGGAATGTGGCGACTAGGGGCTTTTCACAGCAACTTCATTGAAGCCGATTTGTGACAATAAGTGATTATTATTCGGTTGAACATCTCCTTCAAAACCCAGCACCTCAACCCTGTATTGCAGTGACAGCCTAGAGCGTGGGCTTAGGTTACTGCAGAAGGGTTGGAACACAAAGCTTTCTGACTCCGAGGCTAACGTGCTATCACCGAGCCACAGCTGTACCTAATTTATCCTGCTGCGTCGAATGAGTGACAGCCTTTACTGAGCAGAATTGAGAGATTTGTGACTTCCTCCCTCACAAAGTGCCCTTGCCAGCAATTGTCTGTTCATTGATACTCCCTGAAGACACTGTAATCTGGCAATGTTGTCCAATACTTAACTACGCAGCCACATGTGGCTAATTGTATTCTTGATTCATAAATAAACATGCACTGCCGTAGGGCTGTGATGTCTTAACGCAATATTTGCGCAATGTATATATGTAAACCTTTTGCATTTGTTGGTAAAATGATGTGAGAGAAAGCACATTGCAAATTTTTTTTGATTGTTATGTGTTTTGCTTTTTTGGACACTAAATAGCAGTAGATGGTGGTTAAGTCGATCTACACATAGGCATGTTTATTCACCTTTATTGTGTGAGAGTGTGTAAGACCACTTTGATAATGCAGTGTCAAAACAGTGTCACTGCAGCCACACATGCAGTTAGTCAGTGGTTTTTGCTGAATAATACTGATGATGATAATAATAATAACCTTTTATTGTCACAAGTATGAAGTTACTATGAAAAGCCCCGAGTCGCCACATTCCTGCGCCTGTTCGGGTAAGTTGGTACGGGAATTCCAACATCAACAATTAAATTACACTTAAATCAAGTGAATGCCGCAAACTCTGGAACAATTCACGTTGAATTATCATTGATCATAGAATTTACAGTGCAGAAGGAGGCCATTTGGCCCATCGAGTCTGCACCGGCCCCTGGAAAGAGCACCCTACTTAAGCCCACACCTCCACCCTATCCCCGTAACCCATAACCCCACCCAACCTTTTTGGATACTAAGGGCAATTTTGCATGGACAATCCACCTAACCTGCACATCTTTGAATTAATTGGCTGACTATGAATGTAATCATGACTATCAAAATATCAGGTCTTGTTTTTGACCTGAAGAGATACAGGGTAAGAATAAAGCATTTCCATGAAGGAATAAGGGAAAAGAAGAGAGTGACTGGCGGCAAAGGCAAAGACCTGGCAGATCATTTACCCATTCCATATTGCACTGCTGCACGCCTTAGGGATTAAGGACATTGCTTCAGGAGAGTGGAATATTTATATTTCTTTGTTCTTAGGATATCGCTGAACTGCTACTTTGCCAACGTAAGGTTCTCAGTAAGCTTGAGTGTTGGGTGTTCTTTGATGGGCCAAGGGAAGTATTACATGGGCAGCCTGAAGGCTCCATTTCGGAATTTTGGTATTGATGTTGAGTCCTGGGAGATGTTCGCCCAGGATCGCTGGACCTGGTGCTCCCTAAACGCCGCTGCGCCCGCCTTTGAAGGCAAACACACATCAGAAGCAGAGGGAAAACACAAGGAGAGGCAAACCCGAATCAGCGGCTCATCCGAAACTCGGTCGCCTGTGATGTTCCCATTGAACCCACCCCACGCTGCTGGGTACCCCCCCACCACCCCCCAATGGGTGGGGGTGCATTGCCAGCAGGAAAATAGAATTCCAAGAGCAAGAGAATTCCACCCATTGTCATTTTGTAAGTTCTATTTGCAACATTGAGGATTGGAGACGTTATCAGAAAAAAGTTATGTTCCCTCTCATTTTCTTGATTCGCTAATCATTTATTCGCTGCACATTTCAGTGTCTGCAATTAAAGTAAATATACTTATTTCAAATTGAAGGCTCCGCAGAGTGGATGCAATAAACAAGATAAATGGAAATATTTGGAACTCTGCCACCTCATCAATAAAGAGTGACAGTTCTGATCTCTCCCTGAAGGTGCCTCAGCTGCCTAACTCATTTATTTAGTCTCTGTTGATGTTAATACGTTGCTTATCAGCCTTTTGGCTAAGATAAAGCCAAGGTGAGCCAAGGTGAGGTGCAGTGCTTGCATCCACTATGTCTCTCTTGTGGGGATCATGAATTGGATTCAATTGGAGTTTGAATTGGGTTTTGGAGCAAGTAAGGAGATGGATTAAGAGCACTCCCTGTGCACTCTGCGCATTGGCTTTGTGAACTTTAAGAACGGAATAAAAATGAAAAGAAAACATAACACCCATCAAAGGTACTTCATTGCTTTTATTGTCAAGAGCTTATCTGTCTTTGAACAGAAATGGCCGATAAAAAAGGTATAAGCCCCAAACATATTAACCAAAGGGTCACCACTTTAACTTTGGTATTCTGATACGTAAACCCAACCTTGATGCGTTTGTTCTGAAAAATAATGCAGGGCTAATAAATCTGTCAAACCTGTAAGCACCTTTAATGGGTTGTAGAAATGTAGATTTCCATTGACCATTGATAGGTTGAGCTGTATCAATTATTAATATTCGATTATTATCAGTAATGAAAGTTCAATTCTCTTCTTGCACCCAGTGATGCACCAAGGCAGACTTTAGTTCATTTCCGTACCTAGTAATTCCTGGAGCAGGTCGCTTGTCCGTCACCATGGGCTAATAGCTTGAGGGGGCATCACTCCACATCAAGCATACCTGCCCCTCTCCCGCTCTTACCCCCAGCCATTGGCGTGTTGGATGGATTTGCAGGTTGGCACTCAACCTGATTGGCCGTGTTATGAATGCACCTTCCTTGGCCATCAAGTCCAGGGGTGGGATTTGAACCCACATCTTCTGACTCGGAGTTAAGGCCTGTAGTAATCCACGGGAGGCAGGAGACTCGTCACCACACCAATATTTATTTACAATAACGATATTACAGGAGCAGCTACAAACAGTGCTGCTACCAGTCCAGTCAACTTAAGACTGGCTCACAAAGCCTACACAGGTGATTATATGGGCCCCCTCAATGAGCTATCATTGAGGGAGCTCATACTCCAATTGGCCAACCAATAAAGCCAATTGGAGTTCATTACAAGGCCGTTACCCAGTGCACCACATGATGGCCAATAGTTAATGTAGGATGCGCTATATACCTGCTTCAAGTTTCAACCCATCGTTCTCAATCTCTACATGATACAATAAAGAAACTGATGTCTGATCAAAACTGTGATTCACATCTGTATCCACATTTACTTTAAATTACCATTCTTCTAAATATTAATGGCTAATTTCCAGATGTTTTTAAAATAAATTTAGAGTGCCACATGTTTTTCCAATTAAGGGACAATTTAGCGCAGCCAAGCCACCTACCTGCACATCTTTGTATTGTGGGGGTGAGACCCACACAGACGGGGAGAATGTGCAATCTCCACACGGACAGTGACCGGGGGCCGGATCCTCAGTGCCGTGAGGCAACAGTGCTAACCACTGCGCCACAGTACCGCCCAACTTCCAGACGTTGAGAGATAATCCACTTATCTTCACCCCCCCAATTTAGAATCTGCATTTCAGTGCTTCGTAGAATGGAAAGCTGTTAAATTAAGGTTTCTTAATAAAATTTAACATCCTGTACCGTCAAATTCCATTCACTGAGACCGTTTATTTCCATTGTTCTTCTGAAAGGTTATCAATGTGAAATGCAAGGCTAAAATTCCCTCCAGGGGGCAGGAAACAGACGTTAGGGGGAAACAGTTTCTCATTGTGAATACCGTGGCCTCCCCATGCTGAGGCTGCTCCTGCAACGAAACAGGTACTGAGGCCCTGCCTGAAGAGGAGCCTCACCCCTCACCTGGCCTGCTACTGGGTGCCCATTACAAATGGCATCTAAACTGACCCCTGTCAGTGGAAGAAACTGGATGCCAACCGGAAAATTCCAGTCAGCTCCCTTTAATTGGCCTCAAGTGGCTCAAGGTTCGATTCCCGGCTTGGGTCACTGTCTGTGCGGAGTCTGCACGTTCTCCCCATGTCTGCATGGGTTTCCTCCGGGTGCTCCGGTTTCCTCCCACAGTCCAAAGATGTGCAGGTTAGGTGGAGTGGCCATGATAAATTGCCCTTAGTGACCAAAGAGGTTAGGTGGGATTACTGGTTTACGGGGATAGGGTGGAGCCAGGGGCTTAAGTAGGGTATTCTTTCCAAGGGCTGGTGCAGACTCGATTGGCCGAATGGCCTCCTTCTCCACTGAAAATTCTATGGTTCTATGGCTAACAAGTCCGATCAGCTATATGCCTCCTGCAGTCAGATAACCCTGTGCCCTCCCCTGCAAAAATGCTGGGAATGCAGGATGAAGCTGGGGAATCAGCAAATCATTTCTTCCTGCCTCCTACTTTGATCTGGCAGGGGTTTGAACCCCTTCAACTCGATTTCTCTCTCCTGAAATTCTGCCGGACCTACTGATTATTTCCAGCGTTTTCTGTTTTTATTTCGATTTCCTGCATGTTTCCAGCGGTATTTTGTTTTTGCATTTTTGATGGAATGGTTGACATTTAACATCTTACCCAAAACAGCTCCGACTGCTCCTTCAATTCTGTGCTCTCGTGGACGAGAGTAAGATTAAACCCCCAATCTCTCGACCCAAAGGGCAGAGTGCACACACTGGGCTACAGATGACATGTGGCTGGCCGGGCCATGTTGTCTTCTGAGGCTGAGATGGGATGGATGAAGGGTGGTAGAGGCATAGTGGGCATGGGTGAGAGAGCTAGAAATGACATCTATGAAAGTACAAGTGACTCACGAACATCTGGCACCTTATTATGTCTCGGGTCACCTTTAGGGATTTCAGTCCGGACATGTCTGAAACGGTCCACAGAGGGACTCACTGGAGACAGAAGTCTCATAACTGTATTGGTTTGGATTTGGCCAGTGCAAGCAACACGGGAATGTCTTCACAAGCACATTTGCAGGAAGCACAAAGCTCTCTCCCCAGCCAAGAGTTTGTCTTAAGGGACGAGCCAAGCAAAGCGCATGCATGCCAGGCTTGCCTGGGACACACAACTGTAGCAAATGGTTTCAGACAGCAGGGTCAATGTATCCTTAAAAGATTTGGAAGAGTTTCACGTGTGGAGGCAGGTGTTATTTTTCACACAGCGAGATCCAAACCACAGCAATGAAATGAACAGCCGGTAACTTTATTTTAAATTTCAGCATTGTCCGAGGGAGGAATGTTGGCTCGGACACCTGAACTCCCTGCTGCTCCAGTGGACTTCCGTGGAACCTCGTTTAACAATTCATCTGATGGACATTCCCTCCAACACACAGAAACACTCCCATAGTGTCAACCTAATTAACACACTTGCATTTTCAATTGAGACTTGAAGTCAACATTTATACATGCCCTGGAAATTCTTTATGTTGTATCATTTTAATATATTATTATAATTGTACATTCCTGATTCCAGGGTCGGGAATTTCAATCCCATTGCCATCCAGAGGCACACACAAGGTAATTTAATACCTGTCATCTATTGGCCCTGGACTCAGCAATGTTTCAAATAAAAATTCTCTTTTAACCCTCTACCCTACCTTTGAACCTTCTATTCTTCTGTGTTTGATCTCTTATTTTGGTTTTTGGGCAGGGGAGGGGGGTGTTTGGGGAAGGCGGGGTGAGTTTGGGTAGGGGGGTGTTTGGGAAGGGTAGGGGGGTGTTTGGGGAGGGTAGGGGGGTGTTTGGGGAGGGCGGGGTGAGTTTGGGGAGGGTGGGGGGTTGGGGAGGGCTGGGTGGGTTTGGGTAGGGGGGTGTTTGGGGAGGGTAGGGGGGTGTTTGGGGAGGGTAGGGGGGTGTTTGGGGAGGGGAGGGGTTGTTTGGGGAGGGCATGGGGGTTTGGGGAGGGCGGGGGGTTTGGGGGAGGGCAGGGGGGTTTTGGGGGAGGGCGGGGGGTGTTTGGGGGAGGGCGGGGGGTTTTGCGGGAGGGCATGGGGGGTTTGGGGAGGGCGGGGGGTTTGGGGGGTGGGGGGTTTGGGGCGGAGGGAGTGTTTGTGGAGGGAGGGGGGCTTTAGGGAGGGCGGGGGAATTTGGAGGGTGGGGGGGGAGTTTGGGGAGGGGAGGGGGGTTTTGGGGAGGGGGGTTTAGGGAGGGGAGGGGGGGTGTGGGGAGGGCGGGGGTGTTTGGGGGAGTTTGGGCTGGAGGGGCTGTTTGGGGAGGGAGGGAGGTTTAAGGAGGGTGGGGGGATTGGGGGAGGGCAGAGGGGGTTTGAGGAGGGTGGGGGGGTATTGGGGAGGGCGGGAGGCGGTTTGGGGGGTGCGTGCCAGGGAGGGAGGGGTGGACGAGTGCTGGGGAGGGGGGGTGAGTGCCGGGGAGGTGGGGTGTGAGTGCCGGGGAGGGGGGGTGGACGAGTGCTGGGGAGGGGGGGGCGAGTGCCGGGGAGGGGGGGGTGGATGAGTGCTGGGGGGGGGGGGGGGGGGGGCGAGTGCCGGGAGGGGGGGCGAAGTTGCCGGGGAGGAGGAGGCGAGTACGGGGAGGGCGGGGTGTGAGTGCCAGAGACGGGGGGGGGGGGGGCGAGTGCCCGGGGGGGGGGGGGGGGGTTGGGAAGGGTGTCCACCTGGCCAGGTGCCAGTTTCCAACAGTCGCGACCATGCAGCCCATGGCACCTGGCTGCGGGAGGGGAGGGGGAGGGTATTGGCAATGATGACATGTCGTCTATCCCCCCCCCCCAACCCCCACCCTCTGCATCCCGTTTATGTTTGGTCATCACCCAGCGATGTTGGCCGTCGTGGTGAGAACCGCACTTCTACATGGTGCCCTGGGGGTGCAGGAGCGTGCCAGGCAGGCGGCGGAGGCTGCTGCAGAGGAGCATGCAGAGGTGGCAGGCACCCAGGCTGGAGGACCGCCCGCCCGACAGGACGAGGAGGAGGAGGTGGTGGTGCCATGGCAACGGAGATGCCCGATGAGGCCCCCGCTCGTCGTACCAGGCCCTCACGGACCAGGTATGCAGGAGGAGACTCCGGATGAGCTAGGAAACCGTCGCCCATATCTGCCACCTGATGGCATACCTGGCACCGCATGGCACTGGGGGAGGACACCCTCTCCCCGTGGCCGTCAAGGTTACGGTGGCCCTGATCTTTTATGCCACGGGGTCATTCCAGGCGCCGAGTGGGGATCTGTCCGGTATCTCGCAGGCATCGGTGCATCCGGGCAGTGACAGGCGCCATATATGCCATTGCCGACCGCTACATCCAGTCCCCTGTGCACCGGGCCAGCCAGGATGCCCAGGCAGCGGGCTTCGCTGCGGCGGCCAGGATGCCCATGGTCCAGGGCGCGATCGATGGGATGCACGTCGCCGTGCGGCCACCTGCGAATAACAGGGCCGTGTTCACGAATAGGAAGGGGACCTATTCCATGAACATCCAGATGGCCTGCGACCACCTGCCTGCGCCCAGTACCCGGACAGTGTACATGACTCATTCATATTGGTGCAATCTTTCATCCCCACCATGTTCAAGGGATGCTCCCCACGGCTGAGTGGCTGGTTGCTGGGTGACAGGGGTTACCCGTTGCGGTCGTGGCTGATGATGCCTATATGGAGGCCACAGACTGACACGGAGAACCGCTACAACGATGCCCATGCAGCAACCAGGGGTGTGATAGAGAGGGGCTTTGGGCTGCTAAAGATGCGCTTCAGGTGCCTGGACCGCTCTGGACGGGCCCTCCAGTACCCGCCAGATAGGGTTGGCCGTGGTCTGCTGCGCCCTGCACAACATCGCCCAGCAGAGCAGGCAGAGGTGGTGAAAGGGGAGGAACTGCAAGACGAGGCGCAGACCTCCCCAGATGAGGAGGATGGGGCAATGGTCAGGCCGTGCATACTGCGACCCATGTCTGACACCGTTGCACCCGTTGCCTCCACTGTGGACCCCACCCGTGCGGTGTCAGCCTGCGTGGCATGCATGACCGGCACCACACCCTGCTCCTGCACGCGGGTGGACAACTCCACCTGCGTCTGCAGCTGCCGCAAGCCGACCGTCACCCCCTTCGATCGTCCCTTGGTCCGTGACTGCATCGGGTCTATGGGTGGGTGTGGTAACTCCAGGAACTTGGGTCCTGTCTGGGCGGCAGCTGGTTGCTTGCGTCGGGCTGCCCTCCGACCGCCCGGCTCCTCGGCTGCTCCTGCCTCTACCTGCTGTACCGGGACGGCTGTGTTCTGCGCACCAGTTAGTGTACCAGATGCCTCATCGCTAAAGTGCCTACCGAGGTGAGTGTTTCTGCGATGGTGGAGGGCGTAGGAGATAGCAGTGGCGTAGTGTCGTGCTCCTCATCCGACCTGAAGTCCAGGGTCCGCTGGAGTGGTGATTCTTGTCCATCCATCCCCTGTGCGTCGGTGTCCTGGGTGGGTGTGGCCTGGGTAGGTGTGTCCTGGGTAGGGCTGACCCGGGTAGGTGTGTCCTGGGTAGGTGTGTCCTGGGTGGGTGTGTCCTGGGTAGGTGTGTCCTGGGTGGGTGTGGATATGGGGAAGGGGGATATGGGGGAAGGGAGATATGGGGGAATGGAGATATGGGGGTATGGGGGAAGGGAGATATGGGGGTATGGGGGAAGGGAGATATGGGGGAATGGAGATATGGGGGAAGGGGGATATGGGAGATATGGGGGAAGGGGGATATGGGGGAAGGGGGATATGGGGAAGGGGATGGGGGGATATGGGGGATATGGGGAAGGGGATGGGGATAATGGGGATATGGGGAAGGGATATGGGGGAAGGGGGATATGGGGATGGGGATAATGGGGATATGGGGAAGAGGGATATGGGGGAAGGGGGATATGGGGGAATGGAGATATGGGGGTATGGGGGAAGGGAGATATGGGGGTATGGGGGAAGGGAGATATGGGGGTATGGGGGAAGGGAGATATGGGGGTATGGGGGAAGGGAGATATGGGGGTATGGGGGAAGGGAGATATGGGGGAATGGAGATATGGGGGAAGGGGGATATGGGAGATATGGGGAAGGGGGGATATGGGGGAAGGGAGATATGGGGGATGTGGGGAAGGGGATGGGGGGATATGGGGATATGGGGGAAGGAGATATGGGGGAAGGGGGATAATGGGGATATGGAGGAAGGGGGATATGGGGAAGGGGATGGGGGGATATGAGGGATATTGGGGAGGGGGATATGGGGGAAGGGGGATAATGGGGATATGGGGGAAGGGGGATATGGGGGAAGGGGGATATGGGGGATGTGGGGAAGGGGATGGGGGATATGGGGGATATGGGGGAGGGAGATATGGGGGAAGGGGATATGGGGGATATAGGGAAGGGGATGGGGATAATGGGGATATGGGAAAGGGGGATATGGGGGAAGGGGGATATGGGGAAGGGGATGGGGGATAATGGGGATTTGGGGGTATGGGGGAAGGGAGATATGGGGGTATGGGGAAGGGAGATATGGGGGTATGGGGGAAGGGAGATATGGGGGTATGGGGGAAGGGAGATATGGGGGTATGGGGAAGGGAGATATGGGGGTATGGGGGAAGGGAGATATGGGGGTATGGGGGAAGGGAGATATGGGGGTATGGGGAAGGGAGATATGGGGAAGGGAGATATGGGGGTATGGGGGAAGGGAGATATGGGGGTATGGGGGAAGGGAGATATGGGGGAAGGGAGATATGGGGGTATGGGGAAGGGATATATGGGGGTATGGGGGAAGGGAGATATGGGGGAAGGGAGATATGGGGGTATAGGGGAAGGGAGATATGGGGGAAGGGAGATATGGGGGATATGGGGGAGAAGGGGAATTTGCGGGAAGGGGGATATACAGGCAGTGGGGGGGCCTCACTTGGGGGTGCGCGCCCGACATCTGCATCCGCAACGTCCCGGTCCTTGGGTTGCAGGGCCCTCTCTTCATGGATGTTGAGTGGCCGCGGTTCGGGTGGACCTCCTCCGGTCCTCTCACACTTCCGATTGTTGTGAGCGCGCTTCTCCTGTGGGTGGCGGGAGGGTGGCAGGGATAAAGGGCAACAGTGTTAGGTAGACATATACATGCGGACCAGCGGTTAGGTGGATGTTGGCAGAGGTGCGCAGCACATCCTGCCACCGCAGCCTGCACGGGTGGGTGCAGCCATGTCGGTTGCACCTCGGGCTGTGCCATCCATCGGATTTGGGGGGGGGGTACTCACCCTGGCAGCCCTGACGAGGTCATTGATCTTCTTGTGACACTGGACGCCTGTCCTTGCTGTCACGGCCACGGTGCTGACAGGGTCTGCCACCTTCCCCCCACAGGCACCGGCTGAGGCGTGGGGCAACCTAGCGGCCATGTCCGGGGTACAGGGCCTCCCTCCTCTGTTCCACTGCGTCCAGGAGCACCTCGATGTCCAGCTCCTGGGACCTAGCCTGCGCAGCAGGCGGCCCTTTTGACGGGTCTCTGGGGGGGGGGGGCATCCTTTGTACTGCGACGCTGGGAGGGGCCGTCCTTTGTACTGCGATGCCGCGTGGCGTCGCTGACAGCGCGCGCATCCGTGACGGGTGACGCCGTTGGGAATGGCGTCACACCGCTGCTGACCCATTCCCGGCGGAGAATTCGCGACATTCCGGGGGGGGGGGGGGGGGGGGGGGGGGTGGGTCCAACGCCGGAGTCTTTCTTGTCGTTTTACCGCCAGGTTCCGGCCGTCGCGCCGATTCACCGAGAATCTCGCCCCTTATGCTTGAACTTAAACAACTGCAGTGCAATGCGAGCAGTAAGTTGACATGTTAAATGCTAATTTGTTAATCCCATAACAGAATTGTTCCAGTGGGGGCAGCACGGTGGCCTAGTGGTTAGCACAACCGCCTCACGGCGCTGAGGTCCCAGGTTCGATCCCGGCTCTGGGTCACTGTCTGTGTGGAGTTTGCACATTCTCCCCGTGTCTGCGTGGGTTTCGGCCCCACAACCCAAAAATGTGCAGAGTAGGTGGATTGGCCGCGCTAAATTGCCCCTTAATTGGAAAAAATAATTGGCTAATCTAAATTTATAAAAAAAAAAAGAATTGTTCCAGTAAGTATTTTATGAAACTAATCATTACTAAAAAAAAGATTCAGACAAATGGCAAGAGTGAATCCCACAGATTCCTCTTCTTCGGCGATCACTTACTAACAAGTATGATTGTCCCCATAAGTAAGAAGTCTTACAACACCAAGTTAAAGTCAAACATGTTTATTTGGAATCACTAGCTTTCGGAGTGTAGCTCCTTCATCAGGTGAGTGAAGAGGTAGGTTATACAGACACATATATAGACAAAGTCAATGATGCAAGATGATACTTTGAATGCGTTTAGATTAGATACATAAGAAGCTCCGTGTCTAAGGTTAACATTCATTGCAAACAGTTAAAGAGCATTAATAACTAAATGCTGTATTAGTGGCTAGGGGCCCCTAGGGGCTTTTCACGGTAACTTCATTTGCAGCCTACTTGTGACAATAGCGATTTTCATTTCATTAAGACAGGATAAATGTTGAATAATTTGTTATGTTGAAAGTGCACTGTGCCAAGGTCAGATTGTACTCAAGTATGGCCTTATGTTTTGTTAGCAAGACAGTTGGGCCCTTCAGCAGTTCCGAGAAGATCCGCAGCAGATTACTGAACGCTAAAGAGAGAATAGAGAAGCTGAGATTTACTCGCCTTGGCCGAATGCAGTTGTGGGGGAGGAGAAATTTGTTGAAGTTTACAGAAATATAGAAAAATAGAACCAGAGTATTACGTCGAGCCAAATCACGACAGCTAGGTCTGGATCTGGTTCAAATTAACGCAGGACAGAGTAAGGATGGACGTGAGGAAGATGTTTTTTTTGTTACAAAGAGTGATCAATATTCGGAAAGGGTTTGGAAGGAAGAGAAAAAGAGGTGAGAAACTTAGTGGGCACGATTCCCCGCTATCGGGGTTCCCCGTTACGCCAGCAGCCCGGGGATTTCCCAACGGCATGGGGCTGCCCATAATAGGGAACCCCATTGGCCGGCTGGCAAGTCAGTGAATCCTGGGGGCGCGCTGCACCAGAAATCTGATGCACCGGGACGGGGAATCCAGTCCAGTGTCTTTCAAGTGGCTTACATAATTGTGGTGAATGTAATATATACGTTAATTCACACTGTCTTTGTAAGCGCAGTAGCGCTGTCCTACCACTAGGGGGAGTAGCGCTGGGAGCACTCAAGTAACTTGTACTGGGCTCCACCCTTGGTTCCGCCCACGACTCCTCCCCCTAGTGCAGCTGTATAAGTACCCGTGTCCAGAGTCAGCCTGGATCACTACGAGTTCATCGACAGGTAACAGGCTGGCTCTGAAGTAAGTCGATTAAAGCCTAGATTCACATCGGAAACACGTGTCTGGTGAATTGATGGTTCCATCAATAATCACTTATTTTTCCGGTTTGGTTGGCTGAGCTATGATTTACTGCCATCCCTAATTGCCCTAAGATGGGGGTGAGCTGCCTTCTTGAACCCCTACAGTCATGTTACACCCACTGTGCTGTTAGGGAGGGAGTTCCAGGATTTTGACCCAATAACAGGGAAGGATAGGTGATATATTTCCAGGTCACGATGATGAGTGACTTGGAGGCAGACTTTCTGGTGGTGGGGTTTACCCTTGGTTGCAAGCATTGCATTACACGCTGACTTTCTGGTGGTGGGGTTTACCCTTGGTTGCAAGCATTGCATTATACGCTGCATTACATTCTACATCCAGCAGTAGAAAGGTGGTTTTCTGACTGGGAAGCTGTGACTAGTGGCATTCCACAGGGATCAGTTCTGGGACCTTTGTTGTTCATAGTGTATATAAATGATTTGGAAGAAAATTTAGTTGGTCTGATTAGTAAGTTCGCAGACGACACAAAAATTGGTGGAGTTGCGGATAGTGAAGAGGATTGTCAGGGGATACAGCAAGCTATAAATTGGCTGGAGTCTTGGGCGGAGAAATGGCAGATGGAATTTAACCCGGACAACTGTGAGGTAATGCACTTTGGCAGGTCCAGTGCATGTAGGAATCACACAGTAAGTGGTAGAACTCTTGCGAGTACTGACAGGCAGAGTGATCTGGGCGTGCACGTCCACTGATCATTGAAAGTGGCAACGCATGTGGATAAGGTGGACAAAAAGGCATACTGCATGCTGGCCTTCATCAGTCGGGGCATTGAATATGAAAATTGGTTAGTCATGTTGCAGCTGTACAGGACCTTAGTTCGGCCACATTTGGAATATTGTGTACAATTCTGGTCGCCACACTACCAGAAGGATGTGGCTGCTTTGGAGAGGGTACAGAAGCGGTTTACCAGGATGTTGCCTGGTATGGAGGGCATTAGATATGAGGAGAGGTGAGATAAACTCTGTCTGTTCTCACTGGAACGATGGAGGTTGAGAGGCGACCTGATAGGTGTCTACAAGATTATGAGTGGCATGGACAGAGTGGATAGTCAGATGCTCTTTCCTAGGGTAGGGGAGTCAGGTACGAGGGGCATAGGTTCAAAGTGCTTGGTGGAAAGTTTAGAACAGATGTGCGAGACACGTTTTTTACACAGAGGGTGGTACATATATGAAACGCGCTGCCTGGGTAGATGGTGGGAGCAGGTACGATAGCGGAATTTAAGGGGCATCTAGACAAATATATGAATAGGGTGGGAATGGAAAGTTACGGACTCCGTAAGTGCAGATGGTTTCGGTTTAGGCATGTACCATGGTCAGCACAGGCTTGGTGGGCCGAAGGGCCTGTTCCTGGGCTGTATTGTTCTTTGTTTTACAGATATGGTCGCCTTACAATAACTATTTCTATGCTAGACCCTTAAGTGGGCAGCGCGGTAGCATTATGGTTAGCACAATTACTTCACAGCTCCAGGCTCCCAGGTTCGATTCCCGACTTGGGCCACTGTCTGTGGGGGGTCTGCACATCCTCCCCGTGTGTGCGTGGGTTTCCTCCAGCTGCTCCGGTTTCCTCCCACAGTCCAAAGATGTGCAGGCTAGGTGGATTGGCCATGATAAATTGCCCTGAGTGTTCAAAATTGCCCTTAGTGTTGGGTGGGGTTACTGGGTTATGGGGGTATTGGGTAGGGTGGAGGTGTGCGGTTGGGAAGAGTGCTCTTTCCAAGAGCCGGTGCAGACTCGATGGGCCGAATAGCCTCTTTCTGCACTGTAAATTCTATGAATCTAAGTAGTCCATGCTGGCACACTGTATGACCATGAGGACGTTATATTTGAGCATGGTACTGTACCCTGGTGCTATCAACACACCTTTGGACAGGATCCATCTGGATGTGACTCAGCAGCAGGAGATTTAGTGCAAAGATTATCTAATCTACCCTCGCAGCACTTAGAACTTAGAACAGTACAGCACAGAACAGGCCCTTCGGCCCTCGATGTTGTGCCGAGCAATGATCACCCTACTTAAACCCACGTAACCCGTAACCCAACAATCCCCCCATTAACCTTACACTACGGGCAATTTAGCATGGCCAATCCACCTAACCCGCACATCTTTGGACTGTGGGAGGAAACCGGAGCACCCGGAGGAAACCCACGCACACACGGGGAGGACGTGCAGACTCCACACAGACAGTGACCCAGCCGGGAATCGAACCTGGGACCCTGGAGCTGTGAAGCATTGATGCTAACCACCATGCTACCGTGAGGCCTTATAGGGCCTCAGTGTCTAATCTGCTTGGCGAACCTATCACAGTCGGAACATTGGTGTTGGAACGCTATGATTTTCATTTCTTGATGGTACATTAGAAAGTATCTTCACCCAGTGACTCATAATGGGTGCATGGTCCGTCTCAGTGGGCATGCTTTACCTGGAGGTGGCAGAACTTTTATGAAATAATTAAAAACAACACAAATTGTAAACTGCTCTGTTGGAGATATATTGGGGTTAATTAGGGGGAAAGGGGTCAAGCAGTGACGTATTTTGTTTGGGATTTCAGATAAAATTCTGCGTGGAGTTCAACGGAAAGGTCAGTTTTGGAAGGGGGAAAAGCTAATGGAATCAGATCAGATGCTAATTCTGCACACTGCCTGGTATTTGTAGCCAGTTTTCCAAACCTGTTCCAGAGAAATCATTTTGACCTTGTGCGATAATGTAAGGCAGATGGCAACGAAGCATCTTCTCTAAATCTGTCTCCTCAAAGTCGATGGAAAGCAAAATGACGAGGTTTAAAACGAGATGTCAATTTGTTACCACATTATCATACAAAGCCAAAATGACCTCCCAAGTGGTTTTGTGCAATATCTGAGTCACTCTGGTGTTCAGATCATTGGAATATAATGCAGTGTTTTAACTTCTCTGTATTACACTGTTTGATTATGTTCAACTTGCCCCTCATACTTCTCTTTTCAATCTTATTTAACCACACCGGCAACGTAAAACAAAACTGCAGTCTCCCCATATTGAATTGCAAACACATTGCCACTGAACTTTACGGAGAATCTCCTTAGAATCCCTGCAGTGCTGAAGGAGGACATTCGGTTCATCAGGTCTGCACCGACCCTATGAAAGAGCACTCTAAATCGGACCACTCCCCCACACTATCCCGCAACCCTGCATGTTGATCATGGTCAATTCGCCTAACCTGCACGTCTTTGGACTGTGGAAGGAAACCGGAGCGCCCGGGGGGAACCCAGGCAGACACGGGGAGAAGGTGGAAACTTCTCACAGACAGTCACCCGAGGTCAGGATCGAACCCGGATCCCTGGCGTGGTGAGACAGCAGTGCTAACCGCTGTGCCAGCGTGCCGCCCTGTCACAGTGGGGGACAGATGGAATGCAAATCCTGCACCCCACCTCCTAAATGTCTGGGTCAATAAACAGCTACAATAAAATGAGAAACTGCTGTAAAAACGCAACAGGTCTCTGGCAGCATCTGTAGAGAGACAGAGTTAACGTTTCAAGTCAAATGACATTTCTTCAGAGCTAAGTAGAAGGAGAAATTTGATGGATTTTATACTGTTTTTGAGGGGTAGAGAAGGTGGAGCAGATAGAAAGTCTGGGCTAGATGTGAGGAACGAGAGTTTGGGATCAATGTTTAGAGCACAAGACAGAGTGAAAGTTAATGGTAGCGTTGAGGACTCGAGAAGGTAAAGATAGCGGCATAAAGCTAAGAAAGCAGAATGTATTTCTCTCTCTCTCTCTTCAGCTCTGGAGACTCAAAACACTAATGTTTGTTTCTCTCCACAGATTCAGCCAAACCTGCTGAATTTTGCCAACATTTTCTGTTTTTATTTCAGATCTCCACCATTTGGGGTATTTTGCTTTCATTTAAGAGATTTTCAGCTATTTCCGACTCGTCTCCTGATCACATTATGGTCAGAGACACAGAAAATCCTCTCCGATTTCAGGATCAAAGGAAGTTAGATTCTTATTTCAGGGTTTGAAGTTACCACATTCCTGGGAGGGGGAGAAGACTATTGCTTATAATTAAGGATATAAATATAGCTACAATTTTCAGTTTACTTCTAATATAATTATTGCATACTAATACCCCATCTCTCATTATAAGGGAAATGACCTGGGGCAGCACGGTAGCATTGTGGATAGCACAATTGCTTCACAGCTCCAGGGTCCCTCGTTCGATTCCGGCTTGGGTCACTGTCTGTGCGGAGTCTGCACGTCCTCCCCGTGTGTGCGTGGGTTTCCTCCGGGAGCTCCCGTTTCCTCCCACAGTCCAAAGATGTGCAGGTTAGGTGGATTGGCCATGATAAATTGCCCTTAGTGTCCAAAATTGCCCTTAGTGTTGGGTGGGGTTACTGGGTTATGGGGATAGGGTGGAGGTGTTGACCTTGGGTAGGATGCTCTTTCCAAGAGCCAGTGCAGACCCGACGGGCCGAATGGCCTCATTCTGCACTGTAAATTCTATGACCTGATGATTTGAAAACAGTCACACACAAAATTCTAATAGTCTGGAATTCGCAGGCATTTTTCAAAAACGACTGTCATCGTCAATTATCAAACAAATTGCGAAGGGTCTTAAAAACATAAGGATCTTTGGCTTTGGAAAAAGAGACATAGCATACAATACAGCAAGGAAATTATGCCAAATCATTAGTTAGGCTGGAGTATAATCCACTTGCTCAAGATTATGAAGGATTTGGATACAAAGCAGTTAGTAACATTTTTTTTGAAACAATGATTGGTGGGTTAATTGAAGATAAGTGGCAAAGGAGCCCTGGAGGACAAGAGGAGAAATTTGCTAAGGCACCCCAAGTGTATATTCTTGAATGCACTGCCAGAAAATTCGATGAAAGCAGACTCGACAGTAACTTTCTAAAATAAATGGGATAAATGGAACACAGGAACAGGAGTAGGCCATGCAGCCCCTCGGGCCTGTCCCACCATTCAATGAGATTATGGCTGCTCTGTGACCTAACTCCATGTACCTGCCTTTGGCCCACATCCCTTGGCTTAACAAAAATCTATCTCAGATTTAAAATTAACAACTGTTCCAACTTCAACTACTGTTTGTGGGAGAGAGTTCCAAAACTCTACCTCCCTTTGAGCGAAGAAGTTCTTCCGAACATCTCTCCTGAACAGTCTAGCCTTAATTTTTAGACTATGCCCCCTAGTTTTAGAATCTTAAAACAGTGGAAATAATTCATCTTTATCTACCCTGCCTTTTCCTGTTAAAATTTTTAAAACTTCGATCAGATCACCCCTTGACCTCCTAAATTCTAGTGAAAACAGGCCTAATTTGTGTAGTCTCTCCTCATAACTTAACCCCTGTAGTCCAGGTATCACTTTTGTAAACCTATGTCGCACTCCCTCCAAGGCCACCGTAGCACAGTGGTTAGCACTGTGGCTTCACAACGCCAGGGTCCCAGGTTCGATTCCCAGCTTGGGCCACTGTCTGTGTGGAGTCTGCATGTTCTCCCCGTGTCTGCGTGGGTTTCCTCCGGGTGCTCCGGTTTCCTCCCACAAGTCCCGAAAGACGTGCTAGATAGATAGAACAGTACAGCACAGAACAGGCCCTTCGGCCCTCAATGTTGTGCCGAGCCAAGATCACCCTACTCAAACCCACGTATCCACCCTATACCCGTAACCCAACAACCCCCCCCCCCCCCTTAACCTTACTTTAATTAGGACACTACGGGCAATTTAGCATGGCCAATCCACCTAACCCGCACATCTTTGGACTGTGGGAGGAAACCGGAGCACCCGGAGGAAACCCACGCACACAGGGGGAGGACGTGCAGACTCCACACAGACAGTGACCCAGCCGGGAATCGAACCTGGGACCCTGGAGTTGTGAAGCATTTATGCTAACCACCATGCTACCCTGCTGTTAGGTGAATTGAACATTCTGAATTCTCCCTCCGTGTACCCGAACAGGCGCCGGAGTGTGGAGAATAGGGGCTTTTCACAGTAACGTCATTGCAGTGTTAATGTAAACCTACCTGTAACAATAATAAAGATTATTAATATCCTTCCTGAGGTGTGGTACCCAGAACTGGTCACAGTGACTCCGAGTGGGGTCTAACCAGGGTTTTGTACAGTTGCAGCATAACCCCTGTGTCTTTATACTCCAATCCACTAGATATAAAGGCTAGCATTGCATTAGCCTTTTTGATTAGATCCAACCAGGGATCAGGCTACTTTTACATTCGCCTTTTTGATTATTTTCTGCACTTGTTCCTGGCATTTTAAGGATCTATGCACCTGAACCCCCAAGTCTCATAGGACATCCACTGTCCCTAACCTCTTTCCATTCAGAAAGCACTCTGCTCTGTCCTTTTTTGGTCCAAAATGGATCACCTCACATTGAATTCCATCTGCCACAATTTATGCCCGTTCACCTCGTCTGCCACTACCCTTTGCAATCTTATGCAATCACCAGGCTGTTAATGCCACTCAACTTTGACTGATCAGCAAATTTGGAAATGTGACTTTCTATTCCACCATTGAAGCTGTTAATGAGTAATGTGAACATGCTTAAAGAGGAACTGTTCCCAGCGTTAAAGTGGCCTCTTTAGTGCTGGATGAGCCGACAAAACTACTTAAATTATGGAAAGTTTATGCAGCCTACATTTTATTGTGCCTGTGGCACGAAATTTACTTTGATGAGAATTTCATGAGATTCTTCCGGGTGTTAGCTTCTGGTTTCAGCAGGATGATGTAACACTTGGGGGCAAAAATGCACAGCAGGAAACCAAAGCTGGACGCCAAAATAGCGAATGCGTGCACAGCGGCGGCGTATTTCTCTGGGGCGCTCATGTAGACGGGGAAAAAGGTAATCCAGACAACAAGGAAGACCAGCAGGCTAAAGGTCACGTGCGTCGCTTCGTTGAAGCTGTCTGGGAGCTGCCGAGCGAAATAGGCAGCCGTCAGCGTCACGCCAGCCAAAAGGAAAATGTACACGAAAATGGCGCAAAAATAAGCGACTGACCCGATCTGACATTCCAAGCTGATGATATGCGGGTAATACGCAAAACTCTTGAATGGGTAAGGGGGAGAGTGCGTGATCCACAAAATGCAAATTATACATTGGATGGAGGTCAGGACCAAAACACCCGTCCGATGGCGTCTGGGATTAAACCACTTCACCAACTTGGTGCTCTGAGATACAGTCTTGAAGGCCAACAGTACAATGACCGTCTTGCCCAGGATGGCCGAGAGGCACAGAGCGACGGTCACGCTGAACATCGTGAAACGCAGCGTGCAAGACCACTGCGTCGGGTGGGCGCTGAACAGGAGGGCGCTCAGGAAACACAGCAACAAAGCCAGCAGCATTAAGAAGCTCAGCTCGGAGTTGTTGGCCCGAACCAGAGGGGTGTGTCTGTGCTTGAGGAAGACCACGGCCGTTGTGATTGTTAAGCAGGCTCCGCCCACCGAGAACGAAGTCAAAGTGGCGCCAATCCGGTCTTGAAAAGATAGATATTCAATCTCCTTCGGCAGACACTCGTTTCCGTATTGGTTTGGCCAATATTCCAGGGGGCACTTTGTACAGAATCGCGCGTCTATCAAATACAAAAACTACACGTTAATATTCTAGAGGACATTGCACATTGGAAAACAGAGAGATTTAGTTCGAGCACAGATTTGATTACATGTTTGTGCAAGGGTACAAACAATAATTACAAAAGGTTAATAGTAGCAAAATACCGCAGATGCTGGAAATCTGAAATAAATACAGAAAAGGCTGGAAGCGCTCAGCAGGTCTGGTAGCGTTTGCGGAGGGAGAACCAAAATTACCATCTCATTCCTTTGTCAGAGTGAAGAGGGAGAAATTTGATGGATTTTGTCCCGTTTAAGAGGGGGATGGAGCAGAGTTGGATGCCACGGGTAGATGGCTGGTCAGGGGAGGTTTGACAAAGTTGACATGATATTTAGCGCTTCCGGTGGCCGTCAAGGTGACGGTCGCCCGGAACCTTTACGCCTCTAACTCATTCGAGGGCTGGAGTGGGGACCGGTGTGGGATTTCGCAATTGTCCACACGCAGACCGCGCTGTGACAGATGGCCAGAGACTCAGACATCGGATTACATCACCTTCAACCTGGACCAGGCTCAACAACATGACCAGGCAGCAGGATTTGCCGCCTTTGCTGGCATGCCTCAAGTCCAGAGGTGGTCATTAATTGCACGCATGTGGCCCTCCAAGCACCGATTCAACAGGGGGTGCCCTTTATCAATAGGAAGGGGTTCCATTCCATGAATGTGCAATTGGTGTGCAGATGCACGTCTGTGCCCAATACCCAGGCAGCATGCGCAATGTTTACATCCTGCCGCGTTTATTGGTTCCCAGCATATTTGAGGTGCTCCCTCAGGTGAGGGGTTGGCTAGTGGATGACAAGGCCTACCCACAGAGGAAGGCTAATGACACCTGTGAATAGGCGCCGGATAACTGTTATAACCTCACTAACTCAGCAACCAGGTGCATCAGTGTCCGCAGGCTGCTCTTCCGATCCCTAACCACTCTGGTGGGGTTCAAGAGGGCCTCGAGCATCATGGTGGTCTGCTGCATCCTCCACAACCGTGCGGCAGAGGGGCGACATGCTGAAGGAAGAGGCAAGCCTCACCTGACGAGGGTGGTGTCCAGGAGAACCAGGGTGTGGAGCCGGAGCCGGAGCTGGCAGGGCAGGCCGCTCAACATGTGACCCAGGGCCGCCGCACACGGGACAATCCCATAAACCTCCGAGGCCAGGACACCGACAGCTCCGCCGCCCTATCCCACCTCTTTTCCTGTCCTTCTTCAAACCCCCCCCCCCCACTCCATCCCACATAGATTCCACTTTCTCTTGAGCCTCTCACCCCTTCCCTCAATCCTTCCACCCCTTCCCTCTCCCTCCGTCCATCACTCCACCTCCTTTCCCTTGCCTTTCACTCCTTCCCACTCCCGTCGCTCCCCCTCTTCGCTCCGAGGGTCGTACCAGCATCACTACCGGGAGTTGGCAGTGTCACCGGGTATCCACGGGGCAGGAAGGATGATGATAACAATGTGAGATGATCTCTGCTGCTCCTCATTGTCGGATAAAGTCTGACTCCTGCCTTTAAGAGAACATTTCACAGTCTGGCAATTCCTTCTCACGGGCCCAATTATGTTAGGGGAGGTGGATGGTTGCGGGAGATGGTGAACGGTTAGGGCTCACTCACTGGGGATGCTGTCATACAAGGCGGGCTCAGACTGCTGCCCACATGTACTGGCACTTCCCCAGTGAGGGTGTAACTGTGTGGGACGTTCCTGTGTCCCATAGCCACCCTCCCCAGCAGCACCTCCCCCTCTTCTATCTTTCACAGCCCTGCCACCTTAAGTGTCATCTATCTTCCTAATCTTCTGTACTCTACTGCTCCTTCTAGGTGTTACCCCAGACATCATATCAGAAGTGGAGGGAAAAAGGATGGCATGATGGGTTAGCACTGCTGCTTCACTGCGCCGAAGACACGGGTTCGATCCCGGCTCTGGGTCACTGTCTGTGTGGAGTTTGCACATTCTCCCCTTGTCTGCGTGGATCTCACCCCCACTACCCAAATATGGGCAGGGCAGGTGGATTGGCCACGCTAAATTGCCCCTTAATTGGGAAAATAAAAGAAGTAGAGGCGGCATGCCACTTGTCTCGCCCTCTAGTTTGGTTAGCGGTTTGGATCAGAAATTGGCTAGTTGATAGAAGACAAAGAGTGGTGGTTGATGAGAAATGTTCTGACTGGTGTCCAGTTACTAGTGGTGTACCGCAAGGATCTGTTTTGGGCCCGCTGTTGTTTGTCATTTTTATAAATGACCTGGAGGAGGGCGTAGAAGGATGGGTGAGTAAATTTGCAGATGACATTAAAGTCGGTGGAGTTGTGGACAGTGCAGAAGGATGTTACAAGTTACAGAGGGACATAGATAAGTTGCAGAGCTGGGCTGACAGGTGGCAAATGGAGTTTAATGCAGAAAAGTGTGAGGTGATTCATTTTGGAAGGAATAACAGGAAGACAGAGTACTGGGCTAATGGTAAGATTCTTGGTAGTGTGGATGAGCAGAGAGATCTCGGTGTCCATGTCCATAGATCCCTGAAAGTTGCCACCCAGGTTGAGAGGGTTGTTAAGAAGGCGTACGGTGTGTTAGCTTTTATTGGGAGAGGAATTGAGTTTCGGAGGCATGAGGTCATGTTGCAGCTGTACAAAATTCTGGGCGCGATTCTCCGCAACAGCCGACGCCGGAGTGAAACCCGGAGTGTTTCACTCCGGCGTCGGAAGCCGCTCCTCACCTCCATTCTCCCCCTCCCCCCGGGGGCTTGGAGCAACGGTGCGCGAAACTCGGCCGCTGGGCCTTGACGCTTGCGTCAAAGCGGCGCGGCGAGGATTACGCAGCTGGCGGCGCCTAAGTGACGTCTTCCCCTCCACTGCCCCACAATATATGGCGGCTTGATCTTGTGGGGCTTGGAGGGAAAAGAGTGCATCGTTTATAGACACCAGCACGATGATCAGTGGGCACCGATCGCGGGCCAGACATCTGCTGAGCACGCCCGTGGTGGTCGATCCTCTCTCCACCCTCCACAGGCCCCACACTTGCCTGTCGCGCGATGTTCACGCCGGCAGCGAACAGGTGTGGTTGGCGCCGGCGTGAACCGGTCGGGGTCATCAGGCCGCTCGGCCCATGCGGGCCCGAGAATCTCCAGTCGCCGTGAAAAACAGCGAGTGCCGATTCTTCGAGCGGCCTGTTGCAAAACGCGACACGCCATTTGTGGGGGGGGGGGGGGGGGGGGGGGGGGCGGGGGGTGGTGGGAGAATCACTGGGGTGCCAGGGTGGCGTGGTGTTATTTGCCCGGCCCTCCCGCGATTCCCCCAACCGGCGTGGGGAGCGGAGAATTGCGCCCCTGGTACGGCCACATTTGGAGTATTGCATGCAGTTCTGGTCGCCGCATTATAGGAAGGATGTGGAAGCATTGGAAAGATTTACAAGGATGTTGACTGGTATGGAGGGAAGATCTTATGAGGAAAGGCTGAAGGACTTTGAGGCTGTTTTCGTTAGAGAGAAGAAGGTTAAGAGGTGACTTAATAGAGGCATACAAGATGATCAGAGGATTAGATAGGGTGGACATTGAGAGCCTTTTTCCTCGGATGGTGATGTCTGGCACGAGGGGACATAGCTTTAAATTGAGGGGAGATAGATATAGGACAGATGTCAGAGGTAGGTTCTTTACTCAGAAAGTAGTAAGGGCGTGGAATGCCCTGCCTGCAACAGTAGTGGACTCGCCAACACTAAACGCATTCAAATGGTCATTGGATAGGCATATGGACGATAAGGGAATAGTGTGGAGGGACTTCAGAGGGGTTTCACAGGTCGGCGCAACATCGAGGGCCGAAGGGCCTGTACTGTGCTGTAATAAGGACGTTATGTTCTATGTTCTATGTTCTCTGCCCTGTGGGGTGCGCTTGCCAGTCGTCCTTGGAGGACCTTAGCCAGGATAGGTCCGGCCGAATTTCGGGTGTCACAGGTGACAGCGTGTCAGCCTGTTCCGCCCGTGTCAATGGGGGCGTTTGGAGCGCCGAGGTGTTCTAGAACCTCCCCTGCAGGAGTTGCCGGGATGGTCGCCATCACTTTGACCTCCCTTCGGTGTTCGCTGGTCCTCGGGCTACTCCACGGGATGGAGCTGAGGTTGGAGTGAGCTTCAGGGGCGCCTCCATCACCTGGCGCTGCCAGTCCGGAAGGCCTGCCTCGTCTGAACCATGGTGTTGATGCCCTCAGCCATAGCGCACTGTGACTGGGGCATGTCCCTCAGCAAGTGAGCCATGTCCCTCATTGACTCCGTCATGGCCCTTTGGGTCTGTAACTCGGTGACTGTCAGATGCCAGTCAATGCCCTCAGTCATGGCCCTTTGGGACTGTAACTCGGTGACTGTCAGCTGCCAGTCAATGCCCTCAGTCATGACCCTTTGTGAATGGGCCGAGCTCTGGAGCACTGCAGCATTGACCATCTGCGGCTGGGATATGTCCGCCTGTGACTGAGTTCTCCGGCCTACACCTCTGCCATGGACAGCACAGTGTGCCCCAAGCCTCCGACTCATGGTTCTGATGTCTTGCCACAGGCCTTCCACGATGGAGGCCACCATTTCAATGTTGGCCTGAGAACCACATATTGTCGGCAGCATCTTCTGCGTTTGGAGGCGGCAGGACTCCTCCAGGTGGACTTGAGGTTATTGACACCCCTTCCTGTACATTCCGGTTCTGCTTCTGCGTCTGCACCAGTGATGGAATCATCTTTTCCAGAGGCAACATCTGTTTGGGAGACAGCTGTTCCCTGGGATTGGGCAGCCCTCCAATCGTCCGCTCCCGGGGGTGTCCATGCCAGCTCCTGAGGTGCTGTCGCAGGTATATGGTGTTGACCAGAGGGTGGCCCAGGAGCCTGATCACTAACATTACCCACCGAGGTGATGGTCTCTGCGATGGTGGATGGTGCTGGTGAAAGCGGTGGCAAGACGTTGGTGTCTTCCCCGGAATGGTCAGCACAGTAGCATGGTGGTTAGCATAAATGCTTCACAGCTCCAGGGTCCCAGGTTCGATTCCCGGCTGGGTCACTGTGCGGAGTCTGCACGTCCTCCCCGTGTGTGCGTGGGTTTCCGTGTGTGCGTGGGTTTCCTCCGGGTGCTCCGGTTTCCTCCCACAGTCCAAAGATGTGCGGGTTAGGTGGATTGGCTATGCTAAATTGGCCGTAGTGTCCTAAAAAGTAAGGTTAAGGGGGAGCGTTGTTGGGTTACGGGTATAGGGTGCATACGTGGGTTTGAGTGGGGTGATCATTGCTCGGCACAACATCGAGGGCCAAAGGGCCTGTTCTGTGCTGTACTGTTCTATGTTCTATGGTGCTCCGGGATGTGCTGGGAATGTGGCTGGGAAGCAATGACCCCGGACGGCCCGGCCTCAGCAGATGGTGATCCTGCACGATAAAAGACATGGGACGTATTCTCCATTGTTGGGAGTTTTACTCCTGAAATCCTGGATCAAAGGGACATGAATTCCCAGCCCTGCAGGGGGCTAGCAGGGACTCGGATTAGACCTCGCAGCTTTTGCTGAAGATACGGGCGCCCGCACGTCCGGTTCTGAGACCACACATGCACATGGCGGCGGCCTCCAGCGACTGCGCCGTGCTCCATGGCGGAATCAGACCACGGAGGAGACCCCCCCAATCAGCCGCGCCCACGACCCTCAAACCCCGCACAATCATTCCCCCGCCGCCTATCATAGAATTTACAGTGCAAAAGGAGGCCATTTGGTCCATCGAGCCTGCACCGGCCCTTGGAAAGAGCATCCCACTTAAGCCCACGCCTCCACCCTATCCCCGTGATCCTGGGCCTCAGTAATCCCACCTAATCTTTTTGGACACTAAGAGGCAATTTATCGTGGCCAATCCACCTAACCTGCACATCTTTGGACTGTGGGAGGAAACCGGAGCACCCGGAGGAAACCCACGCAGACACGGGGAGAACGTGCAGACTCCGCACAGACGGTGACTCAAACCGGGAATCGAACCCGGGACCCTGGAGCTGTGACACTACTGTGCTAACCACTGTGCTACCGTGCTACCTATAAGGCACCCCCTGGCCTGCGGTCCGCCTGCCCCGACCAGGGCTGCATGAGTATCCTGACCAGCTGGAGCACATTAGTTCCACGCCGTCCCGACTTCAGCTGGTCCGGGGGGGGGGGGGGGGGGGGGGGGGGGGGGGGTGGGGGGGGGGGGGGGGGGGGGAGAATGAGAATGTGGGAGCGGGCCTCCGGCAATGGCCCCCGGCGGCGTGTATATAAATATTTGTTATGCTTTCGGTTTTCGTCCAGCGCCGCCATGGCTGGGGGGGAGCCCACATCCTGGCCAAACCCCGGCTACGCTGCCCCCCTCCTCCCGGCCCTCAACAAACCATGGCGATGCTGGACACTTTCCGTAACCCCTTCCTCTCCCTCAGCAGCCACCACACCTGTTTCACAATTTTTAAAATCGTAAGTGAACCGCGCTGTTGGGAACTCGGCCTATCGGAGGTGGAGCATTGCAGAGGCCCTGGAGAATACAGCGTCGTAACGCTAATGATATGCAAATGGTGTTACTGTACGTGCGTTCCGGACAGCATTGACGCCGCTGTCGAGGTGACGGGGAATGCCGATTTAGCGCCAAATCGGCGCTCGCCACGTTTTTAGCGTCGGAACCTATTCTCTGCCCAATCGTGTTTCGTGATTTTGGCACAGCCAATGGAGAATCCTATGTTTCGCTGAGCAAAGGAGCGAAAAACAGGAGCCCAAAGAATGAAAGTAATTGTTGAACGATTAGAGAGAGATGTGGAAACATTTGTTCAGCCAGACCTGGAACTCATTGCCTGAAAGGGAAGCAGAGACTCTCCTATTTTTAAAACAATCGCGGTCAATTCGGGGCAGGTAATCAATGCTGGCCCAGCAAGGAAAGGCTAAATCACATGAAAGAATTAAAAACAAACAAACACGGTGAATCTACTGGCCTCCTGTTCATAGAATTTACAGTGCAGAAGGAGCCCATTTGGCCCATCGGGTCTGCACTGGTTCTTGGAAAGAGCACCCCCCCCCCCCCCCCCCCCCCCCCCCCCTCCTCCTTTAAGCCCACACCCCCACCCCATCCCCGTAAACCAGTAACTAAGAGCAATTTAATATGGCAAATCTACCAAACCTGCACATCTTTGGACTGTGGGAGGAAACCGGAGCACCCGGAGGAAACCCACGCAGACACTGTGCTGTACATTGTCTCGGATTCTATGATTTTATGTTCTAATTCAAATGTTTAAGGTGATTAAAGGTGTTAATAGGGTAGATGGAGAGAAATAATGCTCCTCTGCTGGGGGACAGAAGCTTAAGTGTCGAGCTAGGCTGCTGATGGGAAACGTCAGGAAGCACGTTTTCACAGAGCCGGAACCTTACGGAATCGATGTGAGTAAATGGAGTTAAGATACAGATTCCCAGTGACTTAACATAATAATGGGACAGAATTGAGGGGCTGAATGGCCTACTCTTGCCCCTTTGTTCCTGTGATCAATTAAAGGTTCATCTAATGATGGATACAAACCTGTCACGTTACTAATGTGAGCAGCTACGCACTGTACACAGTCAAAACAGCAAACTGGCTCCCCTGGTCTCATCGCTTTCCTTGTCCCGGGCAGACAGCTTTCAGAACATATTGCTCGTGGAGCCTTAATTAAAAAAAATACAGGGAATTACCGTGCATTTGGCTGAGTTACTTCAAATGTCATCAATCCAGAAATGACAACTTGTTGGTAACATGAAATGTTCTCAGTGTGAATCTGATGCACTGCCAATTACCGCCAGACGAGAACGGTGGAACAATCGAGGTTTTATTGAACGGGATGTTGTGCCTCCTGTAGCTGGAACCAGAATGGCTGCAGCACAGGAGAGCGCACACTTTTATACGCCATTTGCTGGGCGGAGCCAGCAGGCAGGGATTTACCATTGTACCTCTCATATATGGGCAGTGCCGTAATACATATAATATACCACAAGTGGTGACTACCACAGAATCTTCTGTAATTGTGAACCCATTTACACCTCCGCTTGACCCAGGGTTTGTCTCCATACTTGTTCCACTCTTTGTCTTAATCATTTTCTGACCCCTCCCTTCCCCTTATCACAATATTTGGACTGTGGGAGGAAGCCTCCGCAGACACAGGGAGAACGAGCAAACTCCACACAGGCAGTCACCCAAGCCGGAATTGAAAGCGGGTCTCTGGCGCTGTGAGGCAGCAGTGTCAACCACTGTGCCACCAGGCGGCCCAAGAAGAGAAGAGTCATGTTGGAGTCGAAACATTGGGCCCGACCTAACTAAAAAGACAATAGAGCCCGTTCCGGGCAGGGTTAGCGGGGTCATTCCCGGAGATTTCCAATGGTAAAAAAGGGGTTTATTAACGAATGAGAAAGGCTGGTATATATACAGGCACAGAGCACAATAGGATGGATCTTCGGCTCCAGGGTCCACACTGCCCAGTCCTCTGCTCCCATGGCCCCCTGCAAACTGGCTACTGGCCGGGGTTCGTGAGCTCCCGCGCGTTTGGCCCTGAGCAGGTCATGTGGTCCACTCGGCCCGCCCCCCCCTTAAAGGGGCAGTGCTACCACATATATCATACAAACATTACACATCACACTCCGTCACAAAATAACTTACTTCAGTTAAAATAAATGAAAAAGCAAGTTAAATTTACATCATTTTATTTAGTAAGCGTATGGAACTGGGAACAAAAGATCTCTTGAACAGATTTTCCCCAACAGTAGGCTTTCTAAAGCATCCGCCCAAATGGAGCCTTTCAAACTGATGGTGTAAAGAGTGAGAGGGATCACTGACGAAGGCCTAGGCTTTACTCTTAACTGCATCGTGTCAATAAACGATCGATCTGTGTCTGTTGTCGACCGATGAATTTACCTGCAGTGTTGACAATTTTAGTCAGCTTACTTTTACATTTCACACTCAGGTTACATGACCAGACTGTCATGTTGAATGTTAAAAAACTCTCTACCAGCATTTATTGCCCATCCCTAATTGCCCTTGAGGGGGAAGTTAAGAGTCAACCACATTGCTGTGCGTCTGGAGTCACATGTAGGCCAGACCGGGTAAGGATGGCAGATTTCCTTCCCTGAAGGACATGAGTGAACCAGATGGGTTTATTTCTGACAATCGGCAATGGTTTCATGGTCATCAGTAGACTTTCATTTCCAGGTTTTTATTGAATTCAAATTTCATCATCTGCAGTGGCGGGATTTGAACCTGGGTCCCCAGAGCATTACCACTGCCTCCCCAATTGAACACCTTTGCAACCCTCCAGCCCCCCGAGACTAATCCTGTGTTCAGAGAGGCTTGGGCAATTTCTGTCAATGGCTCCGCAATTTGCTTCCTTACCTCTCTTATCAATCTAGGATGCATCCCATCTGGGCCTGGCAACCTCTCTACCTGGAGTGCTGCCAGCCATTTTAGCACCTATTCTTTGTCTATCACTATACTGCTCAGTTGCTCAAATGAGGGGAGTTGGTTCCTAATGAGTCTCTCCATACATGTAGCCAATAAAGAATCTGTAGAATCCCTAGAGTGGAGAAGGAGACCATTCGGCACACTGAGGGCGTACCAACCTTCCGATCCCCATAACCTCACACATTGATCATGGCCAATCCACCTAACCTGCACATCTTTGGACTGTGGGAGGAAACCGGAGCACCCGGAGGAAAACCACGCACACACGGGGAGGATGTGCAGACCCTTTCATATCTGAATAGCCCTTTGTGTGTCATATTTGTCAAAAATTGTTGTGAATCTGGATCCACATTCATCTGGAGATAAGCTTATCTAAGGTCAAGGTTACTGGGAAATGCTGACCTCCAGCCAACCAGCAAATAAATCAATTATAGGTTGAGGGTTCTGGATTGATAGTGACTTTAAAATCTCCACATGTGCACACCGGACCATCTTTCTTCAGCACAGGTACTATTGGTGCAGCCCAATCACCTGCATTAATGGATTCAAGGACTCTCGTCTTGACCATCCTCTCGAATTCTGCCTTGACCTTCGGCCTGATGGTGCACGTCACTGACCGTGTCTTTAAGAATATTTCTTGGCTTTGGCCCTTAATCTTTAGTTTGACTGAGAGATCGTTCATGCTTCCCAACTCTCCATTAAAGACTATGGCATGATTCTTTAAAACCTTCAGTGGACCTGCTTTGGGCTCTGACATGAGATTGATCTTGGCCTAATTTAACTTGATTCTCTCCAGTTAGGGGGATGGATTCTCCCGTCTGACGGCAGGGTGGTGATGCCGTTGTAAAAACTGGAGAGTTTAACAACGGCGTCATCAGACTGCTATGTGTAGCGATCCTCTGCCCTACATGAGGCCAGCACAGCACCGGAGCGAACCACGCCGCCTCCAGCGGCTGAAACCGGCGTCAAATGGGCGCCGTGGGTCTGTGCATGCGCGGTAGCTCCCTTCTCCGTGCCGGCCCCGACGCAACATGGCATAGAGCTACAGGGGCCGACCGAATGTCTGTCCAGTAAAGGATCCTGAGGGGTTTGTTGTGGCCACAATGGCCGGTACGTTCAATGACAATTCCTCATCTGACAATGACTCTGAACCTTTTTTGTGGCCTTTTTGTATCATGTGGATCCTTTTTCATCTATTTCATCTTCCATTTGATATACTTGGTTCTTGTTTTTTTATGGTTCTCGTTTGGAACTGTTGTTTCTTTCCCCCACACGTCGGTTCGATGTGTCCCTTTTTACCACAATTCTTGCACTTTGCATCTTTATACCAGCTGTCTGCTGCTACGCTTCCCAGTTTTTGCACATTGGTGACATATCCGAACCTTTGTCTGTGTTCGGTTCTCAGTGGCATTTTATGGATTCTCCTGCTTGAACTTAATTGTTGGGTTTCCTTAGTTGTTATTTCTATAGCGATTGCGACTTCTAAAGCCTTTTTTAGGTTTAAGTTGCTTTCTGTTAACAGCTTTTTTTGGAAAGCTTTGTTTCTTAACCCACACACCAGTCTGTCTCCAAAGGTGTCGTTTGAGACATCTCCAAATTCACAGTATTCAACTCATTTGTTCAAAGTAGTTGCGAACTGTGTGATTGATTGATCTTCTTGTTGGTTATCTTTATGGAACCTGAACCTCTTGGCGATGTCCAAAGGTTGAGGTGAGAAGGGTACCTGCAGTATCTCCGGAATATCATCATAGGTTTTCGAGCCGAGTTTTTCTGGGTGTCCCAGACTTTGCAAGAGGTTGCATGTTCTCCCCTCCATTGAACTCAGGAAAGTCGGGACCACAATATCTGACACAATTTTATTCACTTTGACAAAACAATCAAATCTTTCAGTATGTGAGCTCCATCATCATACAATCTCACGGCGCCAAACATTCCTTCCATTTTTACTATGGAAAGGGTTTGTGTAAGTACAACGTGCCACAAAACGTTCAGCACTTCCTTGCTTCTTTTTCGAGCAAGGTATCCCTGGGCTCAACATTTTTGTTCTGGGTTGAACCTATTGTTGCAGGGTACTTACTACTCACTGTGCTCCCTGTATTTTCCAGATCTTTCCGGGCAGAGCATGTGGCGAGCTTCTTTTTGATGTTGTTTCCTCCAAATCCACGTTTACGTTTGATTCCTTCGATTGCTGCTGCTGACATTTGGCACTGCTCCATTGTCAGTGAATGTTTCAGCTTCTTATTCCTTTTTGGATGTCTCCGTACCGATCGATGGATTATCTATATATTTTTTTTACTTCTCCAGGAGTCTGTCAGCATGCTTCATCCTCATCGCCAGTTTTCTTTGTGGTCTTTTTGAAGGATAGGCTTGCAGACCACGAATGTAAAAACATAGAACATAGAACATAGAACAGTACAGCACAGAACAGGCCCTTCGGCCCTCGATGTTGTGCCGAGCCATGATCACCCTACTCAAACCCACGTATCCACCCTATACCCGTAACCCAACAACCCCCCCCCCCCTTAACCTTACTTTTTAGGACACTACAGGCAATTTAGCATGGCCAATCCACCTAACCTGCACATCTTTGGACTGTGGGAGGAAACCGGAGCACCCGGAGGAAACCCACGCACACAGGGGGAGGACGTGCAGACTCCACACAGACAGTGACCCAGCCGGGAATCGAACCTGGGACCCTGGAGCTGTGAAGCATTGATGCTAACCACCATGCTACCCTGCTACCCAAACAAGAGCTTTATTGGAAAGATGTTTGCTGTTGGAATAGACTGCCTGTTTCCCCGTGTAAACGGCCAATGGCATCATCAATACATCATCAGCAGGATTCTTTGCTGCGCCGGCAGAGCACTCACGGTTTCCCGGTGCCGTGGGGTGGCCACAATAGAAAATCCCAGGAAATCGCGGCTGGCAGACGGAAAATCCCGCTCCATGTGTTTGGATTATTAAAGTGACCTTTTCCCAACAAGGGACAAACATCAATAAACAGCTCAGCCCCACTTGATTGGCACCCCATCCACAAACATTCAATCCCTCCACCACTGACGAACAGTGGCAGTACCATCTGCAAGATGCACTGCAGGAGTTCACCAAGGCTCCTTCAACAACACCTACCAAACCTATGATGCTACCATCCAGAAGGACATGAGCAACATGAAAATGAAATAAAAATTGCTTATTGTCACAAGTAGGCTTCAAATGAAGTTACTGTGAAAAGCCCCTAGTCGCCACATCCCGGTGTCTGTTCGGGGAGGCTGGTACGGGAATTGAACCGTGCTGCTGGCCTACCTTGGTCTGCTTTCAAAGCCAGCGATTTAGCCCTGTGCTAAACAGCCCCCTCCTGGAGCTTCCTCCCTAAAAGTATCTACAATATAGAAGGCAGTCACCACCGCGTTCTGAAGGCGATTAGGGATGGACAATAAATGCTGGCCCCTACCAGCGACGCCCACACCCCATAAATGAATTTTCAAAAAATGAGATGTCCCAACTTCTGGCACAAGACACTCCCTCAATTAAAAGCAAAATATTCCAGGTGCTAGAATTCTGAATTAAAAACAGAAAATCGTGCAAAATCTCAGCAGGTCCAACAGAATCTGTGGAGCGAGAAACAGGGTTAATGTTGTGAGTCCACATGACTCTGCTTTGGAACTGAATAGCTCGAGAAATGTGATGGTTTTTATGCTGTGGGAAGAGGGGTCAGGTGGAGCAGAAAAGAAGGTCAGGAATAAATTATCGGGCCAGGGAAACAAAACCACAAAGATGTCATGGAACCCTCAACTGGTGGAGAGGTTGGGCATCCATGTAGAAAGGAGAAACTTAGAAAGTAGGAGTAGGAGGGGGTCATTCAGCCCTTCGAGCCATGATCAGCCATTATGATCATGGCTGATCATCCGAGTCAATAGCATCATCCCGCTTTCCCCCCATAGCCTTTGATCATGGAATCGCTACAGTGCAGAAGGAGGCCATTCGGCAATCGAGACTGCACTGACCCCTTCGAAAGAGCACTCTACCCATCTCCACTCCCCTATCTACCCGCCTTATCTCCGCAACCGCACAATCTAACCTGGACACTAAGGGGCAATTTATCATGGCCAATCTACCTAATCCTTGGAATGTGGGACGAAGGCCATGCAGACACAGGGAGAAACAGGGAGAAAATGCAAACTCCGCACAGTCAGTCACCCGAGGCCAGAATTGAACCCGGCCCCCTGGCACTGTAAGGCAGCAGTGCTAACCACTGAGCCACCATGTCGCCCTTGCTCTAAATACAGTCGGTGGGTATGCTGCAGAAAGTGGAAGAAAGTTGGGTTAGTCAGAGTCTGGAATTGGAGGGTCGGTGGGGGGGGGGAGGGGGGGGGGGGGGGAGAGAGGGGAAGTGGGGGGTGGGGGGGAGAGGTGAGGGAGAGAGGGATAATTATTGGTAGAACGTTCATGCAGATGGTTGGAATATAATGAGAGAATGTGGACCAGAGGAGAGAGGAGATAGATACAAAGAGAAAGAGAGCAATTGTGAAGAGAGGAAAAGGGAGAGAGATATATAGAGAGAGGAGGGGGGGGGGAGGGGGAGTGAAAACTTGAGATTGAGAAGAGAGAAGTTGAGCTGAGGATCCGTGAAGGAAAGAGTGAGATTCATGACATGGACTTGTTATCATTCACTATGCATTTGAGGTAACATCTCAACTTTAAAATTCTCATCCTGGTTTTTATGTACCTCCATGGCCTGATCTCTGTAATCTCCTCCAGCCCCTAACCCTCCAAGATCTCTGCGCATCTCCAAACTTTCCCTGTTCCGCAAGCCAAGTTTCACCAATGCTTTCAACTTTGGAATGCCTTCCTTCAATCTCTCTGCCTCTCCAATTCTTCTGTTTTGAAATAAAGTTTTGGTCACCTGTCCTGGCTGGATTCTCAAATTTTGTTTGCAAAGGGAATGGCCTTGGGGTCTTTCACTACGGGGCTATATAAATGCAATGTTTCTCCCAATTAAGGAGTGGCTTTTCCTCTCAGTATTTAATATTGACCGTTGAAAGTAATGAGTACGGGACGCGAAACACTTTATTCACTTGCGCGTTTCAAGGTTACCTCCCTCTGGTCGTTGGTCCAGACAATATCTTCTTCATTTATCTTCAGCTGTAGGTCGGAAGGCCCTGATGTGTCGTATTTCCCAACAACCACAATGTCAACATCTCCGCTAGCGCTTATTTGCCTGTTTATCAGTTCATATCTCGAGATCCAATTGCCATCTTGGTGAGAATGTATGGCGCTGTTACTTGAGTCCGCAGACTTGAATGTCCTCAAGTAATTGAGTAGCTTTAAGAAGCAGTTGGATGGTGTATTGGGAAAGAGAGAGAAGGCATTAACTGTAACCAGTGTAAATAGCGTAAAAATGTGTCAATAACATGATCCAAAGACGAATGAATCATGAGGTCCCCCTAGCCCCATCCAACCAGAAAGAAGACAATACTAAGCAAAAAGCAATTATGCAATGAATATTTGGAACATTGATGAGTCCAATGTTTACCAAGAGGGGAGGTGGAGGAATGGAAGAGCAATAGCCAGAGGGGACTCGATAGTGAGGGGTGCAGACAGGCATTTCTCCGGTCGCAGACGTGACCCCGGGATGGTGCACTGCCTCCCTGGTGCCAGGGTCAGTGGTATCACTGAACGGCTGCAGGGCATTCTGAAGAGGGAGGGTGAACAGTCAGAGGTCGTGGTTCACATTGGTACCAACGACAATGGCGGAAAGGGGGATCAGGTCCCGCAGCAGGAATTCAGGGAGCGAGGTGGCAGGTTGGAAAGCAGGACCTCAACAGTTATAAACTCTGGATTACCCCCAGTACCACGCGCCAGTGAGTACGGGCTAGGAGGATAGAGCAGATTATAGCATGGTTGAAGGGATGGTGCAGGAGGGGGGGCTTCAGGCTCCAGGTTGCTGAACCAGAATGGAACGAACATCCTTGTGGGGGGGGGGGGGGGGGGGGGGAGGTGAGGGTGTGTGATATGGCTACAGTGCGGAGATATAGTAGGGCATGATACAGTCGGGGGGTGATGCACAGCCAAGTATAGAAGAAAAACTTAGTCAGTCTGGAAGGTAGAGCAAATTGAGACAAGTTAAGGCACAGGGCAATATGGTAAGGCTGGATGGCACTTATTTTAATGCAAGGAGTCTTCAAGGTAAGACTGATGAATTGCGGCAGTGAGGAGGGATGTATCTGAGCAGAATCCTCAATTAAGGACATGTGCGTGGAACTTAAAAACAAAAAGGTGGTAATAACATTGCTGGGAGTATATTATAGGCCCCAAAACAGCAAAGGGCAGATATATTGACAAAAACAAGAGGGTAATAAAATAGACGATTTCAACTTCCCCAGTATTAACTGGGATAGGCAAAATGTGAAAGACTTAGAGGGAGCGGAATTCTTCAAGTCCATCGAGAAGAGCTTTCTCGAACCAGCACATAGAAATTCCTACAAGAGAGAGTTTGGCATCTGACCTAATTTTCGCGAATGAAACCAGTCGGGTGGTAGAGGTGTCGGAGGAGGAGCATTTTGGTCAAAGAGATCATAACTCGGTAAGGTTTAAGATAATTATGGAAAAGGGACAAAGATAGACCAGGGTTTCTGAACTGGGGAAAGGCCAATGTTACTGGGATAAGACAGGATCCAGCCAAAGTGGGCTGGGGTATGTTAAGAACATGAGGGTAAATTAGGAGAGTGTGGGGCCCATTAGGGAACAAATCGGCAATCTGTACGGGAACCGAAGACGTAGATGAGGTATTGAATCCCTTTAAACGAGTATTTTGAATGTATTCACGACGGACAAGGACGAATGGGAAAGCAGAGAGGGTGACTGTGATATAATCCAACAGATTAACATTGAGAGCGATGAGGTGTTAACGGTCTTAACGTGCTTTAAAGTGAATAAATCCCCAGGCCCAGATAACGTGTATTCGAGGGTGCTGGGCGAGGCAAGGGAGGAGAATGCAGGGGCTCTAACGCTAATTTACAAACCTCCCTGCCCACAGGAGAGGTGCCAGAGGACTCGAGGACACCTAATGACATTGAATAATGTAATGGAAGGCGGGATAAACCAGGTAATCACAGGCCAGGTAATCACAGGTCTGACATTAGCGGTAGGGAAACTATTGGAAAAGATTCTGAAGGACAGAGTTTTTTTTTTTTTTTATAAATTTAGATTAGCCAATTATTTTTTCCAATTAAGGGGCAATTTAGTGTGGCCAATCCACCTACCCTGCACATTTTTGGGTTGTGGGGGCGAAACCCACACAGACACGGGGAGAATGTGCAAACTCCACACGGACAGTGACCCAGGGCCGGGATCGAACCTGGGACCTCGGCGCCGTGAGGCGGTTGTGCTAACCACTGAAGGACAGAGTTAATCTGCACTTGGAGGAGCAAGGATTCATCAAGGATAACTTTGTCTGGAGGTGATCATGTCTCGGAAATTGGATTGAAGTTTTTGAGGAGGTGATTAGGTGTGTAGTTGATGTCGTCTACATGGACTTGAGTAATGCTTTTGGGTGTGATTTCCCACGCCCGGCGGAAAATGGGCGAGAATTACTCCGGACATTTTCCTCGAAGGTCCGGGGTGATTCCCCATTTTCCAGGTGGCTAGCAGGACCCCGTCTTAACTCCCGCAGCTCTGGCTGCCGGCTGGGGCCCTGCTGTACAGACCACGCGGTCCGGGCATGCGGGCTGTGGCCCACCCCGGTGCGGGCGCCGCCAACATGGCAGAGCCACACGGCGGGCCCGCACGGAGGAAGATCGGTCACTCCCGGATCGCGATGGCCCACCAATCGGTGGCCCCCCATCGCAGGCCTGCCCGTAGTCGAGGCCCCCCCCCCCCCCCGTGTCTGATCCCCACACCCCCCCACCGTAAAGCACACATCAGCCGCGACTCCACGTTCCCGCAGGGTTGAACCATATTAGAGCCACGCCGGCGGGAACTCGGCCAGTCGATCGCGGAGGATCGCCCGGGGGGTGCCTTTTCCAACGGCCCCCCGACCACCTCGATCGCGCCCACGAATGGCGGCCGGTCACCGGAGAATCGCGTGCCGACGTGGGAGCCTATTTTGGGTAATTCTTCGCCCCAGCGCTGAGCGTGATTTCAGTGCGGAGGGTCAGAGAATCCTGCCCAGCGTTCCTACATGGGATTCAGGGCAATTTGGCAAATAGGACCCGAAATTGGCTTTGTGGCAGGAGGCAGAGGGTGTTGGTCGAAGGTTGTTTTGTGACTGGAAGCCTGTGTCCAGTGGAGCACCACAGGGATCAGTGCTGGGTTCCTTGTTGTTTATAATGTACATTAATGATCTAGATGTAAATGTGGGGGGTATGATCAGTAAGTTCGCAGGTGACACAAAAATTGGTGGTTTGCTAAATAGTGAGGAGATTACAGGACAATATAGATGGGCTGGTCAGAGGCAAATGGATTTTAACCCTGAAAAGCATGAAGGGAAGTATTTTGGGAGCTCTAACAAGGCAAGGGAATATACAACAAATGGTAGGATTCTTGGAAGTACAACGGACCAGAGGGATCTTGGGTTATATGTCCATAGATCCCTGTAGGCAGCAGGACAGGTAGATAAGGTGGTCAAGGAGGCAGATGGGATACTATTAGCTGAAGCATTGGATATAAGAGCAGGGAGGTTATGATGGAGCTGTACAAAACATTCCTTAGGCCACAGCTGGAGTTCTGTGTGCAGTTCTGGCTGCCACACTATGATTGCTCCAGAGATTGTGCGGTGGAGATTCACCAGGCTGCCGCCTGGACTGAACTTTTCGGCTGTGAAGAGAGACTGGGGTTGTTTACCATGGAGCAGCATAGGCTGAGGGCCAAGGTGTACAAAAGGATGAGGGATATAGATGGGGCACATGAGTGGATTTGGGGGTCAGTTTAGCTCAGTCGGCTGGACAGCTAGTTTGTGATGCAGAGCAAGACAATCAGTGTGGGTTCAATTCCTGTACTGGCTGAGGTGATTCACAAAGGCCCTGCCCTCTCAACCTTGCCTGAAGTATGATGACCTTCAGGTTAAATCACCACCATCAACATTCTCCCACAAATTGCACTAGTGATAATTTACCGAAATTCACTAGACTCTGGGGTGGTTCCGGTGGATTGGAAATTAGCAAACGTGATGCCACTGTTTAAAAAAGGAGGTAGGCAGAAAGCAGGAAATTATAGGCCAGTGAGTTTAACTTCGGTAATAGGGAAGATGCTGGAATCTATCATCAAGGAAGAAATTGCGAGGCATCTGGATAGAAATTGTCCCATTGGGCAGACGCAACATGGGTTTGTTAAAGGCAGGTCATGCCTAACTAATTTAGTGGAATTTTTTGAGGACATTACCAGTGCAGTAGATAACGGGGAGCCGATGGATGTGGTATATCTGGATTTCCAGAAAGCCTTTGACAAGGTGCCACACAAAAGGTTGCTGCATAAGATAAAGATGCATGGCATTAAGGGTAAAGTAGTAGCATGGATAGAGGATTGGTTAATTAATAGAAAGCAAAGAGTTGGGATAAATGGGTGTTTCTCTGGTTGGCAATGAGTAGCTAGTGGTGTCCCTCAGGGATCCGTGTTGGGCCCACAATTGTTCACAATTTACATTGATGATTTGGAGTTGGGGACCAAGGGCAATGTGTCCAAGTTTGCAGATGACACTAAGATGAGTGGTAAAGCGAAAAGTGCAGAGGATACTGGAAGTCTGCAGAGGGATTTGGATAGGTTAAGTGAATGGGCTCGGGTCTGGCAGATGGAATACAATGTTGACAAATGTGAGGTTATCCATTTTGGTAGGAATAACAGCAAACGAGATTATTATTTAAACGATAAAATATTAAAGCATGCCACTGTTCAGAGAGACTTGGGTGTGCTAGTGCATGAGTCACAGAAGGTTGGTTTACAAGTGCAACAGGTGATTAAGAAGGCAAATGGAATTTTGTCCTTCATTGCTAGAGGGATGGAGTTTAAGACTAGGGAGGTTATGTTGCAATTGTATAAGGTGTTAGTGCTGCCACACCTGGAGTATTGTGTTCAGTTTTGGTCTCCTTACTTGAGAAAGGACGTACTGGCACTGGAGGGTGTGCAGAGGAGATTCACTAGGTTAATCCCAGAGCTGAAGGGGTTGGATTATGAGGAGAGGTTGAGTAGACTGGGACTGTACTCGTTGGAATTTAGAAGGATGAGGGGGGATCTTATAGAAACATTTAAAATTATGAAGGGAATAGATAGGATAAATGCGGGCAGGTTGTTTCCACTGGCGGGTGACAGCAGAACTAGGGGGCATAGCCTCAAAATAAGGGGAAGTAGATTTAGGACTGAGTTTAGGAGGAACTTCTTCACCCAAAGGGTTGTGAATCTATGGAATTCCTTGCCCAGTGAAGCAGTTGAGGCTCCTTCATTACATGTTTTTAAGGTAAAGATAGATAGTTTTTTGAAGAATAAAGGGATTAAGGGTTATGGTGTTCGGGCCGGAAAGTGGAGCTGAGTCCACAAAAGATCAGCCATGATCTAATTGAATGGCGGAGCAGGCTCGAGGGGCCAGATGGCCTACTCCTGCTCCTCGTTCTTATGTTCTTATGTAAAGGGCAAAGCAGCCTATGGTCATCTGGGACTAGGGCGACGTTATTTTTACTTTTAGATAGGAGGAAGCTTTTCCCCTTAGTAGAAGGATCTCTAAATGGGGGACATAGATTTAAGGTAAGAGGCAGGAGGTTTCGAGGGGATTTGAGGAAAACCTTTTCATCCAGAGGGTGGTGGCAATCTGGAACTCAAAGGGTGGGAAGAGGCGAGAACCCCCACAACATTTAAAGAAGCATTTTGATGAGCACCTGAAATGCTGCAGCATGCAAAGCTATGGCCCAAGTGCTGGAAAATGGGATGAGAATAGATAGGTGCTTGATGGTCAGAACAGACATGGTGGTCTCTTTCTGTGCTGTAAAGCACGATGACAATGAGAAAGCGAGTTAACGGCCGGGATTCTCCAATTGGAGTTTGCCCCCGCTTCCGCTGCCATCGAGAAGGGGGAATTTGACACTCAGCCAAAACTTCATTCACTGCAGCGTGATCGGAGAATCACGCCGGTGCCAACGGACTTGGTTTTGAGCCCAATGTGACATTCCTACAGAACAGGTTCTGTTCAATTCGGTAGGAGAGTCAGTGGGACTCCAAATGTTGGAGCAGATCTTCCCGCTATTCACGTTGGCGACATATTTCAGTCCCGTCGACAGCGTCCCCCTGGTGCCAGCGTAGTCAGTGGGATTTCCCATTAAACCCGGCGATGTGGGGGGCATTAAATGGGAAATGCCGTTGACTACCGTGGGACCAGGAGATCTCGCCGCCAGCCAATGGCAGCCCACGCCCTGCCGGTGAGAATCGCGGTGCAGGGAGGCAAGAGAACCTGGATCATTTTCCTTGTATCTCTCCTCTGACGCTGCCAGACTGCTGAGTTCTTTTTCCAGCATTTTCGGTTTTTATTAACTTTGAAGACAAACTTTGTTTATTGAGATAACACCAATCTGTGGTGCCTTCCCGTACCAGCCTCCCCGAACAGGCGCCGGAATGTGGTGACTAGGGGCATTTCACAGTAACTCCATTGAAGCCTACTCGTGACAATGAGCAATTTTCATTTCATTTCATCTTTCTTACCTGCCAAGTTTTATCATCTGACCATTTGGGACAGCTGTTATTTCCACATGAAAATATGTTGTGGAGGGCGTGCGCTATAATGTAGACCGCTTTGTACACATGGGACGAAATTCTCAGCTGAGTGGTATCAGTATACAGGTTATCTACATCTTGTAGATGCTCATTTCCAGTACATTGCTGAACCGTTGGGTTGCATCCAGTGATATTCTGCATGGAACAGTGGAATGTTTTCTCCCAAAACTCATTGAGGAAAGGATTTCCGGGAGATTGCTTGGGATTGACTTGAAGCAGGAACTCCTTTAACCCCGGAATATTTGCTTTGGGGACAACGAACCCCAGTGCTCCGAGCAGGAAGCGAGCGTTCAGTTGTGGAAACAGATTGCGAATTGAGATCCAAGACTGGCTCCCAATCCACTGGATACCAGTCACATTCTGACGGAAAACCTCCAGAAGCAAAACTTCCATATCTGCCAGGGTAGCGAAAGCAATGATAATCTTCGTGGGGGACTGTTTTATACTGTTTACCACTTGCTGTATTCTCTCTCTGGAGTCTGTCTCAGAAAATGCTTCCCGAAAAGCGATGCAAATCCCAGCACTTCTGAACTCTTGGAAAATCGTGTCTGACTCCAATGCCATAGCCGTGGAGGTGCTTTGAATTAAACCCACCCAATTCCAGCCGAAATATTTCACCAGTGAGGTGATGGCTATTATTTGGTGTGAATCATTCGGTATGGTTTCGAAAAGTGTCGCAAATTCAAGCTCACCAAAACACTGGCACGTAGCAGAGAAACTGATCTGGGAAAATAAAAGCCAACAGCACCTTGTCAAACCACAGATTGAAAACCAAATCCATCAGCGCCTTATTAAACTTTAAAAACTAAAGATTCAATATCAAATCCAATGGTGCCTTGTCAAACCAGATTCAAAACCAAATCCATGAGCAACTTATTAAACATTAGACTCGAGATTCAATATCAAATCCCCTCTTATGGACTGACCTGATTATAATAATAATCGCTTATTGTCACTAAGTAGGCTTCAATGAAGTTACTGTGAAAAGCCCCTAGTTGCCACATTCCAGCGCCTGTTCGGGGAGGCTGGTACAGGAATTGAACCCGTGCTGCTGGCCTTGTTCTGCATTACAAGCCAGCTGTTTAGCCCACTGTGCTAAACCAGCCCCTGTGATTAACGTTACACCCCTGTATGCTTCACCCGATGCCAATGTCTGTGTAGTTACATTTGTGTATCTTGTGTTGCCCTATTATATATTTTCTTTTCATGTACTAAATAATCTGTTGACATGTTCGCAGAAAAATACTTTTCACTGTACCTCGGTACATGTGACAATAAACAAGTCCAAATCCAAATCCAACAGTGCCTTATTAAACTAGAGATTCAATATCAAATCCAACAGCGGCTTATCAAACTTGATTCAAAACCAAATCCAAAAGCACCTCTTCAACCCAGATTTCAAAACCCAAATACAACAGTGCCACATCAAACCAGAACCTGACAATCCAAATACAATTGCTTCTATCAAATGATCATTTCAAAATACAAAAACAGCAGTACCGTATCAAACCAGAACTTCATAATCAAATAAACAACGCCTTATTAAATGATAACTTGAAAACTCAAATAAACAAACTAGGTGCAAGTACAACAGGAGCTTATCAAATCAGAACTTCAAAATGCAGATCCAGCAGCAGCTTTTCACATGAGAAAGTCAAAATTGAAATCTAACAGCACCTTTCAAACGCTAACTTCAAAATCCGTATCCAACAGCAACGTTTCAAATCAAAAATTCAAAATCCAGATACAACAGCGCCATATCAAACTAGAATTTCAAAATGTGAATACAATAGCATCATATCAAACCAGATGTTCAAAGTACAACAGCAGCTTGTCGGACCAAAGATTCAAAATTGAAATTCAGCAGCACCTTAGGAAAGGATCGCTTCAAAATGCAAATACAGCGACACCTTATCAAACCAGAACATCAAAACCAAATAAAACAACTGTGAGGACCCTTCCTGTTGATTCTCTTATTTCCCAATTCTTTTACTTTGTCGTTATCATTTTGATCCATGGATGTTTACTGAACACAGATCTTTCATTCGAGCGGAGGAGGAGGTTGAAATTTGCAAAATTGTACATTGTGACTCTGGAGGTTTCGCTCCTGAACAGAAAGATTCCAGCTTTTTGATCGGAGGGATTTGATTTGGCCAATGAGTTGGCAAAAGGCCGTATTCTGCATGGCACTGGCAGTGATTGGTTCCTGCCTGTGTGGGATGGTTTTCAGAGAACTAAGGAAGGGACAGTCGGATCCTGAAGGCTGAGGGAAGCAGCTGTGAGTGTCTGTCTGTCTGTCTCTCTCTATCTCTATCTCTCTCTCTCTCCCGAGATACCGCCTATCTGCTGTTTCTGAACCTATAGAAACGCTTTTGAGACCGAGACATATCTACAGTGTAAACCTTTACACACTGAAAACAATAATCTTCAACTGAAGACCTAGATTGAGGAAAGATGTACTAGAAGATGTCCATCTGAAACAAAGATTATGCTTTTACTTTCATCCTGATTTTACACCCTTCTTTCCCCTCTGTGTTTATCTGTCTTGTGTGTAATAGAGGGTGGAGGGAGTTAAGGCGGGGTGGGGGGGATGTTAGGAATTGGATAATAGTTAACCAGTTGTACTTGCTGCATATTTCATTATAATTATTGTTATTAATACAAGTTAATTGTGTTTAAATTTACAAACCTAATGACTGTAGTTATTGGGCAGCCAAAGACCAAAGACTTTGGATATTTTCTAGCAATTGTTTGTTAATTTCAATTGTGTTGCTTCTCCGGATCAAGTCGGCTGTAATTGACCACGCACTAGCCCAGGGTGTGGTAACACAATGCTTATCAAACGGTAACTTCAAAACCCAATGCAACAGCAACTTGTCAAAACAGAGCTTCACAACTCAAATACAGCTGCATCTTATCAAACCAAAACCAAATCAAACAACGCCTTAACAAATGATAACTTCAAAATGCAAATACAACATAAGAACATAAGGACTAGGAGCAGGAGTCGGCCATCTGGCCCCTCGAGCCTGCTCCGCCATTCAATGAGATCATGGCTGATCTTTTGTGGACTCAGCTCCACTTTCCCGCCTGAACACCAGAACCCTTTATTTCTTTATTCTTCAAAAAACTGTCTATCTCTATCTTGAAAACATTTAATGAAGGAGCCTCAACTGCTTCACTGGGCAGGGAATTCAATAGATTCACAACTGTTTGGGTGAAGATGTTCCTCCGAAACTCAGTCCTAAATCTACTTCCCCTTATTTTGAGGCTATGCCCCCTAGTTCTGCTTTCACCCGCCAGTGGATACAACCTGCCCGCATCTATCCTATCTATTCCCTTCATAATTTTATACGTTTCTATAAGCTCCCCCCACATCTTTCTAAATTCCAACGAGTACAGTCCCAGTCTACTCAACCTCTCCTCGTAGTCCAACCCTCTCAACTCTGGGATCAACCTAGTGAATCTCCTCTGCACACCCTCCAGCACCTGTACGTCCTTTCTCAGGTAAGGAGACCAAAACTGAACACGATACTCCAGGTGTGGCCTCACTAACTCCTTATACAATTGCAGCATAACCTCCCTAATCTTAAACTCCATCCCTCTAGCAATGAAGGACAAAACTCCATTTGCCTTCTTAATCACCTGTTGCACCTATAAACCAAACTTTTGAGATTCATGCACTAGCACACCCAGGTCTCTCTGCACAGCGGCATGCTTTAATATTTTATCATTTAAATAATAATCCCTTTTGCTGTTATTCCTACCAAAATGAATAACCTCATATTTGTCAACATTGTATTCCATTTGACAGACCCTAGCCCATTGGCCAAGGGGCTGGTTTAGCTCACTGGGCTAAATAGCTGGCTTTTAAAGCAGACCAAGCAGGCCAGCAGCACGGTTCGATTCCCATACCAGCCTCTCCGGACAGGCGCCGGAATGTGGCGACTAGGGGCTTTTCACAGTAACTTCATTGAAGCCTACTCGTGACAATAGCGATTTTCATTTCATTCACTTAACCTATCCAAGCCCCTCTGCAGACTTCCAGTATCCTCTGCACGTTTTGCTTTACGACTCATCTTAGTGTCGTCTGCAAACTTAGACACATTGCCCTTGGTCCCCAACTCCAAATCATCTATATAAATGGTGAACAATTATGCGCCCAAAACTAATCCCTGAGGGACACCACTAGCTACTGATTGCCAACCAGAGACACCACTAGCTACTGATTGCCAACCAGAGAAACACCCATTAATCCCCACTCTTTGCTCTCTATTAATTAACCAATCCTCTCTCCATGCTACTAGAACAAAGAAGAACAAATAAACATTACAGCACAGGAACAGCACCGTCGGCCCTCCAAGCCTGCACCGATCCAGATCCTCTGTCTAAAACTGTCGCCTATTTTCTAAGGATCTGTATCCCTCTGCTCCCTGCCCATTCATGCATCTGTCTAGATACATCTTAAATGACGCTATCATGCCCGCCTCTACCACCTTCGCCAGCAATGCGTTCCAGGCGCCCACCACATAGAACAGTACAGCACAGAACAGGCCCTTCGGCCCTCGATGTTGTGCCGAGCAATGGTCACCCTACTCAAACCCACGTATCCACCCTATACCCGTAACCCAACAACCCCCCCCTTAACCTTACTTTTTAGGACACTACGGGCAATTTAGCATGGCCAATCCACCTAACCCGCACATCTTTGGACCGTGGGAGGAAACCGGAGCACCCGGAGGAAACCCACGCACACACGGGGAGGACGTGCAGACTCCGCACAGACAGTGACCCAGCCGGGAATCGAACCTGGGACCCTGGAGCTGTGAAGCATTTATGCTAACCACCATGCTACCGTGCTGCCCACCACCCTCTGTGTAAAGAACTTTCCACATATATCTCCCTAAAACTTTTCCCCTCTCACCTTGAACTCGTGATCCCTAGGAATTGAGTCCCCCACTCTTGGAAAAAGCTTGTTGCTACCCACCCTGTCCATACCTCTCATGATTTTGTAGACCTCAATGAGGTCCCCCCTCAACCTCCGTCTTTCTAGTGAAAATAATCCTAATCTACTGAACCTCTCTTCATAGCTAGCGCCCTCCATACCAGGCAACATCCTGGTGAACCTCCTCTGCACCCTCTCCAAAGCATCCACATCCTTTTGGTAATGTGGAGGCCAGAACTGCACGCAGTATTCCAAATGTGGCCTAACCAAAGTCCTATACAACTGTAACATGACCTGCCAACTCTTGTACTCAATACCCCATCCGATGAAGGCAAGCATGCTGTATGCCTTCTTGACCACTCTATCGACCTGCGCAGCCACCTTCAGGGTACAATGGACCTGAACACCCAGATCTCTCTGTACATCAATTTTCCCCAGGGCTTTTTCATTTACTGTATAGTTCGCTCTTGAATTGGATCTTCCAAAATGCATCACCTCGCATTTGCCCGGATTGAACTCCATCTGCCATTTCTCCGCCCAACTCTCCAATCTATCTATATTCTGCTGTATTCTCTGACAGTCCCCTTCACTATCTGCTACTCCACCAATCTTAGCATCATCTGCAAACTTGCTAATCAGACCACCTATACCTTCCTCCAGATCATTTATGTATATCACAAACAACAGTGGTCCCAGCACGGATCCCTGTGGAACACCACTAGTCACCCTTCTCCATTTTGAGAAACTCTCTTCCAGCACTACCCTCTGTCTCCTGTTGCCCAGCCAGTTCTTTATCCATCTAGCTAGTACACCCTGGACCCCATGACACTTCACTTTCTCCATCAGCCTACCATGGGGGACCTTATCAAACTACTTTACCCTTAATGCCATGCATCTTAATCTTACGCAGCGACCTTTTGTGCGGCATCTTGTCAAAAGCTTTCTGGAAATCCAGATATACCACATCCATTGGTTCCCCGTTGTCTACCGCACTGGTAATGTCTTCAATGTCCTCAGCGCCTTATCAAACAAGAAAATTAAAACCAAATAAAACAACGACTTAACAAATGATAATTTCAAAACGCAAATACAACAGCGCCTTATCAAACTAGAACATCAAAGCCCATACCGGCCGCCATGGCTTGGTGCCTTGGCCACTAAAGCCACCAGCGACCCACCCTTGGACTGCATGCGTCGGACTGTCTAACACTGTGAATTTTCTGTTTCCCTCCCCCCCCCCCCTCCGAAGAGAAGGCCGCCCAAAGTTGCAGCAAGCGGGAGAAGATTGGAGGGGGAACACCAAACCTGTGCCCCTCACCGCAGCAGAGCAGCGGACCCTGGACATGGTCGGTGGACCTGAGGAAGGGGCAGTCGCCGGGGTGAGGTTGGTGTTGGGCGAGGAAGTGAGACCCTGCGGAGTTGCGGTTCCCCGTGACACGTGTTTCAAATCCCTCCCCCACAACACCACCCCCACACCACTCTCGCACCACCCACACACTACCCTCACCCTTACAGCTCCCCCTCACACCATACCACCCTCACGCCACCCCCACAACCACACCACCCCAACACTCCCGCTCCACCACCATCCCTACTCACCCCCTCCCAAACACATTCCCTGACCCCTCCCCAACACAACCCTTCCCACTCCCCAACATACCCTCACTCCCCCCCCGGCCCACGGTCTAATCATACGTCTTGTCTTGGGTCTTGCAGGACCCACTGATGATGAGGCGGGTCCTTCGGGTGACCCCTGCCCCCAGCTACAGCCACAGCCAGAACCCCGGTGCTGACCAGCGATGAGGACACCGACACGGACACGAGCCATAGACAGGAGACCCAGAACATCCCGGAGCTCAAGTTCGGGGATGACACTGAGTTCCTGTCACAGCTGTCTCTCCATTACCCTCCACCACCTCAGAGACACTCCCCTCGGTTGGGCACTTTAGTGAAGAGCCTCCTGGGACACTATCTGGTTCTCAGCAGACAGTCCATCTGGTGCAGTAGGTGGAGGTAGGAACCCCCGAGGGGGTGGACGGGCGGAGGGCAGGCTGACCCCAGGGACTAGCTGCTGTCCAGATGGGTTTTGGGCTTTTGGAACAGACAGTCCCTTGACTGTGGAGATGCAGTCGTAGAGCCAGGGGCAACATGAGGGGTTGTCGACGAGCATCCAGCACCTGCAGGCGATTGTGGAAGAATCCAACCGCGTGCAGGAGCAGGAGGTGGTCCTGGCCATGCGTGCCACCCAGACCATCACCGCATGGTTAGCGTCCGCAGTGGAGGCCTTGGGGGGGGGGGGGGGGGGCTGTGGCGAGGATTTCCACTATAGATCAGCATGTCCAAGGCCTGGGGACATCTGTGCGGGTGCTGGCCGAAGTCCAGGACAGGGCTGCCCTCTCACAGGAAACCGTGGGCCAGAGCCACCTGGACATTGTAACGGAACTCCTAAGCCTGCCCCAGCCTGAGAGCATCAGTCGCTGGCCAACGTGGCATAGACCCAGAGGAAGGTGGCCATGGCCCAGAGGGAGATGGCGCAGTCACTGGCTGATGTGGCCCACTCCCTGCGCTCCATGGCCGAGACAGCAACAGGCCTGCAGGATTGGGTAGCCTCAGGGTTTAGCCCCATTCCATTGAGTAGCCCGGGGGCCATCGGGCACCCCGAGAGAGGATGAGGCAATGTGGCCTGTGCTGGTGACTCCCGCAGGGCAGGTGCTGGAACATCGCAGCACCTCAGACTCTCCCACTCCTGTCACATCTGGCACATCTGGTGGGCATTGGACAGAACAGGGTGGAACCATGCCACCTGGGACACCTGAGCAGCAACCAGAAGACACTCGCCAAAGGGGACCCAGGTTGCAGGTTGGGAATCACCGCAGGCCACCTCCACTCCTGATGTATCATGTGGGATCCACCTAGAGGTAGAGTTAGGGCCCATACGTTGAGAATAGTAGACACCAGAAAAGTCGGATGAGATCTTGCGTTCATCCTCCTCCTCCAGCACGCCTCCCCTCTGCTGCGCGATATTGTGGAGGACGCAGCAGGCCACCATGATGCGGGCAATCCTCCCACAACCATACCCGAGTGCCCCTCCCGAGCGGTCCAGGCACCTGAACCCCATCTTCAGGATGCCAAATCACTGCTTGAAAACCATCCCGTAAACACTTCACTAATTCCTCCTTTACGGTATTGTGGCTAATTTGATTTGCCCAATCTATTTGTAGATTAACATCACCCATAATTATAAATGTTCCTTTATCGTATGCATCTCTAATGCTTTCCCAACATCACCACTGCAGTTTGGGGGTCTGTATACAACGCCCACTTTTGTCTGTCCTTCCTAAATACTGAATAACCTAAATACTGAATTATCAAACCAGAACTTCAAAACCCAAATATAACAGCATCTTATCAAACCAGAACATCAAGGGCAGCATGGTGGTGCAGTGGGTTAGCCCTGCTGCCTCATGGCGCCGGGGTCCCAGATTCGATCCCGGCTCTGGGTCACTGTCTGTGTGGAGTTTGCACATTCTCCCCGTGTTTGTGTGGGTTTCGCCCCCACAACCCAAATATATGCAGGGTAGGTGGATTGGACATGCTAAATTGCCCCTTAATTGGAAAAAATGAATTGGGTACTCTAAATTTATATATACAAAAAATCCCAGAACATCAAAACCAAATAAAACAATGCCGTGTTAAATGATAACTTCAAAACTCAAATACAACAGAACCTCATCAAACAAGTACTAAATCCAAATACAACACCAGCTTATCCAATCAGAAGTTCAAAACCCAAATCCAACAGCACCTTATCAAATCAAAACTTGCACATCCAATACAATGGCATCTTATCGAACCAGAACTTTGAACCCAAATCCAGCAGCAACTTTTCAAACCAGGATATGGATATGCAAACACAACAGAGCTGTATCAACCCACAACTTTCAAATCCAAATCCAACAGCATCTTATCAAACCAGAACATCAAAACGCAAACACAACAGGGTCGCATTAACCCAGAACTTCCAACTCCAAACACAACAGGGTCGCATTAACCCAGAACTTCCAACTCCTAGTCCAACAGAACCGTATTAACCCAGAACTTCCAACTCCTAGTCCAACAGAACCGCATTAACCCAGAACTTCCAACTCCAAATCCAACAGAACCGCATTAACCCAGAACTTCCAAATCCAGCAGAACCATTTCAACCCAGAACTTCCAAATCCAACAGTTTATAACACGCAAGCGTCTTATGGGGTAGGGATTATTAATGCCTTATCAAACTAGAAGTTCAAATTCCAAATACAACAACATGTTATCACACATGTAAAATAATAATCCAAAAGCATCTTATCAAATGATTACTTCAAAATGCAATACAACAGCGCCCTATAAAACCAGAACTAAACCCAAGTACAAGAGCACTTTATCAAGACAGATATTGGAAACCAAATAAAACAACACCTCATCAAATGATAACTTCAAAATCCATCTCCAACATTGCATTATCAAGGAAGAATGAAAGCCAAATGCAACAGTGTATAACAGGTAGGGGTCGTATGGGGTAGGGATTAATAACTACCCCATGGATCTTGCAGAATATGAGCTCCCCGATAATGGGGCGGGGGGACCTTTAACAATATTTGCTTCGTATAAATAGAGTTGGCCAGGAAGTCACCGACTAGAGTGGACCCAGTGGGGGACTACAGGAGCTGTATATAATAGTAATTGTAAAATAAAGTAAGGTTTTGTTTCAACCAACTCGGTGTGGACCCTTCGTTCGCCTTGCAAAAACAGCATCTTATCAAACCAGAACTTCAAAACCCAAATACAACAGCATCTTGTTGAATGACAACTTCAAAATGCAAATAGGTAGGACCCATAATTACAACCATTCTAAATGGGTTAATGGACAAATGGTTACATTGAAAACATCTCAAATATTTAACAACTAAACTGAGAAGTGAATTTGCCAACTTTGTTGCTATGTGAAAAACGTTGCCCTGCTTTGATTGAAATCTCTTGTCTTTAATGTTGTGTGCACAAAGCATTGGGTGATTCAGTCGCTCAAAACACTTCCTCATTCTATGAGATCACCGTTGATCTGTAACCTAACTCTAGCTTACTTGGCTACATGTCCCTCATATCCTTGGCTAGTAAAAATCCTATGGATTTCCAATATTAGCGAGCTGGCATCAACTGCTTTTTGTGGAAGAGAATTTCTAGTTTCTACTGCCCATTGTATCCAGGTCAGAGGTGGGGATTAACTGCCTCCTGACTCCCAGAAATCTGTCTACCATCTACAAGACACAAGTTAGGGGTGTGATGGAATACTCTCCACTTGCCTGGATGAGTGCAGCTCCAACAATACTCAAGAAGCTCGACACCATCCAGGACAAAGCAACCCCACTTGATTGAAACCTCATCCACAAACATTTACTCCCTTTGCCACCAACGTTGAGTAGCAGCAGTGTGCATTATCCACAAGATGCACTGCAGGAACTCACCGAGGCTCCTTAGGCAGCACCTTCCAAAGCCACGACTGCTCCTATCCAAAAGAACCGGGGCAGCAGATACCTGGGAACACCATCACCTGATTTGGAAATATGGCGCCATTCCTTCACTTTCGCTGGGGCAAAATTCTGCAACTCTCTCCCAAACAGCATTGTGGGTGTACCTACATATGGACTGCAGCGGCTTAAGGCAGTTTACCAGCATCTTCTCAAGGGCACTTAGTGATGGGCAATAAGTGCTGACCTGGCGGCAGCTCGGTGGCGCAGTGGTTAGCACTGCTGCCTCATGGTGCCGAGGTCCCAGGTTCGATCCCGGCTCTGGGTCACTGTCCATGTGGAGTTTGCACATTCTCCCCGTGTCTGCGTGGGTTTCGCCCCCACAACCCAAAGATGTGCAGGGTAGGTGGGTTGGCTGTGCGAAATTGCCCCTTAATTGGAAAAAATAAATTGGGTACTCTAAATTTATAAAATAAAAGAAATGTTGACCTAGCCAGCGACGCCCGCATCCCATAAATGAATAAATGAAAATGAAGGAGCGTTTCCTTTTCTTCTGTGTGACTCCTCACTCTACCCAGAAATAGGAATGTCTGCACGGGGTGGAAGGCAGTGATTAATCTGTATTGCAGCCTCACTAAAACCTACAGATAGCATAGAACCAAGTAATGCACAAGATATTGAAAATGAGCTCTGAATAACATTTCAAGTTGGCTCAATATTATTGCTTGGCTTTTATCGCAATATCTGCAGTGATAAAATCTACAATTCCATTAGATCTTTCTTCACAAAACAAGCCATTTTAATCTGAGGCCCTGCCTTTAATAAAAACAGAAAATTGTTGGAAATGCTCAGTGGGTCAGGCAGAGAAGCAGTTAAAACATTCCACATTGATGATCTCACAAACTATAAATGGTTTCTTTTCAATGGAATTTGGTGTTGACAACTTTGAAACCTCTTAAAAGGTAAAACACAATTCCACCAAATTGACCAAGTCATTGTGAAACTCATTGATCTTCTCTTAACTGGACCATGGGCTCTTTCCCATCCATCTGAATGACGAGGAGAAGTCTGGGTCAAGTATCTCATTCAGGAGGTGGCACCTCTTTCAGTGCATCACTCCCTCAGTTCTACACTAAACGATCAGTCGAATGTTTTAAAAAAAAATTTAGAGTACCCAATTATTTTTTTCCAACTAAGCAGCAATTTAGCGTGGCCAATCCACCTGCCCTGCACATAGAACATAGAACAGTACAGCACAGAACAGGCCCTTCGGCCCTTGATGTTGTGCCGAGCAATGATCACCCTACTCAAACCCCCACGTATCCACCCTAACCCCCGAAACCCAACAACCCCCCCCTTAACCTTACTTTTTAGGACACTACGGGCAATTTAGCATGGCCAATCCACCTAACCCGCACATCTTTGGACTGTGGGAGGAAACCGGAGCACCCGGAGGAAACCCACGCACATCTTTTTGGGTTGTGGGGGTGAGACCCATGCAGACACGGGGAGAATGTGCAAACCCCACACGGACAGTGACCCGGGGGCCTGGATCGAACGCGGGTCCTCAGCCCCGTGAGGCAGCAGTGCTAACCACTGCACCACCGTGCAGCCCTCCAATCAGTCTAACGCGCATCAAATCTTTGAAATGGGATGAAAACCGATAACCTTAATTATTTTGAGGGAAAGGTGTGACTAGAGAAGCAAAGCAGCACATAAAATGATATTGTCCATCACTGCTCCTTTGATATGAGGAGTGAATTAATTACTTTTGCACAGCTTTGTAAACACAACATTGAGATTTTTGAAGGAAAAACACACATTATAATTTCAGGACATTCCAAAGACCCTCACAGCCAATGAAGTGCTTTTGGAGTGTGGTCACTGGTGCCATGGTAACATGCACACAGCAATCAGCAAGGCAACGATGACCTGATCGTCCGATTTTCCACATTGGCCGAGGGATAAACATTGAGCAGGATACCAAAGGAACTTCATTGCTCTTCGAAATTGTGAAGTGGGTTCTTTGGATGCCCACCAGAGCGGGAAGATTTGACTTAGTGTCTTATCCAAAGTGTCGCATTCTCTCGGTGCTGCACTGCCAACCAGAATCTTGGGTGAAGCACGATGGACCCATAGCCTCCCCATTCAGAGGAGGGAGTGCTTGTCCTCAGCCACAGCCAATCCTGATATCTTCTGCATCACATTCACACTTTTAAATGTATCAACTGCTGGTAATTTAACACAATATAATTTCAGACGCTAAGTAAAGAAAAAATGAAACAAATAAAAATGCTGGTACCCTACCGTTGGGATTCCGAAAGGACCAGTTAGCAATGTCTCTGCGAGTGACCTGATGAATCCAGCATCAGCGAATATAACAGGGACTTTCGAAGTGACTGTGCAGCTGGAGTCGGAAATGCTTTTATCCTGTGCGCTGATCAGTGCCATGACTGCCTTTACTGACTGAGCTTCATTACTGCAGGCGTCGTATATCTTATACCCCAGCGTGATGTTGGGAAGCAACTTTGGATTGCTGTTGATCTCGTGAATAGCAAAGATCATGGTCTGGGCGAGGTGAAATTCCTTTAAATTAAAACTGTAGGATGTACAGAATGAAATTGTTATGCCAGGGATGTCACATTTAATGCACAGTCTGCTTTTCACTAATTTGATTGCGGCAAAATAATTTGATGACGGGAAGTATTTTCTGGCTGTCATGCATTTTTGATACATTAGCTATCTTTACAGGCTTAACTTATTCCAGCTGTGAATCATGCTCATGGAAATCACTCCATGTTTTCCAGACTTCAAATTTACAGTGCAGAAGGAGGCCATTCGGCCCATCAAGTCTGCACTGTAAATGGAAGCTCACACTTCCACCCTATCTCTGTAACCCAGTAACCCCACCTAACCTTTTTGGAAGCTAAGGGCAATTTAGCGTGGCCAATCCACCTAACCTGCACATCTTTGGATTGTGGGAGGAAACCGGAGCACCCGGAGGAAACCCACGCACACACGGGGAGAACGTGCAGACTCCGCACAGACATATGACCCAAGCTGGGAATCGAACCTGGGACCCTGGAGCTGTGAAGCAACAGTGCTAACCACTGTGCTACCGTGCCACCCCTGTTGAGCTGCAACTTTATTTAAGTGTGGAGGAATGAGTTTAGCTCGTCCTATACTGTACAATGAATCTGCGTTTTGCGCAGTTTTTAGCTCGTTGTATTTTTAGCTATTGCTTATTAGCCAGCATGGCTGGCTACGATAGGAGTTTGGAGACAGGGGCTCCTCACTCTGTGTTTGGGATGGGTGACTGATGACTGAGGGAACCTGGAGACAGAAGTCTCTGACTCCCTCCCCCATTTAGTCACTGGCTGCTAAGGGAGACGGGAGATGGAAGCCTCTTACTCCCCTGTCTGCGAGGGTGACTGCTTACCAAACGCTGAGTTGCACTCCAAAGGCAATGTTACTGGTCGATGAGCCAGTTACACCATTAATTCTGGTTGTGGTTCCTGCGACCATAAGTCTAACGATTCAATCTCCATTTTGAACTCGACAAAAAGATAAGCACCTTTAAAATTTCCGCTGTACAAACACATCAACAAAAATTCAACCTTAACGAGGAAGTTTGAAAGTTTCTGATGAGAAGAAGGTGCCACTCTCGCCTAAAACCAGGGATACACAATATAGATACATGCACAAAAGATGCCCACTGACACCAATTATATACAAGCAAAGACACACACACATAGATAGAATCATAGAATCATAGAATTTACAGTGCAGAAGGAGGCCATTTGGCCCATCGAGTCCGCTCTGGCCCTTGGAAAGAGCACCCTACTTTAGCCCACACCTCCACCCCATCCCTGAAGCCCAGTAACCCCACCTAACCTTTTTGGACACTAAGGGACAATTTATCATGGCCAACCCACCTAACCTCCATAGCTTTGGACTGTGGGAGGAAACCGGAGCACCCGGAGGAAACCCACCCAGACACAGAGAGAACGTGCAGACTCCGCACAGACAGTGACCCAAGCCGGGAATCGAACCTGGGACCCTGGAAGCAACTGTGCTAACCATTGTGCCGCCCATTGCTACCGTGCAGCCCATACATCTGTACACATAGTTACATAAATACATATATCTATGGTGAAACGGATGCTACAATTAAATTTGCTGCAATATCCCTGGCTATTGTTGGGTTTACTAAGCATCTGCCTCCTCATTCCAAAAACTTTTCCAGTACTTTTCAGCACAGGACTCTTTCATCAGCCCCTGTTCCCTCTGAGCTCTCAGACTATTTGGTGAGTATCAACTCACTTTTCACACTTTGGTGATTTTGGTTCAGCAGTAAAGGAAGGAGGCTCCAGCTGTTGCTCAAGGTGATAGTGGAAGTGGAAGATTCCACCCATGATTAGGTGCCCATCCTCATACAACCTGGGTAAATTAAAGTTCTCTCGAAGTTGGCAGGCCGACTGGCTTGTTCCCCGCCGAGGAAGGAGGGAGAAGTACCCCCAGAGTAGAAGGTAATACATCACCGCAGGGTCCATTGGCAGGACTGACTCTCCTGTAACAGGCACCGACCCATTTATATACACGACACGTCCCAACGAGTCGGGTAATTCTACCATGAGTAAGTCAGCAGTGGGAGAGAAACGCTGGAATAATTCCAAAAGAAGAGAAGTGCTTGTTCGAAATTAGGGGCAGCCCCAGGGGAACTCAGTAGCAGGGAACACGAACCAAACCCAGGCGATTGCCCCCGTGAATAACAGCTGCACAAGGGCTCAGTTAATTATAAACTTGGCCACAGACGCACAATCCATGTGTCTCACAGACTGTAGCTAACAGGCTAGGAGAGGAGCCCTACGATTCATCAGAGCCTTCTGCGTAGAATCACAGAATGTCAGGGCAGTGACAGGGGCGATTAGGCCCCGCCATGTCTCTGTACCAACTCTCTGAACCATTGACTTAGTATCCTGTCCCTTTCACAATCTGTTTTGCCCTTTGTTTGAGGCAGCATAGGTACATTTTGGAAGGGATAATGAAGATAGAACATAGAACATAGAACATAGAACACTACAGCGCAAGTACGGGCCCTTCGGCCCCCGATGTTGCGCCGACCTGTGAAACCATCTGAAGCCTATCTGACCTACACTATTCCATTTTCATCCATATGTCTATCCAGTGACCACTTAAATGCCCTTAAAGTTGGCGAGTCTACTACTGTTGCAAGATGTTTGTTAGCACAGCAGTTAGCACTGTTGATTCTCAGCGCCATGGTCCCAGGTTTGATTCCTGGCTTGGGTCGCTGTCTGTGTGGAATCTGCACGTCCTCCCAGTGTCTGCGTGCGTTTCCTCCGGGTGCTCCGGTTTCCTCCCACAACACCAAAAAGACGTGCTTGTTAGGTGAATTGGACATTCTGAATTCTCCCTCTGTGTACCCGAACAGGCGGCGGAATGTGGCGACGAGGGGCTTTTCACAGTAACTTCACTGCAGTGTAAAAAAAAACAGGGGCTGGTTTAGCTCACTGGGCTAAATCGCTGGCTTTTAAAGCAGACCAAGCAGGCCAGCAGCACGGTTCGATTCCCGTACCAGCCTCCCCGGACAGGCGCCGGAATGTGGCGACTAGGGGCTTTTCACAGTAACTTCATTGAAGCCTACTCGTGACAATAAGCGATTTTCATTTCATTTCATTTCATGTAAGCCTACTTGTGACAATAATAAAGATTAACAATAATAATAATAGTAATAATACTTATTGTCACAAGTAGGCTTACATTTTCTTCCCATGTACTGAATGATCTGTTGAGCTGCTCGCAGAAAAATACTTTTCACTGTTCCTCGGTACACGTGACAATAAACAAATCCAATCCAGTCCAATCCAATTAACAATTTGGAATGGGAAGTAAATGCAGGCCCAGCCAAAGACACATCCCCTGAAAGAATAAAACAATACGCATTGTTGATAGACAGGGAAGTCAGGAGTAATGGGGACAGATGGAAAGTGAAGTTGAGACCACGACTAGATCAGCCATGATCTTATTGAATGGCAGAGCAGCCTCGAGAGGCTGAATGAGGAAAAGTTGGGCAGGTAGGGCCTGTAGAAGAATGAGAGGTGACCTTATTGAAACATATCAGATCCTGGGGGGGGATGGCTTGACAGAATGGACACTTGAGATTGATTTTTAAATGCTGGCACACCAGCTGCGCAAGCGAGATGCAGCCAGAGAGATTGGGGGAGTGAGAAAGAAGGGAGGGAACGTAGTGCAGAAGGGGCAAGAGGTGAACGGGGTCTTCAGGGATTTCTACAGGGAATTGTACCGGTCTGAACCGCCCAGGAGGAGGGGGGGAATGGAGAACTTCCTCGATAGATTGAGGTTCCCAAAGGTCCAGGAGGAACGGGTGGAGGGGCTGGGGGCGCCGATAGAGCTGCAGGAGCTAGTTAAAGGGATAGGCCAGATGCAGGCGGGGAAGGCGCCGGGGCCGGATGGGTTCCCGGTGGAATTTTATAAGAAGTATGTGGACTTGGTGGGTCCAGTGCTGGTGCGAGCCTTCAATGAGGCGCGAGAGGGGGGGGTTCTGCCCCCGACAATGTCACAGGCCCTGATCTCCTTGATCCTGAAGCGGGACAAAGACCCTGTACAGTGCGGGTCCTACAGGCCTATCTCCCTCTTGAATGTAGATGCCAAACTGTTGGCAAAGGTCCTGGCAACCAGAATAGAGGATTGTGTGCCAGGGGTAATCCATGAGGACCAGACGGGGTTCGTAAAGGGACGACAACTTAACACAAATGTCCGGAGACTGTTGAATGTGATTATGATGCCAGCAGTGGAGGGGGAGGCTGAGATAGTGGTAGCACTGGATGCGGAGAAGGCATTCGATAGGGTGGAGTGGGAATACCTGTGGGAGACGCTGGAACGGTTTGGGTTTGGGGAGGGATTTATCAAGTGGGTGAAGCTGCTGTATTCGGCCCCGATGGCGAGTGTGGTTACAAACGGGAGGAGGTCAGAGTATTTTGGGCTCCATCGAGGTACCAGGCAGGGATGCCCCCTATCCCCCTTACTATTTGCATTAGCGATCGAACCGTTGGCGATGGCACTGAGGGGTTCAGGGGGGTGGAGAGGACTGACAAGGGGAGGGGAGGAACATCGGGTATCACTCTATGCGGATGATTTGTTGTTGTATGTGGCAGACCCGGAAGGGGGAATGCCGGAGGTAATGGAAATACTAGCGGAGTTTGGGGACTTTTCGGGATATAAATTAAATGTGGGTAAAAGTGAGGTCTTTGTGATACACCCGGGAGATCAGGGGGAGGGAATTGGGCGGCTCCCCTTTAAGAGAGCAGTAAAGAGCTTCAGGTACTTGGGGGTGCAGGTGGCAAGGAACTGGGGGACCCTCCACAAGCTGAACTTTTCAAGGCTGGTGGAGCAGATGGAGGAGGAGTTCAAGAGGTGGGACATGGTACCGCTGTCGCTAGCAGGGAGGGTGCAGTCAGTCAAAATGACGGTCCTCCCGAGGTTCTTGTTTCTGTTCCAGTGCTTGCCCATCTTTCTCCCCAGGGCCTTCTTCAAGAAGGTAACTAGCAGCATTATGGGCTATGTGTGGGCACATGGCACCCCTAGAGTGAGAAGGATTTTCTTGGAACGGAGTAGGGACAGTGGAGGATTAGCGCTACCCAATCTTTCCGGATACTACTGGGCGGCGAACGCATCGATGGTGCGCAAGTGGGTGATGGAGGGGGAGGGGGCAGCTTGGAAACGTATGGAAAGGGCGTCCTGCGGCAATACAAGCCTGGGGGCGCTAGTAACGGCACCATGGCCGCTCCCCCCCACAAGGTATACCACGAGTCCGGTAGTGGTGGCCACCCTTAAAATCTGGGGGCAGTGGAGGCGACACAGGGGGGAAGTGGGGGGTCTGATGGCGGCGCCACTGAGAGGGAACCACAGATTTGTCCCGGGGAACACTGGCGGGGGATTCCAGAGCTGGCACAGGGCGGGCATCAGGCAACTGAGGGACATGTTCATAGAGGGGAGGTTTGCGAGCCTGGGAGAGCTGGAGGAGAAATTTGAGCTCCCCCCGGGGAACACGTTTAGATACCTGCAGGTGAAGGCATTTGCCAGACGACAGGTGGAAGGATTTCCCTTGCTTCCCGATAGAGGGGTGAGTGATAGGGTGCTGTCAGGGGTCTGGGTCGGAGAAGGGAAAGTCTCGGACATCTACAAAATAATGCAGGAGGTGGAGGAGGTATCGATAGAGGAGCTGAAAGACAAGTGGGAAGCGGAGCTGGGAGAGCAGATAGAAGATGGGACATGGGCGGATGCCTTAGAGAGGGTCAATTCGTCGTCGTCGTGCGCAAGGTTGGGCCTCATCCAATTTAAGGTGCTGCACAGAGCCCATATGACGGGGACTAGGATGAGTCGGTTCTTCGGGGGTGAGGACAGGTGTGTTAGGTGTTCGGGAAGCCCTGCGAACCATGTACATATGTTCTGGATGTGCCCAGCACTGGAAGAGTTCTGGGAGGGGGTGGCGGGGACGGTATCGGGAGTGGTGGGAACCAGGGTCAAACCAGGGTGGGGGCTAGCGATTTTTGGGGTTGGGGTGGAGCCAGGAGTACAGGAGGCAGGGGAGGCCGGAATATTGGCCTTTGCATCCTTGGTAGCTCGGAGAAGGATCTTGATTCAGTGGAGGGACACAAGGCCACCAAGTGTTAACACCTGGTTAAACGACATGGCAAGCTTCATCCAATTGGAAAGAATCAAATTCGCCCTGAGAGGGTCGGTACAGGGGTTCTTCCGGCGGTGGCAGCCCTTCCTTGACTTTCTGGATCAGAGATAGGAACTGGAGGCCGAAACAGCAGCAACCCGGGGAGAAAGGGGGGGGGGGGGAAGGGAGGGGGGGGGGGATAGCAACGAAGGGAGCACGTCAGCGGGGGGTCGCGGGCAATGACTGCCCGAGGCCATCAGTAGAAAGGGAAAAACGGTTTGGTTGCTAGACTGGTAGCGCGGGGGGGGGGGGGGGGGGGGGGAGGGTGGGGGGGTGCGCGCGGGGGAGGGCGTGGGGAGGATTTTCCAGGGGGGATTTGTTGTGTTATAATTTAAAATGTAGTAGGGGTAAATGTTTGTATCGAAAAATTTCAATAAAAATTATTTAAAAAAAAAAAGAGATTGATTTTTAACTTACTGGCCAACATTAATTCAGTGTTGCTGAGCAAGTGGTGGTTATCAATCAATATATTATTTAAATAGAGAGAGAGAGACTGGAGAGCTCGACAGCACCGAGGGATCACGGTGTCCAGAAACATGAACCATAAGAAGTGAGATGAGGAAGGCAAAACATTAAAAGCAAATTACTGCGGATGCTGGAATCTGAAACAAAAACAGAATATGCTGGACAATCTGAGCAGGTCTGACAGCATCTGTGGAGAGAGAGAGAGAACGGAGCTAATGTTTCGAGTCTGGGTGACTCTGTCAAAACCGTGAAAAGGAAAACAAATGGAACGCTGGCATTTATTGCGAGGGGAATCGGGTAGAGAAGTTTTGCGCAGCGCGGTGGCGCAGTGGTTAGCACTGCTGCCTCACAGAGCCAGGAACCCGGGTCCAATTCCAGCCTTGGGTGACTGTGTGGAGTTTCCATGTCCTCCCCTTGTCTGCGTGGGCTTTCTCCCGGTGCTCCGGTTTCCTCCCACAGTTCAACGATGTGTAGGTTAGGTAGATTGGCCATGGCACAATTGCCCCTTAGTGTCCAAAAGATGTGCAGATTTGGTGAGAGAACGGGGATGGAGCTGGGGTGGGCCTGGGTAAGGTGCTCTTTCAGTGGGTCGGAGCAGAAGTGATGGGCGAATGACCTCTTTCTGCACTGTAGGGATTCTATGAATCTATGAAGTAGTGCAGACAAAAATGTTTGCTATAGCTATACAGGGCCTTGGTGAGGCTGTCCCTGGACAACTGTGTACAGTTATGAAATGGAAAAGTTCCTGAGATTTGCAAGTTATCTTATGAGGGAAGGTTGAGCAACCTGCACCCATTGAGGTTTAAAGGAATGAGAGGTTTTATTGAAATTCCAGAACAGGCTTAACAGGGTGAATGCTGAAAGGATGTCTCTCCTTTTAGGAGAGATTAGAGCCCGGGGGACAGAGTTTAACAATAAAGGTCTCCCATTTGGGACTTGGATGAGGAGAATATTTTTCTCTCAGAGAATCGCTGGCCTGTGAAATTCTCTATCCCTGTGAGCAGTGGGGGCTGGGTCAGTGAATATGTTCAAGGCTGAGTGAGACAGGTTTTTGATAGACACGGGGGTCAAACCGTATGGGAAGCAAAAAAGAAAGTGAAGTTGAGGCCACAATTAGATTAATCCCAATCTTATCAAACGGTGGAGCAGGCTTCACGATTCAAAGACCTGGACCCTGTTCCTAATTCTTGTGTCCTTGTGTTGTGTGCAAACAATTAACAGAGCACAGATCACATTCTACAGAGGGTAGGACTTCTGCTGTGACAGCTTAATTCCCAGGTTTGTTTAACTCTTGGGAGGGGGACCTCCAGACGGACCAGGCATCTGCTGATCTCGTCCTTCGAGCTGGTAGAGGTCGTGGGTGCAGAGGGTGCTGACGAAGGAGACTTGGTGAGTTCCTGCAGCTGGCACAGGTGGCTGCTACTGTGTGTCGGGGGGTGGAGGGAGTGAAAGTTTAAGGTGATGGATGGAATACCAATCAAGCTGACTGCCTTGTCCTGGATGGTGTCGAGCTTCTTGAGTGTTGTTGGAGCTGCACTCATCCAGGCAAGTGGAGTGTAGCGTCCGGAATATGGCGACTAGGGGATTTTCATAAGTAACTTTATTTCAGTGTTAGTGTCAGCCTACTTGTGACACTAATAAAGATTATAACGATTAGAATTTACATTCCTTTTAAAAAATAAATTTAGAGTACCCAATTCATTTTTTCCCAATTAAGGGGCAATTTAGCATGGCCAATCCACCTACTCTGCACATCTTTGGGTTGTGGGGGCGAAACCCACACAAACACGGGGAGAATGTGCAAACTCCACACGGATAGTGACCCAGAGCCGGGATCGAACCTGGGACCTCGGCGCCATGAGGCCACAGGGCTAACCACTGCGCCACCGTGTTGCCCCTGGTAATTTAGATTCCTAACACTTGTCCGTATTGGACATGAATCAAAATACGTTGATGCCTAAGAACGTAGTGAATGTGCTGACAGGATGTTACTAATGCCCTCACATTCCCAGTGGAATGATGTTGAAACACATGTTGTGTGCGCAGCTCTGAGGCCGAGAATTCCTGACCAATTGGAATCTCTGTCTTATCAAGGCAGCTCGTGCATCATGGCCACATTCAGGGCTTTGCACCTTAAAGTCGGGGTTTCCCCTCAGCTCATCCTGAGTGGCAATGGCGTATTGGTATCGTCACTGGACTAGTAATTTGGAGTTCCAGGGTAATGCTCTGGGGGCCTGGGTTCGAATCCCACCATGGCACATGGTGAAATTTGAATTCACTAAAAATCTGCAATTTAAAGTCTAATGGCGACCGTGGGCGGGATTCTCCGACCCCCCCCCCCCCCCCCCCCCCCGCCGGGTCGGAGAATCGGCGGGGGGCCGGCATGAATCCCTCCTCCGCTGGCTGCCGAGTTCTCCAGCACCGGGCATTTGGTGGGGCAGATATCGCGCCAGTCGGCGGGCGCTGGCAGCGGCCCCCCCGGTGATTCTCTGGCCTGTAATGGACTGAAGTCCCGTCTGTTCTATGCAGGTCCCGGCGGCGTAAATTGGAGTTGGCCCCTTACCGGCGGGACCTGGCAACGCGGGCGGGCTTCGGGGTTCTTGGGGGGTCGCGGAGGGATCTGGCTCTGGGAGGTGCCCCCACGGTGGCCTGGCCCGCTGTCAGGGCCCACCAATCCGCGGGCATGCCTGTGCCGTGGGGGCATTCTATTCCTACCCGCCGGCCGTGTAAACCTCCGCGATGGCCGGCGTGAAGGTGAACCCCCCTGCACATGTGCGGGATTGACATCAGCAGACGCCGACACTCCCGCGCATGCGCAGACCCGCGCTGGCCGGCGGGGTCCCTTCAGCCCTGGCTGGCGCGGTACCAAAGGCCCTCCAAGCCGGCCGGCGGGGCGCAAACCACTCCGGCACCGGCCTAGCCGCTGAAGATGCGGAGGATTCTGCACCTTTGGGACGGCCCGACGCCGGAGTGGTTCCCACCACTCCACTGCACCGTTTCTGCCCGCCCCGCCGATTCCCGGAGAATCCCGCCCCACGTAACCATTGTCGATTGTCGCAAAACCCATCTGGTTCACTAATGTCCTTAGGGAAGGAAATCGGCCGTCCTTACCCGATCTGGCCTACATGTGATTCCAGATCCAGACAGCGAGGAGGTGACTCTTAACTGCACCCCCCCCCCCCATAGAAATGGTCTCAGTTCAGGGGAAATTAGGGATGAATCACAAATGCTGGCCCAGCCCACGATGCCCACATCCCAAAAACTAATAATAAAAATCATCATCCGGTTAATGACTGATGGCTACCCCTCTTTCCCACAAACCTCCCCCTCTGCATGGTGATGTTATAGAGAGCGCAGTACACAATGACACTCATGATGGAGTTTACTGCAGTGCTCCTCCTGATCGGTCCAGGCTTCTGAACCTCACCTTCACCAGCTTAACTGCCTACCCTATAATGGCCCGGGCGCTTCCGTGGCTGTCATTGTCGCTCCTCTCCCTGTCTGTTCTTAGGGCCTTTACCCAAAGGGCAATATTGTCACCCAGAAGCAGACCATCCAGGGCATTAGATACATTGAACATATCTGGGAGTTGAGTTATGTAGAATGTATGAGTTGTGGTTTTTGCCTGGGTACCTTGTGCATACAGGTGTAATTCTTCGATTGTGATTGCAGGCCAGCTGGACATTCAAGAAGTGAAATCCCTTCCTGTTAATGAATGTACAGCCCTGGTCTGCTGGAGTCTTTATGGTGATATGAGTCAGTCTATTCCACTCTAGTGTCATGTGAGAGTACTTTAAGAAATGGTTGTTTATAAATGGGTGTGTATATAAATATCTGTAGCGAGAGTACTTTTAAGAAATGGGTGCTTATTACTGCAGTGATCTCAGAGAGTGGGTGGAGCTGGGCTGTCTGTCAGCTTTTTACTTTTGTTTGAGGCTGTTTGCTGCAAGGTGTGTTTTAGTTTCGTTTTCAGACCTGGATAGCTGCAGTCACAGCCAGAAGGGGTACTAGTCTCTCCCTGTAACCTAAAAACTATAAATCGATCCTTTGTGATTTAAAACTAATAACTGCTCTCAGTAGTGACTTTAACCTGATGTGCTTCTGTTAAAGATTTTGTTTTTAAGTCTTATGGATGCTAAAAGGAAAGCTTAGAGGATGACTTAGTGTTGCATTCTTTGGGGGTTGTATTTGAATTAATGGTTGCTAAGATGTTCACTGTATGTTTTAAAAAGGTTAACTTGAGTTCATAGAACAAACATTGTTTTGCTTTAAAAAATACGTTTTCATTTCTGCTGTACCACACCTGTAGACTGAGCCGTGTGCTCCCCATACCACAATCTAGTAAAAGTTGTGGGTCAGGTGAACTCCATGATACACTTTGGGGTTCTCTAAACCCTGGCCCAGAACACTAGACCTTGGGAAAAACTGCAATTGCTGCAAAACTTCTGCCTTTTTGCAGATAACTCTGGCAGTCCGTTGAGAATATGATGACCTGCCCTTCTGAACATTGATGTGTGAAGACCTTGATGTGCAGCAGGCTGCATAATGCCACTGAGGTCTCCACCTGCTGCCTGGAAGGTTCCAGTGGCAAAGGCGTTCACACAAGTCACCTTGCGGGCCGCAGGAATTGGGTGGCCACCAACACAGTTAGAAGAGACCTTCCCTCCACCATCTCATAGAGAGAGAGGTCACTATGACTGCGGGGAGCCTGAGCCTAATCTGGTACTGTCTCTGACTCCTAACAGTGGCTCAGCCTCTGCCTACACATATACAAGGAGCAGCATAAGTCCTTCTGCCCCTCCGCTAATGCATCGTTATCCCTGTATCACCTTCTTGCTCTGGCATAGGTCTGCTACCCTCTTGCACTATCACTGCATCGTGAACTTCACCGTCAGCCTGTCATCCTCTCCCTCTCAATCTCCTCCTCACTGGAGGATATGTTCCCAGGAACATTACTCCCATGTATTTTTTTCCCACCAGGAAGACTGTTAAAGGGTCTAAATTTACCTCTCATCAGGAAAACTGATGCCTGCAAAGAGTAAATGGTACCCCCCACCCCCGGAAACACATTTTCCAATGTCAAGCGCTGCCTGCAGTCACAACGCCCTGAGTTCCGGCGAAGGGCACGGCTCCTGCACAATTTATCATAGCGTGACTTTCTCGGTCGGGGAGTCCATAGGTAACTCTGGTCCAGGAATCAGTAGACATGATCTTGTGACAATGGAGTGAAAGTTTAAAGAACATCCAAGTGAGAATTCTGTAACTTGCTGGCTCATGTTGACGCCTCGTGGCCCGATGTTGGCGATATGAAATTCTCGCCCGTGGGCACAAATGCATTGACGGCGACGCACCTCCCGAGGTCTGTTTCAGAGAGCTTTGCTTTCCTCTAACTCTGACTTCTTGCACATCCCCCTCTTGCTTTGCACCATTGGCAGCCATGACCCTAAGGTCCTAATCTCTGGAAATCCCCCCCCCCCCAACCTCTCACCTCTGTAACTACCATACACGACTTTGAACCCCCTTAAAACTCATCTTTTCGAACAAGTATTTTTTCTTAATAGCTGAGAGGGCATGATGTTGTAGTGATATCCTAAATAATTGTGTGGAGGCGTTTCTCAGTTCTCCTGGTGAAATCAAAACACCCAAAATGAATACTTAAAGATCTTGCCAATGACTCTGAACAGAGGAACCTTCAGGAAGGTCGCTCCCATATTGTTGCATTTAGTTAATGGAAACGATGGATCTCCCCATTTAACAAGACCATCGACAGGTCCTCAACACCCGATTGCAGTGGTTCAAGAAGGCCTCTCGAGGGCAATTGGGGATCGGCAATTCCACCAATGTCCAGATCCCAAGAATAAATTAAAATGAAAGAGGAATTCTTATTCCACTGTTCAGGATGAGTAAAGGAAGCTTCACGTCTTAGCCTGTATGTCTTATATGGCATGGAATAAATGTATAATAAAAACAAAATACTGCAGGTGCTGGAAAATAATAATAATAATTATAATAATCATCCCTATTAGTGTCACAAGTAGGCTTGCATTCACACTACAATGAAGTTACTGTGAAAAGCCCCTAGTCGCCACATTCCGGCGCCTGTTCGGGTACACAGAGGGAGAATTCAGAATGTCCAAATTACCTAACAGCACGTCTTTCGGGACTTGTGGGAGGAAACCGGAGCACCCGGAGGAAACTCACGCAGACACGGGGAGGACGTGCCGACTCCGCACAGTGACCCAAGCTGGGAATCGAACCTGCGAAGCAACGATGCTACCGTGCTGCTCCTCTCCACAGGTGCTGCCAGGTACTCAGGGCATTGTGACTGCTGCCAACACTTGATATTGAAAAATGTGTTTCTGGGGGGGTACATTTACTCATTGCAGGCATCAGCTTTACTGGTGAGAGGTGAATTTAGACCCTGCGTTTGTCCAGCATTTTCTGTTTTTATATACTATGTCTCTAAATAAATACAAATTCATTGACATTCATCCTCTGCGTATGAAGTGCAAGTCGTTAAAAATGCAATTTTTCAGCACTGTCATCTCCTCCGAATGCACAGTGGGAAATAGATAAAAATTTTAGTTTTGTATGTTATATTAGGAAGTGATTTTGAACTAACCAAGTCGAAATCAATTGGAAACTGCTAATTTAGAAATGGTTGTTAAGAAGGCGATGTTGGAGAGGAACCGCAGCGAGGGAGGGCTGGCTTTGCCGAGTCTGGTCAATTATTACTGGGCGGCCAACATCGCTATGATAAGGAAGTGGATGGTGGGTACGGGGTCTATTTGGGAGCGGGTGGAGGCGGCTTCGTGCAGGGGCTCCAGTTTGGAAGCCCTGGTCACGGCTCCTCTACCGCTGCCGCTGGCCAAGTACACCACCAGCCCGGTAGTGGTGGTGACCCTGCGGATATGGGGCCAGTGGAGGAGGCATGTGGGGGAGATGGGGGCGTCTGTCTGGGCGCCAATCTGCGACAACCATCGGTTTGCCCCCGGCAGTATGGATGGGGGGTTCCGAGTATGGCGGCGAGCAGGGGCGGGAAGGGTGGGTGATATGTTCCTGGAAGGGAGCTTCGCGAGTTTGAGGAGCTTGGAAGAGAAATTTGGGGTGGTAAGGGGAAATGATTTTAGATACCTACAGTTGCGGGACTTTGTTCGTAGACAGGTCCCACCTTTCCCGCGCCTCCCGCCAATGGGGATCCTCGACAGAATAGTCTCTAGGAGGGAAGAAGGGGAGGGCAGAGTCTCGGGTATATATAAGGTGCTCATGAGGGAGGAAGGGTCCTAGACAGAGGAACTGAAACTTAAATGGGAGGAGGAGCTAGGTGGGGAAATGGAGGATGGGCTGTGGGCAGAGGCCCTGAGTAGGGTAAACTCGACCGCGACATGTGCTAGGCTCGGGCTGATCCAATTTAAGGTCGTTCACCGGGCCCATATGACGGTGGCTCGGATGAAATTTTTCGGGATAGAGGACAAATGCGCTAGGTGCTTGGGAGGACCAGCGAACCATGTTCACATGTTTTGGGCATGCCCTGAGCTGAGGGGGTACTGGGAGGGATTTGCGGGGGTCATGTCCCAGGTGCTAAAAACAAGGGTGGTGATGAGTCCAGGGGTGGCAATTTTTGGGGTTTCGGAAGACCCGGGCGTCCAGGGGGAGAAAGAGGCCGATGTGTTGGCCTTTGCTTCCCTGATAGCCCGGCGACGAATATTATTGGCGTGGATGGACTCAAAGCCCCCGAAGACTGAGTGGTGGCTTGCGGACATGTCGAGTTTCCTGGGGATGGAAAAAATTAAGTTCGCCTTGAGGGGATCTGTGCAGGGGTTCACCCGGAGGTGGCAACCATTTATTGACTTCTTTGCGGGAGAGTGAGCGTCAGCAGGGGGGTGGGGGGGGGGGGGGGGGGGGTAGAGTAGAGTAGGAGGGAAAATATGGCGGGTAGTACCGGTGGGAGGGGAGCGGGCTTGTACAATATGTTACGATGGAAGTATTGAAAGTACGTGGATGTTTGCACATTTTTGCCTTTTTTGCTTCCTTTCTGATGATGTCTGTAACTGCTTATAAAGCCAAAAACTACCTCAATAAAATTGTTTATTAAAAAAAAAAGAAATGGTTGTTATGGCAGTAGTGCATTATGGAATGTTTCCACTTGTAAATTTTGAAATTGATATCAGGGTGACACTTGTAATTTTTCCCTTTTCGAAACCATAGTAAAAACCTGGAATTTCTGGAGATGTTCATGTTGAATTGTAGTTTTCAATACTGAGGCCAATAGAGTAATGTTAGAGAGGTCATTAAGGGACATGGAGCACAGTTAGATATATAGAATTGAGAAAAAAATCAGCCATGCTCCAATGAGACAGTGGAGCAGGATTGAGGGGCCAAATGGTCCTGAATGTTTTTCAGCTTCACGTTACAATTTCACACTTAAACAAGGACATGTCGGGCAGCACGGTAGCACAATGGTTGGCACAGTTGCTTCACAGCTCCAGCGTCCCAGGTTCGACTCCTGGCTTGGGGCACTGTCTGTGCAGAGTCTGCACGTGTGTACGTGGGTTTCCTCCTGGTGCTCCGGTTCCCTCCCACAGTCCAAAGATGTGCAGGTTAGGTGGATTGGCCATGATAAATTGCCCTTAGTGTCCAAAAAAGGTTAGGTGGGATTACGGGGATAGGGTGGAGGTGTGGGCTTAAGTAGGGTGCTCTTTCCAAGAGCTTGTGCAGACTCGATGGGCCGAATGGCCTCCTTCTGCAGTGTAAATTCTATGATTCTATGTCTGTATTAAAACAGTCGGATCAATGAATGCAATATTAAGATGAAAAGAGTAAAAGGTCTTCACCTGAGGAAGGAGCTGCGCTCCGAAAGCTAGTGATTTCAAATAAATCTGTTGGACTTTAACCTGGTATTGTGAGACTTCTTACTGTGCCCACCCCAGTCCAGCACCGGCATCAAGTGGATGTGGAGAGGATATTTCCACTTGTAGGAAAAGATAGAAGCAGAGGGCACAATCTCAGACTAAAGGGACGATCCTTTAAAACAGAGATGAGGAGGAATTTCTTCAGCCAGAGGTTGGTGAATCTGTGGAACTCTTCGCCGCAGAAGGCTGTGGAGGCCAAATCACTGAGTGTCTTTAAGACAGAGTTAGATAGGTTCTTGATTAGCAAGGGGATCAGGGGTTATGGGGAAAAGGCAGGAGACTGGTGATGAGAAAAATATCAGCCACATTTGGATGGGGCAGCAGACCCGATGGGCCGAGTGCCCTAATTCTGCTCCTATGTCTTATGGTCTAAGATGAAAAGATGAATTGGATGTTCAGATCTTGTAATTATACTGAGAGAATATCTAAAATACTGCGTGCATTCAGATGCAACGACGTGACCTGTTATTTCAACAGAGGGATTTGAATTGTCGGAGCTTTTCATGAAAATAGTTGTTACAGAATTGCACACAAACCTGTCAAGTGATTGCACCCTGATACTTCGAGTCAAGAGTGACCCACATTTTTATAACAATTTTCATTACCTAAGGATGTCCGTATGCACTTTATTTTCAAATTTAAAACCACAAATTTAATGTCATTTGCCCAATAACTTTTTAAAATTCAGCCTCCATTATATAATTTCAACTGTTATCTTAATGCGCTTAAATTAAGAATGTAATCTAACTCTAAAAAAAAAATGAATTAGGCAAACTGCGTTGCATCAAACTGTTCTGGTTGATATCTATAACTGTATTGGTGCCCTGAGTAATATCAATCTATTCTGACCGGTATCTTGTGCACGAGTTACTAGAAATTTATAACTATTTCATTTAATTTATTTTCAGCAAGGGTCGATTTAAAGTTTAATGTTTCAGGTGTGAAAATCAATTCCATACTGTGCAGATCAGTTAGACTATTGTAAATATTCAATATGCCAGTCAGTTTGAAACACACACTTGCGTTGTCTTTGACCTTTTCAATGCGCTTCAAAATATCACAAATGGACATTTCATTTTGTGGGGCAATGCTAGAATGATTTGTAAGGCAGATGCAGAAGGCTGTGCCACTTTGGAAGCACTCACCTGACAAAGCCGCGCTCTGAAAGCTAGTGATTCCAAACAAACCTGTTGGAATTTAACCTGGTGTTGTAAGACTTCTTACTGTGATTAAACGGAGTTGAGGTCCAGATTCACCATCATCTAACAGACTAGGTTTGAGGGGCTACAGTTACCTATGTTCCTGTTTCCTAGTAACACGTAAAACAACAAGCGGGTTTTCCTTAAGTCCATAATGTATTGGTCAACTTCTCTGATTCTCTAGTTATTAATGACATGGTAGATATATTAAAGCCGTTGCCTCTGATCTCCCTAAGCTGGATCAAAGCCAAATAGGGAGATTTCCGTTGCTTATTGCTGATGGCAATATATCCGGGCTATTCTTTCAGAATCATACCTGGAAACTGTTTCAAGACATTTGGAGATTTGCCCAGTTTACTTACAACGGTTCTGGTGCATAAAGCCCAATCCACAACACCAAATTTTCCAGAATAAATACAAAGTACAATAAAAGCTCTGTGAATCACAAAGGTTTATTGTTAATGTTGCAAATGTTCGGCAGAGAATATGAGCTTCAGTTAATGATGAAAACAAGAACACACCGTGCGTTTCATAATCAATTCAAATTTGACACAAGGAAAGGATATTGTGAGTAATATTTTAAATATGTACATGTTTCCCGACAAATATACATTGTCTTTCAAGTTCAAGCTTAAGATTGGACAGGCTCGCCTTGTAACCATTGAAGTCTAGAAGAGTAAGAGGCAACTTGATCGAAAGATTCTGAGGGGTCTTGACAGGGTGGCTCTGGAAAGGATGTTTCCGCCTGTGGAAGAATCTACAATTGTGGTCCTCATTAAAAAGAAGAGTCTCCCATTTAAGACAGAGGAAAAGAGCATGGTGAGTCTCTCAAACTCTCTTCCTCGAAAGGTGGTGAAAGCAGAGTCAATGGGCTGGATTCTCCACAGGTGGGATTCTCCGTCGCGCCGGCAGCATACCCAAGCCTGTGGAATTCCCAACGGAAATTGTGGGACTGCCCACAGTGGAAAACCCCATTGGCCGGCTGGCCGGACGGATAATCCCGTCCAATGATTTAAAAAAAAAATTAAGTATATTTATTAAGGTTTTACATTTTAGAGAATAACGCAACAAAACATCGCCATAAGCAAGGAACAAAGAAACGACTCAGGGTACATGGGTGCAGAGAGCAACAGGGGAACAACTTTACAACTTGTTCGATACAATCATTGAACATAACTTTGTAAAAAGTAAATTTCGAGTACCCAATTATATTTTTTATCATTGAACATAACTAGGTGCATATACAGCCCCACCAGAGACCAAGGGATAAACAGCCATGAAAACTATGGTAAAATGGTGCATTCCCTCCCACGTTGCATCAGTCCCCAATTCCTATGAGAAAGGCTAAATATTCCGCGCCATGTTGGGGCGCGCAGCAACGTGCATCTCCTTTACCTCCAGTAGCACCAACGGCACCAATGGCCCAACACGGCCTCTTCTCCTCGGATACCGGACCCATCAGCACACATGTAGGAGCCAAGCATGAATTCTGCATCCCCAACCTTACGAAAGCAAACAAAATACACGAAACCCTCTAGTTCTAAGGGGAGCTACGTTCTCTCCCACACAGCAAAAGTTAATCCTAAACTAATGTCCAGTGCTGAACCAACATCTTTCCACACCATTATACAGAGAGGACCGACAGCAACATGTTCGGATTATGACCAAACCTTCAAAGCCTCCCAAGAAAGGAAGAAAAAGAAAAAGGAAGGGAAGGCTAGAATGAGCGGAATGAACCCACAGGATAACGAGGGATCAGGAACCAACCCAGGCTCCATATTTCCCTGGCGCAGGCTGAGCAACCAGCCATGAAGAGAAGGACAGGTCGCTCAACCAAAGAACAAAGAAAAGCACAGCAAAGGAACAGGCCCTTCGGCCCTGCAAGCCTGCGCCAACCATGCTGTCCATCTAAACTAAAACTAAATCAACCAAACTGGTGTCCCACCCCCCAGGGCAACAACAGGATATCCACCAAGCACAGGACCCTTCTCATCCCCAGGCTCCCGTGCACTGGAGAAGCAAAATCCCACCTCCCAGGATGCCCCCGACAAACACCCTCACAAAGGGATATCCCAAGCCCCCAGGGGAAACAGCATACTCAGCACAGCACCGAACCTGGTCTTACCCAGCACATCCCAACAGACAGGAAGCTACACCCCCCAGGACCTCCAGCTCACCCCAAAATCTGTACCCCAGCAGAACTCAAACCTCTCCTACCCCATCTGGGGCAATGCACCGTCCCCACCTATACTAAGAAAAGGATGATCACTCCAGCCCCAGATGGTGAAGAAGAGCCCAACTCGAGAAGAAGAATACCCCAACAATTGGGCATCCTGGGAGGGAGTGCCTATTCCCTCCTCCCCAGTATAACCAGGAGAACTTCCCCCAAACCACCGGACCAGGCCAGGATTAGAACCAGCACCCTGCTCACCAGGATGAAGGGAGCAAGGAAGAAACTCCCAAGGGAGAGATGTCCGAACTGACTCACAATGACTGCCATCACAGAAAGGACGCCAAGAGCAACCTCTCTCCTCAACAACCCAACTACAATTAACCAACCTCACCTCAGTGTGCGCCATTATTAAACCTTCTCGTCCTATTGGCTCAAAGGAAGACCACAGAGAGAGAGAAACACACATGAAAGAAGCTCAACCTGAGGAGTCAATCGGGAACTCGCCTCCCAACTCTCACCAGGGACCAAGCTCATGGACACACCTTGTCCGGCCCCTACGTCCTGAACCCCTCAGGATAAACGACACACCATGCAGCAGGATCTCAACGATATGAAGGCGGGCCCTCACCAGGGAAAGCTCTCTTTCTAGTGCAAGAACTCTCTCGCGTTCCTCCACCGCTCTCCCTAAGGTACCCCGCAATTCTTCAAAGTGAGCTCGACCGACCTGCACCGCAGACCTTCAACCAAGACAACATCTCCAATGGCAGCCATCATCCGGACACACACAGCATCACCAAAGCGAAGGATCCGCTCAGCAGCAACTCCGCCATTGCAAGCTGGACCCCAGCCCAGCCCACTCCGCCACCACAAACAAACCAGGACGTTTACAATTTATCTAAGTTCTTCTTTGCAAAACACCAATCAGGAGCCTTCATGTAACCCAAGAGAAAGCAAACATAAAATGTGCACCGGGATAAAACAAAGGACTAAAAGATAAACAGAGTCAGGGCTCACGGACACGTTACCGCTCCCGTTCTCACATCACGTGACCCACCACATGAGTATTTTTAATTTAGAGCTAGATAGATTCTTGATTAGCAAGGGGATGAAAGGTCATGGGGGGGGGGGGGGGGGGGGGGGGGGGGGGGGGAGGTGGGAATGTGGAGTTGATGTTACATTCAAATCAGCTACGATCTTATTGAATGGCGGAGCAGGCTTGAGGGGCTGAATGGCCTACGTATACCCCTTAGAACACAGAACATAGAACATAGAACAGTACAGCACAGAACAGGCCCTTCAGCCCTCGATGTTGTGCCGAGCAATGATCACCCTACTCAAACCCACGTATCCACCCTATATCCGTAACCCAACAACCCCCCCTCCCCTTAACCTTACTTTTTAGGACACTACGGGCAATTTAGCATGGCCAATCCACCTAACCCGCACATCTTTGGATTGTGGGAGGAAACCGGAGCACCCGGAGGAAACCCACGCACACACGGGGAGGACGTGCAGACTCCACACAGACAGTGACCCAGCCAGGAACCGAACCTGGGACCCTGGAGCTGTGAAGCATTTATGCTAACCACCATGCTACCGTGCTGCCCGCGTGGTCACGTGTAATCCAAATCGATACTGCAACAAAATAGCCCAAGGCTGCAACCATTTGATTAGGATAAAGAATTGGACAGTTTTCTAAAAATTACGCTGTCCCGATTCTGGAGAATGTTCAAATTTATTTTGCATTCGATCTGCGCATCAAATATTTCTTTGTGTTCTTTTCAGGCTGAAGTAGGATGATGTAACATTTGGGAGCAAAAATGCAGAACAGCAGGCTGTAGCTCGATGCCAGAATTGCAAACACTTCTACGGCCACCGTGTACTTTCCAGGCGAGCTGACGTAAGCTGGGATGAATGTGATCCACACGGCGCAAAATATAAGCATGCTGAAGGTTATAAACGTCGCCTCGTTGAAGTTATCTGGCAATTTCCGGGCTAAAAATGCAAGCGCGCAGCACAGACATGCAAGAGCACCGATATAACTGAACACACAGCAGAAATATACCAAGGACCCAAAGTTACATTCAAGTATAATTATAGTCTTGTAGTACTTTGTGCTATTAACAGGGAAAGGAGGTGTAGTCGTGAGCCAGATAATACAAATTATAGCTTGGACAACGGTGAGGGCGCAGACGTTCAATCTTTGATGCAGGCGACTGAACCATTTGATATTTTTATTGTTGGGAAGCCTAGTTTTGAAAGCCATCAACACTACAAGTGTTTTCCCCAAAATGCAAGAGAGACAAAGGACAAAAGTGATACTGAACACTGTGTGACGCAACATGCAGGACCATTCAGAGGGCTGGTCAACAAAGGCAAGAGAGCAGAGGAAGCAAAGCGTTAAAGCGAAAAGAAGCAGGAAGCTTAATTCGGAATTATTGGCTTTGACGAGAGGAGTCTGTCTGTGCTTATAGAAAATGAGAGATGTGGCCACGGTTAGGCAGGCTCCAATCAGTGCCAGCGCCATCAGTGAACTTCCCATCGCATCATCAAATGAAAGGAACTCAATCCTCTTTGGCACACATTGAGTCTTTAACCGATTGGACCAGTATTCTGGTGGACATTTCAAGCAAGATATTGAATCTACAAGAAAACAACACAACACAGTTTTGGTATTTTAAAGCCATGCGTGAAGAGTGATTCCTCAAACAATTGGCGGTCAATGTGTGAGGTCCCTTCGATGGTTGAGCTGCTGGGTACGATGGATAATACACGATTCTATATTTTATCCCCAGACCGTGCTGAATCCGCTCAGATCAGTGGAGGGGGTCTCACTCAGCTCTGTGCTCTTGGATTAGGGAGATAGGACAAAAGCTCCATGAATTCTCCAGCCTTTCGCTGGCCGTGGGGGTTCTCCGTTCTGGCCAGCTGTGCTCTCCCACCCGCGGGATTCCCGGTGGCGGTGTTGGCTTTAATGGGATTTCCCATTGTCTGCAGCGGGAGCGGAGAATCCCACCGCCAGCGATTGACATTCCCGCCATTGGGAAACACAGGGCAGAGACATTGGACAATCCCGCACAGTGATTTAATGCGAGGCTTATCAAACTTTTTTTTGTTACCCTTCCTGTATTATAAAATTCCAGTGCCGGCCCCTCCCCCACCGCACCTGTGACAAGTGTATTCTCTGTCTTAAAATTAAACAATTAATTATCTATTATTATTATTATGGATGCTGAGAAGCTTGTTTCCCCTTGTAGGAGAGACTAAGACCAGAGGGTATAATATGGACAGCACGGTAGCACAGTGGTTGGCACTTTTGCTTCACAGCACTCGGGTCCCAGGTTCGATTCCCAGCTTGGGTCACTGTCTGTGCGGAGTCTGCACGTTCTCCCAGTGTCTGCGTGGGTTTCCTCCGGGTGCTCCGGTTTCCTCCCACAAGTCCCGAAAGACGTGCTGTTCGATGAATTGGTCATTCTGAATTCTCCCTCCGTGTACCTGAATAGGCGCTGGAATGTGGCGACTCGGGGATTTTCACAGCAACTTCATTGCAGTGTTAATGTTAAGTCTACTTGTGAAAATAAAGATTATTATTAAAATTAATATTAATGGGGGTCACCCATTTAACACAGAGATGAGGAGGAATTTCTGCTGTCAGAGGATAGTGAATCGGTGGAGTTTATCACAGCGGGCTGTAGAGGCTGGGTCGTTCAGGATGTTCAATACTGAGAGAGACAGATTTACAATCAGGGAGGGAATGGGGATATGATGGCAAAGCAGAATTCAGGATTAGATCAGATTAGTGATGATCTCATTGAATGGCAGAGCAGACTCAATGGATCGAGTGGCCTAATTCTGTTTGTGTGTCTTCTGGTTTTACTAATGTGGCATCATTGACTTTGTCTATATATATGTTTCTGGTAAGAAGTCTTACAACACCAGGTTAAAGTCCAACATGTTTGTTTCAAACACTAGCTTTCGGAGCACTGCTCCTTCCTCAGGTGTTGTAAGACTTCTTACTGTGCTCGCCCCAGTCCAGCGCCGGCATCTCCCACATCAGGTCTTACTTAAAACTAAATGGAACCAACACTTCCAGTGTTTAAAAATACCGCTCCATCTTCCACAAACTACCGAAAATAAATGTGCAGGAACAGAGAGCTCACTGGAAAGTGAGAATGGTCAATGGTTCAAAGCATTGGTTCTTGCTGCCTTGTAGATGTGATAGAATAGGGAGGGTTGGTGGCAGTTCCAATGTGGCCATGTTTTGCATTTTCTATACAAAACATACTGATTACAGACTCTAAGGCAGGGGTGGGCAAACTACGGCCCGCGGGCTGCATGCGGCCCGCCAAAGGTTTTTATGCGGCCCACCAAGTCATAAAAAAAAAATATATATTTTTTTTGAAGGTTAATGGGTGGGGGCTGTTGGGTTACTTACTGGTATAGGGTGGATACGTTGACTTGAGTAGGGTGATCATTGCTCGGCACAACATCGAGGACCGAAGGGCCTGTTCTGTGCTGTACTGTTCTATGTTCTATATGAGGCGCCCAGAATCATAACCGGGTGAAGTAATTATTTTACTTAATATACTATGCGGCCCTTTAAAATTGTGAATTTCTGAATGTGGCCCTTGCACGGAAAAGTTTGCCCACCCCTGCTCTAAGGGAGCTGATATGTTCTGTCCACAACATTAGCAAAGCATAACGAACGTTACGCTAAACCTGTATAAAGCTCTGGTTGTCCATAACTAGAGTATTGCATCCAGTTTTGATCAATTTAGTTTGGATGTTAGGGTGCTTGAGACGGTGCAGGAGAGATTTACCACAACAGTTCCAGCAATGAGGGGGTTTCAGCCACAAGGGTGGGTTGGAGAAGTTGGAATTGTTCCTCTTGGAGCAAAAGAGATTGAGGGGCGATTCGCTACAGGCGGACAAGACAATGACAGGTCTTGATAATAAGAACATAAGAACTAGGAGCAGGAGTCAGCCCCTCGAGTCTGCTCCGCCATTCAATGAGATCATGGCTGATCTTTTGTGGACTCAGCTCCACTTTCCGGCCCGAAAACCATAACCCTTAATCCCTTTATTCTTCAAAAAACTAGCTATCTTTATCTTAAAAACATTTAATGAAGGAGCCTCAACTGCTTCACTGGGCATGGAATTCCATAGATTCACAAACCTTTGGGTGAAGAAGTTCCTCCTAAACGCAGTCCTAAATCTACTTCCCCTTTTTTTGAGGCTATGCCCCCTAGTTCTGCTGTCACCCGCCAGTGGAAACAACCTGCCCGCATCTATCCTATCTATTCCCTTCATAATTTTATATGTTTCTATAAGATCCCCATTATAAGATAATGTAGACATCAGTTCACATCAGCCGATGATAAAAGCACTTGGGGGGAAATATATTTAAGGTTTTGGGCAAAAGATGCCGGGGATAAGCGATGGAGAAACTATTTATAGGCAGCGGGTGGTAATGGTCTGGAACTTGCTACCGATGCCGGTGGTGGAAGCAGAGATAATGAATGATTTCAAAAGGGAATCAGGTGGCCTCTTGAAGGAAATAGTCTTGGAGGGCCAAGGAGACTGAGCGGGGGAGTGCGACCTGTCAGATTGCTCTCCACAGGAGCTAGCACAGACTTGCAGGGCAGAGTGGCTTCCTTCTGTTCCGTAATGACTCCATGACTCGATTATACCTGTCAAATTGCTGAACTCACCATCAATTCACACACACACATCGGTAAAGAAATTCATTCACCAGAGCGTGAGAGAGTTCCGACAATGGAGAGATTAGAGACGCTGGACCAAAGGAGGTCAGGGAAAATTCATTAGAGGCCAACACAACGATGAGGGGTTCTAATGGAGGAGATGGGAAGGAACTGTTTCAACTGGTGGAAGGGTTGGTTAAGCAACGGCACTGATTTAATATAATTGGGGAACGAATTGCGCTGATGGGACGAGGAGAACTTTGTCAATGCTTCACGTTGCACTGCATGAAGGTGCAGTGGAAGCAGATACAAGACAAATCTTCAAAAAATAATTGGATATTTACTTGAAAGGGGAACATTTGGAGGGTGACGGGCAAACAATGAGGGAGTGGGACTTTCAAAGAGCGGGCAGAATCGCAATGTACACAACGGCCACCCCCTTTTGCGATGCCTAGTTCCAAGATTGTAGACATACCTGTCAAGTTGCTGATCTCTCCGTCAGAGCAAGGTATGCAGGTAAAACAACACAAAGGCATTTCTTTTTTGACTGTTTTCCATGTGCCAGGAAGACAACTGTCTGAGCAAACTCCACGGGGAACCTACGATAAAGAAATGGTATTATACGCAATCCACTGAACTCAAAAAGATGAAATTACTTAACATCATATCATTTTATAACATCAGTATGAGCACTGTGAAGTACTGGATATAGATTTAGTCTTTCTTATTTAAGAAAGGATATAAATGTGTTGGAAGCATTGAATCATAGAATTTAGAGTGCAGAAGGAGGCCTTTCGGCCCATTGAGTATGTACCAGCTCTTAGAAAGAGCATCCTACTTAAGCACACGCCACCACCCTATCCCCCATAACCCCACCTAATCCTTTGGACACAAAGGGGAAATTTAGCATGGCCAATCCACCTAACCTGCACATCTTTGGACTGTGGGAGGAAATAGGAAACTCAGGCAAACACGGGGCGATGAAAGTGCAAACTCCACACAGACTGTCACCCGAGGCCGGAATTTAACCCGGGACCCTGGAGCTGTGAGGCAGAAATGCTAAGCACTGTGCCACCGTGCCACCCCATGACAGTTCAGAGAATGATGCTTGACTGATACCTGTGATGGGTGGGTTACTTTATAAGGAAAGGTTGGAGGTGTATCCATTGGAATTTAGGAGAATGAGGTGATCTTATTGAAACAGCTAAGGGGTGGGATTCTCCAACCCCCCCGCCGGGTGGGAGAATCGCCGGGGGTCGGCGTGAATCCCGCCCCCGCTGTCCTTCCAATTCTCCCGCACCCCAAAAATTGCCCCGGCGTGAGTCGCGCCGCCCGCCTCGGAAAATGGGGCGCGACTCAACGGGCCCCGGGGCTGACCGAATTCTCCGGCGCGCGATGCCCGTTCTTTGCCAGTCCCGCCGGAGTAAATTAGAGTAGGTCCCTTATCAGCGGGACCTGGTGGCGCGGGTGGGCTCTGGGGTTCTTGGGGGGTTGTGGGGGGGGATCTGGCCCCGGCAGGTGCCCCCAAGGTGGCCTGGCCGGCGGTCGGGGCCCACCGATCCGCGGGTGAGCCTGTGCCGCGGGGGCACTCTGTTGTTCCACAAAAGAGGCCGTGGTCCTCCGCCATTCCCAGTGTGGAAGCGAATCTCTCTGTGCATGCGCGGGCATGACACCAGCACGCGCTGGCGCTCACATGCATGCGCTGACTCGCGGCGGCCGGTGGAGGCTCTTTGGTGCCTGTTGGCGTGGCCCTAACCACTCCGGGGCGGGCATAGCCCCTAAAGGTGCGGAGGATTCTGTACCTTTGGGGCGGCCCGACGTCGGAGTGGTTCACGCCACTCCGTCCCGCCGGGACTCCCCGCCCCACCGGCTAGGGGAGAATCCCGGCCAAGATTCTGAAGGGTGGATTATTAAAGGGCATTTCCCCTCATGGGAGAGACTAGAGTTAGGGGGACACAGTTTAAATCTAAAGGGTTACCCCTTTAAGATGGAGATGAGGAGAAATTGTTCTGTCAGATTGTTGCGAGTCTTTAGAACTCACTGCTGGAGAGTGGTGGAGGCAGGATCATTGAATATTTAAAAGCAGGGATAGATAGATTCCTGACTAACAAGAGAGTCGAAGGTTATTGGTAGTAGGTGGAATGTGGCGTGTAAGCCACAATCAGATCAGCCATGATCTTAGTGAATGGTGAAGCAGGCTCGAGGGGCCAAATGGCCTGCTCCTGCTCCTAATTTGTACATGGAGAAAACATGTCTTTATTATCTCTAGGCTTCATTTAATATAATTACCAATTAAGAAAATCCTAATTGCAATTGAATGGGTTAAATTTGAAACAACAGTTTAACAACAAGATTCAACCTCAAATCCTGTTGAATATAGTTGAATGCTGTATGCATCAATTAGCTAGATTAGAGAGGGAATTTTAAGACAGGTGGATATGTAGAGATTTACACACAGGTTGGAACTGTTAAGAAAACCAATTCTGGTAAAAACTAATCTGAAAGTCCAAAGATGTGCAGGTTAGGCGGAGTGGCCGTGCTAAATTGCCTCTGTGTTCAGAGATTGGATGGGGTTATGGGGCGTCGCTGGGCTCTTTCAAAGGGTTGGTGCAGATTCGCTAGGCTGAATGGCCTCCTTCAGCGCTGTAGGATTTCCATGATTCTATGAAAGAAAAGAATGTGCAAAGTTCACAGCTCCTGACAGATATTTTGCTCCTCAGCTTAGCCCTGGGATTGGGCATCATTGGATGGGGCATACAGCAGATTCCTCACAATTCCTTTCTGTAACTTTGGCCAGCCACGCTAGGTTATCCATTGACCTTCCACCAAAGTTACAACGCGAGGTTTGGGTGCCTTCGTCAGGAATTCTGGCCACATTTGATATAACAGATGGTTGAGCGGCAAGCAATACCTTTCAATTATTTAAACTTTGTTTCTATTGATCACACTGTGGTTACTGGAATAATGCAAGTTACTTAAGTGTTTCGTGGGTATAAATTGTAGGTGTTTGCTGCAGATTTGAATTTTGGCATTTTGCCTTTCATGAATGGCACATCTGTGCACAAACTAAATCTAGACAAGAGTGAGTATTTTGTGGTGTCTCGGTCAGGGGTGGGGGCAGGGGTGGGGCGGGGCTGCCATTCCTTAGGGCTGGGACTCACTTTAGGTACCTGGGGGGGCAGGTTGCCCAGGAGTGGGGGGGTGGGATGGGGTGCAGGTTGCCCGGGAGTTGGGGGGGGGGGGGGGGGTAACGCAGGCACAACATTTCTAGTTTGGTGGGGAGAGTGAAAGCTGATCTGGCAAGGTGGGATGGTCTCCCTCTGTCACTGGCGGGTTGGGTACAGGCGGTAAAATGTTGCCGCATTAATTGTTTATTTTCAAATGCCTGCCGATTTTCCTGCCAAAGGCTTTTTTCAGAGAGATTGAGGGAAGAATTACCTCGTTCATATGGGGAGGGAAGGTGGCCAGAATTAGAAAGGTGCTGCTACAGAGAGGAAGGCAGGCAGGGGGTTTGGGTCTTCCGAACCTGATGTATTATTACTGGGCGGTGAATGCGGAGAAGGTGCGGAGCTGGGTCAGAGGGATTGATCCTCAGTGGATCAGAATGGAGGAAGGTTTGCGCAGGGGGTCAGGATTGAAAGCACTAGCAACAGCATCGCTCCCGATAGCTCCGGGGAAATACTCAGGGAGTCCGGGAATAATAGCTTCATTGAGAATTTGGAGGCTGTTTCGCTAACACTCCGGGTTGGAGGCAGGGTCAAGGGAAATGCCGATTCGGGGGAACCACAGATTTTAGCCAGGGAGGTGGGATGGAAATTTTGGGAAATGGGAGGAAAAGGGGATTAAGAAACTGAAAGATTTGTTTCTTAGGGGTCGGTTTGCAGGATTGAAGGAGCTGGAAGCGAAGTATGGTCTGGAGCAGTGGGAAATGTTTAGGTACATGCAGGTTCGATATTTTGCCAGAAAGGAGATACAGAGCAAACCTCCACATTGCTGGAGGAGGTGCTGACGACAGGGGGACTGGAGAAGGGGCTAGTGTCGGAGGTTTACGGAGCTATTTTGGAAGAAGATAAGGCACCACTGGAAGGGATCAAAGCAAAGTGGGAAGAAGAGTTGGGAGAGGATATGGAGGAGGGGGTCTGGTGAGAGGTGCTCTGGAGAGTGAATGCCTCCACCTCGTGCGTGAGGTTGGGGCTGATACAGCTGAAGGTGGTATACAGAGCACACCTCAAGAGGGCGAGGATGAGCCGATTCTTTGAAGGAGTAGAAGATGTCTGTGAACATTGCGGGCTCATCCGCTAATCACGTTCATATGTTTTGGTCCTGTCCAAAGCTGGAGGATTACTGGAAGGAGGTTTTTAGGGTAATTTCTAAAGTGGTGCATGTGAAACTGGATCCGGGCCCCTGGGAGGCCATATTCGGTGTGTCGGACCAGCCGGGGTTGGAAACGGGTGCGGAGGCAGATGTTGTAGCCTTCGCCTCGTTGATCGCCCGAAGGCGGATCCTGATAGATTGGAGAGCAACCTCTCCACCCTGTGCCCTGGCGTGGCGGGGGGACCTGCTGGAATTCTTGACTCTTGAGAAGGTTAAGTTTGAACTGAGGGGAAGGACGTAGGGGTTCTACAATTCATGGGCATTATTCATTATGCACTTTCAAGAACTGGATAACATCGAACATTAGTTGGGGTGGGTGGGTGGGAGGGTTGGGGGGAGGGGGGCTGTGTGTGTTAATGGCGACTATGGGTGATTCCTAATTCATTTTGGCATTTGTTTATGTGAACATGCGGGCTAATGTTTGGGGTTTGGTGGGAGGATGGGATCGTTGTTATTGATATGGGGATTGACATATTTGTTACTGATTATTGTTTATTGTTGGGTGTAAATTTGGGAGAAAATGTGGAAAAGGAGGGGAAAAAAATATTAAAAAAAAAATCAAATGCATATTGGTGAATGAAATAAAAAGGAGAAAGGTTTGGAAATAGGGGTAAAAATGGTTACAGTACAGCGAAGGCCATTCAGCCCACAGCGTCTGGGATAGCTCCTTACTTGAACAATTCAAAACTACTTCAATTGCCCCTTCTCTTTCCATCACTCTATGTATTCCTCAGCTTCAAAAATTATCGAATGATTCCTTAGAAAGATCTGTGCCACAATGATGCCCTGTGGAATTTGATACTCTTTTTAAAAATAAATTTAGAGTACCCAATTAATTTTTTCCAATTTAGGGGCAATTTAGCGCGTTCAATCCACCTACCTTGCACATAGATTTCATAGAATTTACAGTGCAGAAGGAGGCCATTCGGCCCATCGAGTCCGCACCGGCTCTTGGAAAGAGCACCCTACCCAAGGTCAACACCTCCACCCTATCCCCATAACCCAGTAACCCCACCCAACACTAAGGGCAATTTTGGACACTGAGGGCAATTTATCATGGCCAATCCACCTAACCTGCACATCTTTGCACTGTGGAAGGAAACCGGAGCACCCGGAGGAAACCCATGCACACACGGGGAGGATGTGCAGACTCCACACAGATAGTGACTCAAGCCGGAATCGAACCTGGGACGCTGGAGCTGTGAAGCAGTTGTGCTATCCACTATGCTACCGTGCTGCCCTTTGGGTACAACATCTTTGGGTTGCGGGGGCGAAACCCACGCAAACACAGGGAGAATGTGCAAACTCCACACAAACAGTGATCCAGAGCCAGGATTGAACCTGGGACCTTGGCGCCGTGAGACAGCAGTGGGAATTTGATATTCTATCAGTTATTAGCCCAAAAGATACCTCCACAAAACTCTCTGCCCATTCTTGCAGTGTTAATGTAAGCCTGCTTGTGACAATAATTTTTAAAAATAAATTTAGAGTAATCAATTAATTTTTTGCAATTAAGGGGCAATTTAGCGTGGCCAATCCACCAAACCTGCATATTTTTGGGTTTTGGGGGCGAAACCCACGCAACCACGGGGAGAATGTGCAAACTCTACACGGACAGTGACCCAGAGCTGGGATTGAACCTGGGACCTCGGCGCTGTGAGGCAGCAATGCTAACCCACTGCGCCACCGTGCTGCCGCTTGTGACAATAATAAAGATTATTATTATTAAATTGGTTTTAAATACATGATCCCTTCTCATGGACTCCCCAACCACATGAAGTAGTATTTTCTACTCAGCTTTTAGAATTAAATATATATAGTCACGACGTCGCTGTCTCACAGTGCCAGGGACGAGGGTTCGATTCCGACCTCGGGCAACTGTCTGTGTGGAGTTTGCACTTTCTCCCTGGAGTTCCTGAAATTTGACCAAGTGACTGTAAAAGAACCACGATGTATTTCCAAGTCAGGAAATGGTGAGTGACTTGGAGGGGAATCTCCAGGTGGTGGGGTTCCCATGTATCTGCTGCTCATGTCCTAAATGGTAGTGGTTGTGTGTTTAGAAGGTGCTGTCTAAGGAGTGATCAAATTCTGTGTTGATGCATCCATTGAATTAGTTGAGGAAGAAATGTCATAATGTAACGATATCTTAGGACCCGACAATGTAATTCCAAGACCATAACATACAATCTGAAGTCAGCACATAAGATGAACTTACCTCCTTTTTCCCATTGATCCAAATAATATTTTCTTTGTTTATGTATAGTCTTTTGTCAAAGGCTATAAGTCCATCATATCGTCCAATTGTCATAACGTGAGCTACACCTTCAGAGTCCACCTGCCAATTTACCAATTCATACAAGGGGACTGTATCTAAGTTCTCATCAAAGTATATACTTTCTCCATTCTTTGCTGTAAAATTCACAGCATACATATGATGAAGAAGCTGGGGGGGGGAAGAGAAAACAGAGAAATTTACAGACCAGTCATTGATGAGATTATATTTCATAAAGATTGTTTAGCCATAAATGTGTACCCGAATAGGCGCTGGAGTGTGTAACTTCATTGCAGTGCTAATGTAATCCTACTTGTGACAATAATAAAGATTATTATCATTATTATAAAAATGATAAATCATGTTAGCATCTTCTCCCCAATCAAATGTTCTGCAAATTGGAAACCTGAATATAAACTGAGCACCTCTTCCAGTGAATTGTCCGTCGTTGGGATCCTCTGCTTTGTCGGCAGCCAACCCACGGCAGCGGGTTTCCCGATGGTGTGAGGTGGCCACAATGGGAAACCCCATTGGCTGGATGCGGGAACGGAGAATCCCGCTGCCAACGGGGGACGTGCTATGCCAAAAAAATGCGGCTGGCAGACAGGAGAATCCCCTCAGGGTCTTTCTGCTGTTCAGAACAAAGAACCAAGAACAAAGAGCAAAAAGCAAAGGACCAAAACAAAGAACAATACAGCACAGGAACGGGCCCCTTTGACCCTCCAAGCCTGCACCGATCAGGATATCCATCTAAACTAAAACTTTCTGCACTTCCGGGCTCCGTATCCCTCTATTCCCAGCAGGCCAAAATGTGTCTGTAACGTTTTACACATGATAGACAATTTTGGCTGAAATTATTAACCTGTTCTATAGACAGTGGTCGGATATAACCGAACCTTTGTACCGACAACATCATTGATGCTCAGCAACTAAAGAAAACGCTCGCTTCTTGGCTATGGATTATATGAAAATATTCAGCAAGGTGAACAATAAAGTACATATTGTTAGGCAAAGAGTGGTCAGAGTGGTCACGAGGTGGGGGGGGGGGGGGGGGGGGGGGGGGTCATTTTAGTTTTGCCAGAGCAGGGAATGTCAATGGAGATTCCGAAGACGCGTTTCAACTTCCGGTTACTTTGGGAAGAGTGACTGAAGATGAACCGCTTCTGTTGGCAAGAGTCGAGGAGATTTCTTGTGCACGGAGAATTGTCACCATTTTGGGCGCTCGGGCTGTAAAGTTGGTGTCGGCCGATTTAAACATGAATTTGATAAATACTCAAAAATGCAGAGAAATTAAATTTTAATTTTTTTTTTTCGATTACCCAATTATTTTTTCCAATTAAGGGGCAATTTAGCGTGGCCAATCCACCTACTCTGCACATTTTTGGGTTGTGGGGGCGAAACCCACGCAGACACGGGGAGAACATGCAAACTCCACACGGACAGTGACCCAGAGCCAGGATCGAACCTGGGACCTCAGCGCCGTGAGGCGGTTGTGCTAACCACTAGGCCACCGTGCTGCCCTAAAAATGCAGAGAAAAGCCAATCACTGCGGATGCTGGAATGTGAAACAAAGACAGAAAATACTGAACAATCTCAGCAGGTCTGACAGCGTCTGTGGAGAGAGAAAGGAGCTAACTTCGAGCCTGGATGACTCTTTGAGTCAGCTGACTCTGGACAACTCGAAAATGCGGAGGTGAGGGTTGCAACAGGGCGGAGAGGGTGATGTGGAATATTCTTTCAAATCGAAGCAGCATAGATAGATACAATGAGCAAATGATCTCTTCCTATACATTATGGATTTCAGACTTAGAGTTAATGTCATTATCTGTAAGAGGAGAGAGAAGGTAGTTTTCCCGTTGTATATCTTGCACCGTAACTCAGTACCACGTTTATCCTGACTATTTTGAGTTGCTAGCGTTCTGCACCCTTTGCTGGGCTGGTTATAGCTTGAGGTTAAATGTTGGGGGGGTAGGTGAGGAATGCGAGAATTATTCTGATGGACGTGCCCACCAACATGTGACATGTTGAAAAATGAGGCTGGTTCTGGTCAGGACGTTTTTACACTTCAGGGACTCATCTGATTCCTGGTGCCAGGGTCATGACTAGGGGCATGTGTAGCAATAATTTTACTTATCGGGGATCTCTCTCTCCATCTCTGGTGCAGCATTCGACCTGGAAAAGAGCTGCTGTCCCATCAACTTTGCCCCACACAGGACGCCAGCTACTCAATCGCCAGCGTAACTCCAGCGGAACCTCAGAGAAACGGCCTCAACGGCAATTGGCACAATTTCTCTGACATTCCACTGAGAGACGAGAAAACCCCCGTAGGAATTGGCAGTTCATATAGTTTTAAGTCATTTTGGAATTACAAGACTAATGATGACCATGAAACCATGGTTAATTGTCGCAAAAACCCATCTGGTTCACTAATGTCGTTTAGGGAAGGAAATCTGCCGTCCTTACCCGGTCAGGCCTACATGTGACTCCAGACCCACAGCAATGTGGTTGACTCTTAACTGCCCCCCTCAAGGGCAATTAGGGATGGGCAATAAATGCTGGCACAGCCTGCGACACCCACATCCCATGAAGGAATTTAAAAAAATTCCCCATATGTCCCAGTGGTGAATCTGATGATTCCTGGATTGCTCTTTTATGGAGTCCATGCTGGAGTTATAAGTGAGACTGACCCCATCAGAGAGACTAACTCTGCTAATTCCAAAGACAGACTCGGCCAGTTAGTTAAGCAGAAACATGGGCCGGGATTCTCCCCTACCCGGCGGGGCGAGGGCCCGGCGTAGCGGAGTGGCGCCAACCACTCCGGCGTCGGGCCTCCCCAAAGGTGTGGAATTCTCCGCACCATTAGGGGCTAGGCCCAAGCCGGAGTGGTTGGCGCCACGCCGACTGGCGCCAAAACCGGCGCCAACGACCTTTGACGCCTGCCGCCTGGCGTCGGGGCTGGCCGAAAGGCCTTCGCCGGTTTGCGCATGCGCCGGTGCATCAGTGGCCGCTGACGTCACCACCGGCGCATGCGCGGTAGGGGGGGCTCTCTTCCGCCTCTGCCATGGTGGAGGCCGTGGCGGCGGCGGAAGAAAAAGAGTGCCCCCAAGGCATAGGTCCGCCAGCTGATCGGTGGGTCCCGATCACGGGCCTGGCCACCGTGGGGGCACCCCCCGTGGTCTGATCGCCCCGCGATACCCCAGGACCCCGGGGGCCCGCTCACGCCGCCAATCCGCTGCCACCAGACGTGGTTGAAACCACGGCGGCGGGATTGGCCTCTCAGCGGCGGGACTTCGGCCCATCGCAGAGGGCTCGCTGATCGGCACGGAGGGCACGCCGATCGGCGCAGCGCGATTCCGCCCCTGCCAATTCCTAGATGGCGGAGAATTCCGGCCACGGCATGGGCGGGATTTACGCCGGCCCCGGCCGATTCTCCGACCCCCCCGCAGGGTCGGAGAATTTTGCCCATGAGGTCCAAAGGTCTTGACATTGAAGCTACATTGGAACACACTTTAAAGGGCCATAAAGTTGCAATGTAAATCCAGACCTACAACAAACCCATTACTCTGAATCCAATAGTTTCACATCTGCACTTATAACTTAGGGTATGAATTAATGTTTTAAAAAAGCAGCATTTCTGCAATGATACAGTTCTGAGAAAGGCACGGGTTCAGATCTTCATCAGCGAACCTGTCATTGTGAAAGTGTTGGCAGATTTCCAAGTAGGTGCAGATGTCCTTACCTCCCAAAGGTCAAGTTCTGAAAAGGTAAAGTTGGTTTTGGAGAGCATGTGGTTGAGGGAATGTGCGATTGCATACACAGCTTTGTACACGTTGTAAGCGATTCTCAGCTGCGATGTGTCGGTGTACTGGTTGTCAACTTCTTCCAGCTTTTCCTGCCCGGTGCACAGGTTAACCTGAGAGCCGTCGGCCCGGCTGAGGTTCTCCGGCTTTTGCCAGGAGCATTCGAACGTGGTTTCCCAAAACTCGGCCACGAAGACATTCCCGGGGTATCTGGATGGGTGAACCTCAAGAAGGAATTCCTTCAGCCCCGGCAGGGTCGCCTTCGGGACAGCGAATCCCAACGTGCCCGCCAGGAAGCTGGTGTGTTCTTTGGGAGAGATGCCGGGCATGGTGATCCAAGACTCGCTCCCGATCCACTGGATCCCAGTGAGGTTTTGCTGAACAATCTCCTGCATCAACACTGCCATGTCTGCCTGGGCCACGAAGGCAACGATAATCCTGGTGGTGGCTTGTTTGATGACATTGATGAGACTCAGCAGCTTCTCTTTGGAGTCGGTTTTGTGAACGGCGCCAGAGAAAGCGATGCAAATACCGAAACTGTGCATGCTTTTGATAATCTCGTCCATAGCCAGGGCACCGTAGGTGGAATTGCTCCGAATTGTCCCGATCCAGTTCCACCCAAAGTATTTGACGAGCTGGGCCAGACCGTCCACCTGGTGGTAGTCATTTGGGATGGTCCGGAAAAAGGTGGGGAACTCGTACATGTTGTTGAGATAGTCGTAAGCGGCCGAGTAGCTGAACTGGAGGATGGAGAGGACAAGTGAGAGTTAGAAATTCCTATTGCCAATTAGATTCCCAGGTCAATAAATGTGGTCTTGTCAATACCCCTGAGGGAAATAACAATGAAAAGCTTGTACATATTTTCAATCAAAAGCAAAATACTGCGGATGCTGTAATTCTGAAATAAAAACAGAACGTTAGAACATAGAACATAGAACAGTACAGCACAGAACAGGCCCTTCGGCCCTCAATGTTGTGCCGAGCCATGATCACCCTACTCAAACCTACGTATCCACCCTATACCCGTAAACCAACAACCCCCCCTTAACCTTACTTTTATTAGGACACTACGGGCAATTTAGCATGGCCAATCCACCTAACCCGCACATCTTTGGACTGTGGGAGGAAACCGGAGCACCCGGAGGAAACCCACGCACACAGGGGGAGGACGTGCAGACTCCACACAGACAGTGACCCAGCCGGGAATCGAACCTGGGACCCTGGAGCTGTGAAGCATTTATGCTAACCACCATGCTACCCTGCTGCCCCGTTCTTTTTAATAAAATGCTTTTTTCAAATAAAATAGCAGGAAGTTTACCAGCATCCTATTGGAATGGAACTTTCTCCCCAGATGCTGCTGGGGCTGCTGAATATTTTCCCGCATTGTATACATTTATTTTATATTGTGTATGAGAGATAATTAACCTTTGGGAATGAATAAGCGATATTTTACTTAATTCCAACGCATGATATGACAATAAGACCATAAGACATAGGAGCAGAATTAGGCCACTCGGCCCATCGTGTCTGCTCCACCATTCAATCATGGCTGATATTTTTCTCATCCCCATTCTCCTGCCTTCTCCCCATATCCCCTGATCCCCTTATTAATCAAAAACCTATCTATCTCTGTCTTAAAGACACTCAGTGATTTGGCCTCCACAGCCTTCTGTGGCAAAGAGTTCCACAGATTCACCACCCACTGGCTGAAGAAATTCCTCTTCATCTCTGTTTTAAAGAATCATCCCTTTAGTCTGAGATGATGTCCTCTGGTTCTAGTTTTTCCTACAAGTCGAAACATCCTCTCTACATCCACTCTATCCAGGCCTCGCAATATCCTGTAAGTTTCAATAAGATCCCCTTCATCCTTCTAAACTCCAAGGAATACAGACCCAGAGTCCACAACCGTTCCTCATGCGACAAGCTCTTCATTCCAGGGATCATTCTTGTGAACCTCCTTTGGACTCTATCCAAGGCCAGCACATCCTTCCTTAGATACGGGGCCCGAAACTGCTCACAATACTTCAAATGGGGTCTGACCAGAGCCTTATACAGCCTCAGAAGTACATCCCTGGTCTTGTATTCTAGCCCTCTTGACATAAATGCTGGCATTGCATTTGCCTTCTTAACTGTCGACTGAGCCTACACGTTAACTTGAAGAGAATCGTGAACAAGGATTCCCAAGTCCCTTTATGCTTCTGATTTCCTAAGCATTTCCCCATTTAGAAAATAGTGCATGCCTAAATTCCTCCTTCCAAAGTGCATAGCCTCACACCTTTCCACATTGTATTTCATTTGCCACTTCATTGCCCACTCTCCTCGCTTGTCCAAGTCCTTCTGCAGCCCCCTTGCTTCCTCAATACTTCCTGTCCCTCTACAGGTCTTAGCATCATCTGCAAACTTAGCAACAGTGCCTTCAATACCTTCTTGCAGATCATTAATGTATATTGTGAAACGTTGTGGTCCCAGCACAGATCCCTGAGGTACACCACTAGTCACCGGCTGCCATCCTGAAAAAGACCCCTTTCTCCCCAATTATCCGTAAATAATTTCAGCATCTCAGGATGTGTCTTATTGGTAGGAACAAGTTGGGATGACCTGCTGGTGATTGATGAGAAGTAGCAGACTTTGATTTTGGGGTGGAGGGGAACTTTCAATAATCCCCCCACTAGTGCAGAAGGAAATTTGCAAATATTTCAGTGAGTAAGGTCACCTTAGTTTCAGGTGCTTTCTCCCTTTGAGGAGGGGGGGGGGGAGCTGACTGGTGGGGATTTAAACTGAGGATCACCACATCTCAGGCAAGGAGCAAGGAGGGCCTTCATGAATAACCTCAGCTGCGGTGGGAGTTGAACCCACGTTGCTGGCCTCACTTTGCATCACAAACCAGCCATCCAGCCAACTGAGCTGAACCAGCCGCAACGTTTGTGCCCATGGTGAAGACCTGATCTGCGACCCTATCTAGATATCGGGGCTGGTTTAGCTCACAGGGCTAAATCGCTGGCTTTTGAAGCAGACCAAGCAGGCCAGCAGCATGGTTTGATTCCCGTACCAGCCTCCCCGGACAGGCGCCGGAATGTGGCGACTAGGGGCTTTTCGCAGTAACCTCATTGAAGCCTACTCGTGACAATAAGCGATTTTCATTTTCATTTCATTTCATATAGGTTCTTGAAGTGAAAGATAGTGGGCGCAATTCACCGCAATCTGAGTGCCGACGCCGGAGTGAAAACCGGAGTGTTTCACTCCGGCGTTGGAGCCCGCTCCCAGCCCCCTATTCTCCTGCCCCCGGGGATAGGAGCTACGTCGCGCCGGGCCTTGGCGCCGCGTAAATAGTGCGGCCAGCGCCGCGTAAATGACATCACCCGCGCATGCGCGGTTACCGTCCTCCCCAATGTTGGATGGATCTTGAGGGGCGGCGGAGGAAAGGCGGTCCTCCTTCAGAGAGGCCGGCCCGCCGATCAGTGGGCAACGATCGCGGGCCAGACTCCTTTTGAGGCCCCCCCCGGTGCAGGACCCCCCCTCCCCTCCAACAGGCCACCCCCCCCCCAGCGTTCCCGCGCTGTTCCCGCCGGCAGCGACCAGGTGTGGCGGCGCCGGCGGGAACCTGTCGTGTTGGGCAGGCTGCTCGGCCCATCCGGGTCGGAGAATCGCCGCTCGCCCGTTGCAAACAGCGAGCGCCGATTCTCCCAGCGGCCAGCCGTGATTCTTGCCGCGCCGGCTGAGGGGGGCTGGGAGAATCGTGTGCGGTTGCCGGGGCAGCATGGCGGGACTCGGGCGGCGCCCCGGCGATTCTCCCACCCGGCGTGGGGGAGGGGGGGGGGGGGAGGAATTCCGCCCAGCATTCACCATTTTGCAAGCCGTAACAAAACAATTCTTCCCTTACTGTGGTGACAACCTCACTCGAAACCTAAGCAGCAGGCATTCAAAATGGCAGCTTTTTGCCACAAACATGCAAGTTGTTGTTATAATATCTGGAGTTTAGGATCTGAAAAATGATCTTGTCGAAACATAAAATTCTGATGAGAGGTTACTGGTCATTGGAGAAACAATTCAGAGGCCGTGGCTAATGTCTTGGGGATATGGGTTCAAATCCCACCGTGCCAACTGATGGAATTTAAATTCAATTAATAAATCAGCAATTAAAAGCTCATCTCAGTAATGATGCCAATGAAACCATTGTCCATCGTAATGAGAACACAGCTGGGCCATTAAAATCCTTTTGAGAAGGAAATCTGCTGTCTTTACCTGGTCTGGTCTACATGTGACCCACAGCAATGGGGTTGACTCTTAATTGTCCCTCTGAAATGGTCTGGTGTGAAATTCAGTCCAAAGATTGACCAAGAAATACTGGCCTTGCCAGCAACACCCACATCCCATTAAAGAATACAGATCATTTCCCCTGACTGGAGACTTTAGAACTGAGGGTCATCATCTTAGGATAGTTTGAGGATGGGTGGGGGAGACCACCATTTCAGACTGAGGTGAGGAGCGATTTCTTCACATGGATGGGCCATGAATCTCCGGAGTTCTCTACTCCGTAGGGCTGCGGATGCTGCATTGTTGAACATATTTAAGCCTGGGACAGACTTTTGGGCTCTGGGAATTATGGGATATGGGGAGTGGTCGGGAGAATGGATTGATACTCAAAATGAGCCATGATTATATTGAAGTTGGAGTCGGTTCAACAGGCTATATGACCTATTTCTCCCCCTTGTATTCTTATGTTTTTGAGATTGATAGATTTTTAGAAGTCAATGCCACCTTCTCATCGGCAATTAGGGATGGACAATTAATAATGGTCAAGACAGCGATGCCCACAAGCCGTGAATGAATAAAAAAGGTGGAAAAAATAGAGTTGAGATAAAAGATCTTCTTGAAAGGCAGAGCTGGCTCGTGGGACCATAAGGCCTATTCTTGCTCCTATCTTTTACTTTCTAATCACCTCAATGGGGAGAGACTTTATTCAAACTATATGAGGTTTAAATGGCAACATTTCATTCTTTACCCATGCCACTAATTTGTTTTGAACAACTTTTGGGCAAGTTACGATGATCTAAAGATAAATCATACAAACAAAAATAGACCATTGGATTCATTCAGCCAATCAATATGGTTGAGCAGCATCTTAACTCACAAACCTTTTAGTTCCATTAACCTCAATATTCTGGCCCACCAAATATCTATCTACATTTGAAACATTTCAATTGACCACTAACCTGAACAGCTTTTTGACAGAGCGAGTTCCAGATTTTCACTACCCTTTGTGTGAAAAAGAATGTTAAAAACCTTATCACTTTTAAGATAAGCACAGCAACAAAGTAACTGTGTAAAGTTCCGATCACAACGCTATAATCAGAAAATAGAGACATGGGAGATGATACCAGAATATGAATCAATATTTTAATTTTTCTTATCAAAAGTACCCAATTCATTTTTTTCCAATTAAGGGGTAATTTAGTGTGACCAATCCACCTACCCTGCACATCTTTGGGTGTGGGGGTGTGACCCATGCAGACATGGCGAGAATGTGCAAACGCCACATTGACAGTAACCCAGGGCCGGGATTCGAACCCGGGTCCTCGGTGCCTTGAGGCAGCAGTGCTAATCACTGTGCCACTGTACTGCCCCGTTTGAGTCTTTTTTCTCTTCAAAAAGAGAACCGTGAGAGGTGGCCTAATATATCGCGGGTGGCACGGTAGCACAGAGGTTAGCACAGTTGCTTCACAGCTCTCGGGTCCCAGGTTCGATTCCTGGTTTGGGTCACAGTCTGTGTAGAGTCTGCACGTTTTTCTTGTGTCTGTGATGGTTTCCTCCAGGTTTCCTCCCACAAGTCCTGAAAGATGTGCTTGTTAGGTGGAATGGACATTCTAAATTTTCCCTCTGTGCACCCGAACAGGTGCTGGAATGTAGCGACTGGGGGATTTTTCACAGTAACTTCATAGCAGTGTTAATGTAAATCTACTTGTGACACAAAAAAAGATTATAATATATATATATATTTAAATTAAATATTTTGATCGACAGACACAGTGAAAATACGCTCACATGTGGAAAATGTCAGGCCATCAATACAGAATAAACATCAAGAAATCAATGAAGGAATTCACAAGAAGCTTCTTTGTGCACTTGTGGTTAGAATGTGAACCTTGCTATCACAGTGTGTTCTTGAAAATGTTTCTGTAGATGTGTTTAAGGGGAAGTTAGATAAACATATGAGGGCGAGGGAAATTGAGGTTCTGCTGGTATAGCTGGCTGAGGAAGGTTTGGCTTAAGAAGAATATACAGGTGAGTCTGAAATGGGTGGCCTGTTTCTGTTCTCTATCAAAACGTAGGTAAAGTCGCCATAGTCCCAGATGACCGTGGGCTGCTTTCCCCCTTTGAAGGGGGGGAAGCTGACTGGTGGTGATTTAACCTGAGGGTCGCCACACCTCAGGCGAGGGGCAAGGTTGAGAATAACCTCAGCCGGTGCAGGAACATGAACCCGTGAAGTCGGCATCACTCAGCATCACTAACCAGCTGTCCAGCCACCTGAGCTATACTATGTAAAGTGCACCTCTGTATACCAGGAGCAGCTCAGTAAAAGCAAAATATCCTGAATGTTGGCTATCTGAAATAAAAAGACAAAAAAAAGTGGGAGCACGGGAAGGACCTGAAAGTTTAACTCTATTTCCCTCTCAATCATTCCTGGTGAGTATTTCCAATATTTTCTGTTTTAGTGCAAGTGTATGTATCACATATTGCTATGGTGAAAAGATTTGAAATTGTACTTGGAAGGAAACCATCTTTGAAATCAAGCAACAACCTCAATGTAATTCCTGCCATGACATAGCTAGAGTTCAGCGGACAAGGTCAAATTACTGCGGGTGCTGGAATCTGGACAATCTCAGCAGGTCTGACAGCATCTGTGAACGTTTTGAGTCTGGATAACTCTTTGTCAAAGATAGAGAGAACTGGAAATAGGATCAGATTTATACTGTTGTGGTAGGGGGGTGGGGGGGGGGGGGGGGGGGTGATGTGGAGTGGTGCGGCTGAAGATAGGGCCAGCCTAGGTAGAGATTGGCAATGATGTCATGGACAAAAGGATAAAGAAACTGTTGGTGATCAGGGCTCAGAAGGGTGCTGATAGCAGCACGTAAAGAGATCAGAATCTACTAATGGCAGAACAAAGGTAAACAGTGCATCAGAGGCCAACCTGGAACAGGAAACAGATGTCCCTAGTGGAAAGGTGCTGATACTACAGTGTGTCCTACCATTGTCACATTGTAGGGCGTAATGACTCTTGCAACTGCGACAGACTGCATGGATTCGGCATCTGTAACTATAGCCGGGATGTTCGAGGTGGTTTTGCACTTTGGGTCAGCAAGGGTTTCCTCCTGTCCACTAATGAGCAGGGTGGTTACTTTGGTCGACATAGCTGGGTCTCCACAGCCATCGTGAATCTGGTAGCCCAGTGTAATATTCGGGACCAGGATCTGCTTCCTGTTTATTTCCTCGATGGTGTAGATCATGGTCTGGGCAAACTGGAACTGTGTCAGGTCAAAGCTGTGTGAGACAAACAGACAGACAAATTGTTAGGATGTCTCCATGTTGTCGGCTGTTAGCTATCTAAACGGATGCAGTGTTGAGTCGGAAGAAAATGAGGTGTGTTAAACTGAAGCCCAGACTAACACAACAGTCCATAAGACCATAAGACATAGGAGCAGAATTAGGCCACTTGGCCCATCGAGTCTGCTCCGCCATTCAATCATGGCTGATACATCCTCATCCCCATTCTCCTGCCTTCTCCCCATAACCCCTGATCCTCTTATTAATCAAGAACCTATCTATCTCTGTCTCTGTTTTTACAATTTAGAGTACCCAATTCATTTTTCCAATTAACGGGCAATTTAGAGTGTTCAATCCACCTACCTTGCACATCTTTGGGTTGTGGGGGCGAGATCCATGCAAACACGGGGAGAATATGCAAACTCCGCACGGACAGTGATCCAGGGCCAAGATTGAACCTGGGACCTCAGTGCTGTGAGACTGCAGTGCAACCACTGCACCACTGTGCTGCCCTTAAAGACACTCAGTGAATTGGCCTGCGCAGCCTTCTGCGGCAAAGAGTTCCACAGATTCACCAGCCTCTGGCTGAAGAAATTCCTCCTCATCTCTGTTTTAAAGGATTGTCCCTTTAGTCTGAGATGGTGTCCTCTGGTTCTAGGTTTTCCTACAAGTGGAAACATCCTCTCCGTGTCCATTCTATCCAGGCCTCACACTATCTTGTAAGTTTCAATAAGATCCCCCCTCATCATTCTAAACTGCAACGAGTACAGACCCAGAGTCCATAAATATTCCTCATACGACAAGTTCTTCATTGCAGGGATCATTCTTGTGAACCTTCTCTGGACCCTTTCCAAGGCCAGCCCATCCTCCACAGTCTCCACGTGTCTGGGTAGTACTGGCACTGAATAGTGTTTTGGAGGAGAGCGGGGCAAAGAATTGCTGGATCTGCTAAGATAGTGACCTGGTAAACTGGCCATTAAACTTTCCTGTGGTTTTTGTGATTTCGCTGATGAGTGATCAATGGGAATTTTTATTAAGCTACTTAACACGTTGCTACATTGTAATCACACTAACTCTGTCCACTTACATTGTGCTCAATGTGGTGACAATGCAGCAAGAACCAGCTCTAACTCTCAAGGAATTAAAAAAATTGTTTTAAGTCGATATGTCCTTTCAATAACGTATTTGGCTGAATAGTCGAAACAACAGCCAAATCCGGATTGACCTGGCAATCAGACAAGAACAACATGTTTGGAAACACGTAGTAAAGTCATTCGGTGTGACTGTGTGAATGACTTGCTAAGGATGAAGGACTAAACATTTTTCATGAACAAGTTCCTGTATATGCCGACCAATGTAACTTTCTTGCCTCCTCTCCTGCGAGGCTCCCTACAATTTCATTTCACAATAATTAATTGAGTGTGGATTTGGAATATTCTGATTTCATTTGAAGGACCGCATTTCTTCAAGAAGAATATGAGGGAGACTCCCTTCTGAAACCTTCTAGTAATAGCGGGAAATGTTCTTTATTTTGAAATTCGCCAACACTCCTGGCCATGAATCAACATCTGCTAAGAAATATATAAAAATACTCCAAAGCATGCAGCTGGGACTCAAATGCGGCACAGTGGTTAACACTGCTACCTCGCAGCGCCAGGGACCCAGGTCTGATTCCAGCCTTGGGTGACTGTGTGGAGTTTGCCCATTTTCCCCGTGTTTGTGTGAGTTTCCTCCGGGTACTCCGGTTTCCTCCCACAGTCGAAATGTGTGCAGGGTAGATGAGCTGGCCATACTAAATTGTCCCTTAGTGTTCAAAGGTTAGGTGGGGGTCAAGGGTTTGCAGCAGAGTGGGCCTGGGTTGGGTGTTCTTTTGGTGGGTTGGTGCAGACTCGATGGGCTGAATGGCCACCTGCTCTGAAGGGATTCTTTGATTCTCTGAATAGGCAGCGAAATCAGATTCACCCATTTTGGACATGGCAAATATCATGTTACACTGAAGTTAATGGAACCAAATATGGGCAGAGCCTACAACAGGAGCCATTGGCAGTGCTGCCGTCACCATAGCCCTCAAACTAGACCCCTTACAAGGTTCTTCCTCCATCCAAGCCCACTCTACCCCTTCTCCTTCCCACCACCGCCGCACCTTGTCCACATTCGCTGCCCAATAATAATGAAGCAAGTTCAGCAACGCCAACCCCCCCCCCCCCCTGCTGCCTCTGCCTCTGTAGCAGGGTCCTCCCCACCCTCGGCACCTTCCCCATCCGAGATGATCGTGTCCACTTTCCGAAAAAAGACCTTTGGTATAAAGGTCGGGAGAGCTTGAAAGATAAACAAGAACCTCGGCAGAATATTCATTTTCACCACTTGGACCCTCCCTGCCAATGTTAAGTGCAGTGTATCCCACCTCCTATGATCCTCCCTGGCCTCCTCCACCAGCTTCGTTAAGTTCCACTTATGGAGCCCTGTCAGTTCCCTCGCTACCCGAATCCCCAAGTACCTAAACCTATCCCTCGCTACCATAAATGGCATCCCCCCTAAATTAGCCTGCTGTGCCAGCTCATTCACCGGGAATACCTCGCTTTCCCTACATTCAGTTTGTACCCCGAGAACCCTCCAAACCTCCGCTGCAGGCCCATAATCTATCCCATACTAATATATAATAATATATACAACATAATAATATTATTATTACACTTTCCAATGGATCTGAAACATACAGCAAGAAGTTATCGGCATAGAGCAACAGCCAATGCTCCCTCTGTCCCCTCATTATTCCCTGCCACTCCGCCGACCTCCTGAGAGCCATCGTCAATGGCTCTATGGCCAGCGCAAACAGCAACGGCGACAGAGGGCATGCCTGCCTCATACTCCTGTGTATGTCAAAGCTTCGTGAGCTCATATCATTCGTCCTCACCCTCGCCCTTGGTGCCACATACAACAACCGCACCCATGCCACAAATCTCGGCCCAAACCCAAACCTCCCCAAAACTTTGAACAAGTACCGCCACTCCACCTGATCAAATGTTTTCTCTGCGTCCATGGACACCACCACCTCCGGTATCAGAGCTCTCGATGGATTCATTATCACATTTAACAGCCGTCTTATATTACCCGCAAACTGCCTGCCCTTCACGAAGCCTGTTTGATCTTCTGCAACCACCCTCGGGACACGATCCTCCATCCTCCCCGCCAGCAACTTAGCCAATACTTTGTGCATCCACTATCTCTGCAGCTATTTCTCTTAATACTCTGGGATCAGCAACCTATCAGGTTCAGGGCATTTATCAGCATCAAGCCCCATTAGTATCCCTAGTACTTTTTCTCTAGTGATAGTTATTGTATTTATTTCCTCTCCCTTCTGCCCCTTGAGTATTGGTATTTTTGGAATTTTATGAATGTCTTCCACCGTGAAGACAATGTACTTGTTTAACTGCCATTTCCTGGTTTCTCATTGTTATTTCCTCAGTCTCATTCTCTAAGAGGTTTATGCTCACTTTGGCGTCTCCTTTTTCATATATTTCAAGAAGTCCTCGCTGTCTGTTTTATTTCATTACTGCTAGTTTACCCTCATATTTTATCTTCCTCTTTTGTCACCTGACGGTGGTTTTAAAAACTTTCCTAATCCTCTATTTTACCACTGATCTTTGCCACGTTATATGTTTTTCTTTCAGTTTAATACTATCCTTACCTTCCTTGGTTAACCATGTTTGACTTGTCCCTTTCATAGAATCTTTCCTCCTCACTGGGATATATTTTTATTGTGCGCCATGAACTACTTTCACAAATGTCTGTCATTACTGATCAACTGTATTTCCTGCTAAACTCCTTTCCAAGTCTGCTAGAGCCAACTCTGCCCTCATTCATTTACAATTACCCATATTTAAGTGTAGCACACTTGTTTCTGACCCAAACTTTTCACTCTCAAGCTGAAGGCTGTGGTCACTGTTTACTCTGAGCGGTTTATTAAATCTGCCCCATTACCAGATTTACAATAGACTGATCCCTGGTTGGATCCACAACATATTGTCCCAGGAAACTGTCCCGAATAATTAATAATTTAAAAAATAATCTTTATTGTCACAAGTAGGCTTACACGAACACTGCAATGAAGTCATTGTGAAAAGCCCCTAGTCGATACACTCTCTGAATTCTTCCTCATGGCTACCTCTGCCAATTTGATTTCCCCCAATCTACATGAAGGTTAAAGTCACCCATGATTAAAGTACTGCCTTTTTTAACATTCCCTTTTTATCTCCTGATTTATTCTCCTTGTTACAGTACAACTGCTGTTAAGGGGCTGGTTTAGCACAGTGGGCTAAACAGCTGGCTTGTAATGCAGAACAAGGCCAGGAGGTGGGTTCAATCCCTGTACCGGCCTCCTGAGCAGGCATCGGAATGTGGCGACTAGGAACCTTTCACAGTAACTTCATTGAAGCCTATTTGTGACAATAAGCGATTATTATTATTAAGGGGTCTATAGACTACCCCCACCAGTGTCTTCTTCCATTGTTATTTCTTGCCTCCACCGATATGCATTCTACAACTTATGATCCTAGATAATTTCTTGTTGTCATACTTATTCCATCTTGTACTAACAAAGCCACCTCAACAACCTTTCCTTTCTGCCTGTCCTTACGATGATCACATACCCCTGAATATTTAGTTCCCAGTTTTGATCTCCTTGTAACCACGTCTCTGTAATTGCTATAAGATCATACCTATTAACCTTAATTTGTGTTGTTAATTCATTTACTTTGTGTTGAATACTACGTGAATTTAAATAAAGAACCATTTTTTCATTTGGCCCTATTTGTTGCTATTTTATTATGTCTGCACACCCGATCCCTTCCTCTCATATTCTGGATGTCATTACCTAAATAGCTGTCTTGCAATGCTGCTGTATCCTTTGCTTTGTAAGCCTACATACCCCCATTCTCGAACCTTTCCCCTCTCATGGTAGCATAGTGGCTCGCACAAATGCTTCACAACTCCAGGGTCCCAGGTTCGAATCCCGGCTTGGGTCACTGTCTGTGCGGAGTCTGCACGTTCTCCCCGTGTCTGCGTGGGTTTCCTCCGGGTGCTCCGGTTTCCTCCCACAGTCCAAAGATGTGCAGGTGGATTGGCCATGCTAAATTGCCCTTGGTGTCCAAATTGCCCTTAGTGTTGGGTGTGGTTACCGGGTTATGGGGATAGGGTGGAGGTGTGGACTTGGGTAGGGTGCTCTTTCCAAGAGCCGGTGCAGACTCGATGGGCTGAATGGCCTCCTTCTGCACTGTAATTTCTATGAAGTCTATATCACAAACTGCAGGACCAATTGAAGCTTTCGGTAATATAGACCTTGACCACTTACCAGATAATCACAAGATACACACCAGCAATTCATCGCCTATCTTCGTCGAACAGCACAAACTAATTCTTACAGGGTGAAAATGTTAAGAAAACAAAGGAAAACCTTCTCTCCCCACCTCACCAAACTCCCTCTAGTCTGTCCACACTCTGCCCCAAACCGTACTCAGTTTCACTCTCCACCCATACTGCCAGACCTGCTGAGTTTATCCAACATTATGTGTGGCCATTTCACTTCCCTAGCGGTGTCCAACTTCACTGTGACATCGGAGGGAATCTGATAGTGCTCCAGCACGGGTCAAAATCCTGGAGCTTGCTTCAAAAGAGCACTGTGGGTGAATTACACCATGTGGGCTGAATGGTTCAAGAGACAGCTCACCTCCACCTCTGAAGGGCAACTAGAGATGGGCAATGCAATTTCAGAAAATGCTGTTATCACCTGAAGTAATTGACCTTGAAATAAGCACAGAGCTCATTGCTCCAGTGAGATGTACAGGGGCTTTGGAAGGTGTAATGTGTAGCTGTTACCTTCAATTCTCTGGACAAAACTTCAGCTCAGCACCAATTCAACAACTTCATCATCTATTCGTCTCTACAATCTAGTCCACCGCATACTCCCAATATTTGGTCATAAAAAAAAACGAAATGGAAACGCTCAACTTGATGCAGGAGTCAATTTGCCAATTATTATTCAACGCAAGCAAAAAAAAAGGGAAGTTTCTAAAATAAAACTAGGAACCACTGACCTTTTGCACTCGGGGGGTCCAGGCGGGGTCCTGAAGTCGAGATATTGCTCCTTCCTATAATAGTGAATGTTAAACGATCCACCAATTACGATGTCCCCGTCCTTGAATATCCGAGGTAAGTCAAACCTTCCTCGAAGTCTACAGAGTGAATCATTCTGCCCCCAAACAGGACCAGCTAAAAGATACAGCAGGAGCAGGATCTGGCTCATGATGGTTCCATAGCACTGGTCCTGACTGAGTTTATATAGTCCCGCAGACACCACACATACACACGGAATTGGCCAGCATTACCCTGGATTGATTAAAAATACAACGAACTGGAACAATTCCAAAGACATTTAGATTAAGATACTGCTCATGTCTCCAGAGGAGTTAAACCCATATTGGATTACAGTCTATTCCTTTGTGGTCGAGAATACTCGGAAAGGTCCGGGTCCATCATCTGTTTCCCAGATATTACAATTTCTGCGTGATGAAAAACAACCAGTGACAAACCACAGATCAGAGTATTTGGCCCAGAAGGTTTCACCTGAGTGTTCATGATCAACATTGTCCACCTCTCACCCTCTTTAAGAATCAACAATACTTTCTATTTCTTTGTCTCTGATGTGTTTACCCAATTTTTCCTGCAACGCATTTTCTTCTCTACCACTCCTGGATGATGGTCACATTCCCACCACTCTCTGGCTAAAGGAGTTTCTTCTGAATTTGGTATTGGAATAATGAGTGATGGGACTTTGGCTCCTACTTGTGGTATCCGTACTGTGAGAATATCTTCTCTACCTTACCATAATCGTAAAGACCTCCTCAATAAACTTTTAAATGAAAGACCCGGTCTGTTGAATTTTGGGGAGGTGTTGGTGTAGCGGTGCTGTCGCTGGACTAGCAATCCAATGGTCAAGCGGATGCTCCGCGAGCCATGGGTTCAAATCCCATCATGCCAGATGGTGCGATTTAAAATCAATTACTAAATCTGGATTTCGAAAGCTAATCTCATGCAGCTATCATGACGTAGTCTACACGGACTTCAATAAGGCTTTTGACAAGCTTTCACATGGCAGACTGGTCAAGAAGGCCCATCGGATCCAGCATAATTTGTCAAATTAGATCCAAAATTGGCTTAGTGGCGGGAGGCAGAGGGTGATGGTTGAAGGTTGTTTTTGTGACTGGAAGTATGTCCAGTGATGAACCGCAGGGATCGGTGCTGGGTGCCTTGCTGTTTGTGGTGTGCCCTAATGATCTGGAAAGTGGGATCTATGATTGGTAAGTTCACAAATTACATGAAAATTAGTGGTGTGGTAAATGGTGAGGCGGAAAGATTCTAAGCCGATATAGATGGGCTGATGAGATGGGTAGAACAGGACAAATAGAATTTAACCCTGAAAAGTGTGAGTTGATGCATTTTGGGGGGGCTAACAAGGCAAGGGAATACACAATAAATGGTAGGACGCTAAGAAATACAAAGGACCAGAGGGACCATGGGGTGACTGTCCTAAGATTACTGAAAGCAGCTGGACAGTTAGTAAGGTGGTCAAGAAGGTCTTTATTCGCCGAGGCATTGAATATAAGAGCCGGGAGGTTATGATGGAGTTGTGTAAAACACTGGTTAGGCCACAGCTGGAGTATTGTGTGCAGTTCTGGTCACCACTCTATTGGAAGGGTGTGATTGTTCGAGAGAAGGTGCAGAGGAGATTCACCAGGATGTTGCCTGGGCTGGAGCGTTTCAGCTATGAAGAGAGGTTGGTTCCGCTGGGGTTGTTTTCCTTGGAGCAGAGAAGGCTGAGGGGGACCTGATTGAGTTAGACAAAATTATGAGAGACATAGATTGGGTAGATCTGAAGAAACTTTCCCCCTTCGTGGGGGGGCGGGGGGGTCAATAACTGGAGGGGTCAATAACCGGCAGGCATAGATTTGAGGTTAAGGGCAGGAAATTTAGACGGCATTTGAGGAAAAACGTTTTCACCCAGAGGGTGGTGGGACACAACATTTAAGAAACGTTTAGATTACCTCATGAAATGACAGAACAGACAAGGCTATGGAGCATGTGCTGGAAAATTGGATGAGAATAGATAGGTGCTCGATGACCGGCACAGACACCTTTGGTGTGATATATCTCCATGGTCGCATCTGCCATTCTTACCAAGTCCCGCCTACATACGACCCCAGAGCCACAACAATTGTGTTGACTCTTACATGCCGTTTGAAATGGCCGAACAAACCAGTTAGTTCAAGGACAATTAGGGATGAGCAACAAAATACATTTAAAAAAATCTCTCCTGGTAGACGCAAGATCCAACTTTTATTTTTAGGAATTCCTTCCTTCATAGTCTGTGGGCAGCACTGGCAGGGCCAGCATTTATTATCCATCCCTAGTTGCCCTTTATCTGAGGGGCATTTAAGAGTCAACCACCTTGCTGTGGGTCTGGAGTCACAGGTAAGGATGGTAGATTTCCTTCACTAATGAACCAGATTAATTTTTTTTAATAGCACAGTGGTTAGCACTGTTGCCTCACAGCTCCAGGGTCCTAAGTACGATTCCCGGTTTGGGTCACTGTCTGTGTGGGGTCTGCATGTTCTCCCCGTGTCTGCGTGAGTTTCCTCCGGGTGCTCCGGTTTCCTCCCACAAGTCCCGAAAGACGTGCTGTTAGGTAATTTGGACATTCTGAATTCTCCCTCCGTGTACCTGAACAGGCGCCGGAATGTGCCGACTAGGGGCTTTTCACAGTAACTTCATTGCAATGGTAATGTAAACCTAATGTAAGCCTGTTTGGGACAAAAAAGCTGGATTAGGTGGTTAATTGCTAAATTTCCCCTTTGTGTCCGAAGATTAGCTGAGGTTACTGGGTTACAGGGATAGGATGGGGGAGTGGGCCTCGGTAGGGGGCTGTTTCACAGGGTCGGTGCAGACTCGATAGGCTGAATGGTCTCCTCCTGTGCAGTCGGGATTCTATGTCTAGGTAAATCCTACCATGGCAGTTGATGAAATTTGAATTCGATAAAAATCTGGAATCCTTTTTGCCTGCAACAAAGTTTTTTGTTATCTTAATAAAGGGCTTGGAGTCACCTTACTTCTACACTTTCGACCAATATTTTATCCTTGGTATCCCACTTCATACCAGACGCTCTTTCCTTGCTTGGGCCGCAAAATTGGTTCTGATTGGCAGATGGAATGTATGACTTACCCGGATGCAGTGCAAAGTCGTTCCACTAGGTGGCAGGTTTAATGTCCTTTTCAATAAACTTTGTGTGTGTTTCTCAATATACAGAGAATTGTCACTTCTATCTTTCGCTCATCTGTGTTTCTTCTTTTGTTGTAAGTTTGGATTTCTGTCCATTTGTCAGTGATGCCTCAGTGGGTAGCTTGCTACCAAACCTTCCTTGATTGATTGATCTTTTTATTGTCACAAGTATTGCGGCCAAGGGAACATACACAGTACCTACATAGTGGACAATTAAAAAAATAATGAACAGAGTACATTGACAAACGGTACATCAACAAATACTGATTGGAGAACAGCATAGGGCGTCGTGAATAGTGCTCTTTCAGGGAACAGATCAGTCCGAGGGGGAGTCGTTGAGGAGTCCTGTAGCTGTGGGGAAGAAGCTGTTCCTATGTCTGGATGTGCGGGTCTTCAGACTTCTGTATCTTTTGCCTGGTGGAAGTAATTTGCTTTTACTCTGTACGTGGTGTACTGTATACTGTTAGTAATTTGTTTATCTGTTGAATCATTATATTCTACATACCCAAATACTTTCTCACAGAAATAAATGACAATGAACCTGCAGGGTATAAGTATTTGTAAATTCTACTTGCAGCCCGATTAAACATTCTCGATTTCTCAATTGACCCTCCACTATTTTTCCTGTGAAATTCGCTGATCTGGGAGGACAAAGGCAGTAGGCGGAAGGAAGTGTCATCACCTGAAAATTCCCCTCCAAGCCACACACCATCCTGGCTATGTCACCGTTCCTACACTGTCACTGAGTCAAAATCCTGGAGCTACACCAGATGGACTGCAGCCATTCGAGAAGGCGCCTCACCACCCTTTCAGGGACAGTTAAGGATGGGCAACAAATGATCCACATCCCATCAAATATTTTAAAAAACCAAACTCGGCGAGGTTCAACAAAGTCTAATTTAACAGAATGAAATCACGGAAATGGCAACTTAACTTAGCGGCCTAGCACAGTGGTTAGCACTGCTGCCTCACAGCGCCAGGGACCCGGGTTCAGTTCTCACCTCGGGTCACTGTCTGTGCGGAGTCTGCACATTCTCCCTGTGCACATTCTCCCCGTGTCTGTGTAGGTTTCCTCCGGGTGCTCCGGTTTCCTCTCACAGTCCAAAGATGTGCAGGTTACGCGGATTGGCCGAGCTAAACTCCCCCTCAGTGTCCGGGGATGTGCAGGTTAGGTTACGCGGTTACGGAGATGTGGCAAGGTGGACAGGGGAGTGGGCCTAGGTAGGGTGTTCTTTCAGAGGGTCGGTGCAGACTCGATGGTCCGAATGGCCTCTTTCTGCACAGTAGGGATTCTATGTTTCTATGAACAGTAATCATAAAAATGCAAAAACAGAAACTCTGAAATGGCATCATCGTGTCGCATGCCATTGCAACGGCCTTGGTGCGACATGGGCAGGCCCTCCTGCAATGCTCTGCCCCCGATGGGCCGAGTCCCCAACGGTGTGGGACACGTGTGGTCTCAGCGGTCGGGAACCCGACGTGGTGGCTGCGGACAGTGTCCAGCGGCGCCATACTTGGCCGGGATCCGTGTCACTGGCTGGTGGGGCTTCCGTGAGGGCTGGGGGGGGGGGGTTGGAGTGTGGCAAGGGGGTGCCCAGGGGGTGGCTTGTGGGGTCGTGGAGGGCGGGTTGGGCCTATGATGTGACCGTTGCAGGTTGTCAGCAGTGCGCTGCACAGGGACCCAGCCATTCTCCGGCCGTTTTCTGCACGGGAGCCGGGTGTTTACCCCGCGCCGCTGCTAACCCCTCATTGGTCGTAGGATTGGCGAGGGTTCGGTGCTGATTTTTCCATCGTAGAACTCCCGCAAATTCACCGTTTGAGCCGGCACTTAGCCACTGAAATGGAGAATCCAGCCCATTATCTCTGATCCCTGTGACAATCTCTGTTGCCAAGCAACCGACTCAATCCCTCTCCCTAGCATCTGTCTGAGCTTGAACCAGTTTGTCACATTGGACACTGAGGTGAGCTTCCAGCCAGATATCTGTGACATCATTAATACGACTTGCATCCATCTCCATAATCTTACCCGTCACTGTCCCGGCCTCAGTTCACCCACTGCTGAAAGCCTCAATGATGTGGAGATGCCGGCGTTGGACTGGGGTGAGCACAGTAAGAACCTGGTGTTGTGAAACCCTCAATGATGCTTTGCTACCTCTAGGCCTGCTGATTCTCACACCCTGCTGCCCAGCCTCTCATTTAGACCTGAGGTCATCCAGGACTCTGCTCCCAAGTGGTGCCAAGTCAAGTCCACCCATCACCCCGTTCTCATTGATCCACACTGGCTCCCAGTTAAGCAAGGCCTTAATTGTTAAATTCTCATCCTTTGTTTTCAAACCCTTCAGTGGCGTCATCTCTCCCTATCTCTCTAATCTCCTCCAGTGCCACGATCCTCCAAGACCTACTTCTGGTCTTTGGAGCGTCTCTGATTTTTATGACTGCACCATTGGCTGCCATACCTTCAGCTGCCTAGGCCACTAAATTACAGAATTCCCACCGTAATCTTCTCCGCCTCTCTCCCTCTCGTTCCTCCTCCAAGATATTCCTTAAAACTTACCTCCTTGGCCAAGCTTTTGGGCCACAATTATTAACATTTCCTTCTGGAGCTTGGTGGTATAACGCTCCTGCAGCTTGGGACATTTTGGGCATGATTCAGCGACCAGGTTGCATCCGACAGGGATCCGGGTGTGCCGGGTGAATAACGGGAGAGGGCAAACTCCAGATTCACGCTGCGCATAAACCATTTCGTGATTCACCCGGCCCGCTCCTAATGGCGAGTTTCAGATCACGCCCAAAAATGGCGAGAATATAATTCACCCTAATTTGCATTCATTTCAATCTCATTAACAAAATTGAAGTTGAATGCAGCAGCCTCCTGGGAATTACCCAAGTCCCCAACGGGAAGATATATGGGCTCTGTTTAGTACTCCTTTTTAAAAATGTAAAGCTAGCGCAATGGTTATTGGGAGGACGTGAGGAGGCGAGTGGCCATTTTTATTTTCCAGCCTGCAGCTGAACACATTGCCTGAACTCTCAGAGCGTCAGCCCCATAGAGGTAGCTGCCAACAATCAAACACTAAAGAGCAGGGCTACGACAGTGGGCATGCCCTCGCGGCCAATGGCCACGTGTGTGGATGGGTGGAGGGGAGCTGAGCCCAGCCTCCCTAATGTTTCTCTCAGAGGTCTGGGGCTCCTGATTTCGCTGGGGGTGAGTGTGCAGAGCAAGGTTTGCCAGCACAACTGGCTTGCTGGATGGCATACTCAGAGAAGGCGGTGTGGTGGTATGATTTGCATAGCTGTCTGCCATTGGTGCAGAACACTGGCTTACCATTGGCCCTGGTCGGTCATATGCATCTTGACCGATTGGTTGAGACCAGTCATGTGACGACTCTCCAATTGGTCGAGAGGCTGAGTTAACCCCGCCTCCAGAGCGAGGTATAAATACCCAGAACGCCCGGCGGTCGTCCATTTACTGTAGTCGACCGCAGGGCTAACTTCTAGCTTATTAAAGCCTAACTTTGGTACAGCAACTCATCTCGCGTTCGATTGATGGTTCATCAGGCGGGGCAGGTAAGGGTGGGGGAGATTTTGGAGTGCTGTCGGTTCTCTCCTTCTCCAATTTCCCTCCCAGATAAAGGTGGTGCAGATCCAGTGCAGGCTACATTTGCCGTGATTGCGACAGCTGACAACATAGAAGGCAGCAAGGCCAACACAGGCTGGAGGCGGCACACCATGCTCAGGGGGCCGCCACACACACCTGAGTACCCGGTCCAATCAGGCTGAGGAGGGACCCAGAAGGGGGGTGGATGGCAGTGACGTTCCAGGGGGCGCAGGCGTTGCTGGTCATTCAATGAGTGATGGACAGCATATGCCGTGGAAGACTGTGTCTCAGCAGTGAGACCTGTACCATGTCCCCGTGGAGGAGGACACCTGCTCCCAGTGGCCATGAAGGTCACTGCAACCCTAAATATTTACGTCACGGGCCATTCCAGGGCTGTGTGGCATTTCGCAGTCAGCAGCCCAGGCATTCCCAGGCATCAGACTGTACCAACTTCAATCTGGACCAGGTTCACCAAGCTGTCCGGGCTGCGGGAATCGGCACCATCGTCGGGTTGTCCCAGGTTTAGGAGGTGACCGATGGCACGCCTGTCGCCACGCGAGCACTGGAGAATCAGGGAGTAGCCTAAATTAACAAGAAGGGGTTCCACCCCCTAAATGTTCAGATAGTGTGTGACCACCACCTCAGAATCATGCATGTGTGTGCCCGCTACCCTGGGAACATGCAGACAGCTAAATCCTGGGGCATCACAGACCCCGGTATCTTTGAGGAACACCCCAGGTTGGCTCGTGCGGGACAAGGGCTACCAGTTGAGGTCATGGCTGATGACGCCAGTGCGGAGGCCTGAGACCGAGGCAAAGACTCGATACAATGGGTCCCACATTGCCACTTGTGCTGTCATTGACCAGCACATCGGGCTACTCAAGGTACAGGTCTGACGCATTGACACTTTGGCAGCGCTGTGCAGTACACCCCCCAGAGGGTGCCCGCTTGGGATGGTCCACTGTGCCCTCCGCAATCTTTGTCAAAAAATTCCAATTCAGGAGCAATTTAGCATGGCCAATCCACCTACCCTGCACATCTTTGGGTTCTTGGGGTGAAACACACGCAATCACGGGAAGAATGTGCAAACTCCACATGGACAGTGACCCAGAGCCGGGATCGAACCCGGGCCCTTGGTGGTGTGAAGCAGCAGTGCTAACCATTGCGACACCATGCCAGCTGCGCCTTCCACAATCTGGCAAAGCTGTGGGAGGAGGAGGTGGAGGGACTTGTCTGAGGAGGAGGATGAGGATGTCAAGGTGGACATGCAGGGACTGGAGAACGAGCCCGAGGAGGAGCCAGAGATAGGTGGACAGGCTGCGGCGAGGGTCTGACAAGCCAGCTGGGCCGGGGAAGCTCCAACATCTCCACATTCTCCTCAGCTGAGGCTGCGACCGTCAGCTCAAACCCACCCACCCTTTCCCTCCCACACCCGTAAATACCCCCTTCCTCCCCCATTCCCTGCTCCCCATCATCCCACCCCCTCTCCCCATCACCCCCCCCTCCCCATCACCCCGCCCCCTCTCCCCATCACCCCCCCCTCCCCATCACCCCGCCCCCTCTCCCCATCACCCGGCCCCTTCTCCCCATCATCCCCCCCATCACACCGCCCCCTCTCCCCATCACCCCGCCCCCTCTCCCCCTCACACCCCCCCACCCCATCACCCTGCCCCCTCTCCCCATCACACCGCCCCCTCTCCCCATCACCCCGCCCCCTCTCCCCCTCACACCCCCCCACCCCATCACCCTGCCCCCTCTCCCCATCACACCGCCCCCTCTCCCCATCACCCCGCCCCCTCTCCCCATCACCCCGACCCCTCTCCCCATCACCCTGCCCCCTCTCCCCATCACCCCGCCCCCCTCTCCCCATCACACCGCCCCCTCTCCCCATCACCCCGCCCCCTCTCCCCATCACACCGCCCCCTCTCCCCATCACCCCGAACCTCTCCCCATCACACCGCCCCCTCTCCCCATCACACCGCCCCCTCTCCCCCTCACACCCCCCCAACACATCACCCCGCCCCCTCTCCCCATCACCCGGCCCCCTCTCCCCATCACCCCGCCCCCTCTCCCCATCACCCCCGCCCCCCTCTCCCCATCACCCTGCCCCCTCTCCCCATCACACCGCCCCCCTCTCCCCATCACCCCGCCCCCTCTCCCCATCACCCCGACCCCTCTCCCCATCACCCTGCCCCCTCTCCCCATCACCCCCGCCCCCTCTCCCCATCACACCGCCCCCTCTCCCCATCACCCCGCCCCCTCTCCCCATCACACCGCCCCCTCTCCCCATCACCCCGAACCTCTCCCCATCACACCGCCCCCTCTCCCCATCACACCGCCCCCTCTCCCCCTCACACCCCCCCAACACATCACCCCGCCCCCTCTCCCCATCACCCCGACCCCTTTCCCCATCACCCCGCCCCCTCTCCCCATCACCCCGACCCCTTTCCCCATCACCCCGACCCCTTTCCCCATCACCCCGCCCCCTCTCCCCATCACCCCGCCCCCTCTCCCCATCACCCGACCCCTTTCCCCATCACCACCGCCGCCTCTCCCATCACCCCCGGACCCCTTTCCCCATCACCCCGCCCCTCTCCCCATCAAATCACCCGCCCCCTCTCCCCATCAACCCGACCCATTTCTCCTCCCATCACCCCGCCCCCTCTCCCCATCACCCCCGACCCCTCTCCCCATCACCCCGACCCCTTTCCCCATCCACCCCCCGCCCCCTCCTCCCCATCCAAACCGCCCCCATCTCCCATCAACCCGCCCCTTCTCCCCATCACCCCCCCATCAACACCGCCCCCTCTTCCCCATCACCCCTCCCCCTCGTCCCCCTTCACCCCGCCCCCCCTCTCCTCCCCATCGAACACCCCGACACCTTTCCCCATCACCGCCCGCCCCCTCTCCCCATCACCCCGACCCCTTTCTCCCCATCACCCCGCCGCCCTCTCCACATCAGCCCCTCCCCCTCTCCCCATCACCCCCGCCCCCGCTCCCCATCACCCCGCCCCCTCTCCCCCTCACCCCGCCCCTCTCCCCATCACCCCCTCCCCCTCTCCCCATCACCCCGCATCCTCTCCCCATCACCCCGCCCCCTCTCCCCATCACCCCCCTCCCCATCACACCGCCCCCTCTCCCCATCATCCCACCCCCTCTCCCCATCACCCCACCCCCTCTCCCCATCACCCCGACCCCTCTCCCCATCACCCCACCCCCTCTCCCCATCACCCCGCCCCCCTCTCCCCATCACCCCACCCCCTCTCCCCATCACCCCGACCCCTCTCCCCATCACCCCGCCCCCACTCCCTATCACCCCGCCACCCTCCCCATCACCCCGCCCCCTCTCCCCATCACCCCGCCCCCTCTCCCCATCACCCCCACCCCCTCTCCCCATCACCCCGCCCCTTCTCCCCATCACCCCGCCCCCTCTCCCCATCACCCCGACCCCTTTCCCCATCTCCCCGCCCCCTCTCCCCATCACCCCCCCCCCTCTCCCCATCACCCCGCCCCCTCTCCCCATCACCCCGCCCCCTCTCCCCATCACCCCGCCCCTTCTCCCCATCACCCCGCATCCTCTCCCCATCACCCCGCCCCCTCTCCCCATCACCCCCCTCCCCATCACACCGCCCCCTCTCCCCATCATCCCACCCCCTCTCCCCATCACCCCGCCCCCTCTCCCCATCACCCCGACATCTCTCCCCATCACCCCACCCCCTCTCCCCATCACCCCGCCCCCCTCTCCCCATCACCCCGCCCCCTCTCCCCATCACCCCGACCCCTCTCCCCATCACACCGCCCCCACTCCCTATCACCCCGCCACCCTCCCCATCACCCCACCCCCTCTCCCCATCACCCCGCCCCCTCTCCCCATCACCCCACCCCCTCTCCCCATCACCCCGCCCCCTCTCCCCATCACCCCCCCCTCTCCCCATCACCCGTCTCTCCCCATCACCCCCCTCTCCCCATCACCCCGCCCCCTCTCCCCATCACCCCACCCCCTCTCCCCATCACCCCGCCCCCTCTCCCCATCACCCCGCTCCCTCTCCCCATCACCCCCGCCCCCTATCCCCATCACCCCCCTCTCCATCACCCCACCCCCTCTCCCCATCACCCCCCCTCCCCATCACCCCGCCCCTCTGCCCATCACCCCGCCCCCTCTCCCCATCACCCCGTCCCATCTCCCCATCACCCCGCCCCCACTCCCCATCACCCCGCCCACTCTCCCCATCACCCGTCTCTCCTCATCACCCCCCTCTCCCCATCACCCCCCGCCCCCCCCTCCCCATCACCCCGCCCCCCTCTCCCAATCACCCCGCCCCCTCCCCGTCACCCTGCCCCCCTCTCCCCATCACCCCACCCCCCTGTCCCCATTACCCCACCCCCTCTCCCCATCACCCCCGCCCCCACTCCCCATTACCCCACCCACTCTCCCCATCACCCGTCTCTCCCCATCACCCCCCACTCCCCATCACCCCATCCCCTCTCCCCATCACCCCGCTCCCTCTCCCCATCACCTCGCCCCCTCTCCCCATCACCCCGCCCCCCTCTCCCCATCACCCCATCCCCTCTCCCCATCACCCCGCCCCCTCTCCCCATCACCACGCCCCCTCTCCCCATCACCCTGCCCCCTCTCCCCATCACTCTGCCCCCCTCCCCATCACCCCGCCCCTCTCTCCATCACCCCCCTCCCCATCACCCGTCTCTCCCCATCACTCCGCCCCCTCTCCTAATCACCCCGCCCCCTCGCCCCATCACCCCCCGCCCCCTCTCCCCATCACCCTGCCCCCTCTCCCCATCACCCCCTCCCCATCACCCCGCCCTCTCTCCCCATCACCCCGCCCCCTCTCCCCATCACCCCGCCCCCTCTCCCCATCACCCCCCCCCCCCTCTCCCCGTCACCCCGCCCCCTCTCCCCATCACCCCCGCCCCCCCTCCCATCACCCCACCCCCTCTCCCCATCACCCCCCCTCCCCATCACGCCGCCCCCTCACACCATCACCCCGCCCCCTCTACCAGCATCACCCCGCCCCCTCTCCCCATCACCCCACCCCCTCTCCCCATCACCACAGCCCCTCTACCCATCACCCCGCCCCCACTCCCCATCACCCCACCCCCTCTCCCCATCACCCCGCCCCCTCTCCCCATCACCCCGGCCCCCTCTCCCATTCACCCCCCTCTCCCCATCACCCCGCCCCCTCTCCCCATCACCCCGCCCCCTCTCCCATTCACCCCCCTCTCCCCATCACCCCCGCCCCCTCTCCCCATCACCCCGCCCCCTCTCCCCATCACCCCGCCCCCTCTCCCCATCACCCCGCCCCCTCTCCCAATCACACTGCCCCCTCTCCCCATCACACCGCCCCCTCCCTCCATCCCTCCGTCCCCTCTCCCCATCACCCCCGCCCCCTCTCCCCATCACCCCGCCCCCTCTCCCCATCACCCTGCCCCCTCTCCCCATCACCCCGTCCCCTTTCCCCATCGCCCCGCCCGCTCTCCCCATCACCCCGCCCCCTCTCCCCATCACACCCCCCCTCTCCCCATCACCCCCCTCTCCCATCACCCCGCCCCCTCTCCCCATCACCCCGCCCCCCTCTCCCCATCACCCCGCCCCCTCTCCCCATCACCCCCCTCCTCATCACCCCGCCCCCTCTCCCCATCACCCCCGCCCCCTCTCTCCATCACCCCACCCCCTCCCCATCACCCCGCCCCCTCTCCCCATCACCGCGCCCCCTCTCCCAATCACCCCCCACCCCCATCACCCCGCCTCCTCTCCCCATCACCCCCCCTCTCCTCATCACCCTGCCCCCTCTCCCCATCACCCCGCCCCCTCTCTCCATCACCCCGCCCCCTCCCCATCACCCCGCCCCCTCTCCCCATCACCGTGCCCCCTCTCCCCATCACCCGGCCCCCTCTCCCCATCACCGTGCCCCCTCTCCCCATCACCCCGCCCCCTCTCCCCATCACCCCGCCCCCTCTCCCCATCACCCCGCCCCCTCTCCCCATCACCCCGCCCCCTCTCCCCATCACCCCGCCCCCTCTCCCCATCACCCGGCCCCCTCTCCCCATCACCCGGCCCCCTCTCCCCATCACCCCTCCCCCTCTCCCCATCACCCCGCCCCCTCTCCCCATCACCCCGCCCCCTCTCCCCATCACCCCGCCCCCACTCCCCATCACCCACCCCCTCTCCCCATCACCCCGCCCCCCTCTCCCCATCACCCCGCCCCCTCTCCCCATCACCCCGCCCCCTCTCCCCATCCCTGACCACCCTGTTCCTCCCTCCAAGGATCTGTGCAACATCACTCCAGGGTGGGTGATGGGCCTGTGTCAGCGGGTCAGTATACAAGGCAGGAGAGTGAAGGTCACTCGCTGTGAGGAAAGATCTGGTGCTCCTCGGTTTCTGCTGAAGCCTGACTCCTGCCTCTCTGCTCACAGCGCCTCACACCCATCCTCTGACCGGGTCTGCATCAGGGGCTTCTGATCTGTGACTGCTGTACCCGGGGGAGGAGATTGGGGAGCAGAGGGCAACAGTGGGTGGGGGTGCGGGCAGGCCCGCTGTGAAAATTAACGTGACAGAGGCTTCTCATGTATGAGGTGTGACATGTGACATGTTTTAGCTTGAACATTTCATTGTGACAGATTTCCATTGTGCCCCCCCTTATTCTGCCTACTGCCCTTGAGATGCATCATGTCAGGCAGCGGGGATTCGGAAGAACTGTAGATGGCCGTAGTCTCCTTGGTGGCAGTCCCTGAGTTGGCCTCCAGCGCTTCCTCCTCCCTGATGGTACCTGCAGAGTCCTGGGGGACTCCATTGGCTGGAGGGGCAGGTGAAGTGAGCTCGGAGACCTCTGAGTCATCTGGTGTGTCAGTCCTGGGGCTCCCCATTGTTTGCACCATGGTGTCGAGCCCTTCAGCGATGCTCCTCAGCGACTGCACCATGCTCTGCAGTGCCTTGGCCATGTCCACTTGTGCCTGGGACACATCCCTCAGCAGCTGGGTCATGATGCAGAGGCCCTCAACCTTGGTCGTTACAGACTGAGCCATGCCTTGGATGCCACCACCAGACATGGACGTCGTGCTCCAGATTTTCCAGGGCTGTGCCACCCTGGCAGTGTTGGCCTCTGTGCCACGCACTGTTGGCACCATCTCCTGCACCCAAATCCTTTGGGACCCCTCGAATCAGCGGTACAGCTCCGGATGGCCGGGCCTCATCAGATGGAGATCCTGCGAGAGAATGGACACGTGGTCAGTGAGAGGGAAGGATCAGTTTGTCTGACAGGAGCAACATAATTTAGACAGCTCATTTGGGTGAAGGGGCAGTGGATCCTCACCTCTGTGGGGCAGACCAACCTCGCTGTTGGTGACTGCTCTCTCCTCGCGCAACGTCGCGATTTCCAGGCCCATTCTACATCGGGGTGAGGACTCAAATCTCTGGGATTCCTCCCCTGTCTTGGGCCTTTCCTGCTTATGATAGGCTATCTTCTCCTGCGGGGTCAATTAGAGGACATTGTGAGCCCATGCTTGATGGATCAGGCAGATCTGTAGCATAGTAGCACAGTGGTTAGCTTCACAGCTCCAGGGTCCCAGGTTCGATTCCCGGCTTGGGTCACTGAGTGTGCAGAGTCTGCACGTTCTCCCCGTGTCGGTGTGGGTTTCCTCCGGGTAGCATGATAAATTGCCCCTTAGTGTCTAAAAAAAAAGATTAGGTGGGGTTACTACGTTACGGGAAAAGAACATAGAACATAGAACAGTACAGCACAGAATAGGCCCTTCGGCCCTCAATGTTGTGCCGAGCCATGATCACCCTACTCAAACCCACATATCCACCCTATACCCGTAACCCAATAACCCCCCCCCCTTAACCTTACTTTTTTTTTTAGGACACTACGGGCAATTTAGCATGGCCAATCCACCTAACCCGCACATCTTTGGACTGTGGGAGGAAACCGGAGCACCCGGAGGAAACCCACGCACACAGGGGGAGGACGTGCAGACTCCACACAGACAGTGACCCAGCCGGGAATCGAACCTGGGACCCTGGAGCTGTGAAGCATTTATGCTAACCACCATGCTACCCTGCTGCCCTAAAAGGTTGGACTTGTGGGCTTAAGTACGGTGCTCTTTACAAGGGCCGGTGCAGACTCGATGGGCTGAATGGGCTCCTTCTGCACTGTAAATTCTATGAAAGTACATTTTTTAATGAAAGATGGCATGTGACCTGAAGGGGTTGCTCTGGTGGGTGCCGGGGGTTGTGAGGAACGAGCACGGAGATCGGGTGTGGGGAGGGTGCGAGGTGTCAGCCAGTGGATTGGGGTGATTTTGGAATTTGAGGGATGGTGGGCGGAACTGATGCCAGCAGAGAGAGAGGTGGTAACTCACCCTTGCAACTCGTTGGAGGTCGTTGGCCTTCCAACATTGGATGGCGGTCCTCCTGGTCACGCTGCCCGCACTGACAGCCGCTGCCACTGCCTCCCAACCCTGGAGCTGTGAAGCATTTATGCTAACCACCATGATACCCTGCTGCTGGTCCTCCGGCCGTCTCGGGGGCCACAGGGTGGTCCGCCTCTCATCCACAGCATCAAGAAGCTTTGTGAGGTCGGTTTCCCCAACGCAAGGAGCTGGTCTGCGGGCTGCCATGCTGGTGTGTAGACTGGGAGTGAGTGATGACAGAGTGTTTAAAAGCAGCTCCCCCTGGTTAGCGGCGAGTTGCTGAGGTGCGAGTCAGGCGAATCAGACGGCGATGGAGAAGGAATGGCGAGATTCACACAGGGACTAATTTTTGACACTTAGTGCTGTTGTATAAGGCCCCGATCTCAGCAAACCGGCAAACACATCCAAAACGGGACTTTAACTTGGGTTCACTGAATCGCGACCTCTATTACATTAAAGATCTGAATAAATGCAAGCTGTTGATGTTGTTGTTGTAATCCAGCTGCTTTGCCCTCCCACATAGCCAGAGAGGTTCATTAGACCTGCTGTGAAATGGGTTTCAGATTCACTATGAAGAAAGAACTTGCATTAATGCTGCACTTTTCATGACTAGAAAATATCCCATTCCATTTCACAACTAATGAATTACTTATGCAGTGCTTGCAGTGTTGTAGCTCAGGAAAGTTGTCGGCCAATTTGGCACAGCAAGCTCCCACTGCCTCAAATCGGACAATGGACAGATGACCTATTTCCAGTTTTAAAAAAATTAATTCAAGAGTGTCACTGCTGGGGCGTCATTTATTGCCCACCCCCTCATTGGCTGAAGAAGATGGTGGTGAGCCGCCTCTTGAACCGCTGCAGTCCCTGAGGTGTAGGTACATCCACAGTGCTGTTAGGGAGGGAATTCCAGGATTTCGATCCAGCGACAGTGAAGGAGCGGTGACATATTTCCAACTCAGGATTGTGAGTGACTTGGAGGGGAACCTCCAGGTGGTGGGGCTCCCAGGTATCTGCTGCCCTAGTCCTTCTAGATGGTAGTGGGCGTGGGTTTGGAAGCTGCTGCCTAAGGGACCTCGGTGAGTTATTGCAGAGCATCTTGTAGGTGGTACACACGGCTGATACTGTGAGTTGGTGGTGGAGGGTGTGAATGTTTGTGGATGGGGTTCCAATCAAGCGGGGCTGCTTTATCCTGGGTGGTGTTGAGCTGCTCCAGTGTTGTTGGAGCTGCACTCATCCAGGCAAGGGGAGAGCCATCTCTCTCATGTCTTGTGCCTTGCAGATTGTATTTATATGGTTAGTTGAGTTCAGTTTCTGGTCAATGGTAAATCCCCAGGCTGTTGATAGTAAGATGTTCAGTGATGATAATGCCATTGAATATGAGGAGGAGAGGGTTAGGTTCTATCCTGTCGGAGATGGCCATTCCCTGGCATAGGTGGTGTAAATGTTATTTGCCACTTGTCAGCCAAAGGCTGGTTATTGTCTGGGCCTTGCTGCATTTGGACATGGATTGTTGCTCGCTGAGGGATAAATATTGGTTCAGGAACCCAGGAAAACTCTCCATCTCTTCTTTGGTCCAGTGCCTTGGGATCTTTTGTGTTTTCGTGAGGGGGAAGACGGGTCATGGGTTTAATGTCCCATTTGAAAAGTGGCACTTGCGGCTTTGTAGCGCTCCCTCTGCACTGCACTGGGTGTCTCTGTCTGGACATTTCTTGGAGGGTGAAACAATCTGAAAGAATCCATATGGTCGTTTATCTTGTGCTGGGCTCAGAATTACGACATTGATCAGATTGAGTTTCACAACTGCCATAGCGAGGCGGAAATTAATGTTTATTGATTGCTAGTCCAGTATGGACTGAAGTATCCATGGTTACCAAGAAGAAGCACTGAGGAAATAAAGCAATAGATAACAGTGCACCGGAAGGTCTGGGTAGGTTCAAATGGAAATCTGTCATTTCATAGACCCTGGAACTGGGGACGAAACCAGCAGAGGGACAGTGGGCACGATTCAGGGGCATGGTCGCTCCCAATTTGGTGTCGGGACGAGTCTGGCTCAAAAAACCTCGCAAAGTTTAACAAAATCTCATGAGATGTCACGATTTGGATCTCACCATCGCTGGCCGTGATCCAGGTCTGCATATTTAAATGATTTGCGGTATTCTCCCAACGCCTGGGATCTCGCCTGGGCCCCGTTTAGTACTCATTTCCACAAACATGGACCATCGTAATGACATCTGGGGTGGGGGGGGGGGGGGGGCTCCCAAAACATTAGAGCACCCCGGGGCTGCCAGGCTGCCAAGGTGGCACTTCCAGAGCTTTGTCCTGAGGGGAACCTTACCAAGTGAGGGGGTGTTATGGGAAGTCTCCCTGAGGTTGGGAGGCGGTCGAAAACAAAGGGGGGGAAGTGAAAGTTGGAGGGGGGGCAGCTTTCCATAATGGCGTGCCGATCTGCGAGGAAATGACTGGGCCCGCCAGCAGGAAATGACTGGGCTCGCTAGCAGGAAGTGACTGGGCCCACCAGCAGGAAGTGACTGGGCCCGCTAGCAGGAAGTGACTGGGCCCGCCAGCAGGAAGTGACTGGGCCCGCCAGCAGGGAGTGACTGGGCCCGCCAGCAGGGAGTGACTGGGCCCGCCAGCAGGAAGTGATTGGGCCCGCCAGCAGGAAGTGACTGGGCCCGCCAGCAGGAAGTGACTGGGCCCACCAACAGGAAGTGACTGGGCCCGCCAGCAGGAAGTGACTGGGCCCGCCAGCAGGAAGTGACTGCGCCCGCCAGCAGGAAGTGACTGGGCCCGCCAGCTGGAAGTGACTGGGCCCGCCAGCAGGAAGTGACTGGGCCCGCCAACAGGAAGTGACTGGGCCCACCAGCAGGAAGTGACTGCGCCCGCCAGCAGGAAGTGACTGGGCCTGCCAGCAGGATGTGACTGGGCCCGCCAGCAGGAAGTGACTGGGCCTACCAGCAGGAAGTGACTGGGCCCGTCAGCAGGAAGTGACTGGGCCCACCAGCAGGAAGTGACTGGGCCCGCCAGCAGGAAGTGACTGGGCCCACCAGCAGGAAGTGACTGGGCCCGCCAGCAGGAAGTGACTGGCCCCGCCAGCAGGAAGTGACTGGGCCCGCCAGCAGGAAGTGACTGGCCCCGCCAGCAGGAAGTTACTGGGCCCGCTAGCAGGAAGTGACACAAGTGCGGCCTCTGCAGAGAGAAACTCCCCAAGGTCAAAGGAAATGGCAAAGTGCCGTTGAATAACAGCGCCGAGAAACACCCAGCTAATCGCCCCCAAATCCAGACATAAATTGTTTCCGGTTGAATCCTGCCCAATATTCCTGATGTTCTGCTCATTCTGTGCCTATGCCAGCAGAATGAGAGAGTGCAATTTCATGCCTTAAGAGTGCAAGCAGGAATCGCCACGGGCGGGTTGGACAATTTGACGGACAATTTGAAAGGTCCGTTGACCTCGGGCAGGAATGCCGGGTCTTTGTGGGTCTTTGGGGGGTGGGGACTGGACTGGGAAAACCCGCTATAGGTTTGGCTTTTTTACCCCAAGGCCAATCACAGGAGTGACGGTGAAACAAAATTTGACATCAAGCGACACAAAGAGATATCAGGGCAAGTGACCAAAAGCTGGGTCAAAGAGGTCGGTAATAAGTAACACTTTAAAGGAAAAGAGTGAGGTAGCACGGCTGAGTGACCCAGGGAGGGAATACCAGACCTTAGGGACGACATAGCTGAAGCTGCAGCTGTGAGTGATATGGTGATGAAAATTGGGGATTGAAAGAGGCCAGGATTGAGGGATTGAAGAGATGTTCAAAGAGATGGCGGAATTTGCAGAAACTGGGGAAGTGGGATGACGGAGGGATTTGGAAGCGAGGATGGGAATTTTAATTTCATAGTGTTGTCAGCTTGGAAGCCGATTCAGGTGAAGTGTATGGGTATTGCTTGCATGACGTTGCAGATCATTTTAAACAGTACCCACTGAACTCATCCTGGGGTGGTTTAACACAGTGGCTATAGTGATGTGCTATCAGTCCAGTGGTCAGTTGAAAGTTGTGAACTAGAATTTAATTATCTGGTAACTTGTGGGCAAGAACTATGAAAAACCATGAAAGTTTCCAGATGGCCGCACAACCCAAGTGGTTGAGTAACCTTCAGGGACGAGAAGCTGTCACACCAGCTCAGTGTGACCTACAATGTGATTCCAGTCCCACACTGGCTTAATATCCTGGAGCGACTCCAGACGGACGATAAATGTGACACTCATGTCCAAGAACAATAAGAATGAATCTCAAAGGATCTTAATTTTAGGGATTTGCTTTGATTTGTTCCACTGCTCTTCATGCGTAGCCCTTGTTGTATTCTGTTGAGGAAGATGAAGCTCGTACGCAAAGGAGAAGCCCTTTCTCTCCTTGCAACTGCTTGAACGTAACTGTCGAGGCTCTCTCAGTGTTTCCCACTCCCAGGCAATCGTCGGACTTTGGCTAGGAGAACGGGGTGTAAAATTAATACAATCTTCAGCTGCCCCACACGTGATGGAGTCCAGCTTCGAGATGCTGCATTGCCATTTATTTTAAATGACGTGGAGATGCCACGGCTCTTAAACCCAAACCCCCTGTTAACAAACGGTAACACACTATAAGCCTTATTCACGGCTCTATCCACTTGAGTGGAAACCTTCAGAGATCTACGGACATGAATCCCAAGATCTCTCTATTCCTCCACATTCCTCAGAACCCTGCCGTTGACCCTATAATCCGCATTCAAATTTGTCCTCCCAAAATGAATCACCTCGTACTTACCAGGGTTAAACTCCATTTGCCATTTTTCGGCCCAGCTCTGCATTCTATCAATGTCTCTTTGCAGCCTACAACAGCCCTCCACCTCATCCACTACTCCACCAATCTTGGTGTCATCAGCAAATTTACTGACCCACCCTTCAGACCCCTCCTCCAAGTCATTGATAAAAATCACAAATAGCAGAGGCCACAGCACTGATCCCTGTGGTACACCTCTGGTAACTGGTCTGCAGTCCGAAAATGTTCCATCCGCCACCACCCTCTGTCTTCTATGTGATAGCCAGTTACTTATCCAATCGGCCAAATTTCCCTCTATCCCACACCTCCTTACTTTCTTCATGAGCCGACCATGGGGAACCTTATTGTGGTGAATGTAATATGATAATTCACACTATGTCTTTGTAAGCGCAGTGGCGTTATCCGACCACGAGGGGGAGTAGCTCTGGGAATGCTCAGGAGCTTGTACAGGGCTCCACCCTTGGCTCCGCCCATGACTTCTCCCCCTAGTGCTGCTGTATAAATACCCTTGTTTAGAGTCAGCCTGCAGTTCACTGAGAGTTCATCAACGGGTAACAGGCTGGCTCTGTAGTAAGTCGATTAAAGCCTAGATTCATATCGGAAACACGTGTCTGGTGAATTGATGGTTCCATCACTTATCAAATGCCTTACTAAAGTCCATGTAGATGACATCAACTGCTCTACCTTCATCTACACACTTAGTTACCTCCTCAAAGAATTCAATCAAATTTTTGAGGCAAGACTTACCCTTCACAAATCCGTGTTGATTATCCCGGATTAAATTGCATCTTTGCAAATGGTCATAAATCCTATCCTTCAGGACCTTTTCCATTAACTTACCGACCACCGAAGTAAGATTAACTGGCCTATAATTACCAGGGTCATTCCTATTCCCTTTCTTGAACAGAGGACCAACATTTGCCACTCTCCAGT